>NC_132892.1:25188954-26388954 GCF_030463535.1 Salminus brasiliensis | reverse complement strand
TGAAAGATGTATGCCTCTATTATGAGTTGATTTTGACATTTAACATGCGCCTCTGCCTTTTTTTCTTTTTGTTTATTTTATTCCTTTGGGAAATTAGCAGTGTTGCTTTTGCTATAAGACGTAGGATATCAATCTCACTCTGGATGACACTGATTAATTCAGCAGGTTTGGATGTACCATTGCAAAGCACTGAGAAAGCTAGATCATAAGCTTTCCATGGGTTGTCAGGAGATACAGTAGAACTTGTTCGTGCTAGTGAACCAGCAACCTCTCGGTTGTTGTAATGCTAACACGCTGATACACCTATGCCAGTTTTCTGAGAATGGATTAGTAGTATCCTTTTATTCATGTAACCAAGCGTGGAACCAGTAAGACTGCCATTGGTGTTCGTATACATTTGCCCTTTTATGCTAAACTGGGGTCAGTACGTCGGCTTGCATTGTAGTATTTAACACTCTTACAGATAAAGGTGCTTCGTATGGTTCTCTCAGCGATTCTATGGAAGAACCACTGGAGTTCCATAAAGAGCCATGTTTAAAGAACCTTTTAAAGGTCTTAGGAACCCTCACTGGATGTGTAGGTTGTTTTACACTCCTACTTCTCTGTTAAAACATGGTTCTTTATGGAACCAAAACTCGGTTGTTCTTGGGCATTGTTCAATTACCCATTTGAAGCACCTTTTTAATAGGAGTGTAGGGTTTGAATGGGAAAGGGCTGATTTTAAGATCAGCCAAAAAAGAAAAGGTTTGTACCTGAAACACCATGTTATGTTATACTTCTGCCATGAAATGTAGCCATCTGTAACAATATTATATGCATCCTATTTTTAAATCTTTTGTTTTGATTTGTTTCCTCATTTATTTTGTTTATACATTTGTATTTTTAATCGTCACCTGTCGCCTGTATGTAATACAGTACAGAAAATGGCCTACTGGAGCAGATTTTCTTCAATAATTACACATTTGGCAGTTATTGCTAATCAAACGTGTCATTGATTTGTTTGTATTTGAGAGTTCTTGGGTGATTCCTGCTCATTTAGCAGCATCCATCTATTGACACTCCTCTCATGAGCTCTTCTGCTTCAGACAGTGTGATGTTTTTTTTTTGTTGTTGTTTTTTATTTTCATCCACCAAGTTTTTATTTAGCAAATTTAAGAAACGCCAAGAAAAAATTGGAATAGAAAAGGCCCCCAAATTTGAAAAAACACCCAAATCTTACAAAAACCTTTTTATGCCAAGGTGCATGGGAGGCCGGTGAGCGGAGAAACAACTGGCCCTACGTACGATCCAAACGTGACACTTCTGGCAGTCTGATATGCCTCTGCACTGCTCTCCCAGAACTCTCTGCTGTCTTTGTGCTCCCAGATGTACAGTAGAAGTCATCAGCGTGGTGCAGAGATTTCAGCCCTCATTAGGTGGTGCCACTGCCCAGCATCTCTAAACTACAAACAACCACCATCCATTAAAAAAAATGCCAACTGGCTGTAAAGACTTTTAACGAATAGAGGCTGCTCCTAATCACAAGTGGTTTCAGGTTTCCTTGCATGACTGTAGTGGATGAAAACACTAATTTCGTTTTGTTTTTCTGCCTAAAATTTGTAATTTGTGAAATATTTGAATGGAAGTATGGCTAGTGAAGACCGATATTGAAGGCCTACTCATATTCTTGACCCCTGTAGTGCAGATCTGCCACTTTCATGTGTGCACACAGTCAGCAGCGGCCAGGCTTCACCTATGAAGACAGCAGGTTTAAAGTGTACAGATATTTTACAGTAAATATGTCTATTGTCCACACAAACAGCATTTTAGAGTTACAGACTATGCTGATGTTACATGGATGGATGTTGGACGCTGGAGCAGTGGAAACATGTTCAGATGCTAATGCTAAATCACACTTCCCCCAAATGGCTGTCTGATGGACAAATACGGGTTTGACCGATGCAGGAAAACACACCACCTGTCTGAATTCCATGAGTACCATCTAAAAGGTCTGGTGGAGGAGGACAAATAGACAGGGCATGCTTTCATGGTTTGAGTCCTTCGCTCCATACAAAGCCAGTGTAGAGAAATGTGTGCTTCCGACAGCGTTGACAGTTCAGGGAAGGGCCTGGTGAGGTCCACAGAGAAGTGGTAGAGTTTGCTTGTCTGGCCTGAACAGCTCTCGAACCTCAACCCCACCCAACACCTTTGGGATGAACTGGAACAGAAACTGCAAGACACTTTATCAACCCCACATCAGCACCTGACCTCTTGTGGCTGGATGGAGGTGAATCCACACAGCATTTTCCATCCTCTAGTGGAAGCACTCCCAGAAGGGTGGAGGGCTGTTGCTGTAGGGAAGTAGGACCAACTCTATATTAATGCCCATCCATGGTTTTGAAATGAAAAGTTGTCCACATTATTTTGGCCATGTAGTGGAGTGACGACCCCCACCCCCCCTAAAGCTGATGATTTGTTTGACCCAAAGCTACAGCAAGTCTAAATCCAATTATCCCCATCTAAAGGTGTGTGTTCAACACTGCCCAGAGGTAATGGAGGAACTCCTCCTGCACGCGGTCGCTGAAGCTCCGTGCTCCTCGACAGTGCTCTGCAAACAGTGCATGAAGCTCACCGCACGTGCGCATCTCACACAACATTAAGCCCCTGTAGCACAAGTAACCACGGCAACGGGGGAGTCCTCGCACAGGGGGGGATTCCATTTAAGATAGCAAGAGAAGATGCAGCCCCCAGAAGCAGTGCAGCAATCCCACACAGTACTGCAGCCCATCAGCAAGCGCTCACACCTGACTCTCTGACACCATTCAGAGCAATAGCATAGCATCAGAAAGATTCAATTATGATTAGGGAGTGATTCGGTTCACCTCAGATTTCACTCCATTATGATTCAGAAACGATTCAGTGCCTTAAAAAACATCAAATATCACCACACATTGATTATGATTCAGAAATGAATCAGTGCATCATACAATCTCACATTTCAACACAGCCCAGAAATGATTCAGTGCACCAAAACATACATTATGATTCTGAAACAATTCAGTGCATCAAAAACGTCTCATTTAAGTACACTATATTATTTATTATGCTAAATTAGTTATGAATAACTAATTATGATTTTAAAATGACTGAATCAGTGCACCAAAACATCACATTTTACCCCAAATCAAATTCGATTCAGAAATGATTCAGTGAATCATCAAGTCACTACAACTCGATGGTGATTCAGAAACAAATGTGATTTTAGCACAACTAAATTGTGATATCAAAACGATTGAATCAGTGCCTCAAAATCCTCAAATGTCACCGCTAATTGATTATGAATCAGGAATGAATCATATGTTATGAATGAATGTCATATTTCACCCCAAATCAATTACAATTCAGAAATGATTCAGTGAATCATCCAATCTCATATTTCACAACTCAATTTTGATTCAGAAACGAATCAGTGCATCAAAAATATCTAATTTCTGTAACGAATTAATGATTTTAAGAAGACTGAATCAGTGCTTCAAAATCATCAAATATCACCACAACTTGAGTACGATTCAGAAACGATTCAGTGAATCAAAACATCTAACTTCACCACAAATCAATTATGATTCAGAAGCAATTTAGTGCATTAAAAACAACTAAATTATGAACACAACTAAATTATGATTAAAAATGATTAATCAAAATGGAATCATAAAATATTCTAAACTATATTAGGATTCATAAAAGATTCAGCTCAAAATAAAACCTCACATTTCAGTATGATTCAGAAATGAATGCATCCACAATGCAGTAGGGTTCGAGATGTAGTGTGTGCTGAACTTCTTAGCTAACTGTAGCTAACTACCTTGTAAGCTAATGGGAAAGTAATGGGAAAGGATAAATCCTGCCTTTGTTACAATGAAAAGCTGAAATCAATGGTGATTATCTATCCTTGTCTGTCTCCATCCAGATGCTGCTCTGAATACTCATTCATGGCTAACAGAGATTAGCATACGGAAGGTTGATCAATGATGACTCAGCGATTAGTATTGATCCGCAAAATGATTAGACCTGCAAATGACCCATTACCCAGGCTCGATAGCAATGACCTGTTCTGACATTGTGGGAATAAGTGAATCTATTTGATTGGTACCATTAGAAAATATGGCTCTTCAGTGGCTCTTCAGATGCGCAGCAGAACGTGTGGTCTGAATTGGCTGGCATATGAACTGCTGAATGACGCAGTCCAATCTACAAATGTGATGCAGGGAAAGCTTAATAAAACAAAGCTGGCTGTTTGCACAAGCCAGTACCAATTCCCAAGACCATGCAGATATAGGTCAGCATGCTGAAGGAGAATGGAAATGTCCAAGATCTGCGCTACAATCAGGACAATAATCCACGAGCAAACACGCTTATTGGCCTCTCTCCATCAGCTTCCCCACCTGGTCATTCGTTAGTCGGATCTGATTAGCGGTCATTGATATGCACAGAGTGATTGCTTTTGCACTGCTACAGCTGTGTCAAGATGGCCAGCTGAGATTGCCCGCTCTAGGCCATATGGGGGAGGCAATGTCTTTCTCTGTGTCTCTCTCTCTCTCTCTCTCTGCCTATCTTCCTGTCTTCTGCTTTCTCCTTGTCTATCAACTTTCTCCCTCACACACACACACACACACACACACACACACACACACACAGACATATCTCTGGCATTCCACCTTGGGGAACAGAACAAAAACAGAGTTAGCAGATGGTTCAGTGTGTCTGGACTAGGGATGGGTCAATCCGATCCTCAGTATCGTGATTGGGCTGACAGTAACAGATCACAGTTCTAGTCACAGGATCATAGGATAAAGTAGAGCAGCCTCTGTCATGTGATGGGTTAGCGTAAAAATACAGAGTGGGTAGCTGTTCGTTAAAAGCACGCTGTTAAGTGCTGTGTCCACTAGGGGGCAGGTCAGGGTTATCACATCCCCAACCAGCAGAAGAATGCCTTCCTTGAAAACTAGTAACCTGGGAAAATGGCAGGAGGAGACTGAAGAAGGCTTGTTTTCAGGGTTTGTTGAGTCTGCTGTGTACGTCACATCACTTGTGCACTTTTATACATGGGTCGTGCTAGGGTATGGATTCGGAATAGGATTAGGTTTAGGTACAGTGTGAAGGGGGTTAGGTTTAGATTGCAGATTGAGATTGAGGGTACGGTGAGGTTTAGGATTAAGGGCAATTAAGGTGAAATATATTGAAATGTAGTTGTAATCTAAGTGTGGCCAATGTTGGAATCTTGACCCTATAAGTCAAAACTCCCTCACTTAGCACCAAAAGAAGACCAACTATGGAGTAACTGATGTTAAACCAGCTCAAAAAGACAGAATACGGAGACGGACCTGACTGACACGCCATTAAAATCGAGCAACGGAGTCATGGTTGTATTTTTTCGGGGATTTGATTAATTTCCCTGTATAAAATGATCTGTGTCAAGACAGTTCCTACAAACAGACTGCAAATTGGTTCTAATTAAACTGTAATTAAATAACAAATGATGTGTGAATGCTCTGGAGCCTGCAGTCGTCTTCCCCGATCTTTTTAATGTCAGCAATCTGAATAAGGAAAAGGCAGGGAAAAAGGTTTTGATCTGAAGCACAATATTTGATCCATGTCTGTTATAATTGATAGCAGTAATTGACTCTCCTCTCTATATTCTATCTGCTTTTGTGCTGCTTTAAGCCTCGACTTGACTGTCTTCATTCGTATCAGTTCCACTCTCCTCTCGCGGTCCTATACAGTACATATCGCCTTGCAGGAATTAATCTGCAGGTTTCATTCAGTGGCAAAAGTCCATTCAGGCCCTCAATAGTAGGGCGAGGCTCTCTCAGCCTGAAGCCCTTTTGCCTTTGTCTAGACATTTCAATTACCCACAGAAAGTGTGCTCAAGGTGCTCACGGTCAGCCAGTATCCACCGTGTCCAGTGAGATAACCAGTCACACAAAAGCCGACCACACAATGACCTTCGGTCTGTTACTCACAGTGGATGGCGTATGGATGTTAAAGGAACAGGTCAACCATGTAAGCTGGTGTTGCTTATAATGAATGGAAGCTAGTAGCCACCAATCAGCATGTTGTTGTCGTCATACAGCCAATCAGCAATTTCATTGCTCCCATGCTGAAGACCTTTCATTTTTTGACATAGTGTGAATCTGGCTGTTTTTTTACATTATGTCCAAATAAATGTGTTCATGATAAATGGACCAATAGAAATGCTCCAAAATGACAAAATGTCTATTGAAAGTTAACCCCTTAACACTCCAAGGCTTATTACACACTAAGGCATATTATTCAGCAACTACAGGGACTTATTTGCAAACTGGTGGAGCAATTCCTTGGTAATAGAAGTGTGTAGTAAAACTTTTGCCCCGCCGGCAATCCATTGGCCATTTAAGTGGTTAAGAAGGTTTTTGCGCGACAGCAACGATTTGCCACGCTCCTTGTTCGCAGCATTAGCATTACTGACAGAGCGTTTCCTTTAACATATGACTGCAGGCTTATTTAGGCTAGGCCAGGCTAGGCTAGGCTTTTCATTCACACAGCATGTTTTCTTGTATTCAGAGACTTTTTCCTCTTTCAAGGACACTGTGTCTAGATAGAAAAATGGGTTCTCTAAGGGAAACACATTGAATGTTCAATTGCAAGTGGCTTATAAAACATGCTATTTTAGGGTCGGCCTAGTTACCGGTTACTTGGCTGAAGCCTGCTAGGCCTTGTTTTTAAACTCACGTCAAATCCACTCTGCTGATATGTTAAATCTAAAGGAAAGGCCACAGTTCTACTTGTGCAGTTCTTCATTCTGAATGAATTCACACATGCAGTAGGTTAGCCCACCTCCACATTATTACTCAGTTATATTATTACTCAGTTATGGCTCCTTGTGTTATTACCCACCACATCCCCTTAGGGCTCTGATCAGGTGTGTTAGAGCGAGAAAAAAAGAAGCTGCAGTACAGGTCGGCCTGTAGGAAAACAAAACGTCCTAGTGATCAGAATCAAATTCAGAATTTGAATCACAAGTTTATTAGGCAGATAGAATCCAAAGACATTGTCTTGGTGCATATATTAATGAGAAATACAGTAATGCAGTTATTAACTGAGACAGGGTGTATTCTACCAGCAATGTAAACTAAATGGGCAGAGTCATTCAGTATAGAGCTCTCAGAACAAGAGTTAGCTTTGGTTGAGCATAAATGGTCAAAATGACGGCAGGCTTCTACCATCACAAGTTTGGACACATCTGTTCAAATGATGTGTTTTGTTGAGTAAACATATGTAAAAAGAAAATGCATTTGAAATTGGCCGCATACAATGTGACAATTTTTTTAAAACTTAACAAAAAACAGATGTCCAAATTTTGTCTTCATTTTGACCATTAATGCTCAACAAAAGCTAACTCTTGTTCTGCAGGCAATATACTGAATGACTCATGACATTGTTTGTTTCAGTAAATAACTACATTATTTTCTTACTGTTTTCTGTATTTCTTATTTATAAATGCACCAAGATAATGTCTTCATAATTGTATTTGGACACATTAAAAAGAACGAAACGTGCCATATCAGTTTACATATGACTATATATATATATATATATATATATATATATATATATATATATATAGTAAAATCAAAATGTTTGTTGTGATATCAGAAAACATTCGTCAACAAAATGTCAGCAGTTCTGTGAAAAACCAGTACAGATTCCAACCAGATTGGACCAGTACAGATTCCAATTACATTAAACATAAATATTGTTTTATTGTATTTTACTCAGTAATGATATTTTTAGGGATTTATTCTTGCATACCAAAATAAAGTCATGTGATTAGGCTGGGTTGAATGTCACCTAGAACCCCAAATCATGCAGACATGATCCTGTGCCATTTTTATTTTGAATAATTATTATAAACAAAATATGCATTGCATTACAATACTTGACATTTTACTTGTATATTATATACGTTACATATTACAATTTGGTGTGTAACTACTTATGTGAGCTGATTTGAAGGGGATATCGTCCCTTCCGTCACAAAAAGGACTTTTGTTCAGTTAAATGTTTATATTTGCATTCGTTAAATTATATATATATATTCATTCATTTATATTTAATATTTTTGCAATATTTGAAATTATATATATTTGAAATATTCACACAATGTAAAAAACCTGCTGGTGTGTTCAAACCCTCAGACAGGGTTGATGCGTAAATCCTGTGCTTTGTCTGCATTTCACAAGCTAAACACAAAAGGTTGGGAATCTGCTCTTTGCTTTTAAATTTATTAGACTGGATTTGCTTCATTTGTTCTCCATAAAAGCCTAAGAAATAGCACTGTAAACGGAGCCTCTGCAGCAAATACAATGACAACGTAAACCCCTCTTTATGACCTCTGACAGACGCAAGAAACAAGGCCAGGAACGGATAATCCTAAATTTCCTCCAGGCGCGCGCATGGCTAAAGCCCGGTCTGTTCGTGTTAAACCGTAGCGTGCGCATCCGTGCGCGAGCGAGGCTGTGATGACAGTCGCCTAGCGATGATGAATATGTCTATTCCCGTGACACTGACAAATCCTATTTTCACCCCTCGGACTCGGCTGCTTCGGATATGTGTCCGGACACATTCCATTTTCTCTCAATAAGCCGCAGCCCACACAGTCCTTCTCCTGCTGAATGGCTAGGCTAGGCTAGCCTAATTTTCCTGCATTGTCTTCGAGTACAAAGTGTCCAGGCTCGAGCCGACAGAGGCAAAGCTGCAGCACAATGTCAATTAGCACTAATAGTACTCTCTGCTGATAATGTGTCATTGTCACATCAAGATATGGAGCGTGAAAGCGGGATGAACGATGGATAGTAAGCTATACTGTGGTTAGCCGAATGCTTGAAGAGATGAAGATGGAAGAAGCAATAAGAGGGGGTTCTTGAACCCTGATTTGATAAGGTTGAAAATAAGCATGTCTAGCGGAGCTAAAAACAGGTTCCTAGCACTACCATAACATCTTATATAAATGATGTACACTATATGAACAAAGAGCGTTAGTGAGGTCATGGTGTTGGATGACCACCACCTCACCTCATCCCTAACTCCCCATCTCATTCTAAAAATATTGGATGGAGCACCATCCATCATTCCAGAGAACACATTTCTTCCACTGCTCCACAGCTCAATGCTGGGGGGCTTTATACCCCTCTAGCCCACGCCTGGCATTAGGCAGTATGGTGCCAATAGGTTGACGTCTATCTGCTGCGGAGAGTCATGTTCTATTGTCAGTACTAATCTACAGGGACTGGACAAGCTGTCGAGCTGTGTGCATTTGCACATCTTTGTCAGCAACCGGTGCAACTTAAGGTAGCTAAATGCATTCATTAGAAGGGGTGTCCACAAACTTTTGGACATATAGCACGATGAACCTTTTGGGCATTGTCATTCCGTATCTGTGATGTATCTGCAACTGAAACTGGTATCAAGGAGGTTCTCTAAGCTAGCTGACTATTTTGGCTTGATGATAGGCTAGGTGGGGGGTGGTGGTAGACGTGAAGCGTGATACTACTGATTCATTTTCCCTGTCTGCTGGTGTGCAGTGATGTAATCAGAAGTCAGAAGACCCTCAAAAGGCATTCGATTTTGATGGAAGATTACGGAAAAACAAGAATGTTGTCTTGGCCAATTGCTGCTATCGGGGCTGCTTGCTACTGCAGGGAGCTGATTACTTCAGTATGTGTGTGTGTGTGTGTGTGTGTGCCTGTAGGCCTGCATACAAGCACCAAATAGAACATCTCAAAGCAAGGTCATCCATATAATACAATCTTTGTTTGCTTGAGTGCTGTTCAATTTTGTTTGATGTTGGTAGTAAACTACGCTCATTCCCCCTTTCCATAAAGGAGCCGTGATCTACCTCACCATTTCCACTGAATAGCCCACTAACGACAGTCTTCCATTTGCTCTCTGCTACATTCTGTTGAGGATTGTAAAACTGGTGGACACTGTAATAATAATAACAATAACCTTTATTTATATAGCGCCTTCTAGATTACAGTGCAGCTCTTTCTAAAGGAAGTAGTCAATACATTAATTCACCCATCTTCTTATCCATTTTTTTCTGCTCAGGGTCGTAGTGGGTCCAGAGCTTATCCAGAATTATTGGACACAAGGCAGGAATGCCCCCTGGACCAACAAGATCTACATATATGACTAAATGTGTGTCCCAAAAAATGCATACCATTTGCGTGATGATATTACATACATATTTTGCGAGCTCCTATCCACTGGTTGGCACTGTTTTGCAGACATTCGTACATTTTGTATTATTCATACTACAGCACTTGTCCACTATTGGTGCTGTTTTGCCTGTCTGCCATGTACTCAAAGAAGAATTGAGAAAACAGTGTCTGCATCCCAATTACATACTACACACTAATGTTAAAAGCTATATAGTATATCATCACTGTCCAATGAAAAACATGTCTCTCCAAAATGAGTGGAAGTCAATGTAAAATAAGAGCTTAATCCAAGTAATTTACAGCATTTCTATTGGTCTATTATCTATATTATCTATATCTAGAAGCAGCTACAGTGGAGAACAATGGAGAAAACTAAGAACTGGACAAAAATGGAGATACATGTTTTTACAGCAGATACAGCAGAAACAGGAAGGATTCGTAACATCCTCTGTTCAAATCGTTTGATTTCATTTAGTCGCATATGTATGAATTCCACTGAAGACTACGTTGCCTGGACACCCACACCCAGGGAAAATTTAGCACAGCCAGTTTACCTACCATGTGTGTTTTTGGGAGATGGAAGGAAACCAGAGCACCCGACATGAAGCCCACCCAGACACAGGACAGCACACCACAATTTCTCACACACATACCTGGTCGAGGATCAAACCGAGGCCATGCGCAATACCTGTGGTGCCGCCGTGTCACCCCAATTGTAGTTTAGCTAAATTTGATGTTAATATTAAAGGAATATCGGCAGTGTGTGTGTCTCACAACTTCAGGGGGTTCCTTCTGTGTCCATGTGGATTTTCTATGGTTGTTCTCGTTTCCGCCCACCTACCAAAAATGTGGTGTTGGGGGGTTGGAACAACTATACTAAATTGACTTCTAGGTGTGTGAGTGAATGTGTGTGTGTGTGGTACCCTACAATGGACTGGTGCTCTGTTGAAGGCATTTTCCTACCTTGCTCCCAGTGATTCTTGGTTGACTCCGGACCCACCCGGATCCTGACCAGGAAGAAGCAGATAAGAAGACAGATGAATAGATCATATTAATGAATAAAATAAAACAAAAATCTAAAATCGAGTAAAGGGCAAATGTGAGAGAACATGTTTTAATTATCGGATTGAGTTCATTATTATCGACAGTGAGTCATTGATTGACCCCTCCAGTGCGGAAAATTTAAGCTAATTTCAGTCAACAGTGCAATATCAGAGAATCCGCAGAGCTCACTGACGCCCGTGGCTAACGGTGAAATGCACTGCAGTGGAATTTGCATGGAAATGGGAAATGTGTGCAGAAATCAAAGCGAGTCAAATGAAATCCATCTCGCCTGTTCTGCTAGCACTGATGCATCTGTAATTACCCTCAGAATGGCCTCATATTTAATTGTTAACCTTGATGTGGAGAGCCAGAGGTCGGGAGGTAATGCCTGTAGTACCCGATTACTGACTACTGTACGAGAGTATATGTGAGGGAGAGCGCGAGCGCGAGAGCCATTGAGCCATATGTGGAGAAGCAGTTCCTTTTTCCTGATTTGAATCTGATAAAGATCCAGCTGATGCATTGAGCTGCTACTGGGATGATGCTTTGCCACCACTGCTGCTTACTGAACTGAAGTGAATTAAGCTGAGGAACTCAAATTTCATGGTGAGTAAGAAGATGACGTGGACGGAAGGGTGTGTGGCTAGTGTTTGGTGTGTGATTAATGACTGTAGTGCTGAGCCGCTGACCTTGAGAATTCAGTCATTACAGGTGGCTGCTTCTGGGCGGAGAGAGAGCAGATGGGCTGCATTAGCCCTGCATATCAAAATATCAAAGGAGAGGACATATTACAGCATATTAACACACCCACTCATTTCATCATCAAACATGTGTCACAGGGAGCAATTTTGAATCGTTTACAAATAAGTCTAGTGTATGAACACTCGTCTGGTCACTGTAATTGTCATGAAACAGTAAGCTAAGTTCCCTCTTCTTAACATAAAATTGTCTGCATAATAAATGGGTTCTATGAGTTTGAAATATATATGAACGACATATTTAATAAAATGAACAAATAAAAGAAATGAATAACAAACAAAATGTAGGCAAAATAACCAGTGTTAGCTAGAAAACCGTTGCTAATTTAGCCTGGTTAGTTGAAAACATAGCTAATTGTTGACCATGCTAAATTAGCACATAATTATTTAACTGTTAGCTACCAAACAATTGCTCATTTAGTCTAGTTAGTTATAGTAACTGATTAAGCATTAGCTACAATGCAATTGCTCATTTTCTCTGGACAGTTTTAGTAGCTATAACCAGGAGTTGATCACGCTAAATTAGCACACAATCAATTTTACTACTAGCTATTAGCAAAACCTTGATTATTTAGCATGATTAACTGCCAAAAATAGCTTTACTAGTACAATTATTGCTTACTTAGCCTGGTTAGTTATAGTAACTAGTGATTTATTTAACAGGACTTAGACCACAAACAGCCTGCAAACAAGCCACATACATAGACATCAACATTGCTAGACTAGGAACAGAGCACACACAGGGGTTTAAGAGCACAAGACACAAAAAGGAACACATGGTGAAGATAACGAGAGGGCAGGGTAGCAAAGGAGACACAGGTGGGAACACTAATGACTGGTCTAATTCTAACCTTATCCTAACCAAAACAGAGACCCCAAAACACAAACACAGAGCAGGAAGAGAAAACATCAAGGCAACACTGAGACACCTGTTACAGTAACCATGAACAATTGTTGATCATGCTACATTAGCTCACAACTGGCCGTTTAGCCAATTACTACGTTAGCCATAACGATTGTTGATGGTGCTATATGAGCACAAATTAGCTACAGAAATTACTATTAGCTACACAACAATTGCTAATTTACTCTGATTAGTTATAGTAACCATAACCAATTGTTGATTAGCTTTACTATTAGCTGTGGTGACCATATTGATGTTTACATAAAAGAAGACATTGAGGACACACAGATGTGATTAGGATGTTGCGGCTTCAAATAGGCTTAAGTTGTAGGACTGGTGAATGGATGGATGGATGCTGCCTTACTGAAAATCAATGCTGTCTTATGTGCTAGTCAGTCCCACTTGTGATGTCAGTAGTACAAGCATGTCTATCCATCAAATACTGATTCTGTCCTCTCTGACATGTCAAAAGGATGAAAGCCTCCCATTAGAAATTATGACTTTCATGTGCAACTTTCAAGTCAAGAACTTTTTGAATTTATCACAATTCTGATTTGTGATGGCAGCATGAATACCTCTTAAACCATGCATCTATGTTAATGAAAATACAACGACTAATAAATAGCCTTAATAATTATCCTTAACCGTTATGGTCAAATAACCCCCTTACATTTATTTCACATTACTATACAATTCAGTTTCATCCACTTTTCAGTCATCTTGGATTTGGTCCATGTCATTTAGCTGGGCGTGGTCCAGTGCCAAGGTTAAGAATCAGTGAGTGAGTGTACAATACTTGCACTTCTTAATCCGATAACTGCAGAAAATCTGATTTTGTCAGCAATCCGATCAATGCATTTACATGTACTTGAGTTATCAGATAATGGCAAACTCTGTGTCTACATGAGTCAGACAATAATCAAAGTTCAAGCACCAGCACAATATGAACATACATCATCTAGAAGATGAAGAATATGCAAAATCCGATCCAAAAATGCTTCGGTTAAGAGTATAAATGCACTGAGAAATCCGATTACTGAGCTAAACTCCAGCTCTCATTATCAGATTTCTTAATCAGATTCCTAGACTATACTCTGATCTAGGAATTCTGAGTATGCTGTTTACATGACCTCTTAAATAATCAGATAACTGCAGGAATTGGATTATGAACAGATTTGTGAGTGCATGTAGACACACACACAAACTGATTTAGAAGACTACTAATAATGTAATGATGAGGGCAACCAATCAAACGTTTCACAGTTGAAGGGAATTTGAAATGAAAAGTCATGTGACACATGAGCAGGTGGTGTTAATCAGCTGACTTGATTGAGGGTTTCAAAAGACAGGCATGCAAGCTTTCCATGTATCCCTGTTTGAGTCTGTGTCCTAAGAGGAGGAAGTTGTAGGGCCTTGGTTCATGAGTAGGGGTGCTGTAGACATGGCTTGGAGATGCAAAAGGTCAGTTCAGTGGTGTTGGTTTGCTACTGTTTCCTTAATGCTGTGGATTTTTGTGTAAACTACTGTTTATACTGTCTTATTTACTGTTTACTGTCTTATTCTGTAGGCTTTGGATACTTCTGATTGCTGTATTTGCTTTTACGGGTGCCAATGGATATGGAGGTAAGACTGAACAGCTCAGACAGGTTTTAATGTCAACTTTGAATTTTGCATTCTTAATCTTTCTCCTCTTAATTTCCTCTGTTAGTGTGGACTAAAGAAGCTGCACAGGATTCATATAGTGATGCCTCTGCACCTCTGTTTCCAAAACCTGAGCCTTCTCTTCTTGGGCTCCCTCTTTCAGGAGCTATTACAACTGGAGCCCAACCCAGGGTTGTGTCTGCTCAACCTAGCTCCAGTGCAATCTCCCAATCTGTTCAGTTAAGCCAGGTCCCAAGTAGCCAAATATCCTCTCCTGTAGCTGTGCCTGTAAGTGGCTTTGTTGGTAGCTACCGCAATGTGTTCAGTGACAATCCTTCTGGTAGTTCTGCACCTCAAGCCCAGCTGCTTGGTTCTTCCAGTAGTTTTGTGACCCAGAGGCAGGATGCCCTTAGCCCTCAACAAAGTGCTTTGCCACAGGGCAGCCTTCAGTCTGTAGCCGGTGTTCAAGGCTTCTCTGGCCAGTATGCTCCTATCCCTCAGCAACAGGGCAGCTTCTATGCAGGACAGTTTTCAGGGCGTCAACAAACGAATGTTCTCCCTCTGCCTTCCCAACCCCAGAGGTCGCCAGAACAACTTGCCTATGCTTTTCAAACTAGGCCAGTAAGTTTGTCCCAGCCTCAGCCTTTAGGCAGTAGCTTGGCTGCACCTTCTCAAGGCAGTTTTGGTGCTCAATATTCCAGTCCCAGCTGGTATGCTCCACAGGAAGGGAGCCAGAGTCCACCAGGTCCCCTACGCCAGTTAACAGCAAGGCTCTTTACTAGTCAAGGTGCCAGCATGGCATCCAGCAGTGCCCAACCAAGTGGGAGCCCTTACCTTGGTTTGCCTTCTCAAGATGTAGGCTCAAGGCAGACCTCTAGCAGTTTCCAGACTGGCTTTCTGAGTGCCCTGCCCCAAGTTCCTAGCCACCTATCATCTGCCAGTGACTTTGCCCAACAAAGTGGAAGCCCCTACCTGAGTGCACCTTCTCAAGATATAAGCTTGAGGCAGACCTCTGGCAGTTTTGGGACTGGTGCCCCATCCCAAGTTCCTAGTACCACAAGTGGTCAATATGGAGCTCCACGTCAGGGTGCCAGTGTGACCTCCAGCAGCCTATGGCCTGCCAGTGACTTTGCCCAACAAAGTGGAAGCCCCTATCCTGGTGCACCTTCTCAAGATATAAGCTCGAGGCAGACCTCTAGCAGTTTCCAGACTGGTTTTCAGAGTGTTTTACCCCAAGTTCCTAGTACCACAAGTGGTCAATACAGAGCCCCTTTTCAGGGTGCCAGTGTGGCATCCAGCCGTCTATGGCCTGCCAGTGACTTTGCCCAACAAAGTGGAAGCCCCTACCTGGGCGTGCCTTCTCAAGACGTAGGATCAAGACAGACCTCTAGCAGTTTCCAGACTGCCTTTCCCAGTGCGCCTCGTCAGGGTGCCAGTGGGGCACCCAGCAGCCTACAGCCTGCCAGTGACTTTGCCCAACAAACTGGGACCCTCTATCCTGGTGCACCTTCTCAAGATATAAGCTCAAGGCAGACCTCCAGCACTTTTCAGACTGGCTTTCTGAGTGCCCTGTCCCAAGTTCCTAGTGCCCCAAGTCAAGGTGCCAGTGTGGTATCCAGCCGTCTACAGCCTGCTGGTGACTTTCCCCAACAAAGTGGAAGCCCCTACCTGAGTGTGCCTTCTCAAGATGTAGGCTCAAGACAGACCTCTAGCAGTTTCCAGACTGGCTTTCCCAGTGCGCCTCGCCAGGGTGCCAGTGTGGTACTACAGCCTGCCAGTGACTTTGCCCAACAAAGTGGAAGCCCCTATCCTGGTGCACCTTCTCAAGATATAAGCTTGAGGCAGACCTCTAGCAGTTTTCAGACTGGTTTTCAGAGTGTTTTACCCCAAGTTTCTAGTTCCACAAGTGGTCAATATGGAGGCCTTCGTGCCAGTGTGACATCCAGCAGCCTATGGCCTGCCAGTGACTTTGCCCAACAAAGCCCCTACCTGAGCATGTCCTCTCAAGATGTAAGTTCAAGGCAGACCTCTAGCTTTCCAAGTGCCCCATCCCAAGTTCCTGGTGCCACAAGTGGTCAATATGCAGCTTCCGTTGCGAGCCTTGGACCATCCAGTCCAGCAGACCAGACCTCTGATCAAAGCCTTTCTAGCAGCCTTGTTGGTGTGCCAAGCCAGGTTACTCAAACACAGCCTGGCTTCAGCCGACTGGGATCTAATTTGGTGGCACAGGTGACATCCAGTGGCTCCTCTGGCCTGGTCTCACCAGGCTTCTACAGTGGTTCTGCAAGTTTAACTGGTTATACCTTGACCCGAGGCCTGACGGATACTCCTTACAAGCCTGCAGCCCAAAGAAGTTCTGCTCAATATGACTCCTCAGTTAAACATTAAATCCATACCTGAAGCATGTTTGACTGGGTTATTGGTCTTTGTTGGTATGTTGGTCCTGTCGGTTTACTAATTTAATAAATGTTTTGGCCTTATTCTGTCTATGCATGGGTTCTTTTGGCTGTTTACACTCCATGTAAAGACTCCATGGTCAATCTTGCCTGAAATAAGGTGTTCCAAACTGAAATTTAGGATAGCCTGCCTCTGAAGAGACACCTGATGTGTTAAGGAAGTGAAAATGTGTTCAAGTTGCCATACAAGACCATACATTGGTATGGTCTTAGGTCAACAAAACAGTAGACCTTCAAAACAAGTGATTAATAAAAGCCAGACTGGAGGAAATAAATGACATTGACTGCTAGATTAATGGAGATCATGTCTGGGCCATGTTGCAGAGTAATGCACATAGCTCAAGAACAAGATTCCTGAAGGTGCTTCTTTAGGCTTTGGCTTAACTTCAGGTCACGATATCATAGCTGTTACCTCAGGCCATGACATTATTAATGGCTGCCTTGAAAGTAATGCAATTTTGCTACCTTTGGGTCAGACATCAGTGATGGCCAGATGAAGGCAGTGACCTCAAAGCCCTCAGGATAAAACCCATGCAATAAACTGATGAGGTTTTTGTGTGACATTGTATTTGTCATTTTCTTGGGCAGTTTTGAACACCCTGCATATTTAAGATCTACTCACAGATCCACAGAATGATCAAGATGTATCACTGCCCTGTTGTAGAAGCGATCTTTTAGCTTCAGTTTCTGTCACATTGTGTCTTTTCTGATGTTTAGTGGTATTTATTAATCTATCTTGTGTCAGTGAACAGCTCTGTCCTCCATATTATCTCGGAGGCTACATTCACACAGCAGGTGAAGTGGCCCTAATCTGATTTTCTCACCAAATCGATTCATGTAAACTGTGTCTGATATTTGTCTGGACAGTTCACCCTCCTCAACTGTGAGAAACTTGCAACGACCTGTTTCAGAAATGTTTGCCTCATAACAGATCCATGACCAGCCATAACATTAACACCATTTGCCTCATATTGAGTAGGTCATCCTTGTGCCACCATAGACCTGACCATTCAAGGCATGGACTCCACAAGACCTGGTGGTATCTGGCACCAAGATGTTATCCTGTAAGTTCTCAGGTGGGGCCTTGCATCAGTGAGCCGTAGGTGCTCATAACCCTGTTGCTGGTTCACCTGTTGTCCTTTTTTTTGGAGTGCTTTCAGTAGGTGTTGACCACTGTAGCTTAAGATACTCATTGTTATCCACCTCCCCAGTCATTGGTATTATTGTTACAGCTGATAATTGTACACCAAATGCTAGGCTGTGCTAGTTCTTCAGTTTATAAAACAGTCTAACTGTGTCTGCATAGGTCCAGCTTATTGGCAAATCCATCAACTTCCTTCATCAGGTGTGCCACGACAGGATGCCTCCCAGTAAAATCCTGCTTCCAAATCCACTGCTTCACCCAAAGACGGTAAGCCTCCTAAAAGTGTCTGGCTAATGTGTCTCTCTCGCTCTCTCTCTCTTTATATATATATATATATATATATATATATAGCCATGCTTGTTGTTTTTAAAAATGCAGATAGTGGCTAGTGAAAGCTAACGGGGAAGTAGGAAGATGTGGTGGTAATGTTATGGCTGATCAGGGTATTAAAGGGCTACAAAGGGTTCTTTAAGGGATGCCATGGAAGAACCATTTTTGTAAAAGGGCTGTGTATGTATGAAGAACCTTTTAAAGGTTTACTGAAGCCATTGTAAAGGTTCTTTACACTCGCATCTCTTGTACAAAATGGCTCTTTATGAAATCAAAGTCAGTTCTTTTATAGCATCACTCAAAGAACCTTGTGTAGCATCTTTATTTTAGTGTGTAATGCTTTATACACACATGTACTCAGACATATGATTAGACAAAACGTGTGTGATTGCATCTAGAGCTTTATATAAGGCATGTCCAGGAGCAAGTCCTCCATGCATTATTCAAGCTAAGCCGTGTTGAACTTCTTCCCCTAATTGTCTTAGCCGTTCATTTTCTGCTGCGCCCCCTTCAGTCACGTTTAACCTTGAAACAAGTGTGAACAGTGTGAACAGTAGGGGGAAGTGAAAAAAAAAGAGAAAGAAAGACCCAATGCCTTCCCTGCATGACAAACTGCATTTGAAATGCAAATCAGGCCCAGATGATGATAAGGAATAACCCAGTCTCTTGCAGTAGTAGCTGCTGTACGCTCATGGAATACGCTATTGGTTTTAATTATGGGCTGCTGGTGTTGATGGATGATGGCTGAGTGGATTTGGGTAATCATACTTCAGTGTTTCTGATGAGGAGGTGTGTAAATGAGCAATGTAATCTGGTCATTCCTCCTTTAAGAAGCTCTAATTATTTACAGGATACATTTTAGCACCCACATACACACATCCCCCCCACCACCACCACACACACACACACACACACACATTCTTGTTGTCTCCGTTTTTTCAGTATTACACACACACACACACACCTCCTCAGGGTGAATACACAGACCGTGACGCACACTGCAATCCTCCAGTGTTTGAAATTACGGACACAGAGTCTGTATTATATTAACGACCCCAATATTACGACTAGTGTGTCAGCCATCCATCAATGGGGCTATTTCATCAGAAGCAGAGCTCTATTTCACATGAAATAGGTGCAGCCATTCATCAAAGTGTGTAATGTGAAGCAGTGGCCAGCAGCATTTTGTGCACACATCTTTATTAAAAAGGCTTCAAGAAGCTTGGCGTAAGCTGTTGTGTCCACAGTAGCCCGTAACAGCAGTGCTAGTATTGTGCACTAGTGTCTATTATGGTGTCGGTAATCCATAGACGCGTTTTCCCTTGTTCCGTCATCGGTCAGAGTGACCTTCAGCCCTCTCCTCTCCTGAACATGGCTTTTGACAGAACTCATTCTCTATGTCCTTGAGGCGTTGAGGTACACACCTTAACCCATACTGATTATGCTATAGCCACCAGATTACACAGTCATGTTTCACTCTGACTGAATACAGCCACACTATTCACACTGTTTTTCAAGGTTGAGTCTGTCATGAAGACCAGGCAACAGCGCTTAGGGGAATACTTCAGTGCTTTTTAGAGCTGCCACATCTGTAGCATATGGTCACAATTACCACGGACAGGAATTCTGATTAATTTCCTTGTGTGTAGAAGCATCTGCCCATTAGCTTCTGATAAAAATGTGTTTGGAGTCAATGTATCGACTGTTCTTTTCTAGGTAAAGAGCAATTTGCCAGGCAAGGTCTCTGTGGTTGGTTGTTTTCTCTGCAATTACGTCACATTGTTGGTTGAAGCAAGGTAAACGTCATCTCCGCAATGACCCCTTAAGGTCAGTGTGAAATCAAAGTTCTTTACCCTGGTTAGTTCTTCTGATTTCTAACTGCGTCACTCTGCATGCACCAGTGGGTTTAGAAAATGAATAAAGACCCACCACCACCCCACTTATCCTAAAGTGAAAATGTTCAGTTAGCTCAGAAACCCTAATTGATGCCATCTTGGAAACAATCCACAATTTTATCCGATTTCCCCCCATTTTCTCTCCAATTTGGACCGCCAATTACCCCACCCCCTCTGATGCGTGTGCAGTCAAGCTGCTCATTTTTCAACATCACTGGGCAACCAATGCACCTGGAGGGAAGCGCCGCATGCCCAGCTCCAACGCACCGGCCTGCAGACGCCAGTGATGGCCAGCACCGCAACAAAGCGATGGGAGGGGGAGAGTGCCATCTACCCACCCTGGAGAGAGCAAGGCCGATTGTGATCTCTCTGGCCCTTGGCTGCCGATGGCTAGTAGCATGACTGGGATTTAAACCAGTGATCCTCTAAGTCTAAAAATCTGTTGATCGAGCAAATTAACTACAGGTGTGAAAATGCCCCTAACGTTAGCCACTTACTGTATAGCAAGTTTAAGGGCTAAACAACAATAATTAATAAAAAAGGGCAGTATAGGGTCAGTACATCCTGTCATTCTGTTAACCTGGCTGTTTTTATGAGAAAGGCAGCTCTCATCTGAAGTTGTCCTATGTAGGTTAATAGAACTCCTCGTTCCGTTGTTTTTTTTCCTGATTTCTGGAAATGTACCTGAGCAGACAGAACGCTAGAAAGCAAAGAGCCCAAAGAAAAAACACCCATTCTCCTTAGCCCTCCTTCTGCCTGGATGCTTCACATTCGTGTTACCGTCTCTCCGTAGCCAGGAGCAGGGACTGTCCAGACATATAATGTATTGTGTACTGCATTCTCTGTCCGCTGCCCATCTGTCTTAAGATACCTAATCTCACCCACAAGGCACTGTGCCATAACCCTGCAGCTTTAGATAGTTCAGTGAGAGAGGAAGCTGGGACATGGATCCCTTTTGAGCCTATTTGGGCCTACTTTTAAGTGCACTGGATCAGAAACGTGCCTTAAGAATAATTTTTAAAGATGTATTTCAAAGCCCCCGCAGCGCAGGTGTCTCATTCAAAATAGGACACTAATGTCCAGAGCAGAAAGGATGACGTCCATGCTTTTACATCATGAAGTCTTTTCAATGTCATTGTCTATGTTGAGGAACAGTTCAAGGACCAGACAGTTGGAGGGCACAGCAATATTAACTGAATAAATTAAAGGATGGGCCTCATTCACCAATATCTAGAGTTTTCTTACATTTGTTCTTGAGAAAGGTCCTAACCAAACATGTATGTCAGATTTATGATGTTTTTAAAACCACAGAATTGTTCACAGCTCTGCTCTTATAATGATGGATCCATATTGCCCTCAGAAGTCCCAAATAAGAAAAACTGTGTACATGTATTGTAAGATTTATTTTTCCTAAGAATGGTTGGTAGGGGCTCTGAGTGGCTCAGCGGTCTAATGTGCTACCACTATGGCCCAGGGGTTGCAAGTTCGAATCCCATGGCCTGCTTCGGTGTCAGTGGCCGGAGTCCAAGATTGGCTCTGTGCACTCTCGGTTGGTAGATGACCCAATTGGCCGTGCTCTCTCCAGGGGAGTAGATGGCGCTCTCTCCCCTTGTCACTCTTAAACGATGTTGGCCAGCAGCCGGCATCTGTTAGCTGGTGAGGTGGAGCTGAGGACCTGGCACTTTCGTCCAAGCATTGCTCGTGCTATGAGAAGTTACAAAGGGTTGTGGGATAATTGGCTGTACCAAATTGGGAGAAAACGTGAAAAAAAAGAATGGATGGAAAATGAGGCCTAAAGTGTTGTCAGTATCTTCTTACTCCCTGTAACTACATAAGTCAGAAACTATGAGGCTACACTCAGACAGCACTAGATTTTAGATTTTTGCATATGAATAAATGTTAATTCTGTTCTATTACAAATCTATAAAGCTCGTTTAGAGTTAGAATCTTCTTGGTGATTTTCTGATATCTCTTAATGAGGTACTGCCCAGTCTAGCATGCTATGCAAGCGTTTTTGTCTCCGTGTGGACGAAAATATTTTTAAAATCGGAGGGATGGAAATCTCCGTATCTGGATGGGGCCTTATTTAGCCTCCTGTCAGGCAAGAAGTGTGCACATTCATCCTTGCATGGCTTTCTTTGGTCTGTGTGTATGTTTTATGACCTTCTGACCTGAGATAGATAGATACTGCATGCCTGAGGGAGGCAGAGTGCACAGATAACTCAGTGACATTAAACACTCCTCCCACTTTCTCACCCCCTCTCACTCTTTGAGCATGCCAGCATTTTCATCATAAAGCCTAGACCAATGGTCACCATCCTTGCTCCTGGAGAGCTACCTTCTCACAGAACCAACTCTGATCCCCCTGACCTGATCCACCTTCAAGTGTCCATGGTCAGCTAAAATGATCAAATCCTGGTCTCCAAAATCTGGTCTCCAGGATGAGACGAAATTCTTAGCACCTTAGATTCAGTTGTTTCTAAGTTTGCACGCTAATCAGTGCCAAAGCCAGATGGGTGGCCAAGGTGACACTGGCTACCCCCGATATCTGCATAGCAGCCACTCTGGGAACCGAACTGTCTTTCACATAACAGGCTACATAATTAGAATGCTTCCACCCACTCATTTGGAAGAAAGTAGATCAGCACATGAGACAAGCAGTGGAAAAAAAGTTTGGAAAAACTGCAACTTTGTTGTGACATTTTTACCATGAGCTTCTCCTTCACCTGCAGTCATTTTCAAGAATACTCACCCCATTCATTTTTTTAATCACTGTTATCTGCTATTTTATTATAGCAGCATTGTGCAAGAAATGGTGTTTCCTGCTTTAGGGCTCCCCCTACAGTCGGGAATTGTAATTCTTGCTTTAAGCCACATATAAAGGACATGCTTTACACATGCTTTTCTGGACAAGTTTAGAGATACCATCACAGAATGTGGACTGAGGCGGTAGAGTATTATTACATGATTTTACACAAATATGGCTATGAAATGTTACACAGTTCTTGCAAGTGCAGTTCTGCCTAGTTATATAGTGCTGTAGCAGCGCACGGAGCCTGGAGTGGGAGTGATAGCGTTACCATTCTCCCTTTTACAGGTCAATGGAGTCTTTACATGATTTTGAAGCTGTTACTTTGAGATTAAATGCCACATAACGTTGCTTTAAAATAGTATTAGGAACTGGAAATGTAAGCGAACTGAGCCTAGCTAGCAGCTAGTAGAGGTTTCTCACTCTTTCAGTACAAAAGAGTTTGTCAAACATTTTAAAAAGGCTCATCAGAACCAAAGACTTCCGTTTTGCTGTTTATGCTCTGAAGAAATAGCTTGTATGGTTTTTCTGTTTCTTCTACAGCTCAGCAGTTATGTTGCTTCATAGCCTTATTACATGACAGCCACCAAAGAGTAACTAGTTCACATGGTGGATTGGAACATGTTAATAGAGTAATTACAGATTCCTCTCATCCAGCACACTGTCTTTTTTTAAACAACAAAATTCAGAGAGACACTTTAGATCCATTAAAACAAAGACAGCCCTCTTTAAAAGAGCTTTTTTTTCTTATAAGACTAGATAAGACTAGTAAACTCTTATGAGTAGTGTACATCATCATAGTTTGTCTGTAATACTCCCAACCTTTTTAAGAAGGACCAGATGAAATCACAGTGTAATTTTTCAGGATTATCCCCTATTAAATGCTGTGTATTGTGTACTGTATGGAATATACAGAACATATACACATATACAGAATTCACTATATATGTAGTATATTATATGTTTGAGTATTGTTAACAACAGAGTTGAGAATCAATAAATGAATTAATCAATCATTAAAACAATTGCGTGTGTCTTACATAAACGTTTCCTTCAAAACAAGCTTTGGATGATTTTGACAACTGATGAAATTTCCTACAGCTGCCGCAGCTTCAGATTTCACACACTCCTAGATTAGATCAGGCCTAGATCAGGACTTGTGGACCGGTACTCATAGCAACAGCGAGCTCATGAAATCTCTCCTGAACTAAACAGTGTGCTCACGTTCATGGTGTGTCAGAATCATCAAGGTTTTTTTGTTCACATAAATACTGTAGAAATGCCTCAGTTCTAGGTCATTAATAAATACACATATTTTAGATTTATGAACCCAATGGCCAATGCCCCCCCCCCCGTACACGATACATGATAGCCATCAATAACTGTTGATGTCCTCATGATTGTGTATGCTTCATCAATGATGAGTATTTGCCTCAGTATGTACTGCTGTATATTTACAATAGGTAGGCTGTGTATCATCGGTTTACTTGGGCTGTCCTAGGGGAAAGAGCTACCTGTATATAGTCAGCCCAGCAACTGCTTTGAGGGGGATCTTCTACTCTACGGTAGCAAGCATCAAATTGTACCCCAAGACATATAGAGAAAACAAAACAAGCTTGATGCATATGACTTTGCAGTCATCTGTCTTAGTCCACTGTTAAATGGACATTAATTCATTGTAAATGTAAATAAAAAGTGACCCAGGAAAAGAAAACCTTTTGTGGATGCTTTATTCACCCTACACTACCCATCAAGTGCTTTTCCCGCCCCCCCGACTGTTCACACTACAGCAGTCAAGGGTCACGCTGTATCGCATACCCCATTTATACATGTCCTAGAATCACCACTGACAAACAAAATAAGAGCAGCTTAAGCGAAACCCTTAATAAGAAAACACTACAAAAACACTGCTGATAAGAGTATATCTGTTACTGGATAAGCCTTAAGATTATTACCTGAATTCTAAGATTACACACTAATGGGATAAAAAGCAGCAACAGATGGAAAGGAAAAGGGAGGGCAAGAGTTCCTTGAAATCTGCATCTGTTTTATTGTCCTTTTTCAATTAATAGAAATCCTTAATTAGAAAGCCCACTCGTTCCTCCTCTCTCTCAATCACTCCTGCTTTCCTCCTTCCTCCTGCCCTCCATGTGGAGAAGAACTCCCAATGGTGGTGAAATACAACCCTGTTGAGAATGTGCTCTATCATCGGGTTCTCATTACTTTAAATGAACAACAACGAAAACACTTATTACCGCAATAACGATCTTAATGCTGGCATGCGGCAACAAGCATGAGTTAAAAATGCTAATAGCTTTTAATCACCCCCTGAGACTTACAGCAGCTCTCCACGCTTTCTCATCCTTGAGCCATCTGCCTGCATAAACACAGACGAATGGATGTAGAATTAGAAAATGATCTAATATCTATGAACACTGCTTCCTTTTAGCTGGAAGGCAATAACTAGAAACACCGCAACATAGAGCACTTTGGAAAAAGAGCTAGCTTGTTAGCATGACTCATTAGGTTTTGTACTTTCTTCTGGCAGTGGTAAGTGGCTCAGCGGTTAGAGCACCGGGCTATTGATGATAGGGTTGTGGGTTTGATACCCGGGCTCGGCAAGCTGCCGCATTTGGGCACTTGAGCAAGTCACTTCACCCTCTCTGCAGCAATGGCTGCCCACTGTTCCTGGCATGTATGCTCACTGTCACTGTGTGTGTTTAATCAGTAGTGTGTGTATGTGTGTGTTCACTGAATGGGTTAAAACTGATGGGTTAAAGGTGGTGGCCTAATTCCATCTATGTCCAATACTAATGGTAAATATGGTTGTCTTGTCCTTGTCCTGACCTTATAAAACCTTCGCAAAATAATAATAATAATAATAATAATAAATTGGGTGGTCCTAATCTTCGGTAGGGAGAAAGCTAGCTAACCCAACCAGCATGACCACAAGCTAACTAGCTAACTTTGTAACTTTCTTTGTTGGCCTGTCATTCGTGTTATTGTTCTTTTAGACGTCCATTGGTTTGCTTTGGTCCACCTGGTTGAGCCAGTATTTTGTATTGGACTTTATCGAATGCACACTTTGCCTCACTTCTTTAACCCCTTAACTCCAAGGCTTTTTACACACAAAGGTGTATTATTCAGTAACTACAGGCACTTCTGGCTATTCTCTGGTAATGGAAGTTTGTTATAACACTTTCGATCCGCTGACAGCCCATAGGCTTTTTAAGGGGTTAAGGTATAGCCATATGACAGCTTGTCCTTTTTTAGCGAGTGAGTGAGTGAACACAGAGCCCAGTTGACTCATTTCCCAGCTTTACCCACCCTGTCATGTTTCTATAAGTATTATAGCTCTAACAGGCTGGTAGTGTTGAACAGGGGGCTGTCAATCAGCTGTGCGCAGTAAATATGTGGACCATGTCTTGACAGTTCTGAGATACATTACATGTTCAAATGTTTGTGGACACCACTTCTAATGAATGCATTCAGCTACTTTAACCGCCATCCACTGCTGTGCAAATGCTCGCACACACACTCAACTTGTCTAGTCCCTGTAGAGAAGTACTGCCAATAGAATAGGACTCTCTGTAACAGATACACATGAACCTATTGGCACCATGCCTAATGTCAGGCGTGGGCTAGAAGGGTAGAAAGCCCCCAGCATTGAGCTGTGAAGCAGTGGAACTGCCGAACTGTGCTCTCTGGAATGATGGATGGTGCTCCATCCTGTACTTTTGGGCAGTTGGAGATGATGAGGCGACTAACGCTTCTGTCACTGAATGCAATCAAATCCTCACAGCAATGCTACTCTAAAATCTTTTCCTGGACAGTAGAGGCAGATACTCTAATTATGCAGGATAAACTCTTTTAAATACCCTTGAGGTGTCCCAATACTTTTGTCCATAGTGGAGTTTAAGCCACATTTGATCTTGCAATGTCAACCAGAGAAGAATGGGATTCCCTTTGGTTCCTCTTGGTTCCTCTGTTTTTTTTTTACCAGTTTCTTCTTCTTGCTCTGAGAGAGTTCTTCCTTACCTCTCTTGTAGCTTAAAAGTGAACAGAACAGCAGACATTCTAGTTCTAACTTGCAATTAGACAAACTTTACTCTTCTTGAGCTTGTTTCTGGTGATGAATGTTGGCAGAGCACACCGGGGGGTTCAATGTAAAAGTGGTGCCTCGCATTTGCAACGCTGTGTGTCCTTGTTATATTGAAAGGTCAATCACATTAGGTTGGCTAATGCAATGCTACAGCCTCATGGGTTTCCTGGTTCTGAACAATTTGGAGAACATTTGTGTCGATGCGGTCCTCGACACACCCTCTACACCCAGCATGTGTTGCTCACAGCTTGTTAAAAAAAAGTTCATTCATTAAGAACAAAGAGGTGCGACCAAATAAACAGTCCCTATGGGCACATAAAAAGGTCAGTAGCGGGACAGTAGGAGAAGGTCTATTGAACCATGGAGTCTGCATGGTGTCACACGTAAAAAGGTCAAGTCCTTTCAAATTGAGAACTCTAAATGAACTTTATGCAGATGTAGATTCTGTGATCTTCAAATCATACGCCCAAAGCTCTGTCTGGAGGAATGATTGGGAAAATCTATAAACGTCCACCTGATTTCTGGTGCCAAACATGAAGCAAGTTCTGAACTAAAGAGACTATTAAAACATGCAAGTCTACATCAAATTTCCATCATTATCTTCTAAGATCATGCCATTGTCCTTCTCATTGTCAGTTCAGCAGACATCATCTGACTTCTGTTGTAGTCTATTGATCGTTATGCGTAGGTATGTTCAAAGAAACCTACTAATGATTTGCCGTCTATGAATGATTGCCTCTTTTTTTTTAAAGGCTCTTTGAGGTGCACAGTGGGAGCTGCCTCTGTGACACTGAAAACTATTCGATTTGAAAAATGTTCCTTGTCATCTGTGATGATGCTTTTCAGAAAGGCTCATTTTCAGCAGACGCCTCAAGGTCTGCCACACATTTCCTTAACTGCAGCAAATGTACTTTTGTGAGCTTCCAAGCTAGCATTTCTTCAGCACTTAATTGTGCTAATGTGAGACACAAAGCAGCAGAAGAAGCAGGAATTGAACCTACACTATATATATTCAAATGTTTGTGGACACCCCTCCTACCACTTTGTGTTGCGCCCAGACACTTAGCTTGTCTAGTCCCTGTTGAGAAGTATTTGACAATTGGCAATTGAATAGAGCAGATAGACACAATCCTATAGGCACCATGCTGAATTCCAGGTGTGAGCTAGAGGAGTGTAAAGCCCTGCTTCATTGAGCTGTGGAGCAGTGGACCTGTGTTCTCTGGAATGGTTGGTGCTCCATTCAATACTTTTTGGATTAGTTGTAGAGTTAGGAATGAGGTGGGGTGGTGGTCATCCAACATCCTGACCTTACTAATGCTCTTGTTGCTCACAGCAATGCTTCATAATCTAGTGGATAGCGTTGGTCCCTTAACAGCAGAGACAGTTACTTCAACAAAAGCAGGATCAACTCTTTTTTAATAACCTTGATTTCAGAAGAAAGAATGAATGAGCAGGTATCCCAATACATTTGTCAATATAGAGTACATGAGTTTATGAGCTTACAGTACAAATACAACCTACAACTACGGTGCAAATCCCTGAAAACATGGGAAACCGACTGCAGTCTTTACATCAAACATAATGATGCATAATCTTGTTTGTATAAGTAGGGTAATGCTAGTGCCTGCATGAACCAGCAGTGCATTTACCCACTGATGCTCACAGTGAGCAAGCTAAACAAGCTACTAAAAGGAAACATGAAACTCTCAGGCCTTTTTCCTTATTAAACGAAATGATCAAAACACTTGCTCCTAGCAATGGTCATTACCCGTAGCCACTGAGCTAACGCTTTTGATCTTGGTGCATTTCTCCTGTGATTTGTCTCCTGTAGTTACCTGAAGATACTCAATGAGCAATTGTACCAATGTAATAACCTTCAGAAAAAGGCTACATGCAGCGCTAATTGATGCTAACCTGCTGTGTCTGTGTTCATGGCAATTAGCAAACACATGATGGCTGATACATCAATAGAGCTATTCTTGGGGAGCATTATGGGGCTGGGTTGCTCTTTTCAAGAGATATAATAAATAATTGCATAGGGGTCCATGATACATAAGCGTGATGTCTGGGTCCTCTAAAGTCTGTATTGCACATCTGTGAGTTGGTCATGTCAGGTGTGAAGATAAAATAAGCTTTAGCACGAAGAGGACGCTGGTTTCTAATTCACCAGCTTCTCATTCAGATTTTCAGTTCCACCTTAAATGTTGGAACCATAATGTGACCATAGCACCATTTAAGGTGGCACAAAAAATTAAATAAGAGACCAACCTCAGCCTCCGGACATAACTAAAGGCATATATGCACATGGTGAACGTTATAGTGATCAGTACGTACACCATATGGTCAAAAGTATTAGGACACTTCTCTTAGGGCATAGGGCATCACACCTGCACTTTTAAGTCTTTTAAGACCATTGGGAAAAGGTGGTCTTGGCCTGGTCCCAAGCGGTTCGCTTTAGGTTAGAAAACGTGATGTGACCTCAATCTGACCCAGGTATCAGGTGTACTCCACAAGTTTGAGCTAAATGGCTTTGATAGCTGGGTGTAGTCCAACCTGGAATATTGGCCAGATAATGCTATGCTATGCTACTACAGCTATGAACATATGCCATCTCTGCCAAAGCTCCAAGTTAAACTGCAAAGAAATCTGCGCTAGTCAGAAACACAGCATTTTTATGTGCTTTAATTTTTCCCTGTGTCGGTGTCCCAATACTTTTGTCTATATAGTGTATGTAACAAACTAAAACGTACAGTAGAACTGTCTGCTGTCTGGAGCTAACATAAAGAATCACATTAGCATTCTGACAGATAGCTAGCGGCTAGCTAGCATATTTCCCTCTTTCAAGAATGAATCCACCACCTACCGAGATGATCTCTGATCTCAGCCTAGCGATCAGATTAATGATGGCATGCTCGGCCAGTTGCTTTCAAAAATAGACTTTTCCCTGCTAATTAGCATAAACTGGAAGCATTTCGGTGACTGAGCTGATTGCAGTGCTGTCATACTTCATGGCCATCATTGGTAACTGTTGTCTACTTGGTCACACATACAGTACATTGCTTGAAACATCAGAATCACCTCATATTGTAAATAAATACACTTTATGTCCAAACGTTTGTAGACACCCCTTCTAACGAATGCATTCAGCTTACATTGCACCCATTGCTGGCACAGATGTGCAAGTGCACATACATAGCTTGTCTAATCCCTGTTTAAAGCCCCCAGCATTGAGATGGATGGTGCTCCATCCAATACTTTTGGGACGAGGTGGGGAGTTGAGGAGTTGGGGATGGGGTGGGGTGGTGATCATACAACATCCTGATCTCACTGCGCTTATGTCACTGAATACAATCAAATCCTAACAGCAATGCACTTCCAAAATCTAGTAGAAGCTTTCTCTGGACAGAAGAGACAGTTACTTCAGGAAAAGCAGGATCAACTCTTCATAAACTCCCTTTGATTTCAGAAGAAACAATGAAAAAGCAGGTGTCCCAATACTTTTGTCCCTATAGTGTATGATGGGGCTCTATTTTAAGTTGACCTGATGTTATGCAACAATAAAGGAGCTCTCAGAGAGCCACAGTGTGATTTTAGGCCTCCTCGCTAAGTCCCTGTGTAATAGATACTTAGCATTTAGCGCACATTTAAAAATGCTTCTCTATCGTCATGTATCTGCACTCAGGGGAGCAGAGTGACGCGATAAACTCCTGTTAAATATGAATGTACTCCACGCCTCACCCTGGGACAGACAGACGGAGCGAGAGTGAGAGCGAGAGAGTGAGTTTCAGGCTTATCGAGACAGCTCTGTCAGTGTTTAAGCAGGGCCTGCTGCTGGTTGGAGATAAGGCCTCACGGCAGAGCTCGGTCTCGGGGCTCAGAGGGGCTAATAGCTGCATGTCAGGGCTCGCTCACTGACAGCACTCACAGCTCCCAGCACAGCTTGGCCATTGCAAACTTATTGCAAAAAAAAAAACAGCTTTCCTTACCCAGAATTCTACACAGACAAGGAGGCCACAGCTAAAGTCAGGTTAGCATGAAACTAAGTCTGATGATTATCGCTCAGATTACACATTATTTTGGACAATTTGACGATTAATAAGGTAGTCAGAGCTTTTAGAGGCAAAATACTTCATGGACTTCCTCATGACTCACCCACATAAAGGCCACAGTGGCTTGCTAAGTTTTTAAACCAGCACCTGCTAATCTATCACTGTCGTGAGCAAGGCCTTTGACCCTTGGCTGATCATACGCTCTAACCCTGGCTTTCTATAACAGGTAGACTTACATTAATTCAGTAGGCAAAGTTTTCTTCACAAGGGGTTGCTATTTGTAGCTTTTGGTCATCAGGGATTTTTATTTAAAAGATTCACAAATTGTAGGCAGAAATGTAAATGAATCAGTATTTTCAACCTTGTGTCATACAGTGTGAGACCACTGATAGAGATCCTACTGAACAGCAGGGTTTAAGGCTTTATTCGCTCGCAGTAGAGTCGAACACTCTATCACTCTGTCAGCCGTACCTGACTGTAGCCCTAGCAGTTCAGAGATAGTAGACGGAGCAGGAAGTGGCTATTTAATGTAAGCTGAAGTCGCCCCCCCCCGACCATCGAACACATTTGAGCCCCAGCACAGTCAACAGGTCTAAAGGGTTGTAGTGCCAAATCTCATGTCATTCCAGCTAAAAAAACTAAAACATCTCCATAATTTCCAGAACATCTCATCATTTTTGCCAATTTCTCCTTTATCAATAAATCACACTTTAAACCTCAACCTGGTGTTTTTTTGTTTGTTTTTTTTGCAATATTTAGGCATGTTTTCGAATGTCAGGCTTTTCCATCATTAAGTTTTTTTCACGTTAAAGAGATGGAAAACATTTTCAAACATTTTACTATTACTGTAAATTACTGTAAAATATGTATTTCATTTATTTTGGAATAAAATGTACCACCCAGTCACATTTCATATTGAATATGGCTCCCATGTCTTTATAAACATGACAATATTTTTATCCAGTTTTCCACCCATTTTCTTACCAATTTGATCACCAATTACCCAACATGTACGTACTCTCCCCTGACACTAGTTAAGGAGGACCAACACACTGACACACCCTATGACATGTGCGCAGTCAAGCTGCTCTTTTTTGGACTGCCACCGATGCTGCATCACCGGGCAATCAACACACCTGGAGGGAAGCACCCCATACCCGGCTCCAACGCACCAGCCTGCAGACGCCAGTGACAGCCAGCACCACAGCAAAGCAATGTGGGGAGGGTGCCATATACCCACCCTGAACCAAGCAAGGCCAATCGTGCTCTCTTGGGGCCTTGGCTGCTGATGGCTAGCAGCATGACCAGGATTCGAACCAGCGATCCTCTAATCTTAGTGACAATGCCTTATTCTGCTGGAATAAAGAAAAAATTGCTCTACATGAAAGATGCAACACCTGTTTCATAGAGCCTTTGCAAAACACCCCAGACAAACCAAACAGTGTGACAGTTATAGTAATGAAATGTTTTTGGTGGTAATAAACAGCTGACGTAGATGCTGTTGTATGTGGAGAGAGCTGTGTGAGAACTTAAAATATGCATCATCTTGCAGTTTGACAGCTAATCACTGCTGATTGATTGAGAAGGTGAATTGCAATTGCTGATTTTGAGCTGTTAATAGTGACAGGCCTACCCAAAACGACAACTTCCACCAACACCTCCAATCCCTGTCTGAGCCTCAGGCTGTGAGGAATGATGAGAGATTGGCTGGCTCCAGGCTTTTGGGCCGATTACAGCGTCCCAGCACTAAGCTCACCGGCTGCGATCTGTAGTATCAGAGCGGTCTTGTTTATGGTGGTGCCAGTCAAGCAAACACGCTTAGTAAGCCTGTTCTAGCCCACACTCTCCTAACCCATTAAAGTCCTTCTAATTCCTCATTTCTACTGAAAACAATGCTTGGTGGCACAATTTTATGAAACTCTCCTCATAACTTCAGAGTGAGTGGGCGGGGCTAAACTGCTCCTGATGACCAGCAGCTCGATGACCAGCATGACCAAACAGGTCAACCAGCTTTACCAAAATAGTCCACCAATATGACCAGCTTGACAACCAGCTTGGGTCAAGATTATTTGTCTTGTGTGGGTCTTCTGTATACAGTCTGTTCAAATGTTGAAACTAATGTTTTAGGCTGCTGTCTTGACCAGATCATTGTGTCTGATGCAATTTATTTAACATCAAAGCTAAGTAAACAAAAAAAATATATTGTAAAGCAATATCGAAATATTGGGCTTGAAAAAGGTGTGATATATAATATTATATGTAATTCATTTATTAAACATGTCATTAACCCATCTGTCAAGGGCTGGATATATAAGGCAGCAGATGAACAGTCAGTTCTTGAAGGTGATGTGTTTGTTAAAAGTAGCCAAAATGGACAAGACTAAGAATCTGAGACACTTCGACAAGAACCAAATTGTGATGGCTAGACCACATGGCTAGACATGGCATCTCCACAGTCAGACCATCTCCAAAACATCAGGCAGGTCTTTGTGGAGCTTTTCCGGTATGCAGTGGTCAGTATCTACTGTGCTAAGAAAGGAAAGAAGTGCTCTAAGAAAGGACAAGCGGTAAATGTTTTTTATTTTTTTGGTTAATAAAAAAGACATTTTGGTTAATTAAATTAACTAAATAATAAACTTATTAACAAATAAATGTCATATCCAATTCAGCTGACATTAATACATCTCCTTTTCTACATACAAACATTAATGTGAGTAAAAGTTTATAATTTACACTTTCATTATATTCCCTCCTTCCTTTAGTAAGATATGAGTCAGAGATAGTATTAAATAGTCTTTTTCTGAGCCGGGACTTTTTGCTTATCCCTCCAACCATCATTCTACTTAATTTGCCAAAGAACGCAGAAACACTCTGACATGTCTAGTTACAAAAGGCACACGCCACCTGCTTGTAAGGGATAAGGGTGAGGGTGAAAGTATCTCTGACCAGGGAGATCAGTGAAGCCAAAACGAAGCTCCACAGAGACCAAAGTACGACAAGGCCAGAGCAGAGGAGCCCCAGCAGGCCCAGGACAGTGACAAATTAGGGATAGCTTTCCTTGTTCAGGGACACAAGCTGCAGGAGCAGAGTTCAAATCTAGCCCACAAATATACAAGCACCCGGACAACGTTTGGGAAAGTGTGAAAAATCACAATTACACAGCGATTTTGAGTAGGCGCCCTGTGCCACCCCTGCATGTCCTCCATACCTAATACCTAAATCCATCACTGAGTATTATATCCTCTGTATTTCTAGCATTGAGCTGTGGAGCAGTGGAACTGCTTTCTCTGGAATGATGGTTGGGATGTGGATCCAATACTTTTGGAATGTGTTGGGAAGTTGGGGATGAGGTGAGGGGGTGATCATTTAATATCCTGACCTCCCTAATGCTCTCGTCACTGAATGCAATCAAATCCTTACAGCAACACTCCGAAATGAAGAAGAATGTCTTCTGTTTGGGCAGTAGAGACAGTTACTCCAACAAAAGTAGGATAAACTTTTTTTCACACCTTTAATTTGGAAAAAACTATGAATGAGCAGATGTCCATATATATATCTTATTAAAAGATTGGATTTGTTTTATACCTTGATTGATACACCATCCCAATGGGGTACCACAGCCCGTGCAGGTACTTCAAGGTACTGTACGTAAATCCAGGTAGCTTGGAAGTGGAAATGACACTAAACTGATGGATTCGAAGGTGCACCGTGCTGCACCACACTACACCACCCAGTGGAAAATTGCCATTAATTTCCAAATATGGACTGGAGGACTGAGGAAAGAAGGGAATTTTGAAACTTGAACAGGGTTTACACACTACAGTCAACTCATTTACTTCCAAAAAGCGAGGGAAATTTACAGAAATGCCATGAATGACATGTCTTTCTTATTTCAGCACCCCTATGTTGCCTGTGAAACTGCAGCTCTCGTTAATAACGTCAGCAACAGAGCGCAAGAGTGTGGATAGCTTGTTAGGGTGTCAGACTTGAATAAGGTATGTCCAGTCATAAATAAAGGTGCAGTGTGATTGAACATGCTCTGTAAGCTGGTAACAGTAGTCGGTAGTGATTAGTCGTTAAGCCAAGCTACTGCATGTGTGTGTGTGTGTGTATGTGTGTGTGTGCATGGGAGTGTAGAAAGTCTTCTGTGTGTGTGTGTGTGTGTCTCTGCGTATGTGAGAGAAATGGTGGGAGTGTGTGGATGTCAGGACTTCAGAGGGATCAGTTTGATCCTACCAGGCTGTTGAGGGAATACGTGACAGAAATGAGTCAGCTACTGCTGCAGCGAGGAGCCTGTAACACACAAACGCTTGTATTCCTGTCTTTGTGGGGTTCAATTTCCATTGGTTTGTGTAATTGTAACTGTTGCTGATGCTGTTGTGCTAAACCAAGCCCACCTTTACCTTAGCCCCAGCAACCATCAGCAAATAAACGCTTTCTTAAAAGTCCCCACAAGGTCACATATTTTCGTTTTTTCATCGTTCTGGGGCCGTATGGTTCCCAGATAATGCTAAAACAGTTTGCATTTTGGTTATTTTATTGTAAACCCACCAGTGCAGGGAGAAACACAGGGCACAGTAAAGTGTATCAGTAATGTAACAACCTTTTTTAAAAATTGAAATACATTTACCACGGTACAAAGTAACTTTACAGTACTAAAGTATTGAATTACATGTTATTTAAGTCCCCAGAGTGTCTCACATTTGTATGTTTGCTATCATTCTGGGGACATCTGGTCCAAACAAAGCCAGAGCAGCTTGTATTCTGGTGTTTATGTAGTAAACCCACCAGGACAGGGGGTAACAGTACTAAGTAACGTGTTACAGTAACGCAGTGACTTTCTGTCCTGTAACAAGGTATTGAAATGTAGTCCCCAAAGCGTCACACACTTCTACATGTTTTCCAGCATTTTGGGGACATATAGTCCCAAAAAAGCCATTCTAAGGGCAACTGGTCCCCACAGTGGCTAAACACATATTCTTAGTCCTTAATCTTTTTTGGTGGTTTCATGTCCTTTTGTGTCACTCTACATAATTCTGGGGTAAAACCCCTTTGTCCTCATGGACTAGCCAAATGTCCCCATTTGCAATGTCAGAATTTGTTTCACTATGCCGGGGACATTAGGTCCCCACACAGAGCTAAACTCACTGACGCACACACACACACACACACAGCTTGCGACCCCTATACGGCTTTCCCCTCTAGACTACATCAGCCATATGCTGAGAGCAGATCCATCTATTTGATCAGTTCCTAAACAACCAACCATGTGAGAGCGCCGCAGAGCGTGAAGCACAGACCTGAATGTCTCAGTCGTGCTTCTACTGATCACACTCATCAGTGTCAGGAGGACGGGCATGTGTCCACACACTCTGTTCTGACTACCAAATGGCTGAAATTTCTTTAGCTTTTCTTCTGCCCCTTTTTTCGTTTTTTTAATGGAGCTCATTTTTCATTCCTCAGCGTGTCCTTAAAAAGAACTCGCAGGCAGCAAATCACATTATTATGAGCCATAAAAAATTAATCTGATGTTCATGTTTTTCAGTCACCCGCCCACCCACTGCTCCCCCCCACCCAAACACACACACACACACATTAAATAAAGACACAACAGCTGAAGTAACATCAATTTCACTGGTTTCCTTTTTCTTTTTTCTTCTTGCTTTTAATCATTTCAATCAGAGCATCCAAGCAGAAGCGATTTCATTCTCTGTTTAAGAGCTGATGATTTACAGACACTTCAACACTCAGCCCAACGCTCCACTCAGAGAGAGAGAGAGAGAGAGAGAGAAAGAGAGAGAGAGAGAGAGAGAGAGAGAGAGAGAGAGATGTGGGACAGAAAGGGTACAGAGAGAGAAAGGGGGAGAGAGAAAGGAAGAAAAAGAAAGAAGGACATAGAGATGGAAGAGAGAGAGAAATGGGTAAAGCGAGAGTAATTGGGAAAGAGTGAGAGAGGGGAAGAGAAAGATGGAAAGAGAGGTAGAAAAAGGGGGAGAGAGACTGATGGGCAAAAGAAGGGGAGCGAGAGAGTAAGAGGAGAGAGAGATGGGCAGAGGAAGGGGAGAGAGAGACATATGCAGAGGAAGGGGGAGCGAGACATGGGAAGAGAGAGTAAAAGAAGAGAGATGGGGAGAAAGAGCGAGAGATGCAGAACAATACAGACAGAGATGTGAAGAGAGAGAGGAAAGGCTGATAGAGAGAGAGAGAGAGAGAGAGAGAGAGAGAGAGGGAGAGAGAGAGAGAGAGGGAAAGACGATCAAAACATTGCGGCCCGTTCACAGTGAGCGGTGGTTTGCCGTTTCACAATCAACACAGTGTGTGTGTGTGTGTGTGTGTGTGTGTGTGTGTGTGTGTGTCTGTGCATGCGTCCTCCTCCTATTTAGTGCTGAGCAGCATTTCTGATCAATTCATTGCCGTAATCCCAAATATTATTACAGATTTATTTCTCGCCATCTTATCACTATCTAATTAATCCGACTGGTAGTCGAGCAAGGAAGTAATTACACTAGAAGTGCAATTACAGCTGTAATTACCCTCGCAATCATGATGAGAATGCGATGACTCTGACTGATTAATGCACATGGAACGCAGCGCAGGCTAAAATAAGAGGGAACCCAGCGCTTCACTGGTGGAAACCGGAGGGAAAGGTAGATGGAGGGAGTAGTTCTGCCTGTAAAGTAGAACAGCTATTTGGGCACATATTTGGTCAAATCAGTCGCGTGGTCACTTTAAACACATTAAACACACAAACACAGAGATAACACAGTAACATCTGACACCAACACAAGAGAATTAGACTTCTGCAGATCAAAGGAGCACTTTGAGGAAAGAGGTCCGCATTCCAGGATTTTGACAAAAGACACTTCGAAGAGAGTCTTTATGGAGCAGCAGGAGCAGCAGCAGCAGCAGCCTCTTCTACCAAACTACAACAGTCTGTTTTCTATTCACATCTTATTTTTCTTCTCATTGGTCTCATCTTTAGGCGTGATCCGTCACTCATTTGTCCAACATAATTAGTCAATCAGAGCAGACCTTGGGTGGATGAATGCGTTCAAAGTATCAGATAGTCCATAAGTATTTTGACCACGCCACGTTTATCATAATTTTGCCACCGTAAACCACCTCAGTTGGTTTTTGAATACCCTAGAAGTCATAAAGGTGTGGGGGTTTAACTAAAATACTGCATTACATGATCAATAAATGCCCACTGATCATCAATGACCCAGTTCTATTGGTTTCCATTGGGTCATTAACTCTTCCCTACCTTCGCCATATTCAAGTTAAGGCCCGATTTCTATGGACAGAAAAAACTGAAGACACGTATATTAATGATGTATTTCACAGTGAGTGTGAAACTGACGCACTGCGACGCTGCGCACCACTCTACGGAATGCATGCTAAAGGCTCATTTAAGCTCAATGTTAAATATGTATGCGGATACAGACGGAGCCTTTTGCCAAACACAACCACTGCCATATGGACACGACGAAAATGGCCTAAACTGCCCTCTAATGGATGTATTGCTTAACATACAAGAGGTATGTGGGCAGTGACGGTTACACCGTTTGAAACACACGTCTTCATTTTCACATGTAAAGGAAGTGTAAATGAGCCTTAAGAGCATCCATGAACAGCTACCAAATACAATTTTAACACCTGGAATCAACTCCAGACTTTCTGCCTTCGTAATTTGTTATGCAAATCATGGTGGAACTGCTTATCAGTTATTTAGTCCAATTACTTTTGAGCCTGTAGACAATGGAGGGACTGTGTAAAAATGGCTGAAATTTCCAAATGGTTAATGCAGAATATTTGTTAAATCCACTGAGGGGGTGTACAAAGGCAAAATGACAAAAACTTTCACTGTCCAAATACTTCAGTCAATATATCAGTCATCATATCAGAATCTGCGCCAAGTTTTCAGAAACGCCTGTTAGTGAGAACATCGTCTTAACTGGTCTGGTCGAGAGTTAAGCTGATCTTCTTGCTTGACCCTTAATTAGAAATCATCTTAGGAATAAAACATGCGTTTGAGCACTGAAACACTCGGAACGCTTCAGGAAACCTGTGCACACACCTCAGATGGCCCATCTCACCCAGACCTGTGGTTAAGAGCAAGATTGAAAAGACAACATATTAGAGGAACTGAACGCTGTTACTGGCTTACAAAGACACTAGAATCACATATCACACATCACAGTCACCAGAAGATGGGCACAGTAATAAAATGTCCCCCTCAGGGAACAAGGCGGTAACCTGAATGGGGGGGAGGGTTGGGGGGGCAAAGCAATCTCTTTTTTACTGAAGGAATCTATACACTGAATTTCAATGGCACAATGGACGAATGACATGAAGAACTCTACTGTTTTTTTCCCACCACCAATGACCTCCAGCAGTGCATCTGCAATGTTCTCAACTGCAGTCGGTGGACCATCAGTAAGCGTCGGAGAAAGACTGATCTGATTTCAGGAGTCACCAAATGGAACAGAAGTACTTAGGGATAGATTAAACGATTGGAGAGCGCACAAAAAGAAGAAGTAGCTGAATTTCCCACAGCTGGGAAGACGAGAAGAGTGTAGAGGTGTCCACCTTGGACAGTTTGAGGCAGTACATGACTATGATCCAGTTGTACATTGATTGTCTTTACCGTATGCAGACGGCATCCAAAATTGCAGCAACCTCAGCCCCAGCTTGGCAAATCAGTAGAACTTTTTATTGCGTTAGTTCTGATTCTGTGGATCTAATAATAATGATAACAATAATAACACAGTTAACAAGTTCGCATAGTGCAGATCGTCCGTCCGAATCACCAGTTCGATTCATTTGATTCGCCTAGCTCAGGAAACCTTTCATTCATCGTTTATATTAAACATTATTATTATTGTTCCGCTTGAAATTCACTACTTTCTCGCTACTATTCATATAGGCATCATTCGTGTAGGCAATCAGGTCACTCCGCGGTGTCGTTTTGAGTGTTCTAGGAAGGAAGAAGCAGCAGTGGGTGCTACTTCTCTCAACTCCCACAAAAATTAGCACTGTGTCAGGCATGAGATGAGGATGTGGGCGTCATGAGATCGAGCATTTTGATGCCCCGAATCCGAAGCTCCAGCTGTTCTCAGGGTTCCTCAGGCCTTTTGAAGGCCCACCAGAGCGCAGCTCTGCATCCACAGCCGGGCCTGCAGCTGCTCGTCGTAGGAGGTCACTGAGGACTCGGTCTTGCGGCCGTTGTACAGATAGAGCCCCCCAACCCCCTCCAGCTCAGAGGCAGCTGCGGCGTAAATGCCGGTGGAGGCTCCTTCAGCCGGCGTCTGTGGAGGAGAGAAATCACACACGAGATACCATCAGACATGGAGTAACATCAATCACGGAACAGGGTTGTGCGATAAGGTTCCGTAATTACCAGAGCAATCTCAATGAAGGCGCGATAACCCCGATTGATGAAAGTCGCAGTCACAAAAGAAATTCACATTTCGCATCTGCTTGTGAAACAGACGTGACCAGAAGCAGGGTGAAGGAAATGCCGCTGACTAGCAATACATATTCCGAAATCTCACAAGAAATGTGCACTAGTGTGCAGACTAGCTTTTTCCCCCTAACGTCAATATGGCTAATTCCCACCCACTAACCAGCAGACTAGCTCTGCCACCAATTCCAGAGTGGGAGAGTGAAGGCTATCACATCCTTCCCCCAAGACATGGCCTGTCACGATAATTAAGTTATCGTACAATATACAGACATGCCTCGACCATTTGTGCAGACCTCAATGTTGTCCATTGTGTTTAATTGCATGTATTTGAACACTGTCGTGCTAATCTGGCTCTTTCGTAGAGTCTGTGAGCGTGCAGCGACATCTATCGCGTAGGAAAAAAGTGCAGTACGCCTCCATACACACAGAGCGGACTGCAACAGGTAGTGGTGTCGTCTTTCACACCGTTTCCTCAAGCAGTACATGGACGTGTGTAGCCTATATTCCAAAGCAGGACAAACTGAAACCACCCTGCGATGTTATGATACGTCCAGGAAAGGTTCAGAGCCGTCATGCACGCCCCCCTGACCTCGCACATGGCTGCAGGAACGCTGTGGTGTATTTAATATGCTGTCCGTCTGTCAGGCTTTGTGACTCAAACTCAGAACCAAAGCTACTGTAAGATGTGTAAAACTAATGAGCCTCATGGGGCAAAGAGAGTAAAGAGTTAGCACCAGGGAGTCCATCACTCTGTATAGTAGGAATCAGAACACAGCCGCTTCCAGCACGGAAGGTGATTGGTCCAGCTTAATATGACAATGGTCACACATCTGAAGTGACATCACTCTGGTGTTTCAGTGGAGAGCAAAGTCTGTCTCCCTTTTTTCCTGATCTGCGATGTGAACACCGTGATCCGTTCTGAACCATGAGGTTTGTGATCCATTACACCCCCTTCCAGATGTGTTACCTGCAGCAAACAGCTGTTTTTCCCCAATTCCTGCATAATTCCAGCCAGAAAGTTCGGAAAAGAAAGTCCAAAAAGCCACATTCCCCAGCTCCGGTGTGGGCACCTTTTGGCTTTCTGTAGAATGAGCGAGCAGAGCCCATTAATGTGAACAAGCCGGTACACTGACTCACTGACTCAGTTCAAAAACAGTGTTTATATTTTATCCATGTTTTATGTTATTCATGTTTATTATATTTTGTAGAATTTTTATATCCCAATATGACAATATTTAATGTCTAAATATTCCTAATAATTAAAAGTCACCGCTCTTTAATAGCATTACTATGCTATTATATCATCATTATATTATATCAGTGGCATAAAATAATCTTAACATTAACATATATGGCATTTAGCAGACGCTCTTATCCAGAGCGACTTACAAAAGTGCTTCACTATTTACCCAAGATTAACCTCAGCTACTGTGAATAGACTGCAGATTCAAAGACACCTCAAGTCAATATGGAGTCCATAATACTCTACTCTTCGCCCAAGTACTCTCGGAAGAGGCGAGTCTTCAGTTGAGCGACTCCGCTGTTCAGACACCCAGGGGAAGTTTGCTCCACCACTTCAGGGCCAGGACAGAAAAAAGCCTGGACAGTTGTCTTCCGTGGATTTTAAGGGATGGCGGGTGGAGCCGAGCCGTACTTGAAGCTCGAAGGGCTCTTGGTGCAGACCAAGACTGAGACCTTGGTGCTTTTGACCATTGCCATCATTACATTCATTTATTGTTTATCGCAATTCTTATTATAATAAGAAGACACTGCACTTAGACAGTCGCACCACCACTTGGGAGCTCAAGCAGTACAGCTCTCAGGCAGAAAACAGCTGCGTGTGGCGTGCTGTTACCTTGTGTGTGAATGTTAGCATTAGTGACATTAGTACTTCCCAAACACTGATCAATGATGTCAACAAACAATACAGCACAGAATATACACTATATGTCCAAATGTTTGTGGACACCCCTTCTAATGAATACATTCAGCTACTTTAAGTTGCACCCATTGCTGACAAAGACTCTCTGGACTCAGATAAACATCAACCCATTGGCACCATGCTGCCTAATGCCAGGCGTGGGGTAGAAGGGTGTAAAGCCCCTAGCAGTAGGACTGTGTTCTCTGGAATGATGGTTGGTGCTCCATATCAATACTTTTGCTTGTTCGTTGTTCTTCTGAAATCAAGGATGTTGGTCCTGCTTTTGCTGGATTAACTGTCTCTACTATCTAGGGAAAGCGTCTTTCTGCTAGATTCTACCTTAGCAACCACTCTGCAGGACCTTAACAACCAACATCTATACCATAGCAACACATTAGCAACCAACAGCACCCTAACAACACCTTAGCAACCAGTCAAAAACACCTTAGCAACCACCTAGCAACAACTTAGCATCCAGTAGATACAGTATTGTAACACCTTAGCAACCAACATCTATACCATTGCAATACCTAGCAACACCTTAGCAATTGCCTAGAAACACCTTAGCAACCAGCAAAAAAACCTTAGCTACCACTTTCACATACCTAAACAACCAACATCTATACCATAGCAATACCTGGCAATCACCTAGCAACACCTAGTTCGCAACTGCCTAGGAACAACTTAGCAACCAACAGCTATACTATAGCAACAACTTAGAAACCACCTTAGCAACTAACATCTATACCAGAGCAACACCCAGCAACACCTTAGCAACTGTCTAGAAACACCTTAGCCAACACTTTGCAACACCTTAGCAACCAACAGCTATATCACAGCAACACTGCGGGGCTGCAATTACACTAGTATATTGTTATAATCACTGCAATTAAGCTAGAGTGCCTAACAGGCCCTAGTTGAGTCTAGGGCCCTAGTCTGCTAATATGCAAAAGTCAGTGACTGTTAGTATCACTAGTAGACTGTGAAAATGTTAACGTAGTGAGCATCAGACACCGCTTAAGCACCTCCCAGTGCAGTTTATCATACTGAATAATTTAACAGATTTCAGAGAGAATATACATTTACTTCAAATGACAGTAGTGGAGCCCAGCTCTGTGTGCCGGTCATGCAAACCAAAGGAGCGCCAGGTGTGCTCCACTCCATTCTACCACCTGAACATAATGCTGAGTGATCATTATAATACTAACTGTAGTTCCAGTAATTGTTCGGTACGTTAGTCTCGTGGCTCCAGTAGAAAACTAAAGAAGCAAATTTCAGAATACAAGGTTGTCTGATCAACTACATTTGTAGTAAGGAGGGAAATTCAGGAATCTGCCCATATTTTCTTCTTAAAGGTTGTTTTTTTATCCACCCATGATCTTTTCTAATCTGTCTGAGCCGAGCAGTCACTCTCAACATGCACTCCAGACTGGGTAAGATTGTTATGCAGACGGTCAGCCAGTTTTTGACCCCAGACGGATCAATTACGGAGGCAGCCCACTCTTGTGGAACGCTGACGGCCGAGCACGTGCTTCAAAAGGCCGGGTCTGAAGCTTGGTGACTGAGGCTGAGCAATATTTTTCCCTCACCACCCTTCCACTTCCCCATCTGAGAGAATTTGGATTAAAGCCGGCAAGCCTTTGCACACACTTGTGCTTGGCCGGGTGGAATCGATATTCCACACAAAAAGAGAGAAAAGCCTCCTCAGAGGTGGCTGTCAGCATTGGGACAGCGCAGACGCTTCAGGCTTAGGAAGAGCCAGATGCTAGAAACACTCATCAAGATATGGGGAGTTCCCATACATTCGTACTGTGCTTAAAGCAATACTGTACCCTTTTCAGGATACCCCCTTATTTATATAAACAAATAATGCAATGAATTTTTTTACTTTTTACAATTATTTTCCTTTATTGATTAATTAATTAATTATTAATCATTAATTAAATTGTCCTATGGTGTGACCTTCTCAAGCATGGTTCAATTACATAAATAAAAAAAGAAAAGCATTCAAATGTTAATACATATTTCCAGCACAACTTTACAATAATCTATTTCAGTAAATGTCAATTCCATGTCCTCCGGTGTGAAGCTATATCCTGATTTAAAATCGGTTAATTCCACTGATGTAATTATTTTAAAGGACACAAATCAAGGTCACATAACACATAATTAATTAATTACAAATATAGAACACTATGCAAAAGTGTCTCGCTAACTGCTAATGACCGGTTAGCTATCAATAGCATGGCCATTAACTGACACAAAAGGCTGAAAACATCCTTTGGTGTGACAAAAACATCCATAGAGAGTGGTGAGACACAGCTGAAATATTTACAAACATTGGACATGGTTTCTTCGTTGGATTGCAGTAACAAACACCAGGTGTATCTTGGCCAACTACTGTTCTGAAGGGCCTTTGCCACGGTTCAGGTCTTTACACGTTTGCTTTGAAGTTCTGGTCAGTTTAACAGCAAATGATCCAGCCAGTCATTTTCAAGAGTTAAATGTTCCACTGATTGGCAGGTGTGTTAAGACTTCCCATTCACTCAGTCCTCCCAGCTGTGTGCTGCAAGTAGACTGAACGCCTGTCTGCAATCAATATGCATCTGCAATGCAACAGTATCCAGGATACGCTGCTTGAGCACTTAATTGTCTTTTGCAAGGTCGCACAGGCTCTGACGTTTTCAGAGCAAATGCTCCCGTTTTCACTGCTGGGTGGGAATGTTTAGAATGTGGGTGTGCTTAAGCTCAGAGGAGATCCTTGAAATGCCTAGTGCAAAACATCATTACATTAGTTTTAACAGAAAGAGACGTGGGTCTGAACAGTACAGCTGTCTACACAAGCTTTTAAATTGTTCTTTATTTCTACTCAGCAAAATCCAGCTGGGAGCTGCTTTAGACAGCAGAAATGAGGCCCTTTCATTTCAACTAGATTCTGCTTCATTTGAAAAGGAATCCCTTACTGAATGTCATCACGATCTGTCCCCTTTACTTTTTTCAGTTTAAGGCTATGTGCATATACTCTATATGGACAAAAGTATTGGGACACCTGCTTGTTCGTTGTTCTTCTGAAATCAAGGGTGTTGGTCCTGCTTTTGCCTTCAGTCTGAAGTTCCCCAGAAATACTCCCCCTCTTGATGTGGAAGGCTAAATCTCAAGCTGCAACTCGGGAAGCAGCTGACCCGTGTGCCCCGTCATCCCTCAGGTCTGCTGCCCGTTGCCTGATCTGATGTACCTTGTCCTACCAGCGCGTGGCTGGTAACCGTAGCGAAGAGGTGCTGGATGCCGGATGTGAGGGACGACGGGACACGCGAGGCAGACGCTCCCCAAGTCGTGGCTCGAGTGTATGGGCTGCTAATTCGGTTATAGATATCAGAACCTCAGTAAACCCTAAAGACCTGAGAAATCACAACCGCAGTTCAAAGTAAAAAAAAAAAATCTATGTGTGTGTTGCCATGGTAACGTAAAACAAATGTTCTTTGCCGGTAATAGAGGGCCACGCCCACACAGTTCTCAGTGAGGTCTGAGAAGTGCATTTTGGGGATTTTTGAGGAGTATTTAATAAGACTCGACCAGACTCTGCAATAGCTTCTTCCCCCAAGCCTTCTCAACTCAACTCAACTTCTGAACTGATGTCTTTTCTGTTACATGCTCCCTCTCTCTCTCTCTCTCTCCAACCATTTACCCCAGATAAAATGGGAAGCATTTTTGCACAAAGCATTTGCACTAATAACATTACTACTTCACTGGACTCAATATTTATTACACACTGCATAATTTGCACACTACCCCCAATTATTTATTATTCTCTGTCTGTACAGTGTTGTGTTGTCTGTCCGCACTTGTATTGTGTTGCACTTGTGTTTTGTATGCACTGTCTATGTTGCACCATGCTGGAGGAACATTGTTTCGTTTCACTGTGTAATGTGTAGTTGAAATGACAATAAAACCCACTTGACTTGACTAAGATTTCTGCTTTGTGTTTTCTAGTTAAACTTTACTGAACACTTCACTAAACACCCAAGTAAAATATTATTGTAAGAAAAAAAATTATATATCAAAATGTGCTCCCAGGGGCTTTTTGTTTTGCTATTTATGAGAAACCGACACACCGACAATAAGCAAGCTACATTCTATTATTTGAAATATTAATATAATTTTGGCACTGTATGTATGAATGTAATGTAATTATTTTAGCTTGTTTAGAAAAATAAGGTAAACAAATGATAATGATTTAGTTTAGACAACCAAATAAGCTTGTAATGAAAACAGGTAAAAACAACATTACCTCTAATTAAAGCCTGTAGAACAAACACCAGAATATCCCCCATCTGGAATAAATTCTTCTTTTCAACACCTTTCAAACCATTTTCCTTGTGTATGTCCTTCATTTCTTTATCTATCCAGTCGTGAAATGATCCAGGATGCATCCATTATTCATTATCACGCTGCTCTGGAAGCCCTGTACTACACATAGCATCCAGTGCTTTCAGAGTGAAGCATTAAACAATACAGAATAAACAATCAGCAGGAAGCGTATGTTAATAAAGAGTTTCAGGCTTAGAAAAGGCTTTACATTCATCTAATGATATTTTAACCTCAATCAGGGTAGGACTATTTCTCCTGGTCCTTTCATCAGGGTCACTAGTGTTGTCAAATAGTCTAAAATGATGATGTTCTGATATTGCAGTGACAACAACCACTTAACATATGCTAATATGTTCTAAATAGTCTGGGCTCGGTTAACGTCCTAAATTTGTCTCACACTATCGCCCAAACATGCAAAGCTGTGGTTCAAGCAAGGAGAATCAGACTAATCTCCAATCAAGCCACCCGGAGCCGACATATAAGCCTGTGAAAAGGAAAATCACCATGGTGATGAACATCAAAATAATTCAGTATCAACACTCATCTTGACAAGAGCACGACTTTCACGGAAATGAAATTCGGACGAGAAAGATAAGCGTGATCTTTTGTGGGATGAAGGGCACTAGAGAGGTCGCCAGTTTGCTGGCCCATTCTGGGAGGTTCTTTCATGTGGACAAAACCACCGCCGTGTTGCCGAGCGTGTTGTGGAAGCGGGCTTTGTGATGTGCAGGAGAAATGAATAATCTTCATAATGTCAGCTTCTTTCCTCAGAATTACAAATTTTTAATCACTGAGTGGCTCCCGACTGAACCCAGCGACACGAGAGCATCGACACTAACAGTCAAAAGTTTGGACACCTCTGTTGTCGGTAATTCTGCTTATTTTTTTATATTTTCCCTCCAAACTATGAGCTTGAGCTTCACGTCTGGATTTCATCTGGATGCACTTTAGCTGGATTCCTTTACAAAGAAGATGTGTGCAGTGAACACACACACACTAATGAGCACACGCACACACATACTAGGGCGACAGCTTTCACTAGTGGGCTGTTTCATGTCAGGATTTTATCTGGATACACTTTGGACAGATTCCTTTAAGAAGAAGAAAAAGAGCTGTGCAGTGAACACACACACATTCCTGGGGGTTGTTGGACATTTATATAGTAGACAATTCATCATTCAGTGTGTCCAGTGTGTGCCCAGTACATAGTAAGGGTAGGTCTGATGTTCCCATCACTTACAGATCAAAATGGTCAGTGGGTGTGAGAGTCAGAAAAGTAACCACGTAATTGTGGGGGTAAGAAAGATGACCATCCTCCTTGTCTTAGGGTGGAAACTGCATATTAAAGACTACTGATACTGAACAATCACTGAATCAACCTTTTCTCACATCTCTAGCCTCCTAACTCTTCTTCATGGCTGAAGAAATCAACTATACAATAAGGGACCGTGAACAAGTGCTGAGTGGTGGGCAGCCCTAGCTGCAGTGCCCAGGGAGAAGTTGGGGGTTAGGTGCCTTAGATGCTCAAGGGCAATTCGGTTGTGTCCTGCCTGTTCAGGGGATTAAACAGGCGACCTTCCAGTCAAGAGGGCGCTTCTCTAACCTTCAGGCCACACCGGCCCCAAAAGTAGATAAAGGTGCCTTAGAATGGAAAGCTGTATTTTCCATGGCATAGTTCAGAGCAGAGCTCACCAGAAGCTTATGGCGTGGCCATGTAAAACTGCATCTAGACACAGACCATGATAAAGACAAGCGATTTCCCCAAGCAGGTTTGTTGGCATCAGTGAAATAATGGCACCATGCCTAAGGCCAGGTGTGGGATAGAGGGGTATTAAGCCCACCAACATTGAGCTGTGGAGCAGTGGAACAGTGGAAGTGTTCTCTGGAATGATGGATGGTGGAATGATGGATGGTGGAACTCCATCTAATTCTTTTGAGTTGGGGAGTTACTCCAACAAAAGTAGGATAAACTCTTTTTAATATCCCTGATTTCAGAAGTAACAATGAATGAACAGGTGTCCCAATACTTTTGTCCTTGTAGTCTATCTTCTCTAATACTTACAAACACAACTTGGAATCAACTGAAAGTTTGAAATCTGCTCTTTCCACAGATTTGATCAATTTTCAATGAGGTGAGAGAGAAAGAAAACAACACGTACAAGTAAGACGAGGCGCTTCATGCCGTATACACCATAAGGGACCCGGGAAGGTTCTGAGTGTATTTTCTGCGAACTTTGAACTATTCATAACCTACACCAGGGAACGACCGCAACTGTGGCTTGCTTTCCTTCTCCCTTTGGTTCAGCTCTTCCTTTTTCCTTTTGTTCTTTTGTGCTCTCTGATCTGAGATCCTGGAGGAATCAAGATACATCTGAAAGGTTGAGAGAGTCATCGATGATTACCAGCAAACACACACACACACACACACACACACACACACACACACACACACATCCACTCTTGCGCTCGTACACATTCACACACACAGACACGCACACCCTTTTGATGTGCAGAGATAAAATAAACCCAATTATCGTTCACCCTGACATACATCACGGCTCGAGACTCTGAGAAGCTTTCGAGATGAATTCCGAGGGACCAGCTGGTCTCACTGATAATCACGGGGATACAAACATGGAAAAAGCGAACGAAAGAGAACACAGCGAGATCACGCAGTGTTAGAGGAGATCATGTACGTATGTACACCAGAAGTTAACATCCAGTAAACATTACTATCATTTCATTTAAAAGGCAAACAATGTCCAGCTGTATCCACCTTCCATCACTTCTGCAGAGTCCAACAATCTTAAATATAGCTGGAAAGAAAAGGGAATGGTTGTGTAGATTATGTGGTTTCCACTTGCAGGCAGTTGTTTGGCCTGTTGCTACATGGTAACTAGGCAAAAATCATTGTTTTTGCTAAGTGGTTGCTATGGTGTTGCTAAGTGGTCGCGAGGGTATCCTACGTGGTTGATATGGCATTGCTATGGGGTTGCAAAGTAGTTGCTTTAGTATTGCTGTATTCAGTATTTCAGGTGGTTAATCTGGTATTCTGGGTTGCAGAAATGCAGAAAGCCAAGTGGTTGCTATAGTGTTGCTATGGTATTTTGAGTGGTTGCAATGAGAGTTGTTAAAAGATGCTGCTAAGAGGTAGCTATGGTGTCTCAGTTGGTTGGTAGGGTGTTGCTAAGTGGTTGGTTGGATGTTACTAGTGTATTTGTATCACTGTGACACAAGGAGGGCGCACAAAGCTTTGTTCCTCATTAATTCCTAAAATCAGTTTCTGCGTCCAATCAAAAAGCTGTACGTAAGCCTGAAGCACACAACCAAACTGCCCAATTACTCCTTAGATTTCTGCATTTTTAATGAACCCTCTTAATTAAACTGGATTAAGGGTTAAGGTGAAGAAACCGGTGCTTTACTCACCCTAAACAGCAGTTTGGCCACAGGTCTCTTGGCCAGCTGGGCGGGACTGCTCAGGTTCTCATACAGGGCTGTGTCCACCATGCCTGGGTCCACAGCGTTGGCTGTTACCGGATCTCCTTGAGCCCACAACCGGTCCTGCAGGTGGTAGGTGAAGAGCACCAGTGCCAGCTTACTCTGAGAGTACGCCCCATGGGCACAGTAGCACGACCTGAGAGAGAGAAATTCCAAACACATTCACACAAAATTTCCAGTTTTTATTGCTTATATTTGTATTTGTCGTCTTGAAATGATGGCATGGTACAGCAGATCCCACTTGCCCATGTCAGGAATGCGGCATAACAGCCCAGAATCGTACAGTAATATCTTCAATTATTCTAGATTTTGAGTGTGGAGCTGACCTCTTCCATCGGCAGGTATACCAGTGAATTATTTACGTCTTATCTCTTCCACCATCTCTGCGAGTCTCAGAAGACAAAATGCTTACTGACACGCCAACACGCGATGCTATCTCACACACACACAGAATACAGAGTATGACAGCAAGCTGCTACCATGTTTTGTTTGCCCGCTTGTCTGCATTTATAGGAAAGGATGAAGACACTTGATGCAAAAGAGGGCCTGAGGAAAGCAGAGGTGGCACGTTTTGTAGCACTAAGTCGCTATCAGTGCTAGGTGTGTGGATGTGTGTCCTGAATGTGTGCTTAAATCCCAAGGTTCTGTCAGACATGCGAATGCTACACCAGATGTCCAAATGTTTGTGGACACCCTCTCTAATGAATGCATGCAGCTACTTTAAGCTTGTCTAGTCACTGTATAGAAATACTGGCAATAGAAAAGGCAGTAATGATTGGGCTAGAGGGGTATAAAGCCCACCAGCATTGAGCTGTGGAGCAGTGGAAGAACTGTGTTTTCTGGAATGATGGTTGGTGCTCCATCCAATACTTTTGGGATGAGTTGAGGAGTTAAGGATGAGATGGGGTGGGGTAGTGACCATCCAACATCCTGTAGAAAGCCTTATTCCCTGGACTAGAGACGGTTACTCCAACAAAAGCAGGACAGACTCTTTTTTAATACCCCTGATTTCTGAAAAAACAAAAAAAGTTCGACAGAAAGACTTCTGTCGATATAGTGCTTATATATAGCTTATCAGAATCAGAATCAGAATCTCTTTATTTCACCAAGTATGTTGCACATACAAGGAATTTGTCTTGGTGAGAGCAACACGTATGACAAGTAACAAAAAAACACAGAACACAGTCTTAAACTAAAGGAAAAATGACACTAAACAATAAATAGGGTAGGGGATAAATTAAAAAAGTAATAAGTACTAAAGGTAGTAAAGAGCTGATATTTACAGAAAAGAACATCTGTACAGTGTGCAAATAGACATAGTGCAAATAGGCAGAGTGCACAAACTATGACTAGTTTATACTAGCATTCGTCCACAGTTAGCCACATTAGTCTACTGAGTCATGGTAGTTCTGTTACACACACCTGAAGGACAAAAAGGGGAGGTTTCAGGCCAGCGGCTGTTAAAACGGCAGCTTGTATTGTTAAAATGTCAACGGCTTTCATCGAGTTTTATATACTGACCATCATAAATCTGCCTCTTTAGCAGGTCTTACCTGTCTGCTTCCCTGCCTTACTGCAGCTCAGTAGAAAGATGTGGGGTGATAATAGAGGAATATTTCGTCTCCAGTCTGCAGTACGGCATTACAAAGATAGTGCCTTTTAATATGTCCAGGGTGACAAAGGATGCACACATGGAAGTAATAAAGTATGCTAGGCTTCATCCGAGATATGATTAACCATTGTAAATTAGTTTTTGAGGGCATTGAGCTCAGTGTGACTGTACTAAAGGGGATGTTCACTGAGGGACAAATCTGCTAACGATGTACGTCACTGCATATTGTGTTTTGGTCTTAAAAATGACTATCATGCTTCATGGATGTCCAAACGCTGCAACACACACTCTATTTATTCAGATCCATTTATACACATGGAATCTTTCCCTACTAAGACTGTCTGTTTCCAAGCTAAAAGATGTGAGCTGTACAGGGTTAGGATATTATCATTAGCTGAGCTAACTTGGCCTCAGCATTAGTTCGTTTACATATAGACTGGCTGCCTTTCTCTGTGTACATTTCATGTCATATGTGATCTACTGTGGCTTTCTGTGGTCTTGATATGGCTTTAATTTAATGCAGTACTGTCACTGCATTAACTTTACTAACAGCCCTCTGCCCTACTTTTGTAATTGCGATTTAATAAAATTCTGAAGTAATGGAAACACTGTAATTTACTGTTTGCGGTAGGTGCTGTGGCCCTTTAACGCCAATAATAAGATCAAAGGGTTGAAACATAATTAAAATTAGTTGCTATCAAAATCTTTTGATAATGTAATGCAGAGATCTGAACACGAAACACCCAGCATTGGACGGTGGGTGTCCAACGACAGTCCCTGACCTCCACTATGGTCCTGTGTCTGGATTAGGGATGTCCCACACCAGGCATATTTTAATGGACTGGGTACTGGCTATTATAATCCCAATCCAGCTCTGAGTCTTTGTTTTAACCACGGTGTTCGGAGCGCCTCCTGGTGTCCACAAGACGCTATTAACGAATATTATTGTCCAGCCGGCTGCAACAGTGCAGACGTTTCTCAGAAGATAAATAAAAGAGTTGAGAGTCTGCAGTGTGAAACTATTTTACTGTGGAACATGAAAACAGACCCTTTATAAAACTATAACTGAAACACTCTGTTTTGCGGGAGAACCGCTCACCTTTCTCTGTTTATTAACCAGCACTGAAGAGCCCATTCAGAGTGCTAATGCTAATACACACGCTATAACCCAAATCACACACAGCACATTCACCCAGTCAAATAAACCAGTCATTTCACACCAGTAGACCAACAACAACAAAAGAAATCAGGAAGTGACCTGACTGCAGTGTTTTGAAAAAGCTGGGAGCTGATTGGTCGGGGAGAAAAGTCTGGATTACAAGATAATAAACATATTATAAAGCACTCATTTAAAGAAATGTCTTTACTAAACTAAATTAATCAGTTGCTACTAAAAATAAAGGGATTTTACTTATTTTATTTATTTATTTATTATTATTTTAATCAGCAGCTCTATCTGATCTAAACTATGTGACTGTGTTATTTATACAAACACAAAGATCAGATTGGATTAGTATCGGTCGATCCTCAGCATTAAGAGTCTCAGATTCAATCGAGGGGGCAAAATGACTGGATCGGGACATCCTTTGTCTGGATGAAATCAAATCCTCACAACCTAATAAAGCCTTCATGGAGGAGTGGAAGCTGTCACTGCAGCAAAAAGGACATTTCTGGACATTTACTGTATCATAACACACATATGACTAACTCTTGTACTATAGAACTGATCTTTTGTAGCATTTAGTTCCACCACTCATCCAACACACCTGGCACTAATAATCAGATGCTCCTAAAGACCTTGATTAGAAGGTCTAAAACTAATTTCTGCAAGAGAGCAGCTCTCCAGGAGCAGGATTAACCCTTAGGAGTTGTGCTGATTTTAGGGTATTTTGGAGTATGAGTCTGAACCACCTGTAGATGTTTTATGGAAATGTTGGGATGCCTTACAGAATCAAGAGTTTGTAACACCTCCACTGGCAGAAATCATAACTTGCAAGCATTTTTTATAGCCAGCTAAACGTTTCAGAGAAGGCTTCTGGTTCTTAGGGTGTATTCTTAGGGTGTTGTATATGCATACATGTATAATATGTTCAATATAATGCTTAGATCAGGGATTCCATTTTTATTTTTTACCTAACCTATACATATTGTTCCCACGTTTTATATTGACTTACTTAAAGGTTTAAAAAAATAAAGACAGCTAAAAACTAGCAGCCCCATTCTCATACCATCATGGCCCACTAGGGGGCGTGCACTGCATTGGTCATTACTCAAACATTTATCAATTAATGCAAATGAATATACAAAATTATGTAATTATGTAAATGTAATGTAAATCAAACTTTCCACTTCTAATGGATAAGCACCCCCAATATAGCAGTGTGTGCATGTAAGTGTGCAAGGTGGAAAAAGAAGGCTTCCTTCACCTGCCCTGCAGGTCGTTCAGATCGAGGCGTCCTCCGTAGTGTGTGGCTGAAGAGATGGTGACGACGCGGGAGCACTGCCCGCTCTTGGCTGAATTCCTCAACGTGTCCAGCAGCAGGTTGGTCAACAGGAAGTGTCCCAGATAGTTCAATCCGAAGTGCAGCTCGAAACCGTCCTCTGTCTTCCTCTCTGGGACGAGCATTACACCCGCTAGAGGGGAGGGAAATGGCAGATAAGCTGTTATAGTAAGAGGGTGGTTGCGAGATGCACAATGGTGAACTGCATTACTGATGGACGGCAGGAGAGGGCAAAGGGCCTTTTACCGCTTGTTCCTTTTCATGAAGCGTTTTTACATGGCCAATTTAAGTCTCCATTGAGAGCAAGCCGCAGGAGGATTCTCCAAATCGGAAGGCGTAATAGGAACTGAGGCGCAGGAGCTGTTAAAGCACAAGTCTGAGGCGTGCAATTGGAGTCCAAGTGATGTGGCAGACTAAATCGCCTGAGAAATTCTGAGTCAGTCAGTCCCTGTGTGGGAAAAAGAGGCTCTTGACTAAAGTGGAGAGGGTTTCAGTGGCTTTGGAAATGTTTGTCGGAAAATCCGATGATACCGAAGAGGGCATCCTGAGCAAAAGAGAGGGTGAGGAGGGTCGGATATCTCCGGTAGATTGGTTCTGGTGCCCTCTCGTGACCCATTTAGCACTTCCACAAGGGCACTCGAGCTGTTAAGTGACTACGGCTAAAGGCTAAAGTGGACTTGGCCCGAGAAAACTCAAAAGTTCGTCACCTTTATAAAAAAGCGCCTTCCTGAAAATGCAGAACACATGGCTTCTCCTGGGAACGACGACTTAGAATTTAAGGCTGCATTATGAGGACAAGATAACACACTACCTTATTTCTACATATCACAACCCTCTGCAGTCTGAGGGCATTTTCTCGATTTTTAACCACTTTCTTAAATTTGTTTTAAGGGCACTCGATATTAGATAATACCCACATATTTTAGATCACAATCTCAGCTCTCTTTATAACGACCCTATGTGACCCAGAGCACTGTGTGAAGAGATACTCTGACCCTAAACCTGAAAGATGTAGTCAAATATTAGAAATTCTTCATATTTCCTGTGAAAAAATAATTACACATGTGGACAAACTGACTTGGTGCTTGAAATGGGTTTACCAGAGTTCCTGAGTTCCACTGCATTTACATTTATGGCATTTAGCTGACGCTCTTATCCAGAGCGACTTACAAGGTTACTCGTATCACAGAAGTGGGCCAATGGAGTGTTAGGAGTCTTGCCCAAGGACTCTTATTGGTGTAGCACAGCCCAGTCACCCAGACCGGGAATCGAACCCCAGTCTCCAACATGGTGTGGTAGCTCAGTGGCAGGTAGAGGTGTTATCTGTTGCGCCACACCAACCACACACAAAACCACTGATGGACGCACAAATCCACCAGTTAGACACAGCGGGTGGCAGAGATGAGCATCTCGACTCGTCACAATAGCCTCATAACTTTGGATGTGAGTCACAGTATTTGTGTATTATGGTTAAGATATTAATAGAAACATTAGTTAGCTGTGATATAGGACACAGGACATTGACAGGACGTAAACAAAGCTACAAATACAGCCTGAATGTGAATTGCCTGTTTTTGTGATGTCAAAGTCTGCTTCCTTAGCCTACAGCAGTTTAGTTCTGTCCATTCACAGTCCATTTTACTTTATATAAGGACTGTTTTGGCTTGGACTGCTTTGTGAATGAGGAAAGCAATACAGGGTAGCCCATCAGAACAGGCATTTTACATCAGTCTTAAAGGCATGGTGGCAGAAACAGCCTGTCTATTTAAGTTTGAGAGACAAAGAGAGGTTGGAAAACAGTCATGCAAGAATAAATTAGGACTGTTTTTGGTACATAAGCTCACACAGACATGGTAAGTGGACTCCAGGGGGAAAAACAAATGCTTGAAAACTATCCACCCTATTTCCATTGAATAATGCGGGGGTCCATCTTTGTTTACTTTGTGTTAGAACCTCAGTGAGACAGCAGATCCACTGATATAGAGTAAAACCACAGTGATAATAAACATACAGTGACGAGTATAATAGGCTCAGTTAGAGGGAGTCACAGTAATTAGAAAAAGAGGAGAATTTCACTTGATGACCTGCGTCTACGGCTGAAGGAGCTCGATTTAAAACATCTATCCACACATCCATACGTATGCCGTACTGTTTTGTGGAGGGGACATCAACACCAGAACGTTCTTACCCAGAGAGGTCGTTCAGTTATGGAGCTCTGGTGAAGCGAACGTGATGGGTGCTTGGGAGACACTTAGCTCTTATTTGATAAACTTAGAAGAATCACAGAAGCTACATAAGCCAGTTAACCTTCCACAGAATGGTAAGAGCAGGCGTATCAACCACAGACGCAGGTCCTCTTCTTCTCTAGATCTTCTAATACTCCTAAATAACATTAACTTTAAATAGCCTGTTGGAATGTTGGGTTAGCATGGATAGCCACTTTCTGATCAGCGTCCAGAGCAGTAGCTTTCTTCAGTCTGTATTCACTGTGAACACAGTACGACTATAAACCATTTGATACGATATGATCAGAAGTTCTGCACAAAGGCAGAAGCAACAAACTCTGGAAAGTGGGCGTTGCAGAATGAAGTGGATACGGTATTTGCCCTTTAATAAAGGCCTGTATTATTTTCACCATCTCTTGGCTGATCAAATCTTTTACAGAAAATGCTGTAGATGATGCTTAAAGCACACAATAGACACTTGTAGCTGATGTAGCTGATGTACATATTGCAGTACTGTGACAGCCAGTATTGCAATTCCAATAGGTACTATAAATTGTGCAGCCCTACATAGAGATCACTGCAGATCACCCTGACCCACTTTATTTTTTGGCTTCCGCTCAAGGTATTTGGGCATCATCACCTTCTGCAAGGTTCTATTTTGACAGCAAATCTGGGATAATTTTAGAAGGAGGGGGTATTTCAATATGGCAGGGGAATAATCTGTGCTAAATCCTTGCCAAAGATCAAGCACCCCCTATTGTCTGTGCCCACTGCCTATTCCCCATGCACCAATAAGCCTTTGCAAAAACACATGTTTCATCATAATTGTGCTCTTAACAGAATTACCGCTTGGCCCCCCTGGAGTGTGCGGTAATCAGGATTACAGAAACGTTTAGTCCGACGATGCACTTCAAAACATAATGAAACGTTACGTGTTTTTAATTATACAAATAAACCGGACGACCACGGACAAAACAGTGCAGCTGCATGACCTGCAGGACCTGTAAAGAGATAAATAACAATAAAAAAGCAACAACAAAAAAAACGTCATTAGCATAGCAGCGCGATTCTCTAGAGAGAAAAACCTGCGTCTACTGACGGGGTTCGCCTCGTACCCACAGTGCCTCGTGCCACTTTTCTTCCGAGGCGCAGAGGGGGTCAAGCAGTGACCTTTCTGCATCATTAGGTCCTCAATGGGGCGGCACAAATGCGTTTGTCCTTCAGCTGTTATCAGCAGGAAGGGATGTGCGCCATGGAGAATGAATGAGCGAGAGAGGAAGAGATAGAGTGAGAGAGATGGTGAGAGAGAGAGAGAGAGACATGGGGGGGTGGGAGGACGTGAGGGAGGGAGGGAGCGTGAATTATTAATTCTCCCCCGTACAGAACGGAGTGTGACTGTTCCTGTCGTTTGGAGACACTCCCCGGGGAGGGCTGCTAAATAAGAGCTGTCCAGTTAAAAACAAACGACCCCTAAGGCCCCGAGGACACACAGCAGACACTTCCAAAAAAACAAAAAAATGGAAAAAAGCCCTAAAAAAACAGGAGTGCTTGGTTTCTGGTCCAAGTGGACAATTCTTAATTGCTAATTTGAACACTTTGGCACAGCCTCCGAAAGGCCCTCTGAACAAGAGCTTTAGATGTGGATTGTTCATAAAGGGTTCTGCACCACTCAAGCGTTAGCGTATTAGCAAGTAACATTCTGTTCAAGTCTAAATATCTGATATTTCACATTTTTACATTGTAATGTAAAATATTCTAGGATAATTTAACTAAAGTAATTTTATAGTCTTATTACACTGACAGATCATTTGGCTAGTTTCAAGCAGTATTTCTTGAATCAAACTAAATGATCTGCCAATAGAAAAAAGACAGAGCTCCTAATAAACACAGTTGTTATAACACACTCTGAGATGAAATTACATCAAAATTGACAAAAGCAGCCTTTACAACTAGCCCAGCCCATTCCCTTCCTCCATCCTCTACTCACACACTACATCGCAAGCTGTATCAGGTAGGCACCTCCCTTTCTAAGTTGCTGTCATTTATGATCTGATCAGCAACCTATTCACCCATAGTTATACATTTAACTACACCAAACTGACAAGATACAATAGCTAATAATTGAGGCTGTTGTGGCCATTTATGATTGTGACCAGCAGCATGTAACATTAAGTGAACTAATACATAACATATGAGGATCTTACACCTAATAATTAAGGTTGCTGAGGCATTTAAGGATCTGATCAGCAACACTTTCATTGGGACAAGGAAGATGACAAGATCCTAAACCTTAACCTAACAGTTAATGTTACACATAACCTTCCCTTCATCCATCCACTAATCAACCGCTATATCCCAAGCTTTTGACAAGGGGTCATCAGGTAGGCTCCTCTCTTCGTCTGCGTATCGCTGAATTTCACATTTTGTTAAAAATTGAATACAGCCAAAAAAAAGTTTACATAGGTTTATGTCAGTTGTTGTTAAAAGCTTATATAGGTGTCATGTAGCCTCATGGATGCTGTCCTTCAGTAAAGTGTCACCAATTATGCCAAATGATAATAATCAAAGCACCTACCGTTATTGACGAGAACATGCAGAGGCAGACCCTTGGATTTAAACCTCTGGACAAACTGTCGCACGGACTTCAAGGAGGCCAAGTCCAGGTACATGAACTCCACTGCAAACAAAAGCACACCGTGACATCACTACTAATGCAGCTACATGCAAACATCGATCATCAGAATCAATACAGCGCCATTTATTATACATGCTTACAGAGAACTCAAACAGAATGGCTTATGGCCTGAACACCCACAAGGGCAGCTGCACAGCACGTCCGAACGGCCTTAACACAAAACATTCGTCAACTGATTGGGTATTCAGTGCAGTTAAATTCGAATAAATCTTAATACTGCTGAGAATGAATTATAGATAGTTAAAACCTGTAAAGAGAAAGCAAAGGAGAGAAAGCTTTTTCATTGATATTTTTATGAGTAAGAAAAGACAAAGATATATAAATATTAAATACTTCAGTTACAGAATGATGACCTCCAGAATACACCGGTGTAAAAGGGAAAGGACCCTTTTTGAGGCCTGTAATTTTGCATTGCCACGGAAGCCATTATTTTGCATGCTCTTATAAACTACGCAATTCACCTACTAACCCTTTTCTGGGTTCTCTGTTCATCAAAGTACACATCCAATTAAGTATTATATCAAAGCTGAACTGCTTACAAATTACTGTCGCTGCTAAAGCTTATGTAAGGTCAAAGGGTCATGTTTTTAAATGCCGTCTTATCATGGAGAAAAACATCCAATTAGAACGGGCTGTTTTTAGTGTGCTGCTTCTTTAGCTTCATGAACACGGTTTAAGAAATTAGAACTTTTAAGTTAAATTAGAGCTTTGAGCAAGATTAGTTTTTAATTTCCATCTTTTTAGCTTCACGTTATTAAAAAAAAACTAGACACCCTGCATGGTCAGTACTTTGGAGTAACACCTTCTTTGGCATAGATCACAGCTTGTAAACACTTTTTGCAACAGCTAAGAGTCTTTCAGGTCTTGTTTGGGGGATTTTTACCCATTGTTCCTTGCAAAAGGCTTTAATGAGATTCTTGAGCTGTCCTGCTGCACTGCTTATTTAAGCTTTATCCAATGATTTTCAATGGTGTTTAGATTGGGGGTTTGTGAGGGCCATTAACCTGCTGTAGAAGCCATCCTCTTCATTTACAGCTTTTCTAAAGAAGGTGTGATGTTTACTTCCAGGATTTTCAGGTATTTAATTTAACCAATTCATCTCTCTACCAGTGAAATGTTCCCTGAGCCACTGGCTGCAAGACAAGCCCAAAGCATGGTCAATCCACTCTGTACTTAACAGTTGGACAGGTAGTCTTTCTATGAAATTCTGCACCCCTTTTGGTGACACTTTATTTTGAGAGATTCTTTGTAGATGATTAATAAACTTATAACAGAATTTCAGTAACACATCAACAACGTATCAGTGCAGCAGCAGCAGTGAAGCATCTGAATATACTGAGATAAATATCTTCAAGATGTTTTGTTGATGCCTTAATAGACCCAACCCAGCCTTACACTGGCCCCTAACATCAACCTCAACTCAAAACCTCATCCTAACCCTCATCCTCACCCTGGCCCTAGTCCTAACATCAATCTTAACTCAAAACCTAATCCTGATCATCATCCCGGCCCCTTAATCTTAACCCAATCCAGTTAAGATCAAGGTACAGACTGGTGTCATTATTAGAACTGTTAGATGATCAGTGGTTTCTCTACAACTGAATCTACATCTACAGGTCTGAACTTGAACTTAGACTCTCCAAATAAGGTGTAAGTCTTCAGTAAAAACCTCTTGATAATCTGATGAGAATTTGAGAATCTGATGAGTGTTTATTTCATTTAAAAAGGACTACTTCAAATGAAGTGTCACCAAAATAATACTCTAATATTGCTTGAAATGTTGAAAAGAATATCCTTATCATACTTATCCTTGAAATTTCGACCAGGAGTGGCCAAACTTTAGCCTGCCACTGTTATAAGCATGTATTTAAGAGTACAGAATAATATAGCTAAATTGTGCTCCATGGTAAACATCCATATTCTACAGATGCAAAAGCTGAGATTGTAGTATTATACTATAGTATTCCTGTAACCAACCAGTGTAATAATCTGATGACTCTTAAAAATCACCTGTCGAACCACTTCTTGCCGCTGATCTATCATGTATAAAGCTCTGAAGCCCGTTAGATCTGGATCTAACTAAGGCCATTTCTAAAAACGTGTCCCAACAGCTAATTTATATAATCTGATGACTTCCCCTTGTCTCTGTGTGGGAAGGTCGGAGACTCCAGAGCAGAAAGAAGAGCTTGAGTTTATCTAAGTCATTGCTCTTCCACTTGCTGCCTATGTTTAATTAGTTGTATCTTTCAGTTAATCAGGCTGGAGTAACCTTTGAGCTAATGACGACTCACAGATGAGAGTTATTACACAATTATTGGAGTGGCCATGCCTTGATTACAGAGGGCACGCACTCTCTGTGGAGGATCGCTACAGATCATATAGAAAATGAATATCTTTATGATGGACAGTATATCCAGTATTTCCAGCAGGAAGGAACAATAGATCAGTGGTGTCACATGGTTTTAAACCCTTAGAAGTGTAGCATTGCTGATGTCATTTTCCTAGTGGTTTCACTTACATACCTACTATTTACAAACAGCTATTGTACTATAATACAGGCTCTGGTTCAACCTTAGTGGACTACCTCAACTGAACCAAACCGACAGAGCTAAACACACATCGGAAGAGAAGGCACCAGCCTGTAGACTAAAAGCTAACCCAGCTCTAAGACACAACGAGAAGACAGCAGCACTATCCGGTAAGACTATTTCAGGAATAATTACGGTGTTTTTGTTACAGTGTTGAAAACTATGCATTATTAAAAAAGAAATAATAAAGACAAGGAGAGGAGAGCCGGAAGTACAGTAGATTACCTTCAGTTTGATTCACATTCACAATGTAACTATTTATATTAGCTTTCCTTCACAGCAAACAACAGAACATCGCTTAAGTGTTAGTTGTATTTAATTTCCCATGTTCTCAGTGTTCCAGGTTTTCAGATTAAGGTTAAGTACACATCATTACGCTGACAAAACCTGACCAGTAGAAAGAACCGTACTGTAAAAGCAGCAAGAGGCTAAAGGGAAGTAAAGGTTTGTAAATTGCAATTTAAGATTTTATTGGTTAAAAGTCTTAGTCTTCAGGTTTAACCCTTGGTCTGCTATTATAAAATATAACAAATACTAATACTAATATAAAATGTAACAAATACATACAACTAGTTTGCTGTGATGAAAAAAAAAAAGAATAGAACAGGAACAGGAATCGCGAGCGTAATCTGCTGTGGATACACTGCTGTAGGACGCCCATGCACAGGAAGAGGGGTTTGTAGATCTGCTGAACTTGCGGGAATATATATGTAAGATATACAATTAAAAAGAATTAAAGTCGTCACGAGCACAGAAGTGGCCTGTATGTCTGGACATTTTTGCTTTCATTTTTTTTTTGTCTAGCCATTGCTTTTGACTGCAGTTACTTTTACATTTGATACCATGTTAATAGTGTTTGACTGCTTAATATTATTGTCCCCTTCAACCTTGTAAAAATAATACTTTTTTTCTCTCAAAAACAAAAAGAACAACAATAGCTCCACTTAGTTGCATTAAAGCCAAAAAGGTACAAAACCCTAATCAGTTCACGCAGTACATCTTGCCCTATCACAGGTTTTGAGCAAGAAGAACCCCGAGGGCGTCTGAACAGCTGTTTGAGACGGCAGTTTATCAAACCCAAATCCACCCTGCAGCCCTTCCGCTCATATGCACATCATCGCTTCAGTCGACTTAGGTATCTGTGTTATGCTAATCCTGGTATTTGCTGGGTTCCTTCCCCCGCTCGCACGGCATAATAGCGAAGGTGAAACGAGGTCGCTTATTACAAAATGTGTGGAATGGCCCTCCTCTCCACACTAAGTGGATTATAGTTCGTCTTGGCCTGCGGTGGCCCTCTGCGGATGGAGTGATGCGGAGGAGTGTTGCTAGCAAAAGCTGTGCACTAGGAAGTGAGGGGGAAACGGTAATTTATGGGTGGATTCAGTCACTGACATTAATCAACAGGGTTTATTTTTGGGGGTGATCTGTTTCGGCAGGTCGGAAAAAAACAAGACTAGTTTTCAAACTGATTTGAAATCAGCTCAAAGTAATGTTCCAATTTCAGCAGTCTGAAACAAACTTAAAGAAAGAGTCGGGGTCGTAATTTCTTATTTACCAACAATTTAGAGTCACCTAGCAAAGACATGTTTGGAGCTTCTTTAGTTTTGCTGATCTTCAGTTATGACAACTGATACGTTTGTTGAAATCTGTCTTAGTCCATATGGTATTTATTATTATTAACCTCCCTCCCCCCATATTTTTTTTTCTTCCAATCTGGTGCTGCCCACTAGTAAGGGCAGGCGATACACCTAGAGGAAAGTGACGGGTCACCAGTGCCGCCACACCAGCTTACAGATGCCTGTGCCGGCCAACATTCGCTTAAGAGTTATGTGGGGAGAGAGCATGGTCAATTGTGCTCTCTTGGAATCTGGTCACTGATGGCAAAGCGTGCAAGGCTCAGGATTCAAACTCAGGATATCTCATCATCATAAAACAAACTAAAGTCTAACATAGTACTAGTGTAAAGCAGAAAGTGGACTCTGTGACACTTTACAGCTCTAACAGGACCTGATTAACTAATTTCTGCTGTCCAGCCCGAATCTCTGTTTACTTGCATGGCTAATCCAAAACCACTAATGCATATAATGTTAGCATTAGCTACTTTAGAATACAGAAAACCAGCACAACACACAAAAAATCTAAAAGGGTCTTTCAAAAGGTTTGTAAAGATGTATGTCACTTGGCGCTAAACAATAACGTAAGTGTCGGCTTATGAACGTGGCTTCTCCTTATTTATCATCCGTCTCACAAAAAAATCCATTTTAAAACTCACATGCTCAGTTTTTACAAAGATTCTGACCTTCACCGATGTTTCCTTATTTGGAATTTGTTCAATTTTACGAGGTCATCTGAGGTTATAATTTTAAAAGCTGTGAATTCTTTTAAAAACTTAAAAAATCTGACCTAGACTTTTTGTTTGGACAAACTATTTTTTTAATTCTTAGGAATTCTTTATAAGACATTGGTGAATAAGGTCCATCGATTCCATAAATATCGATTTAAGATAACAGCAGATAGCAGTATATCAAACAATGTCAGCGAGAGAAAGCAACTCCAATTGAAAATTACATGCTTCCATTACGTGTTAACTCCATTAGCCTTGAAGCGCCAGTGCAACACTAAAGAAGCAAACATCAGACACTAGTTATGTCTCGGCTGATTATTCACATTTGGGGAGAAAATGGTGCAAATGATTCCCTTTTTAAGCCTTTAAATTACCTCCAGGGAGCGTCACAGAACTGGCAATCTGTGGCTGAACGTGAATAGTGGCATTTCCTTTAGTTACTACATACAGCCTGTTCCTCTGGGTCCACCATTTCCCCGGAGAATGATATGCTCCCTGCTTGCTCTTTCGCTGCTATGACCTTAGCAATATTGATCTGCATCGGTGGAGAGGGAAAGAGGGAGGGGAGGGGAAAATTGTACACAGACAGAGGAAGAGACGGGTGGGATGACTGGCAAACGATGGAAAGAGAGATGCATAATCTGTACACGCTTCGTTCTGATGTACGTTTTTGGCATTTGGTCCACATTTGAATCATGTTACACGGGTAAGAGAAAGTGGTGTTAGGAGTTTTGCTCAAGAAAGTGAACCCTAGCCTGCCAATGGGAGGGTGGTATTGTTACCCACTATGCTACACCAACCACACTGATGAATAGAAGAAAACACCTTTTCTAAAACCCCTAGGGCCTGCCGGTGGGTGTACCAACTTCTATTACCAAAAAATAGCCCCAAGTTTGTACAGAAGTCCCTGTAGTTACTGAGTAATACACCTTAGTGTGTAATAAGCTCTGGAGGGTTAAGGGCTGTAAGGTTGCTTATGATGGGCAATACTTTCCATGTACTTTGTAAAGAACAGAAAACTCATGCTGAAGGAACTGCCCATGGGCTTCTATTGTAGCTGTGTTTTAAGTCAACAGGTTTTTAATTTCTTTCTACGTACAGAGCACTAAAAAGCACTAAAACCACTGGCTGTGGAAATGGACCGTATGTTACAAAGCAGACATAGATTCCTTTAAAGAACCAGCTTTCGCTCACAAGACCCCTTTACAATACAGTCAAAGGGGTTTCAGGTACCTGTGGCGATGAATAACACTCCAAAAAATAGTGGTTCTCACATCACTGTGAATGTGCTGGATGGAGCTCACAAGCTTACAAGATCTCAACTACTTTCTTTAAAATGAGAAATTTGTGTTCCTTTTAACCATGTTTATTTTTACCTGAATCTGTTCTAATGTGATTTACAGTAAAAAAAAAAAAACTCTCTAATTGCTGAGACAAATGGCTTTAAATATTGTGTATTAAAATAACTAATTAAAAAAAAAAAAATATATATATATATATATAATGCAACCCTACAAAAAAAGTCTTCATAATTTTCAATGGAATACTGTAGCATTTCTTTTGGCCCATTAATTATTAAACTAAATATGCCAGATTTAAAAAGTCAAAAAGGTCAAAAAGTGAAAAACAGCAAAAATGGAGATGCTTGTTTTTTGCCTGACGGTATGTTTCATTTTAGCAAGTTTTTACACAGTTTTTTAGCTGTTCCTAAAAACACATAGTTCTAGCCTCTGCTTTGGATGCAAGTACCTTTCTTGACTTAGCTACTCGACCGCATAATTAAACTAATTATAGTCACGCAATCACTGTAATTACCAGATGCATTACACTAATTGCCCTTTTCAGAGTGTGGGATAGGCTTCAATCTGGCAACCCTCTATTAGCATCACATACTGACAGATTCTGGTATTTCACAAACTAACAGCAGAGTCGAGTAGCCAAACGTTCGCATGTTTAATAAGAGCTTCATAACGTAAACAGAGGCCTGAATTATGACTGTAGTAGTCTGATAAGTGCTTTCTTGAGGTCTTCGACTGAGGTGACCGAGTGCAGAGGATAATAAGCAGGATAGACAAATGATGGACTTGACGCTGTGCATCACGAGGCAATGATCAATGGCGTAACATACATTTAACAGTGTGTGTGTGTGTGTGTGAGGGCTGCACAATATGGACAAAACACAACTACTGTGGTTATACTGCTTCACGGCTGTTGTACAGCTGTACATTGGCAAGAACCTGGTGATACAATCCATATAGTGATACAGGGAATAGGTTTCAGTATATTGCAATATATTGCAATACTGGAGATAAGACGATATATTGCAATTTAAAAAAAAAAAAAATTATAGGCAAAGTGCCATCATATGTATATTTTTTTTTGCCAATTACCCATCCCCCTTGTTAATACTCTGCCCCTACCACATGTAATGCTCCAGACACTGGGAGGGTGAAGACTGACACGTCAGCCATTGCCTCTTTTCGAACTGCCACCGGTGCAACATCATTGGGCAACTAATGCACTCAGAGGAAAATGACGGGTACCCAGCTCTGATGCGACGGCTAGCAGACACCCAGGCCGGCCAGCATCACACCGAAATGATGTAGGTAGAGCGAGTGAGCAACCTACCCACCCAGAGAGAGCAGGGCCAATTGTGCTCTCTCAGAGTCCGGCTGCTGATGGCAAAGCAGGACGTCCCAGGATTCGAACCAGCGATCATACTGGCAGTGTCTTAGACTGCTGGCCCACTCAGAGCCCTGCTGCAGTTCTTTTTTTTATGAACTGAAGTAAAACAGCAGCTTTCATCAGCACATCCCATTATTATGCGACTTCATTTCAATGACATTTGGAACTGAATATCTCTAAAACAGAACGTCAGGTTGCTTATATTTACTCTAACAAGACTCCGCCAGCACTCTTCCCCTACATCTCGCTTGTTTTCAACATAAAAGAGCTAGAGATGTCTCCCAGAGCATTTCTGAAAAGTTGAACTTTTGAAAGCGATCTGCTTTGATGGGAGAAAAACCACCCGCGGCAACTTTTTAAAAGCTTTTCTGGCTGCACTCTGACCACCTTGCAGCCGCCTCTGTTTGGTTTATATGTAAAATATGTGCTGACTAGGAAACAACCTAGTGTGAACACAACCTTAGGGTGTTTTCACTGAGAGGTAGGTCTATTTTTAAAGGATAAATTAAGCGCTACACTGAGTTTTTCTCACTTTTTTGAATGAAAAACAGCAGTTTGAGGATGGATGGATGTAAACACTGTTAAAGCTTCTAAATGTACTGTTCACTCTCCAGTCTGTGTATAAATCCATATATGGAAACTAAGCTGCAAATCCACTGTTTTTGTGATGTCACAAAACCCAGAAAAAAATAATCTGCCTATTCAACTACTGCAGATTAGCTACTTTAAGTTGCACCCATTGTTAATACAGATATACAGCTTGTCTAGTGTCCTTAGAGAAGTACTGCCAACAGAATAGGACTGCAGCAGATAACCATGAACCTAATGGTTACGAGCTGCCTAATGCCAGGTGTGAGCTAGAGGGGTATGAAGCCTATAAAGCTATAACAGGACATTGTCCCAGGCTGTCCTAATGAGTAGCAATTTGTGACCTCCCTAAAGCCTTGCCCAGTGAGTGGAGCATGCTGGGATTTTAAGAATGAAGAGGGTGACTGAGTTTCAGGTAGTAACTGGTCACAGTTCATTCCCTCTCTCCCATACACACACACACATACCAGTACTGTACTACTGCTCAAACTGCTGTTTTTAGATTTGAAAGCACTGCTCCACAGCTCAATGCTGGGTGGGGGGCTTTATACCCCTCTACCCAGCCCGCATTAGGCAGCATGGTGCCAATAGGTTCATGTTTTTCTGCTCCAGAGAGTCCTATTCTATTGGCAGTACTTATCTACAGTGACTAGACAAGCTGTATGTGTGTGTGCATTTGCACATCTGAGTGTCAGCAATGGGTGCAACTTACAAAGTAGCTAAATGTACTCATTAGAAGGGGTATGTATGTATATAAAGTACTTCCCCCTTTCGCTCCTCATTGCTCCTCTCTAGCAGCTCAATACACAATAAAAGTACACAGTAGAAGATTTTTTGCGAATGAGACGTGTGAGCGTTGACACAGTTAAAAGGTTCTACACCAATTCAAGCTAGATCCTAGAACCGTTTAGGAGCTTTTATGTAAGTGTGGACCCCACAAAACAGGAAAAGCAGGCAGACAGTACTTGACCGTGTTACATGGTTCCATACCTGCAGTTGGATCATATGAAGGCTGAGGTTCATCCAAACATCGGAAGAACATCTGTGACTGGTCAAGCTGAATACAGCTCCCAATATTACATTCACTGATTGGCTAGATGGTCACACCAAAGGCAACATTATTTAGAAAATGACTTATTGTACACCTTTAACACACACACACACACACACACACACACACACACACACACATACACGTACACGTACACACTCACCTGCCTTGCCCAATGTGTAACCTGTGTCTTTCATCACAGCCACAGTGTAATAACAAAATTACTGTTGTTCAGCAAATATCAAATCAATACATATTAGCATTTGGAGGAAATTCAATTTTACAACATTGGGGAGAGAACATGAGCTATTTGTCTTCCTTTATGGCTTTCTGCTTCCTTCTGCTTCCTTTCTGTCTCTCTCCCTCTCTCTTTCCCTCTCCAAATCCGAAGTGCTTTTCTCCCCGTCGCTCTCATTCATATACTTATGTATAATCCTCTTAAGATTTGCCAAGGAATCCCAAAACACACACTCTCGCATGTATCTCCTGGACCCCTTTCGCCTGCTAACGTTTTGTTGTTTTCGGCAAACTCTGTCTCCCACCTCTCCCACATCTCCCACTTCTCTTATCTTTCCCAGTCCGACGAGCTGCTCTGAGGGCCTGAGAGAGTTTTTTAGAGCAAATCCTGAACATTACAGCTTCATATCAGTGTGTCTTTATTTTTGGGAAGCTGTAGTAGTAGTAGTGCTGGTGTGTGTGTGTGTGTGTGTGTGAACAGAATCACTAAGGCTGGTAAGCCTCTGGCCAAAAGAACTCAAGTTAGTGCCTGCTTTGCTACTTATTATTCTGCCTTATCGAGATTCTAATTCGAGGGCGTCTAGCAGAGCCCACGCCGCTCTGTGATGTGTGGAAGTGAAGGTGAGCAGAGAGCAATGCTTAAAAATAGAGGTTCCTAAATGGTTCCTGGCAGTTCTAGGAAAGTCATTTAATCAGAAGAGAAACATCCTCCATGTTCTACAGAGCTACTTTAGCTCTAACACATCTCTTCTTTAGTGAAGCAAGAGAGGTTTCCTATAGGGACATGCTCCTGAGAACCCTTTTTGGCCAGTGTGTGACAGTAACCTTCAAGATCAAGCATGTTTTCATTACTGATAATGCATAATGAAAGGAATGACCACAGGAGGTCATTCCTACCTGTGGCCATCAAATTCTATAACTCCTCCCTCAATGTCTGACACTATTATACTGTATACTACTGTACTTCAATGTAATATGTGTGCAACTCGGGTGCAATAACTTTTCATATTTATTTTCACAGTTATTACCACTATGGCAATTTACTATATTCATATAATTGATATATATGTACATATTTAACATTTTCTCATTTTTTTCTCTCTTTGTTTTCAATTTATTTTAATAAAATAATTTAGTGTTTATTCTTACATGAACGGTTGCAACTGTTACAACTGCAATTTCCCTCCTAAGATCAATTAAGTATTTCTGATTCTGATTCTGATTCTAACGCTAATTGGTCACAATCAATAACAATGAATATATAAGTATAATTCTATAATTCATGACGAATACAAGTGGACAAGTAAGTACAGTGAGAGGACTGAGAAGACTATTAACACCTCTGTTCCTGTATGTATGTCCACACTTCATCAACTTCATCACTACATTACTGTCTTAATTAACCTCAGTTGAACAGGCCCTAAAATTGAGCCCTGTGGGACCCCACTAGATATACCAAACCAAATGGTTACCAAATAATAATTCACAATAGTTTCTGCAATAGGAAACAGAATAACTAGCCTGGATGAGGATGTATCTACACACTCCATGTTTTTCCCATGTAGCATGTTTTATTCAAAGCTACTTAAAATGCTAGGTACATGTAGTGTCAGGTATCTTGTCCAAGTACTCTTAAGCACTCTTATTAAGACAGCAGTGGCCATTCCCGCCTGTATAAACCCTCTGGACGAGTTGGAGAAAAGGGGGATGCTTAAAGTAACACACAGTAAATGTGTCAGTGCATGACATCAAGAGCCTGGTTCTAATGATCAGCTGTACCTCCAACTTCGGGTCAACAAAACCCAGGACTCATTGGGGACCCCTGGTTGTGTCTCAGGGTAAGAGCCTTAAACCCACACTGCTCCAAGCTGTGCTGCTTCCAGACTATACCCAGTTAGGCAGCATATTGGCCTTCAAGTGGATCAATTGAGTACAACTAAGGCTATGTTCACATTACCAGGCTGAATTGACTGACTCAAATCTGATTTTTATATGACTTTTATATGTGGTTCTAGCATCGCGGTTCAGGGAGAGATTCATTCACCGCCAAGACAGCCAAATCCAATTGGAGCAAAAATCTGAATTGATTAATGAAGCAATGATTAATGAATAACATCTCAGATACAGCTGCACTGTGCACTCCTACCTTACTGTGGGTGCAATAGTCATCAAAATTATTTCTTTTACACTTACCTATCTTGATATCACCTTGTTTATTAGACCAGAATTCAGCTTTTGTGAAATACTATTCAGGGAGAAAACGCTGTTATCGGTATGTGATGAATATGGAAACAAAAAAAAAAACTGTGGTAAGATTCTCGTATTGCACAGCCTCATTAGATCAGAAGCTCTCTGAGAAGGACAGGTTGAATAGGAACCCTGCAGATGTTCTTCTCCCGATGGGGATCCCAGTCTTGGTAATGAATGGCTTGCCATGTGGTGACATCATATGTGTTTTTTCTCCTCATTATGAACCGTTAGGCTGTCTCGTTATGAAGTAAATATATCAGCCAGCCAACAGATCAGACGTCTTCTGGTCAATCACAACAATGTTTCACCTCCATATCATCATCATCATCATCATCATCATTATCATCCTTCTCCTCCACCTATCTCTCTCTTACATATATCAATCTACTGTGCTTGGCAGAGTGTGTGGTAACAAGAAGAGCCTGGCCACATTCTGCCAGTGTGCCAGCTGGTGGATACCATGATTGGCGTCCTGCCATCACCCAACACCAACAAAGATGTCTTCTTTCCCCCCAAAGTGACGCCAGCACACACACACATACCCCCCCCCCCCCAGTGCAGTAGTCCCCAATTAAGTGCACACAGGCATTTGGTGCTCATGACTCATCTTTTTTGTTGTTTGTTATAATGTTTAATACACTACCATGGTAAAACATCACCGTAAATGTTAAACTGAGCATTTTTCTAGTCTCTTTACTCTTTGAGCTCACAGTGGTCGTACAGAAAGTGGTGCAGTTCGTTGAGCTCTGAGTCGAGTTGTTGTGGCCCCCTGTCATTCATTTGTGAATCCTTAAACAGGGACGACATTAGACCTAATTTACTGGGGCAAATGTTGCTGTGACCCACTAAAATCATTGCTAAAAAAAATCACCTTTTTTCCTGGATCGCTGAGCAGAACTACAGGACACACCACGCAAAGTTACTTCAGGCCCTCAATTTCCCATAACGCCCAAGCGCTTTGCCAAAGGTTTGAGCAGCTAATGCATTTAATCAGAGCCAGTTTACTTCGTTTTTGAATGGATGGACATTCGTAATGCTATGGCAATGATATGCCAATAGCTGTATGTTTTGGTTGAAGATACTCATAGAAGCTACCAACAATAACTACATAGCAGACCATAAAAGCATTAATTAAACTAACAAAGGCATCAGTTATCAGCATAGGCTTTATTTTTGCTAGCAGGTAAACAGAGCATTGATAACAAGAGCAAGTCAGTGTTATGAAATAGCCAACATAACAGTAAACTACTCATTTATTAGGACACACAATGCCAAAAACCTGCTGTTGGTTGTTAGTTGCAGCTGGAGGCTGAGCAGTGAGTGGAGTTCGTCACTGTGATGCAGCAACAAGCGGTTTGTTAAGGAACTATAACCTTAAAGCATATTAAATGGTTCGTTCACAACTCAGTTTATTTATTTCTTACTTTGTTTCTTTTCAGAACTGCTGTATAAATGCAGAAAACACCCAAAGCTGCGTGTTATCATAAAAATAACAGCAAGACTGTAAGGAAAAACGACTGCTTTATCACAGCCGTGCTGTTTTTTCACTATAACGCACTCCCTATCATGTTCTATTGCTTTAGTAATGTTATTACTACCACTATATTAACATATTATTATTACTTGAATTAATAATAATTTACTAGTGATATTATTCTGTGTATCCCAGTACAACAAGAAAACCAGCTGTAATGTAGAACATTGGGTCAACATTTTCATGATGAATAGACCAATAGAAATGATCAGAAAAAAGCTTAAAATAGGAGTACACTGTTTTGCATTGCCTTCTATTGAAAGTTAAGAAGGTTTTTTCCTTATCCTGTAAAGTTTCCGCTTTGGAGATACAAGGTATTTCCAAGGTTTTGACAGGGACAGAAAACTACAAAATCAATATTATATTCAAGTATTTAAATTTTTTAGGCCAAATACTTCTGGTGGACTGACCCAACGAATAGAAACAGGTTATCAGAGACATTTACTATTCAAGACGTCTATTATTGATGACAAACCTGTTTGCCTCCAGAAGAGGACAAGATCCTGCCCGCTGTAAAAAATACTGTACCAGCCACACCTCTTGCACAAGGCAGTCGTGGTGGTCCGTCTTCACAAAGGTGAGACAGATTGTCCTTCTTCGAAGAGGAGGAGGCTGGGAGACAGATCGGACAGTAAATCGGAGGAAGAATGGGTGTGATAAGATTTATCTGTCTCTCTGCGGTGGAAATCAATAAGGCACATAAATGCAGGGAAGGGGAGGCGGAAGTTTTTTTCTAATTTCTTTACACCACAGCTTGCAGTGATTGCCGTGGCATAGGTGTTATCTCATTAGAAAGAAGAGCAACTGTCCTGATCCTCAAGGTCAGATTGATAAGTGCACACACTTACACACACAGACATCCTGTGTCTTATGTTCACATAGGATGTTCACAAACTTTTGGAAATTTAGTGTAGTATATCCTCAAAATGATAATCTTATTAAGCAGTGCAACTTACATAACCAGTACAAAAGCAGGTGGATCCAGCATCCAGATGCCTAGTTTTGATGACTGCCCGTGGTATCCACCAAAGATGGCAAATGAGGGACCTTCAGACAGCACAACAGGCGCTCGCTTCACATGGGGGTGCCAAAGTAATTGCATCACATGAAAAGTGTACAGTCTTTTTGGCATAGGCATACAATACAGTTCAGTTCAGCTGAGAGGAACTGCGAGGAACATGAGCTATTCAGTTAAATGAGGGTCATCTCGTGTGGTGTGGGTCATCTCGGACCATTAGTGACCTAAGCCAGAAATGACATGAAAGCACATGGCTGAAGCTGCAGCTTCTGTTACCGTAGGCCTGGAAACTGCATTATACAGTGCCCACCATACGCTTGCCAGCTCACATCCTGACCTCCACAGTTTCCCTGAAATGCTCCAACCTAAAAAAACGTTTCATTCTGAGGTTACCAGACAGTTGCTTAGAGAAGCCCATGTCTGAAGAGTGCTAAGGAGTCCAAGGTTGAAAGAGTCAGAGAATGTATAAAGCTTGGAAATGTGATTCAGCTGACAGTTCCTAATTACAGCTGGTGACCTGTCTCAGGTGACTTTCTTGGTGCAATTCACAGGCTTTGTTTGCATTTCCTGTATTTCCTTGTTACGACACTAGCTCGGCTCTGATTCCTGATTATGGATCTCTCTTTAGTGCATTTGCCAGCATGAGATTTGACCTCTGCCTCTGACTATGAGGACGAGAGGAGGGTTTCTCCTAATAAGCTGCTCAGGACTCGCTTCCTGCCAGTGTTTCCCACTCATTATACAGATCTACAGAACTAGCATGGCCTCTACAGGTTATTACTGTTGATTTTCAATAGGACTCATTTACAATGTGATAACGACTATTATTACACACGGGACTGGCAAACTCAAGTCTGCACTTCTGACCAGTTTTTGTTTGTTTTGATGCAAAAAATCTGGATATGTTTCCCCTTAAGGCAAATTAGAGCTGGAATAATGGGTGCAGCCCTAACCAAGGGTTGCTAGACAGTTCTAAAAATCAAATACACTGTTTTCTAATGTCTTATTGAAGAGAAATTCCACACATTTCTTGACATTCCTGCACAAATAAATACAACAAAGCGTTCACACTGGTTTGGTGTGATATGGTTTATTTGAGAGAAATGGATTCGGGTGGATTTAGAGGTCTTTACAGTGATGGTGACGGAACTAAGGTCATGATGTACAGAATTTAGCCATTTAATTTTTTATTTTTTTATTTTACACACACACCCCCAATGGACCTACTGGTGTCTTTGGATTTCCTGCATGTACATCTCCGCTGTGTGTGTTTAAAAACTAGTTTTAGCCAAAAGCTGATCTCCAATCATAAAATATAATGTCTCAGGTATCATGCAGCTTATTCAGAACCATGTTGACTAGAAGCTTTGTGTGACGTAGAGGCATGAGGACACCAGATCACTACCTCTGTCCTCTAGCCCTTTCTGGGAACATCACTGTCCCTTTTATTTTTCAGGTTGATAGACTATTTTAAATGAGTTAATTATACATTAATGTTGCGCGATGTCTGAATTTCTGACTTCCAAGCAGAAAATTGTAACTGGAACACTGGCACGTCAGATGTCCTGCTCGGAAAGTCGGGGGAGCCTCACTAACCCAGAGTTCAAAATCCAAGATGACTTCTATCTATGTGTGTCTCGTTAAATCAGCCGGACACAAAGTACTGTCCTACTTCAATCTGTGGACGTGTTTTCATGATGTTTGGACTTGCAAAACCCTGCATAATGCATTGTTATTAACTGGTATCACTAATATGCTAACAGTGCTAACCTGGGACATATTTTGTTTAGATCCGTCTAACTGTTTTTGGTAATGTTGTGAAAGAGTGTAGAATTAACTGCATGTTCAACTGGAATGGGATCAACTCGGGTGTGATGTTTTTTCATTTTCATTATTCATACTCTGACATACTGTAAATCTGTTAGTTGTTCTTTACAATGAATAAACCAATAGAAACGCTCCAAAATTACATGGAATAAATGTAATCTTTTTACTTCGACTTTCATTGAAAGTGACAGGGTCAAATTGTGTGAAAGGGGAAAATAAAAAAATATATAAATGTATACTACTGTATACTATACTAATTGTTATTATTATTAATAATTATATTAATGATGATGATCCATAACAACTATTCCGCTTATATATCTGTAACACACACATTTTGCATCACATTTGACACAATAAATTTGTGCGCATCTACACCCGATCTTTGACACACCGAGTGCTTGACTCATGTTTGGTCGGCAAAGTAATTGCATCGCACGCTGGGGTACGATCGCCCAGCGGTCAGCCGTCCGCAGCCTGTTTCCAAAACACCAGCTCGGTCAGCGTGAGGGAGCACGTTCTGGAAAGAACCCGACTGTGTGGAGGTCTGTTCTCCACAGTAGTAGCCAGCTGGCTGCTAACACGCAACCCACACTCTGAAAACATACCCTGACCGCAACCACAGCAGATGTCTGCTTGGGGTAGAAACGGTGAGAAGAACATCAACTGTGCTGCAAAAAAAAGACGTGATTATGCTTGAAAAAGACTGCTTTGCTTTTGGGAGTTAAGGCTGGACCACTGTAGACACACACACACACACACACACACACACACACACACACCACTCATGAATTATAACGCCAGTCAAGAAAATAAGGGTTGTTAGAGAACACTACATGTCCATCAGTAACAATTTGGGATGTTCCGACACTGAAACAGTCTTAAGGACAATCTGTGAACCGGCGGCAGGGTCATGGGCACCCTCAGCTCATTGATGTGATCCATGGAGGATCCACCTCACAACTTATAGGACATAAAGAATCTGCCGCCAACGTCTTGTTGACAGATACCACAGGACGCCTTCAGAAGTCAAAGCTGTTTTGGCAGCACAAGGGGAAGCTACTCGATATTAGGCAGGTGGTATTAATGTTATGACTGATTGGTATTGCCGTATTTGGGCATAGAAGACATTATTTCATCTCTAGCAACAGGCCATGTGCCAAACTGACATACAGAATCAGTCAAAAGTTTGGACACATCTACTCACCAAGGGTTCTCCTTATGTTTTCCCTTTTTGAATTACAATGATGACTATATGAAACTATACACCCTCAACTAAATAAAAAACCCTCAAATCTAGCTTGTGTTTCAGATTCCTCAGAGTTCCTCAGTGTTGCCCCTGTTTGCGTGGATTCAGCTTTACATGCTCTTGGCATTCTTTTAATATGCTCTTTGAGGAGCCACCTGGGATGCTTTTCCAGCAGGACTGAAGAAGCTCCACAGATGCTGAGCCACCTGCTGGCTGTTTAAAACTTCTTGTTAAGGGGCATAAAAAATTATATTCAGATGTGGTCCAGGAGGACCAGTGTTCACCAGAGTTTGGTGGATTCCCTGATCTAACACACCCCATGCAAAGCTTTTAAATGCCAGGTTTATTAGACTGTTAAAATTAAAGGTGCTTCAAATGGTACTTTGAGCAATGCGATAGAAGAACCATGAATGAGCAGGTGTGAGTGTGAAGAACCTTTAAATTGGTAAAGAACTTTTACATCAAGTGCAGGTTTTTTAGACCTTTAAATGGCTCACACATCTCTATTACAAACATGGTTCTTTACAGAGCCAAAAGAGGTCATTCTATGGCATTGCTCAATGAGTCATTTGAAGCATTTTTTTAAGGGTATAGGTGTGTTAGATCAGGAAAATCACCAGTCCTCCTAGACCACAATCAAAGAACCTTATAAAGAAAGCTTATTATTGTTTTTCCCCAACAATTATTACTATGGTTGTATTAATATTAATATGAACTATATTGGTTTACATTTTATTTTCTATTTATTTTATTTTCTTTTTATTAATATTTTTCTGCCACATATCTCATCCCATGGTTTTCAAAATATTGAAATTGATACATCGCTTCAATTCCAATGTTGGTCTGACTGAGCGATTCAGGCTTGTATACTGCTTTTTGATTGGACATACACATAGGTTACCACAGCAACCACTTGGCAAAACCTAAGCACCCACCTGAAACCGCATTTCAACTATCTGGGCTACCACAGCAACGGTCTAGCAACAACCTAGCAACCACTACACAAAACAATATCAAATGCTTGAAATACCACAGCAATCACCTTACACTGAAACGCTGTAGCACCCGTCAAGCAAGCACTTAGCAACACTATAGCAACCACCCGGGATACCATAGCAACCTTGTTCTTTTCGTTTCCTCTGTCTGACACACAGGTCTCGGCTTGGATCTCGGATTTCATCATGGATGGCAGCCCATCACCTTAAGCTCAACCCAAGCAAGACAGAGCCAATGCAGCAGCTTGACTCATTTTCAACCCTCCGCCTCCACCTCCACCTTGCTGCGTACCCTTCACTGGCTTTCTGTAGCAGCCTGCATTGCTGATTGGTCTACAAAGCCAAGAAAGGACCAGCCCCTCCGTGCTTGGTGGCAATGGTCAAAACCTGGTCTGTACCAAGAGCCCTTCCAGCTTGACCCGTCATTCTTTAACATCCTTTAAGGACAAGCATCCAGACCTTTTCTGTTCTGGCACCGAAGTGGTGGAACGAAGTTCCCCTGGGTGTCCGAGTGGGAGAGACGCTTGCTGTCTTCAAGCACCAAGTCTTCAAAGCACTTTTGTAAGTTGCTCTGGATGAAAGCTGCTAAATGCCCTAAATGTAAATGTAATGCAATGGTGTACAGAGGCAAAATTACCAAAAAACTGTCCTACTGTCCAAATACTTATATACCTGACTGTACACTATCGCTCAGGCCTTAGATTGCATGTGTTCCTGTCTGGATTTGGCGCTGTGTCCGTAACACAGCGACAGAGAAATAATGCCATGTGTCACACTGATAGCTCATGCGTCCCCCCACGCCGCGTCAAACCAGGACTATGATGGAGCGGATCAGTGCGTGTATGCGTGTGCCTCCAGCATGCTGCCCTGGTTCAGTCACTCAACGCCCTCACCCGCAGAGCCGAGTGGCGCTTAACATAGACAGACTCCTGCAGCAGAGCAGAGGCTCTGTGCGACCAGATTTTCAATGTAACATTATTTCTGTCACCAAACATGACGGTGTGATCGTACGGCAGATCCAGATCCTGATCCAGTTGTAGGCTCAGGACAGAAGCGACAGTTGGACAAAAGGCAGGAAGACAGCTATGGTAGATGCATTTCAGGAAAACCATGCTTGCCAGCTGTGAATGGAGAGAGCATAGCACGTGAACTGCTATCAGGGTCCAACAGCAGAAACCCAAAGCATTGAGCAGTCTCTGTGAGGAGTGGTATGGGTGTGTGTGTGTGGGGGGGGGGGACTCCCTTTCTTCTGATCACTAAGTGTGATTCTGGTATTCAGGTATCTATTGGCTGATATAAAAGAATAGAACATTCTTAATGCATGCTTACCATATTAACTCATCCTTCCCATACATAGGCTTTACTAGTTACCTACTACGTACCATATTCAGTTAAAGGTTTATAATGCTTTCAAAGTTCTGGATGAACTGGGTCCTGATTACCAATCTGAGCTCCAATAATAATGTTTGCAAGCTCTAGGTATTCAATTTGCATTGCAACAGGCAATCCAAGCACTGCGTGCCATTGTCAAAGCAGTAGAGCACAAGTGATGGGTAATATTTTACTATTTATAACAGATGTGAGATCTCAAAAAGAGGATATAACCTGAATGTGCATAGATGTTGAACTAGAAATTCCACATAAATGACCCCTGTGTTTTAGAGTGCAACATAATTTTCATAAGAATGTCTCATATGAATGTTGCTGGTACTGAAGGTACTGAATATGAACTTTACCTTTTTCACTCCATATGATTTTTATGCAAATATACTCAGCTACATTGCAAATAAGGGTCAGCCTCAATGTACTCAATGTACAAGATTAATTAATTAATTGATTGAAATAAAATAAAAAATTATTTGAATATATACAAAAATATTTGAATTAGACAGCCGGTGACATGGATTGGATTGCCATTAAAAAAACATTTTTTTAATTAATAAAGAAATGCAGAATTCCACTTTATTTTAGTTTATTTTGCATCTGGGTTTAGCTGTTTTTTTACTGACAATGATTATTCATATCTGTAGGACAACATTGTGTTCAGCTTTCATACAAAACAACAGTTGTAACATGCTAATATCTGTACAATGACTGTGAGTCCTTTTATTTTAGTTTCTTTTTAATTGTATGTTTTACTTCTCATTTTTTTACTGACAGCTTTTTCACTCACCATGTTTTTCATGCCTGTAGGACAACAGTCTTTCCAGCTTTCAAACAATAGTAGTAACATGGTAATATGTGTAAAATGACTTTAATGTGCTACTTGATATAACTAGATGCCCGGCCAGGGAAGGCAGGTCAGAGTAACTGTGTCATGCACAAAGGTTATGGTACGTTTAAAATACTGTTTTATTTTTTCTGTTGTATGAAAATCATGGTAAATTATGGAAATGTACATATTTCAATTTGTTTCTTGTAGAGAATTTGGGCAGAAATTACTATTTAAAAAACAACATCACAAAACATCATTTGAGGGTCAAACTTTTAGCTGTGGAAGTGTTTAAAATGATGTACATTTGATTTGCACTGTTGCTTTAATGCAGGATGGGAAATGTCAAGCTCTAGCTATGGTTCTGATATGATGTAAAAGCAGTGTCATATCCTAATTCAATATTCACACTGAGCTGTGCAAAGCTAATTCAATTCAATTCAATTCAGGCTCAATTCAATCAGCTTCAACATGGTAAATGCAAACAGTGCGAGCCATCTTGGGCGAGAAGTGGCCTTATTTATTACGCCAGAAACATGCTGCCTCCGTTACTTAACGCCTGACAAGAGACACCAAAATAAGGCAGGTTTTGGCAGAGGCAAGGAGTCCTGCAGTTGAGTAGAGTACATAGTGTCCAGGGACATAATAGCAAACCCATACACTTACTCATCACTACACAGTATTCCCTGCTGCCCTACCCTAGATTTGACTAATTATTCACTGGACTAATTATCACCTACAGCACTCGCAAATGTATAGAAACATGTATGGGAAGTTCATTTATTACATTTTATTTCTTGCATTTTTATAATAAATAAATGTTCTAACCACAATTCAGTCAACCTTTCATATGATTTTGGTATTTTTATCCTTATCTTTTTTTTTTTACTCATTTTTCATTTTGATATTTATTATAAGTTGTATTTATAGTGATTTTTTATATTTTTATTTATTTATTATCTATGTTTGTATTATTTATTTTCTATTTAATGTGTGGGTTTTGCATTTTGAATTCATTTTTTTGGTTTATTTGAACATTGTTTAGATGGATGGATGGATGTGTTTAATTTCCATCAGATGCTCACCTGGCTTAACATCATTAAGCACTGATTTACCAAACCTAGGTGTTGGAGGAGAACTCTACATATTACTAGAATCCCATGAGGAGAACTTTGAAAACAGTGATGGAAAAACGTTTTCACAACTTTTTGTAGGAATGTAATTAGTATTTATTTTAATATTAGTGTTTAACTGAGGAAATAGGTACTTACTGTACAAAAATAATTATGTTTATTTGTTTTGTTTAATTAGTTTCAATTTTTGTTTTTAATTCCCCCCTTCAAACACAACAGGATCAAATGGAAAAGGGTTATGTAGGGGTATATGTCTAAGAGGAATGTATTATTTATACTGATTTTCACAGTTGCTTAAATCTTTTTCTCAGCCTGTATATAATATCTTTATTACAAATTTTGTAATTCCATATTTTATTAATGTACTATAGAGTAATGAATCAGTTGATTCATTAAAATTAATAAAAATGAATTATCTTAAGTAGACTGCATGTGACAAATCTAGCAAAGGTTTTATTTATTTCTGTGCTCCAAATAGATTTTTGTAATTTATTAGTTTTGTCTAAATTGTTATTTCGTATCATATTTAAAAATAATATAGAGTTCAGTTGCTTCCAACATCCAGCAAAATGAAATGGGTATAAATATCCAGCTCGTGCTGCTTCCCAATCATTACGTAAACACTTCAAGTGGATCTCAATGGAAGCTCCTGTATTTTCCGCTACAGGTGGTTTAACCTGACTGAGTGACATCATTAGCCCGTAGCCGATTGGCAGAGTGATGGATCGTGCCGTGCTTAGAGGGGAGAAACACACACATACACAAACATACCCCGAGAAGGGAGCAGCTGTCTCGGGCTGTGCCGTGTCAAACACAAACATATTCATTTCTTGTCTGGTGCAACCTCCCTCCACAGAGATTAAGCAGAGGAGGCTGCATCTCTCACTCTCTCTCCTTCATCTGTATGGCGCCTCTCTCCATATCACATCTGCATGACAATGAGACTGGCAGAGGGACAGCGTTATTCAGCGTCTGCACATTCATCAAACATTTTACTCTCATTTTGCTTCACACACACACACATACACACACACACACGCATGTTTCTCCTCCCTCCTGCTTGGCGCCTCTCTTTTCAGTCACTTTTTCTAGAAGGCAAATTCATCAAACATCCTCTCCCCGTGCTTGTTCTCATAGCAGCTCTGTTTGTGCAGTATGACAGTAATACACTCAGCACTGCTCTCAAACTAACAGCCAGGAAACGACAGGAAAACAACAGACGCGGCTCTGCTGGAGAAGATGGAGGACGCGGAGCAGTAAACAACGTCTACGTCTGTGCTAAAACTTGAGAAGACAATGAACCGGATTTGTCATTATACCTAAAGCTGCACTGACAGTAACACTGTATCGCTATTGGTGCTGATAACGGCACTTTACTGCACTCTTAAAAATAAAATCGGTTCTTTAAATGGTTCTTTGAGGGACAGCATAGAACATGGGTGTCAAACATATGGCCTAGGGGACAGAACTGACCAGATAAAGGTTCCAGTATGGCCCTTGTTCAGAACCCTTGTTCTCAGTGGCAACTACCGAGTTCAGCTGCTTATTAAAAGAAATCTGCTCTCCCTAAACCACTCTGACACTGGCCTACAGACGTGAACAGGGAGACAAAGGGGGGTCGGACAACAAAGAATCAAATTCAGAGGTATAACCAATCAAAACCAATATTTCAGCTGGCGGTGGGACAACAGCGTCAAGCCCAGAGGCACAACCAATCAGAATCTCCATTTCAGCTCAGGGTGGGACAACGAAGAGTCAAACTCAGAGGCAGGGGGCTCCAAGCGGTCCAGTAGACTAAGGCGCTGCCACTATGATTCGAAGATTGCCGGTTCGAGTTGTGGGTCATGCAGCTTGCCATCAGCAGCCACAGTCGAAGAGGGCACAACTGACCTTGCTTCTCAGGGTGGGTTGATGGCACATTCTCCCCACATCGCTTTCAGTATGATGTTGGTCTGCACAGATGTCTATTAGCTGTTGTACTGGAGCTGAGGAGCTGCACAGCGGGTGGGCTGGATACCTAGTGATGCAGCGTCAGCGACAGTTCAAAAAGAGGAGACATCACCGTACTAGTGTTGAGGGCATGGCTAGTGATAGGGTGAGTTCATATAAATGGGTACTAGTATTGGGGATTGGGTACTTGGCCTTCCAAACTGGGTAAAATGGGTAAAATAAGAAACAAAAACTCAGAGACACAGAGAATCAAACTCAGAGACAGGACCCTTCAGAATCAATCAGAATATTAATGTAATTAGTATTATTAAGTTTTTTGGTTTTAAATAACAAAGGATTTATCTGGGAGACCAATTCTAGATTTACCCACATGCACAGAAGAACGTTATATAAGCCGTTATAACATTGTAATATTGATTAGTTATTTGTTAGTAATTAGTTATAAGTTACTGTGATAAGGCTGCTTCACAGAACTGGATCTCAAGTCAGGCCTGGCCAGGCAAGGCAGATTAGAGTGGCTGGGGCATGTATGAAAGTTATGTGAGATTTTATATGTAGTTTTATCGAGTTTTTCCATTTTGCTGAAATTAGCAAAGGAAAAACAACAAACCATTACTTGAACAGGGGGGTTCGAACCTGATATACAGAGTATATCACTTGGAGTAAGTGATTTGTCCTCAAACTACTGCATTAAAGAAGGAGAGATACGTGTGGCTGGGCAATGTGTAGTCAATCCCCAGTTATGGTGCTGATATGATGTAAAAGCAGTGTCATATGCTAATTCAATATTCATGTTGAGCTGAGCAAAACGAATACAATTCAATTCAGGCTCAATTCAATCAGTCAGAACATCATAAAAGCAATGGTGTGAGCCATCCTAGGCCAGAAGTGGCCTCTGGTACAAAACCTGACTATGTACAAGATATGTAACAGAATGACCCACCTATTATGGATGATGAGTTAATGAGTTAATAGCAGTGGAGTGACAGGCAGAAGTTTGGGAATGGGGCGCTCAGGCTTCTTTTTAGATTTACCGAAGTATTCAAACTGTGTTAAATCCCTCCAGGGACAGTTTTACATTTATACAGTGGCTGCACAGCAGATAATACGCTTTTAAAGACAATCAAAAAAGGGCGTTATTGATTTTAAGACATAAAGGGCAATATATGTAATAACTATTTGTAATATATTTTGGGACACCTGCTCGTTCACTATTTCTTCTAAAACCAAGGGTATTAACAACTGTCTCTACAGTCTATGGAAATCTTTCTACTAGATTTTAGAGCATTGCTGTAAGGATTTGATTGTATTCAGTGAAAAGAGCAGTAGTGTGGTCAGGATGTTGGATGATCACAACTTCACTTCATCCCCAACTCCCTAACTCATGCCAAAGATACAGAATGGTGCACCACCATCATTTCAAAGAACACTGGTCCACTGCTCTACAGCTCAATGCTGGGGGGTCTGGTATTAGGCATGGAGCAAGTAGGTTTATTTTCAACTGTTCCAGATAAAATAGAGAGTCATATTCTATTGGCAGCACTTTTCTACAGGGACTAGACCAGCTGTGTGTGTATGTGTGCATTTGAACATCTGTGTTAGCAATGGGTGCAGCTGAAAGTAGCTAAATGCATTCATTAGAAGGGGTGTCCACAAACACCACAACCATTTTCACCATATTACTAAAAAACTAAACTCAAACTGAATAAAAATGAATATTTTTCAACTTATATTTATAAAAATGATAAATAAATCAACCATAAATCAATGAAAAAACTGAAAACAGAACTGAAACTAAATAAAAACAACTGAAAGTCCAATGTGTAAAAAAACTACAAAAAAAAACATGTTTGTATGATTATTAGTATCAGCCGGTTAGGAAGGTTTTAGTAACAGCAGAAGGACATTATGGAGAAAAAATATAAATAGAGGACTTGAAGCTTTGCTGTCTGTCATCTCCACAGTCTGGACAACAACACTACTGTCCTGAGCAAGAACGTCTGTCTGAAGGACACACAGTTTGATTGATGTGAAGCACCACCCCTTCATAGCAGCCATACCAGCTTTTTTTTGCCAGTGCTAATCTCCTTAGCCTAGCTGAAGTATTTTCATTCTGACTGAATTAGCTTCTGGTAACAGTTAATGTACATGTCTTCCTGAAACAGCAGCAGTACTGAATATAAAGGAAGAGTCAGGATGTTTAAATATGTGAACAGTCATCTATGTCAATTAACAGTAAATTAGAAATTAGATAAGCTCCTGGTCAAAGGCTCCTGCACACCAGAGGACGGTCATATGAGGATCTCTGGAGCTGGATAGCACATAGGAGGCGCTGCAGAAAAGTTATAGACAAGAATCACAAGATCATTTTACACTCTAAAAAATAAAGGTTCTTTGAGCGATGCTATAAAAGCACCACTTTTGGTCCATAAAGGAACAATTTTTGTAATAGAGATTTGACCTTTAAATTGATAAAGATCCTTTGCATCAAGAGAAATTTAAACCCATATTAAAATATACCACTGTCTCACTGAATCCACACAGTATTGCTAAGCATAATGGGTCATTATGGCTCACTGTTATCTTATACCCCGCCAACAGTCTATCTTCATGCCTTCTGTCTGCATTGTTTAAGTTGCAACGGTGCTTGCGAATATATCAACCCAGAGGGGCATGGGGGTCTCAAAATGAGGTGTGTTCAGGTTAAAAACACAGGTGCACCACTGACTAAAAACAACCTAGGCATCAACATAAAAACGTCAACAGTTAGACATTCATTGCTATCTTGGCAGTGAATTGTCAACACAGGCGCATGCCCAGAGTGCACATCCCCACATTGTGCCACTGAAATAGCAATCTGCAAAAAATCTAGGCTGCACCTGGCTCTTGAAGGTAATGGCGAGTGACATGCTGATTGGTTTATTGCACGTTATGCCCAAAACACACCCAAGATTAATGAAGAGACTCAGAACATGCTTTTTGAGCGTTTCTAGATGCGCAGGGCGTACTTTTCCCGTCGTTGCGAAAGCAAAAACACAATGCCACGCCCTGACTGGTGCGTGGTTGCCGGCTCGCCAAAAGATCACTAAAATAGGGCCCAATGAGAAGAGCTGGGCAATATGAGAATATTTTATCATATTGTGATAGATTTGAGATTGTGATACACAATATGCTTTTCTAAGCATATCGAGGATGTGATGCGTGCTTAAAGAACACTGACCAGCCGTACGTTTCATTATTAACAGTGTAATTCGTCTGGTTTACTGGATAAAGTGCAGCACATTTCAATGCAAATCACTGCACTAAATATGGATGTTTGGATGGTAGATTTTAAAAAAATAAATCATTGCTGATGCATTTTGGCTGAAATATGTCCATCCTGATGAATACGGTGTTGTGAAAATGTCTTTATATATCGCAATACAATATTTTTTATCGCCCAGCCCTACCTATGAGTGATATGTCAATATGACGATATTTTCTTACACCCCTAATGTGTATATAAGTACACACGCATTTCCATTTGGGTGGAATATTATTCCTATATTTTTAGAATTTTATATTTCCTAAAATGTCCATCTGTATCAAATATACCTTAAGTATGTAAACTTCCTTCAGTTTTGTTAATCACATTTAATGCCACTGTGTTACAAAGCTCATCAAAATGCCAAATAATTACTGAACACAGCTAGTCTGCAATTAGCAATTAAACAAATATAAAAGTAGGCCACTTAACAGTTACAAAAATAGGCAGGTCTACATTACTTTGCCTTCTAACTCTCAGACACATTGAGACTTAATGCAGCGCTGCCTTGAGTGGACTGTTCAAACCCAACTGTTCAACTGTGTCACTGTACCTTTCCCCTGACCCGCCTCCTTCTGAATCTTCCTCACCGCAGCCAGTCCCTCGTCTTCCTCATTTCCAGCTTTATGGAGTAGAAGAGAACAGGAGATGAATGATTAGCATGATTAGCACGGTGAGTTGGGTAGAGCTATATTGTCTCTCTCTGCATTTCGGTAATTATTCATGATTATCTTAAGACGTGTTCTGTTTATAAAAAAAAAATCTAATGGGGGGGGGGGCTGTGTTTGGTGTGGCATTTAATATAATATCTCAGAACCAAGACTCAAAAAGGAAACCTATCTAAAAGCACGATTAGAAACCACTGCAAAGAACCAGGGCTTAAAAAGGAGAACCCCTCTAAGACCATGATGATGAACCACTGAGAAAAACCAGGACTCAAACGGAGAACCCAGCCTTGTCTGTAATTACAGAAATGGGGGGCCACAGGAAGATTCGGGGCTGGAGTTTTGAATAGAAGGTGCTGCTGAATTTTAATCTGTGATCCTGGGGCACCGGTCTGAAGAGCCTGGTAGTCCCTCTTGTTAAGAATATGATATGAACAGCAACATAGCCGCAGTGTCCTGTCTCTCTGCATTCAAATGAACAGGTCAGGAGAGGACCTACGTCATTACTGCATGAGATCTCCTCACTGACTTTCTGCAGTCACTTCTCTTACACACTCACTCTCACACTTCTGGGACTGAACATGGTATTGAAAATAGTGTCACAGTATTGTTCTTCTACATTTTCAACAGTATCTTGATGCTGTGGTGAAGAGATACAGGTGAAGAGTTTACTCAGTAAACATACGTATGGGGCCTTGTGCTCAAAGAAACAATGAAATCACAACATGGAAACAACAGAATGGATACACACATCAACATACAATCGACACAAACCACTGTATTTAAGTATGTATTACCATTTTTAAATAAAGTGAAGAATTATTAAATATATTTGACATTTTTCTAATTATTTGTATGCGTCTGCATTAATAAAGAGGTCATAAGCTGAAAATCTATGTAATAGGACTGTAACAAACTTTCACAGGCATTAAATTGTTTTGCTACAATATAGTAATTGTACCACAATTGCTAAAGTATAGTAAATAAAGCATAATTGCTATAATATGATAAGTATACCATAATTGCTATGGTATAGTAAATAAAGCATAATTGCTATAATATGATAATTATACCATAATTGCTATGGTATAGTAAATAAAGCATAATTGCTATAATATGATAATTATACCATAATTGCTATAGTATAGTAAATAAAGCATAATTGCTATAATATTATAATTATACCATAATTGCTATAGTATAGTAATTAGACCACAATTGCATTTACTATGTTAATTGTGTAATTGTTAGTTACACCACAATTGCTACAGTATAGTAATGAAACCACATAATATAATATGATACGAGTATGCTACAATCTGATAATTATACCACAATCACTACAGTACTACTGATAATTAGATCAGTTGTGAATAATTACTATATTAAAGCAATTGTGGTATAATAATATTATATTATATTATTAAAACATATAATAATAAAGGAATGATTACAACTGATGTAATTAGTGCGATGGCTACACTTCCATCTACTTTCAGCACAAATTCCAAGCAATAAAAAAAAATATATATATATATATAAGTTTTGGTTTGATTAACTATTAAAGAGGTTTTCCTCACTTCCCAGTAATTTACTGACTGAGGAAACTGTATTTGTTTAATTGTTTGGTTTTATTTTAATATTTATTTCCTCTGGAAAGTTAGGCAAGAGATCTCGTTTCTCTGCTGTTCAGGGGCCGACACAATACTATCTGCTAAAGTTGACTAAAAAATGTCCAGTCAAGTTAAGTGTGTAAAAGCAAACAAACAAACAAACAAAAGAAAACAACACTAGTAAAGAGTTAAGGGTACACAGAAGCCATGGTTTGGTTCACATGTTTTCGTACATGGCTAGATTTCTTTTCTTTCATTTTAAACACCCAGTAGCCCAACTTAATCTGAGCTAATGTCGTACACTGCCTCCTGAGATAACTGGTACGGCCTGTGTGTTTTAAGTGTATTAAGCAGTATACAATAATATACAATAATAAGCTACTAATAACCGAGCGACTGCTGTTGAAAGGAGAGAACACTGAATTTAAAGTTTGCCCATGGATCTGTCTGTAGCCATTCTCTAAGCTAGCCTTTGCTTAACTATCTCAGCTACAGCTCCACCGAATATCAGACAGCCCAGTTCAGCTGAACTAACGGCTGAGCTCCCGACACAAGTGTTAATGATAAAAACTCATGTCTGAAAGAGTGAAGTGAAGCGAGTGTGAAAATTAATGTTCCCGTTTTAACATGTCTTCATGATTGAGAGAGAATCAAGAGTAGAGACACACTAAACCATGTACTAAACAACTGCCAAACAACTGCTCAAGAAAAACACTAACCTACGCAGGACTGAAGCTCATGACCAAGTGTGATAAATGTATGCATGTGCACATCCATACAGGCCTGCACAAAAATCCTGGACGTGACTGAGGAAAGACCGCCTCGAGTTTGCAACAGGAAATCTTGATGGATTTGGGGATTTGTGCTCACTCTATTTAGGTCACGCTGTCTTCAGCAGAAATCTTAAGGAATGGAGGTGTCCCTCCATAAAATCTGACTAGTGGCAGTAAATCAATTCTGGGATTTTGTGTGTCCAGATTAAGCTTCAAATCCCCAATCGGAAAGACTCTGAAACTCAACTACAGATGTCCAGGGAACAATTCGGCATTTACCAACAGAGAGCTCAGAAAATGGACTGCGCATTTTAGTGACTATGCTTTGTTATGAAAGCCTCTGCTGTTGCCCTGCTAAAAAAACAGGAATGCTCCAATATGGGAATCATCTAGGCCTATACTGATAGCCTTATCCTTCATTTCTGGAGTTCAATAAATACATCATTAAACTATCAGTCAAATCCAAATTGAAGTACCTTTATGATCATTATACTTCTACCCTTATATAGTACAACGAAATTCCTCTCTTTGCATTTCCCGCGTCTTAGAAAGCGGGGTCAGAGCGCAGGGCCGGCTATGCTACAGTGCTTCTGGAGCAGAGAGGGTTAATAGCCATGCTCAAGGGTCCAACAGTGGCAGCTTAGCAGACCTGGAAATTGAGATCACAACCCTGTGAACAATAACCCACCACTAAGCCAAAACGGCCCCCAAGAGGATAGGGTTGGCCATAATGTAAATGATGCTATATGGACAAAAGTATTGGGACCCCTTTTTAAAGAGTGTATCCTGCTTTTGCTGGAGTAACTGTCTCTATGGTCTAGGGAAGATTTTCTACTAGATTCTAGTGCATCGCTGTGAGGAATTTATAGAAATCAATGCCCTCGTCTGGCATTAGGCAGCATGGTGCCAATAGTTTCATGATTATCAGCTCCAGAGAGTACTGTTCTGGTGTCAGTACTTCTCTACAAGGACTAGACAAGCTGTGTGTGTGCATTTGCCCATGTGTCAGCAATGGGTGCAACTTAAAGTAACTGGATGCATTCATTATAAGGGGTGTCCACAAATATTTGGACATATAGTGCTTGTAAGAGATGAAGTAGCTTATGAAAGATTGTCTAAAGAGACGATCACTGGAATTGCACACTGTTTGGTGGTTGGTGTTTTTTTTGCCTTTGGAAAGATCTGGTGATCCATGAAACCATTAAGCTTATGAAGAACCTGAACTACACTCTCATAAGTAAAGGCGCCACAAATCGGTTCTTTGAGAGGTGCTTTAGAAGAACCACTTTTGGTTCCATGAAGAAGCATGTTTGTGGGAAGAACTGGTGAAGACCCTTCAAATTCACACTTTTACAAACATGCTTCTTCAATAAACCAAAAATTCTTCTAGAGCATCTCTCGAAGGACCAACCGTGGCGCCTTTATTTTGAAGAGTGTCCGACCCCAGTGTAAGAGTCTCGGCAGGCGTGATGTGTGCGATTAGATCACAGAAGTACAAGTTGACACTTTACCGATGACCACGTGCATGCCCAGGCTTGCCAGGTGTCTCGAAGTTTCATAGCCCATTCCTCTGGCTCCCCCCGTCACTATGGCAACCCTCCCGTTCTGTCTGGGCAAAACTGGGCAGGGAAAAGAAAAATGGAGGAAGAGAGAACAGGACAAAAGGAGCATTAGAGCAAAATAATGATGATGCTTCTTCTCAAACTCGCTCTGGCCTTCCTGATCAAGGACATGTTCTGCGTTTCACTGGGACTATTGAAACTGAGACGTGTGTGTGTGTGTGTGTGTGAGAGAAAGAGAGAGAGAGGCAGAGAGATGAATGAAGACACTGGTTAACATCACTGCACTACTGCATCATTCAACAGAAACATGAAGGCCAATCCCAGGACTCTTGGAGATGCAGAGGGTCAGAGTGCACACAGCTGCAGCTCACTAATGGCATTCACACTACAGTGCGCAACAGACAATAGGCTGATAGCAGTGCTTCCTGCCCCACTTTTAACTTCTCTTTAATTTCACTTAGTGACAGGATTTATTTGCCATTAGCGCCAGATTGTGGACGATTAAGCCTCAGTGTTAAATCACTCAAGCTTTGGCCGACTTGTAGGGATTAGAAAAGCGTTCGTCCTCACGCTTACCTACTACTGTCCGAACCATTACAATACAGTGGCAGGGTGTCTTTTGTCTTTGGTAAATTGCATAATCACACCCATATGCTTTCTGGAGCATACAGTAAGCTCCCCATATCAACTTGGGCAATGTTCTACATTTTTTGGACAAAAGTACTGGGACACACCTCTTAATCATTGAATTCAGGTGTTTGTTTCTTTTGATGATAGGAGAGAGCGCCATCTACCTATACACAGAGCATGGTGAATTGTGCTCTCTCAGACTCCGGCTGCTGATGGCAAAGCAGCATGGCTCGGAGGCAGAATGATTGAAAATCGCAGCACCAACTGTGGATGAACGGGAGGGCATAAAAGCTCCTGTAGGTGTAATGTGTGGGTGTACCAATACTTTTGTCTTTATATATATAGCAGAACACACAAGGTTAGGATTGGATAATAAAAAACAACATAACATTATTGGCAGATAATTGCTTATTTTCATCAGACAAGTTCTGAGATTTGACTGGCAAATTTGAGAAATGCCACAGAACAACCACTTTTGGTTCTATAAGATATAAGAAGATATAAGAAACATACAGTGTGAAGAACCTTTTAAGTCATAAATAACTTTGACATCAAACGAGGGTTCTTTAAAACCTTTCTCCACACTGTTAAAAATTTACTATCCTTGAGAAACCTTTGGAGGAACCTCATAAGGTGATTTATGGAAACATTTCCTTTTAGGTTTCTCAAAGCACCTATATAGTTCCTATATAGTTAAAACTGAAGAACCTCCAAAGATTCCTCAAGTATCTCAGACTCTGAACACTGCATAATGCTAATCCAGGCAGATATAGTCCCAGTTTATAGGTTTTGTAAACTAGCATTTATGCATATGATCATAAAAAAATAGGAAATTGACATCAGCCCAGAATCTGTGCATGGGTGCATCCCTACGAGGACTGCAACAATTACGATGCTTGATCACATCACCAGAAAAACACAGTAACATATTTTCTTGGACTAACAGAGGATTAAATCTGGTTTAGGAGGCTTTTGAAACAAATTGTAGCTAAAATCACTTAAAATCTATACAATTCAAGCCCTAAATAATTAGCCGAGTGATTTATCAGGCTGTCAACCAGGCAAACACGCCCCTCTCTGAATCCTAAACAAAAGTAATTGGAAAAAAAAAGATCACTGATTAACACACTAATCATAGGCAGTTAAAGAATAAAAACAGTAATATAAAGAAGAAATATGAAGTAAATAAACACCAGCTTTCTTTTTGAGATTTCTGATTCAGCAACAGTTTCAACTAGAAATAAATGTATTGTAAACAAAAGCAATTCTTATTTACAGTAAAAAAAACTCTCAGATTCACTTTTAGTTTCCAATAAACCAAAAACATAATCATTAGATTAGTTAGATTAGACTAATTAAATAACTAATCAATATCAGTTATTATAATTGTTAGCTGCAGCCCTAGCACCCCCCCCCCAATAAATGATAGATTTAACTTTACTGTTATTGAGAAAGTACAAGTACAAGCCAATGAAATGAAGTTAGCATCTAACCAGAATTGGTGTAAACTGATGTACAAATGATCATAATAACGTAGAGTGTATATTAAACAGTGTTACACAAAGACAACAGTCAATATCAATATCCAGTCGATTCAAGAAACCCCTTTTAAGCAGCATTTTGCATGAATATGTTTTTATGGGCTTCTGGGCTCCCCCTACAGTTGCAGAGTGTAATTGACTTTTACACCACCGTCATAAATACAAATCTGACTTTGCCCTCCCCCTTATGGGCAGCTGTAAAAATGCTGAGGTGGTAGATTTACAGGGTTGACTCGGGTGGCACAGCTTTACGCAGTTCTCACGTGAGATTCGTGCAGCTCCAGCAAAGTACCATAGGGCAGTAGCAGCATCCCGGCTCAGACGTGGCACTGACAGAGATGCTGTACTCCCCATTACAGTCAGTGGAGCATCAACAGGATTCTGAAGCTGTTAAAGGTGAAATCGCTACATGTTGTTGCTTTAAGGACTTCTTCATTACAGTGTACCCAAGTGAGCACGCAGACATTCCTTCTTACTTCACATGTCTGAGCTTGGGGCCAGCACAATAATACTGGGTTAACAGTCCATAGAGATCAAAGGCAAGACCAAACTAGATTTAAAGAGGAGTCCACAGGGTGGTGATAATTGGATATTTCACAGCAAAAGCAAGGAAGGCGTCTGTATGTGGTGGAAGGACACAAATAAGAGCTAACTGTGTGCAGCCGTTAAATGATTAAAAGAACTGCGTTAAGTTCATTCGCTTGGTTACAGAACACCATGGATGGCTTTCTTCAGGGAGTTCTGCCTTTTTCCTGGTAGCAGTGCCGCACTCATGCTTTAATGCTGCGAACAAGAGTCCATTGTGTAGCGTGTCTAATCCCTCGCCTCCTTAAATCGCTGAAGAGAAACTGCTACATCATACTGATCCGAGACCAGCTTTCCCAGCTCCAAACTGATTCCTGACCAGTTGTCACCCAGGCTTCTTTTGGAGATCCTGTACGCATTTACAGGGTTTAGTTTAGTGACCCAGATAAAGTACATCGCATCAAACTGTTAGATTAGTTAGATTTGATTAGTCAGATTTACAAAACTTCAAAGGTTCTAGGCAATATAAAACCATAGAAACAAGCATTTGATTGAGTAGCTGGTTCTTTATTTAGTTAAAGAGTACATCCACCCTCAATATGAGCAAGTCTTAGGGGGTGGAGAATGTGCACGCAGAGGTGGAGCTTAGCGAGGAGCGAGTAGGGTGTAGGGTTCAGGGTTCAGGGTTCAGAGTAAGGTAGGGTTCTTTTGGAAAGGGCACCTCCCAATTCTAAGTAATAGAGAGAGGCCGATTCTCAGCCTGCGTTCCTATGAAACGTCATGAGTTGCAGCTCAGGTACAGCTCCATTCAAAAGTTCACATCTAGCCGAGTGCGGTCCGAATGCCCGGATGTGTTCCTGTTCTGTCGGTGTTATCGAGGACGCATCACGGCGTGATGTGTTAATATCCCAGAATGCATCAGGCACCACGCTGCTGATCCAGTTGCAATTGTTCTCGGCAGTCCGTGCTCACAAGTCGAGCTGGTCAACTCAGTACTACCAGCCTGAACCTGCTGTATCCTCCCTATTTCATCACCAATTGAGGGCGGAGGTACTGAAGTTTAACAACCTCTTGGGGGCGCACCAGCCGGGTTTGGGACAGCAATAAAAATATTATCTGCATAATATTAGTAGCAGCATCAGCATAAAATGTCTGTTGTTGGACAAACTGCTTGTTTTACCCAAATACTACAAGGAGTATGTCTGTGGAAATCTTTGTAGACAAAATAATCTCGTTTACTTGGACCACTTTAACCGTTAAACGGTTCTTCCTTTTATCAATTTCTTTACATTTCTGTAACTGAAGATGCAACCCAAGCCTTTCAGACTGGTTTGTGTGAAGTGATTCATCATAGAGAAATATTTCAACACACATTTCTTTATGTGGTGGTTACTGTAACCACAAGCTGTGCTTTCTATAACATTAAAACTGAATATCATATATTTATTACTATAGAAAATGACCTGTGAACCTACACACCTCTTCTGAGGTCTACATGTAAATGCTGAAGATGGTAAAATAGTGATAAACCTGAAAAATAATAATACAAAATATTAAATACAAATAATAATTACTGCTTTACAATACCCTGCATTTGTCTCTCTGCCACAAATGTACTTTAAAAAAAAATTTTGGTAATTTTTTTAACTATATTATCATAAAGCAATGTCTCTCACACCTGGCAGCATGTTTCATAACCATTTTGTGTAAGAATGGTAATAGCAGGGGTCGGAAACGGGGGCCAGAGTCCAGCACAGAGTCCGGTTTGCTGATTTCCCTGCTCCAACAGACCTTGCAATTATCAGCTGAGCTTGATTCAGGTGTGCTTGAGCAGGAAAAGCACCAAACTGTGCATGAATCCGACCCTCCAGGACCAGAATTGCCCACCACTGGTAATGGTAATTGTTTGTGCTGTGGCTTTCAGGGACATTAAATTCTTTAGGCATCTGGTTCCATTCACTACCATCATGAGCATTTCTGACTCAGTAAGCTCCTCTAGAACTGAGCATTTCACACTGAACCACTCTCAATGAACCTCTTCACAACCCAACATGGAACAACTGGTGAAATTTCCCTCCTTAAAAGTAACAGTGAGGCCCAGGTGTTCTACACATCTGCCTCATTAGCATCCTAACTGGTAGTTGAAGGTGATCCTCGCTCTACTATTCAACAATGATGTCTGTGCTAGGAGGCTTTCAGGAACCCTCTAGTAAAGTAGCCACAAGACATTGAGAGTTCACTGTGTCCTTGGGGGGCCACTGTAGCCGTAAATCCATAAATATCTGGTGTGGAATTTAGGCCAGAGGTTGAACTTTCAGGACTTGTTATTGCAACACAGTCTGAACTCACTTACAAACATATGTCCAAAAGTTTGTAGACATGCATATATTCCTTATTTCCTCTGCAGCCAAGGGTATTAACAAGGGGTTTGTCTCCTGTTTGCTGCAGTAACAGCCCATACCCCTTTGAGAAGGCTTTACAGCAGATGCTGTAAAACTGCTGTGAGGATTTGATTGTATTTAGCCACTATAACATCAGTGAGGATGAGTACTGATGTTGGATCACTGACTCTCATAGTTAAAATAGTTTAAGAAATAGTTATAAAAAAAAAGGGGGGGGGGGGGGGGGGGGGGTGCCAAGTGTCCCATGCTTTTCTATAGAGATTTTATTAGCTGTTTTTTAAGGGGCTCTTTAAGGTAGCTGAATAAGAAAGGGTGTCTGGATACTTTTTAAACATGAATGTCCAAAATCCATCAGTAACATGTAATAATAATAATATAATATTAATAATATAATTATAAAAAATAATATAGATTTTTAACTCTGTATTTTGTATTCCAATCCAAATAAGTTAGTAAGTTAGTAAGTTTAATTTTGAGTAAATGAGTAACGTTACAAAGAAACTTTAAATTTTTTTATTTAATTTTTTTATTTAATTTTTTTAATTAAGTTTTTCCAAGTTTAAAACAAATAAAAATCGATATAAATAATCAAACAATGTCAAAAAGTTATTTTTCGCTCTCGGTTTAACTTTTACAACATTACCCAGCTAGCTGTCAAACCGCCGGAGAAACGAAACGCGTTAGGCTGCGTCCCGAACTTCAATCTACTGCCCTACAGAGTGCACAAACACTAGCGCTCCACCAACAGTAGTTCAGTAGCGTACGTAGCGCGCTAACTGCAGAAGTGTGCGGATTGAGACGCAGCCCTACACTAACGTTAATAAGTAACGTGGCTCACACAGACAAATGCGCTTAAAACACGTACTCTCGCTAGCAGACCACAAAGCTCCTGACCTGGTAAGGTGAATGACTTGTTGAGAAGCTGGTAGATGAGAACTTTAAGGCCGACTAGATAAAGTCTGATGATGGGGAGCAGGAAAGCGAACAGCCACCACATCGTTGCTAAAGCGTGTCCCTCTGTTTACACTCCGTCTTCAAGCACTGAATTAAGCAGCGCGCCCTGCCGATAGTTCCGCTTCGAGCGAGAGGAGGAGGTTCACAGCTCGAGACGGAGGGAGGAGCCTCTAACAACAAATATAAACAAATAAACAAACTAATAAAAGCAATATCACTTCATTCACTTTAATAGGTCTGAATAAACGGGCTATTCTTTACATTTTATGTCACCTAGGTTATGGATTCATTTTAGAAATACTTTGTAACAAAATTATTATCTTATATATTATTATATATTATTTTTGCACGAGCAAATAATAAAATATGCACCAAAATATTGGAAAATATATTTCCATTTTTGAAATATCTTTTGAACAATAATAATTTGCAATTTTTGGCCTCTGCAGCCCAGACTTTGAAACTTCTGTGCTCCAAAAAATATAAACATCAATTTAAAAAATCAAAAGAATTTATAAAAAAACATTATAATTATTTTAAAAGATAATTACCTCAACAGTGTGAGATTTCTGTAAGGATGTTTTTGAAGGTAACCCTTTTTTATGTAAGCGTGTAAACATTGCCTTGACATAATTAAAACTAAATTAATAAATATATTTTTTAAAGTCAAGATGGTAAAAGTTTTCAATGTTAAATTAAACAGCCTGTTGCACCAGGTGTTTGTTTTTTATTTCAATACTGCTATTTTTAAAGCACATTCTTAAACACAGCAAGAAACATCTATTATTAAAAAAATACAGATATATGGACACACACTATAGAATACATGCATAACGTACACTGGCACAAAAAACAGCAGCTTATCTCTGCAGTCTGTGTTTATTGCCTGTAAAACAACAAAGATAAATGCTGTAACTTTACTACAAAGGGTGGGATCTACATATTAGGCAGCAAGTGAACAGTCAGTGACGATGTGTTAAAAGCAGCATAAATGGGCAAGCATGAGAATCTAAGACGCTTTGACAAGAACCAAATGGTGATGGCTAGACGACTGAGTCAGAACATCTCCAAAACATCAGGCAGGTCCTGTGGGGTGCACTGGTCAGTACCTACCAAAAGTGGTCAAAGGAACAATGACCGATTAACTGGCGACAGGGTCATGGGCTCCTCAGGCCCATTGATGCGATTCATGGAGGCCCCACCTCACAACTTACAAGTCTTGGTGCCAAACAAGCAAGGTCTTGTGGAGTCCATGCTCTGACCTTGTGTTTTACAACTGAACAATTAAACAGTCTCTTAGTTAGTATATATATAACAACACCACACGTCTGTAGAAGACGTGTGGTCACCATGTCTGAAACACAAGCTGCTCTAAATGTACAGAGTATGTGATATGACATGTAGTGGTGATCATGTTAGGACCAACGTAGTGCACTACATAGGGAGAATGGAGATGATCAGATTCTCTCCTAGCTCGAATAGCCCCCCTGATGAACTCGGCAGCAACAAATGAGTGACAGAGTAATTTCAGGCGTTTTTGATCACTCACTGTCTCTTTAATGTGGCGAGACATCATAATGATGACATTCAGCGTAGCTATCTGCATCTTGTTGTCTTGTCTCACTGTCAGCAGGTTGCTTTTTCCAGCCCCTGACTGATAGCAGTGGTTTAAAGCCATCCTTTAACGCCTGCCGCTACCGTGACGGTCTGTATAGATATAGCTGTGTTCAAACGTCATGTTTGATATACGCGTGGATGCGGACTGCTGGTCTGTTGTGGCTGTGTTTGTTTGTGAAGATCGATGTGAGCGAGAAAACTGTTCAAATGTGAAAGCTTAAAAATTACGAGTGGCTGCTGATCTTTAATTAAGTCAGCAAAAAAGATGTGTTTTAATTACAGTGCTTAAATTACTGTCCTGTTTTTTTTATATACACTAAAGAATAATAAATAAATAAATAAATAGCTAATTACAACAGCACTTCTTGCTTCACTTAGCATTTTATTGCTAGGTTGTGCTAGTGACTCAATATTTCTTTAATGAACAAGCTGACTAATCAATCCTTGTTCAATCAATGTTTAAGAATTGTTAGTTCAACATCATTTCCATAAATGAATACCAGATTATCTACATATATGACACGGGGCCCCTCTTCCAACATACTCAATTAATACATTTGTAGAGCCCCTGTCAGCCCTGACAGGCCTTTACAAGCATCCTAACCTTTTTAGGACTTTATCGTCATGGTTACAGCCTAAATCCGTCGATTTGTAATATCTTGCATTAATGGTCTGAAGGTTGCTATGCTAAGCAGCTTGCACATAGCCATGTCCTTTGGTTTTTATAGCCCACTTATAGGCACTTATACTGTAAACAAGTTAGCTGGCAATGTCCAAGTATGAGGTTAGCACAGCATTAGCGATAGCATTTCCAACCTTCTGCAGTCAGGTCACTTGATCAATGTTATGTCAATTTATCCAAATAACAGTCCTTGGTTAGGTCAGTATTATATCCTCTCACTTTGCTTCTGCTTCACAAGTTTTATTGCAAATGCTTAGTAAAAAAAAAGACCTCCAAAATAGCACTTCAGTGATTTTATACACAGTAAACACACATGACTGACAAATACAAGCTGCATAGATCTACTGGGGATATCTGACACGCTTTAGAAATGTAGATTAGGCTTATTTAATATAGAACTATAAGAATGTATGTAGGAGTGTTGGCCCTGTGTGGCTTGCGTAGTTTGCATATTGTGAAAACTGCATTTAAAGCAGCAATATGCTATAATTGGTATTTCTTGCTCTTATGCTCCCCCTACAGTTGGGAGGTGGAGTTTGCAGTTTGAGCCACCTGCAGGAGGACATGCTCACATGCATTTCCAGATGTTTTTAGAGCTACAGAACCATGACTGAAAGTGAAAGAAGCATGTATGTGAACTGGGGTGGTGATATTACGAGAATTTTAATGTCCTGCCCACTTCACCAAAGTTAAGTAGTGCAGTTAACAGCGCGCCAAACCCCGGAGTGAGAGGGATATAGACGCTATTATTACTGTTACAAATAAAAGGAGCATCACAATGATTCAGACGCTGTTATTTTAAGGTACCAATGCTGCATAATGCTGCTTTAAGTTTAGCGATTCTCTGATTTGGCTAAACTTACAGGCCTAATTGCTTTACGTAGCTATTCACGGACTGAGACTGAGCTGCCTATTCATGAGACAGGCCTATCTTTGCATGCGACTCCTATCTAATCTCAATCTTCTTCATCTTTCCAGGGTGTTGAGATAAGCAGAAAGAGGCCAAGAAGGTGAACGTGTTTGTGTTTTGCTTTGACTGTGGTGTAGCTTATCAGTTTGCTGTGCTGTTACTTTCTCCGTCATGCAAAGATGTTTATCCCTGCAATTTTTCGTTGTGGAGCAGATGGGAGTTATATGAACACTGCTGATCATTCAAATGCCCAAAATGTACATTCTCCAATAATCTGAGCAAAACCTTTTTTTTACCCTGTTTATCCAGACAAATTTGATTTGCAGAGCAATCAGACAGGCGGAATAGACAAAGAGTAATGAGACCACCAGGCAAAATAGCGGAAAGATTGCAGTCTACCTACAACGACGGTCCTAACCGCATTATTGGAAAACATTCAAATTATTAGCCTACAGCATCAGGACAGACAGATTTTACACAATCAAGACAGATCCCATTCTGCCCTGCATTCATTTACCAAAGACATAGATGTAAGTGTCAGAACTGATGTATTAAACCCCCAGGATGGAAAAGTCTGTAAAGGCATGCTATTAGTGTGAGAATGTTGGGATTCATTAGCAGATCAATTTAATTCAATTTAGGTTTGGCTTTATTGGCATGACTGTCTCAACAACAATGATGCCAAAGCACACAAACATTAGATCTGAACAATAGATCATTAAAAAAATAAAGAATGGATCTAATTATCATCATAATCATACATAGTACATTAATAAAATAACTTTTAAAGACTTTCATTATTCATTAAACACTGTAAAACAATACTAATAGCTAACAATATTTATTTACATTCTTATTTATAGTAGTTTTATAGGCGTGTGTGGAGTTTAATTGGGTGTGGGTGGAGTAGGGTGTGGGAAGCTATGGGTGTGGGTGGTGGCTGGTGTGGTGCAACAGATAACACCTCTACCTGCCAGCGAGCTACCATACCATGTTGGGGACTAGAGTTCGAGACTAGGGTTCGAGACTAGGGTTCGAGGGTTCGAGACTAGGGTTCTGGGTGACTATGCTGTGCTACACCATCAACAGTCCCTGGGCAAAACTCCCAACACTACATTGGCCCACCTCTGTAATACAAGTAACCTTGTAAGTCGCTCTGGATAAGAGCATCAGCTAAATGCTGTAAATGTATTGTAATGTACACGTGAAAAGACTGTTACTCACTGTCCTTCAGGAGGTGGTATGTTGTCACATATTTGGCTGTGAGAGGCGCTGTTTTAACCTTGCAGAGGAAAATTTGTAATTTGTCAGATTCTGTCAGAATTTCCAGATTTGGTGGGTATTATCTGGTTTTTGGTGAACTTTTCTCGAATCCTGTTGAATTATAGAGGTGAGGTAAAGCTTGGTGGAGCTAATTCTGTTTACCCGTTGTATATGATGCACCAGTCGGATATACCGAATTCATTACAGCACCATCTACAACCTGCTTGGGAGTAGCACTAAGCTTGCTAATGAAAGAATGCCAGCTGTTAACTCACCTCAGCTTCAGTCTTTTACAGTCATTTAACCCCCATAGGGGCAACAGAACAGAATCACATGCATATCTGGAGAGTATCTGAATCTGCTTTGACTGGATTCTGTTTACACTTGCCATTAAAATGCACTCCCAGTGTGACCGGATTACATTTAAAAATTTACATTTACTTCCTGTAAACACACAAATTCTCATTAAAATTGTCCTGCTCCTGGAGACTGGGAACAGTTTAGAGGAAGACTGGGGGTTCTACGATGCTGTGGAACAATCGATGGTTCTCACATTACTATAATGGCCCAATCAGTAAGCTGCAAGGGAACAAACTCTGTAATGCTGCTCTCATCTACCAGTAAATAAGCATGAGCACACACACACACACACACACACACACACAAAAAGAGAGCAAGCAAGTAAGGGAGAGAGAAGCCAAGGTCCACAGTAATTATTATTCATATTAATGGTGGAATCTGATCACAGTAAACCCATTCCGTTTACACTTGAGCTAAATGTAGACGATAACGGTCTCTGACCACCTCTGGCATGAGTGACCCGATCGTAATCCGATCACAGTGCATCTTAGACTTGTATACACCTGTTTTTTCATGCACACAAGTGAAATCCGAAAGTGAACTGATCACCAAAACCACCGGTTAATGGCAGGTGTAAACAGTCCTCATGTCTCAAGTCTACCTTAATCACTGTCCAGTGTCCAGGGGGCAGAAGAGCATGAGGCCTACAATTGCAGATTTCTGCATAGCCTCACTTGTTGAGCTTGTGAATGAGCTACAGATGGGTTATATAAGGAAATAGTGGTGTTAATATACACTGTAAATTTGCATTTATATGCTGAGCTACAATGAACCACAATTTCCATCACAGGGCACCGTAGATAAATACCTAACAGTTCAGATCTCAGAATCAGGATGGTCAGAGAAAAGGCTTTTTTCCAGGCTCTGAATTACACCCACAGCGTTTGAGGGATTTCTACACAGCGCATGAGTACTTGACTGAGGACAATGTACTGTTTGAACCTAAATAGGAACATTCAGAGAGATGACATTGAGCTTTGACAACTGAGGGCACTCCACAAACACTGGCCTTGAGTGTTCCTCTCAATTACTCAATAACGTAACAATGGAGAAGAGCCGGGATTGAAGTCAAAAATCAAAGCAGGACATAAACTAAGCTGCGTCAGCACATTTTCCTCATTAGCGTTAGCTGGACATTAGGTAAAGTCTTTACACTATGTCTCCCAGAGCGTGCAAACAGCTCCACCTCCAATGATCTGCTCTCTTAACCTAATCAATGAAATGCTGATTAAGTAATTATCTCTAATATGGCCCAATAGGCACAGTGCGTTCGCACAACCGGTGGGAGCAAGCAGAGTGCATCGATTCATGGTCCTGAATATTCTGCCTTACAAAGCTTTTGGCTGTTTTTAAAACAATGAGGAACTGATCTTTTTATTGTATGAGCATTTGGTTACAAATGGACCAATAGAAATGGGCCAAAAGTGCCTATGTTGTTGTCCATTAAAATGAATAACACTTTTTCTGTGTCTTTACCATTGTAAAGATATGAGGGCTTGTTATGATAACCCTCTATATACAGGTAAAGGTAAAGGTGCACGTATTTGTCACTCATATATTCACTCAGCTGACCTACACATGCTCCAACCACAAAAACATTCGGGGGGGGGGGGGGGGAGACATTTTCAGTCTTTAGGTTCTCTCAGTGTTTCTTCTGTCTACTCTTTTTGTCTTGGTTGCTCTCTTCTCTTAGGGGGAGTTTGCTATACTGCCTCCTTCAGCAATGCTCGTTACGGCTCTGGAACTGTAGTAATTTGCTCCTGCTTTAGGCAACTTCTATTGTTAAAAACATCACATAAATAATATTGAATTCAGCTGACTTCTACTGTGTGAAATGCAAAACAACTCCATGAGTAGCCCCTTTAGGGAACAGAGCATCAGACCTAGGCTATGGTGCTGGAATTCAAATCCTATAGTACACAAGGAGCATGAGCAGGTGTGTGAGATTCCCTCATGTTCAAGTAGGGTTACATAAAAAGGATTTCTTTTCCTTTTGAGATTGCTCTCAGGTCTCCAGAGAAGGACATTGCTTTATTTTGGAGACCAGAAGCACATAGCTGCCACAGTGACGTCTGATGTAATTCTCCCAAGAAGAGATAATAAATATCTCTTGCTTTGCCGCTATACTAAATTAAATAATATGTTGGGGGTGATAAAAAAGTGTTACTCAGTCACTGGTCACTGGCACCAACTCTCCCACAGCCGACCGTGACTCAACACAGCCATTTGAACAGCGCAAAGAGGGTAATTCATTTGGTTGCATGGGATTTCACAATGTTCTATAAGAACTGTCAACCTCGCAGCAGCGGCAGCTGTGAAAGAACACAGTTTAGATAGAGAATGGATCGATTTACCCCCTATTTCAGTGCTGGGTTTAGCGTATCATCAGCTTTGCCTCACCTACACACTCAAAGCAAAACACACTTTGTAAAGCAGACTGTGTTTAAATAAGTCAGGTCTGGAGTAAGAACTGTGGTGTATTTTCTCTGTGTTGTTGCTAACTGTGGAGACCATGGTTTGCTAACTAGCAAGCTAGCAACATACAGCAGCAGCCACATACACCAGATGGGGTAGTAAGCTCCACAAATGTCAATGAACAGAGCAGATCGTTGTTGTTTTGATATATTATTGGTATTTAAACACGTTTATAATGCTCATCATTAAATACGGATATGGGTACGGATGGAGCATTTACATTACATTACAAAAGTGCTTTGCTATTTACCCAAGAAAAACCTCAGCTAGTTTGAATAGACCAATAATTCAAAGATACCTCTAAGCTTTAGACACTACTAAACACAAGTCAATAAGGAGACCATAGTACTCTGCTATTCGCCCAAGTATTCTCTGAAGAGGAGGGTCTTCAGTCTGCATTTGAAGACAGCGAGTGACTCGGCCGTTCGGACACCCAGGGGAAGCTCGTTCCACCACTGTGTCAGCACAGAAAAAAGGCTGGACACTTGTCTTCCGTGGATTTTGAGGGATGGCGGGTCGAGCCGAGCCGTACTTGAAGCTTGAAGGGCTCTTGGTGCGGATAGGCTATTGATCATTGCCATCAAGTATGGAGGGGCTGGTCCGTTCTTGGCTTTGTAGGCCAGCGTCAGGGTTTTGAATCTGATGCGGGCAGCAGCTACAGGTATGGAGAATCGTTTTACGTATGGGGATTTTTACACCGTTTACAGACGTTAACAGCCGTTATAGCGTTTACAGTTTATTATCAGGCCTTCCTCCACCATGACCATGTTTGTTGTTGTCGCAAACATTTGACTAAGAACTGCCCTCTTTTTCTGCCCTCTAGTGGACATGCTGCTTTACGCCCATGCAAATATATATATATATAAAGTATGTGGACAATGTGGACGTAAATAGACATATTAATTAATACATAAAGGGACTATGAATGAGCCTTTACTATTGAAGCTTTTAAACAAAGTCGTCCAACATTTTATTAGCATTAAAAAAACGGGACTTCGTCAGACCGCACTCACTTTAACAAATTCTACTGCTAACAATGTCTACATTTACATTAACTCAGTCCCTCACTTGAAAGAGTCATCTAACAATCTACATTTGAGCTAATGCAGTAACGAGACAGCCCAGTTGTATCCGGTATTCGCCCAAAAGAGATGAAACAGGTCGATGAGAGCATGTTAAAAACACACTATGGTAAAGTAAGGTAATTCTAAATTGATTCTTGGACGATACAAAATGTCCTAGCTATCCAACATCACCCACGCTTCATGATTCATAGTGTGCTGCATCTGTGCAGTAGATATTACTGACTGTAGAACAGGTGAACAGCATGGCCTGCCTGATTCACAGTTGCTGAATGTGAAAGCTGCAGAATCTGACAGACACTGGCACTACATTGGTGGTCTCCATTAACATTTTTAGGTAGTCTTTATTTCACTTGGTCTGGGCCAGCATTCCTTGGCCATGAGTGCGTGTCGTTTGAGACTGACCTTAGTCATGGCTCTCGAGCTTGCTTCTCAGAACTGCCTGCCTGCCAGACATACAAACACACACAGACACACATACAGGTTTTCCTGCAATGTCAGGACGTTGGGGTCATGTGCATACTATGTCGCATTTGTGTGCATAATATATATATATATATATGTATAAAGTTTGTCCATAAAAACTCTAGTTTGTCCCCTTTCTAGGAGCTCTGCACTATATGTTGGAACATTGTTGTGAGGACTTGATTGCATTCTGCCACAAAAGTATTAATGAGGCCAGGTATTGATCCCAAAGGTAGTAAATGCTCGACTACTCCAGAGAATGCTCTACAGCCCAGTGCTAGGTGGGTTGACATTCTCGATGCTTGACATTGGTCATGATAACCTTAGCATCTTTAGCGGCTACTCCAGAGAGCCCTGTTCTATTAGTTATGCTTTCTATGGAGATGACATACGTATTATTTATACGTAATTCACGGAGTTTGTCCATCTCTGAATGTGCCGGAATGCAAACCCTTTACTAAAGCTGTCAGTCAGTGAAATCTATCGGCAGCTGTAGTAGGATTCAAGCAGAGTCTGAGGGGTCTTTACAAATGCGTGAGAAATGGCAAGTGTGACGTGAGATTAAGGCTACTTATGTGAGTCTCATGACCAATGCGTGAGAGTTGGCAGTGCCATGTAGGTATCTATATCATCGCTGTCATGGAAATAATTTATTTATTTATTTATTTACTTTTTTTCTGGAAATCTTGAATCATAACTGATAACTTGATGGCCTTTTTTCAGTTCCATACACACTATAAAGCACAAAGTCAAGCTTTGATGGTGCAGAGTGAAAACGCAGTTTCAGCAGAGACAACAACAGAATTGCAGTGTGCAACAAATGTGCAGCTGAGGGGGGAAAGGCTTTCAATAGCACTGATCTAATTAGACATTTGAGAAGTCATCGTTCCAGTGATCTATGTAAAGAATATGAAACAGCTAGCAAGAAAACAACAGAGGTAGCAGTGGTGTGTACCCAACATTTGAAGAGCAGCTACTCTAAAGCTACGATAATGCCGCCACAGACAACATCATGCAGTTTATGGCTTTTGGATGCCAACCTTTTTCAGCTGTGGAGGGCAGAAGAGTTTTGACTATGGCTGCATTCACACTGCAGGTAAAAGTGGCCCAAATCCGATTTACTGTCCATATCCGATTATCGTTTTAATGTGGCCTTTGTCAGACGTCAGTCCAAACAGATCACGCTGCTGAACTGACCCACATGCGTAGAAGACCCTCCACCCAGCACACTTCTCCAACATACGCCGCTGCCCTCTGTCTTTCCTTAACATTAGACGTTTCTAATGTTTTCATGTGACATCAGAATTAGCTAAATGAGCCCAATATCACAGGGCAACCAAAGCCCTGCATGATGTACACTTTCAACACTGTGCAGACAAACAGGGCAAGGAACCTTAAGGGCACTTGGTTTAAAGGCATAGGGATAGGCTCACGATGCAGACGCTACATTATCCAATGTATCTTACTTACTGTTTTTTTAAAGTTGCCAAAGAATGCATTTTAGGGTTAATATTAGTATTTTAAGTAGTTCTTTGATGTATAAATAGAAAGTATGTGACTTTGCTTGGGATGAAAATGGTGTTACAAGCTTATTTACAACCCTGTTATTTTGCCTCAGAATAAAACACGCAGTATTGTGTTATACAGAGGGTTTGTAAAAACAAAACAAAAAAAAAAAAAACAACAACCTCTAAGCTCTTTTATTGGCTGGTTTACAACACCAGCAGCAGCCCAAAAAAACCCACATACTGTATCATAGGTTTAACACAGTAATTATTCCTGAGTCTTACCAGATAGCACTGCTGTCCTCTCATTGTGTCCTCTCAGTGCAATGTGCTGTAAGCAAGCTTTTAGCCTACCTTTCACCCACTAACTTCCCTGGGTTCCACTTTCTCCAGTCTTACTGGTTAAAATAAGATTTCCCTTTCCGATATGTGTTTAGCTCCTGTTTGGTTCAGTTAGTGTTAGCTTCTAGCCTAGCTTGCTTCCACAGTCTAGAAGTGATTGTACTGAAGACGCTGTCACGGTTAGTGTGCTGGGTTTACAGAAATAAAGGGCTGTAAATATAATGAGTCGACTGTTACAGAACAGTTTAGGGTTTTGAGATTGGCTCTTTTTCCAGCTCTGTTTTGGTTCTGCTGGATTTTCTGCTGGAGGTGTTTGAGGTTCACGGTTCGTCACTGACTAGACCGAACTCTCATTTATCAGCTATGATAAGGAAAAATGCTTGACATTCTAGGGTCTTTTTTTAACCTCTTAAGTGCTGCAGAACTGTCAGTGGTTCCTGCCCCCCCCCCCTACTGGTATAACTAAGAAACAGCGCGGCCCATTGCTTTCTAAATATTTACTGAATAGCAATCCTGAGGGTGTAATAAATGGAGGCGTGGAGCATATGGGGCTAATGTTGCTATTAGCCATCATAACCTAAGATTAACCTTGCTAACCAAAGAGAAATGGCTGTGTACCTTCAGTGTAAAATGAAACGCAGCTTTTGGAGAAAATAATTATTTCCTCAAGTCAAGACATGTTTGTCCTGAACGCATACAAAAACAAGCGCACTCACACACAACAAACACACACTCCTACAATTGCATGTTGCTGGATGGCAAAACAGCTGTTGTGTTATCAAACTTGGTTTACATCTACAGGCTCCCTGTCAGGATGCATTGAGAGCAGCGGTGACTGAATTCATCCACAACTGGGGGCCACTTGAGGCCAACCAACGACTTTGCAGCTCCATCCAGCCCCCCCCCCCCCCCCCTCTCTCTCTGAATCCCACTAACACAAAAAAACAGCACAAAGCCAGGCTCCGTTTTATTCCATCCAAAATAAATAAAGAAAACAAGAAATGCGCGTGCAAACGTGTGTGTGGCGCGTGCACGTGCGTGTGTGGAGGGAGGGGGGGGGGTCTTCTTTCTACCCCTGCCCTCTATTCGTCCTTCACACCGCACCGCACCGCACGGTGGGCTATATACTACGATGCGTTGGCGCGGACGCAGCGCGAGCGAGCGCGAGTGCGCGCGCGTTTTTTTGGAATGCGCGGCACGTCTCGAGCAGCAGCGTTTAACCGGTGAGTCACACAGAGCTGCCGGCGAGATCGGTAAACCAGCGAGGAGCAAAAATCATAATAAATACATCAAATAAATAAATAAAACAAAGACACCAACAAAACATACCCCGGCCTGCCTCCGCTGTCTGCACAGAGAGCACTCCTGCAGTCTTCAGAGGAAGTCAGGAAGCAGAAACGCACGAGGATTATCGCGAACGACACTACAAAGGGGAAACAGTGCGGAGCTACAGGTTCCTACAAAGTTCCAGTGCCTCGTGCTGCAAACCCCCCAGTGCTCAATCTAACCTTGTGAGGGATTCGCCCTTCACTGTGCTCATTAAACACATCCAGTCACAAACACCCTCAAAGTGTTGGACTAATGTCTAGTTCACTGAAAAGCATTGAATAAATATCAGCAGCATTGAACAAATACCTGCAGTGTTGAATTAAAAAACACTGTCAGAATTGAACAACACACTGCAGTGTTGAATAAACACTGTCAGGATTGAACAACCCCTGCAGTATTGAATGAACACTGTCAGGATGGTTGAACACCACCAGCATTGAATGAAGACAGTCAGGATTGAACAACCCCCTGCAGTACTGAATGAACACTGTCAGGATGGTTGAACACCACCAGCATTGAATGAAGACAGTCAGGATTGAACAACCCCCTGCAGTACTGAATGAACACTGTCAGGATGGTTGAACACCACCAGCATTGAATGAAGACAGTCAGGATTGAACAACCCCCTGCAGTACTGAATGAACACTGTCAGGATGGTTGAACACCACCAGCATTGAATGAAGACAGTCAGGATTGAACAACCCCCTGCAGTACCGAATGAACACTGTCAGGATTGAATGAACACCACCCGCATTGAATACATGCTGTTAGTGGTGAACAAACAAACAACTGCAGTGTTTAATAATAACCACAAGGTTTGAATAAGTACTGGCAGTGTTGAATAAACGTGGCTAATGTCAAACACCTGCAGTGTTGGATAAACTCTCATGTTTGAAAATGCGCCTGCAGGGTTGAATGATCGATATGAAATCAACACTGTCAGTTTTGAACAAATGCCTGCAAAGTTGGAGAAACTGTCAGGTTTGAATAAGCACCTGCAGGGTTGAGGTTGAATGAACACCATCAGTGTTGAGTAAACACCAGCAGACTTGAATGAATGGTGTCAGTGTTGAATAACCACAGTCGGTGTTCAATAATCACCTTCAGGGTTGAATTAGCACACAAAGTGTTGAATGAATGCAGTCAGTGTTAAATAAACACCTTTTAAATAAGCAACGTCCGTGTTGAATCAACACCAACACAGGTTGGACAAACGCATGCAGTGGTGAACAAACATCTGCAGTGTTGAATGAACATCACAATGATTAAATAAACACCACAGGGTTGTAAAACAACTGTCAATTAAATGAACACTGTCTATTGAATTAACACAGTAAGGGTTGAATAATCACCCACAGTGTTGAATGAATCTGGTCAGGGTTGAATAAAACACCTACATTAGTAAAACAGGTTAGTTTTGAACAAACAACTGAGGTGTTGAATAAACACAGCGAGGGTTGAATAAGCACCCACAGTGTTGAATTAATCTTGTCAGGTTTGAATAAAACACCTACATTAGTAAAACAGGTTAGGTTTGAACAAACAACTGAGGTGTTGAATAAACACAATGAGGGTTGAATAAGCACCCACAGTGTTGAATGAATCTTCTCAGGATTGAATAAAACACCTACATTAGTAAAACAGGTTAGGTTTGAACAAACAACTGCGGTGTTGAAAAAACACAGTGAGGGTTGCATACAGAAACGGGGGTGGTTAAACACCTGTAGTGTTAATGTTGAATAAACATAGTTAGGATTGAACAAACACCTGTAGTGTTGAATTCACACCTAAAACACTGGAATTTGACCTTATAGTACCAAATTAACATTGAATGAATGGTCGGATGAACACTGGCTCTGTTTATTGAACACTCACAGTGCTGGATAAAACACTACTGACTATTATTAACACCACGTTGAATAATCAAACATCAGGCAGCAATGCTTAACTCCAACAGCACCGAATTCACCGTAAACCCTCCATCAACACCAACACCAACACCAGCTCCTGCTCCTGAGGAGAACACCTCTAGGGACGCGGGGAACTTGCGGAGTAACGCAACTGCGCTGGAGGTGTTTAGAGAGACCTTCATAGCGTGTGTGCGCAAAAGCGCGGGTGAACTTCTGATGCATGCTGCCTTAATAACGGTGCAGGAGGGCAGCGCGCGCTGTTGCATCCCCGTGCACTGCTTTATGCTGACCCCGGTCAGCTGAATCAGGAGCTCATTGACATCCAGCCGCAGCAACATGTGGTAGAAGCTCTGAGCAGGTGCTGAAGCCCTATACACACATGAGTCATACCTGACTGAACAACCAGGGGAACATCAGGACGGGCGCTTTTCTGTTAGGCTGCTATAGATGCCCCTCATATTCACATGAAGACCCCCCCCCCCCCCCCAATCCTTACCCACCAACCCACCTCCAGCCCCACAACCCTCTGGTCTCGCCTTGACACTCACCAGGGTCACCCTTCGGCCACCGGTCCGCTCAGCGTGCACGCGCTCAGATGCCATGGTCGCAGTCCACGTCCCTGCATATGTACCACAGGATCACGTAGAGGATGAGTAAGATGGCGAAGATGAAGAGCGCGACCAGGACCGCCTTGGTCACGGGGGAAATCAGCGACTGCATGTCACACGGCGATCGCGGCGCGCGGACACACGCTGACCATCGTGACCCGAACGGCGCGCGGGGCGAACCGGCGAGGCATCCGCGTGAGGAAGTGGAGGAGAAGGGAAATCACATCAAAACTTTCTTTCTTTTTCTTTCCTTCTTTTGTTCTTCTGCTGCAGCGCGAGCTGTACAACACACCGGCGGTCCAGTGGGTCCAGTGGTCCGATGGTCCAGTGGGCAGCCCACGGAGGCTGCGTCCGAGCTTAAAGACACACTGAACTGATAGGAGAAAAGCCGGTGCATGCAGGGGAGTGTGTGTTTTGTGTGTGTATGTGTGTTGTTGTGTGTGCGAGTGTGTGAGTGTGTGAGTGAGTGAGTGAGTGAGAGAGTAAGAGAGAGAGAGGCTGACTGACTGACCGTCAGTGGCTTTGGCGCACCGCGGTGCTGCACTGAAAGCGCAAAAGCTCCCGCGCGCTGCGATGGCGCGCTGCAAACACTAGAGGGCAGGATGACACAGTGCAGGGGGCGCGAGGGCACAACTTGGGGCAACTGGGGCAAATCTGGAGGCAAATAAGACCACCCACGTGCAGGTTTTACAGTGCAGGTGTGATGATCGTGGGTATTGTGGTACAAGGTTGCACGCATTCCTGACTAGGCAACATCAAAGCTACACCCAAACACCTGCAGAGTTATTATACCTGTAACCCGAGTGCAGTCTGGAGGGTAGCATGCTCCAGGAATGGCTGGTCTGGAACATATTACATGTGCACGATAATAATAATAATAATAATAATAATAATAACAGAATCCAGGGGAACACTAATACATTGTGGTACAATACACTCTTAACAGTAAAGTAAACAATGTGAGTGTGTGAAGAACCTTTTAATTGGTAAAGAACCTTTACATCAAGTAATGTTCTTCACAGCTGCATATATATATATATATATATATATATATATATATATATATATATATATATTCTGAAGAAATTATTTGACAATACTGCTGCAAATAATAACAATAACAACAACACTAATAAGCATAATAATAATAATAATAATAATAACAATATGTAATAATAATAATGTTCATATCAACAGCAATTATAGTGATGATAACAATATAAATAACAATACTAAAAAATAGTAATCATAGGAACAATGCACCAATACTACTTTCACTACTGTAAATAATAATACTTATAACAAGAGTGTGTCATCTTCCATGCTTGGTCCCCTAACACCAACAATAATACCTGGCACCCTTTTCAGGGGGTATTCCTTCCTTGCACCCAATATTCCAGCTAGCCTTTCACCTGATTTCACCCTACAATAATAATAATAATAATAATAATAATAATAATAAAAAACAATAATTATGCAACAGCAGTAGTACCGCTATAAATAATATTACTAATAACAAAAGTGTGCCATCTTTATTGCCACGAACAACAACATCAATAATACTACAACATTTAAAAAAGAAGGAAACAAATTATTAATTTGATGGGACACATTATTCATTTGAGGGGACAGATTATTCATTTGAGGGGACAGATTATTCATTTAAGGGGACATATTATTCAGTTGAGGGGACAGATGATTCATTTGAGGGGACAGCTCATTCAGTTGAGGGGACAGATTATTCAGTTGAGGGGACAGATTATTCATTTAAGGGGACAGATTATTAAATTGAGGAAACAATTTATTCAGTTGAGGGGACAGATGATTCATTTGAGGGGACAGCTCATTCAGTTGAGGGGACAGATTATTCAGTTGAGGGGACAGATGATTCATTTGAGGGGACAGCTCATTCAGTTGAGGGGACAGATTATTCAGTTGAGGGGACAGATTATTCATTTAAGAGGACAGATTATTAAATTGAGGAAACAATTTATTCAGTTGAGGGGACAGATTATTAATTTAAGGGGACATAATATTCAGTTGAGGGGACAGATTATTCAGTTGAGGGGACAGATTATTCATTTAAGGGGACATATTATTCATTTGAGGGGACAGATATTTCAGTTGAGGGGACAGATGATCAATTTGAGGGGACAGATTATTCAGTTGAGGGGACAGATTATTCATTTGAGGGGACAGATTATTCAGTTGAGGGGACTTATTTTTTAGTTGAGGGGACAGATGATTCAGTTGAGGGGACAGATTTTTCAGTTGAGGGGACAGATGATTCATTTGAGGGGACAGATGATTCAGTTGAGGGGACAGATGATTCAGTAGAGGGGACAGGTGATTCAGTTGAGGGGACAGATTATTCAGTAGAGGGGACAGATTATTCAATTGAGGGGACAGATTATTCAGTTGAGGGGACAGATGATTCAGTTGGGGGAACAGATGATTCAGTAGAAGGGACAGATGATTCAGTAGAGGGGACAGATGATTCAGTTGAGGGGACAGATGATTCAGTTGAGAGGACAGATTATTCATTTGAGGGGACAGATTATTCATTTGAGGGGACAGATGATTCAGTTGAGGGGACAGATTATTCATTTGAGGGGACAGATGATTCAGTTGAGGGGACAGATGATTCAGTTGAGAGGACAGATTATTCATTTGAGGGGACAGATTATTCATTTGAGGGGACAGATGATTCAGTTGAGGGGACAGATGATTCAGTTGAGGGGAACAGATGATTCAGTTGAGGGGAACAGATGATTCAGTTGAGGGGACAGATGATTCAGTTGAGGGGAACAGATTGCTAAACTGATTTATTAAATAAAGGAAATGTTTAAACGTCTCAATTGTTTTTCTACATTGATGCTTTAGGGCAGTTGTGGGCAAGAGGGTCCAGAATCCAGCAGGGTTTACTCATCCCCCTGCTCTAACAGGGGACAACTCTGAACCTGGCAGTTAATGAGCAGGTGAGTGAAATCAGGTGTGCTTGAGCAGGAAAAGCCCAAAACTGTGGGCAAACTGTTGTTGGTAATGTTGGTAATGTTGGTAACAGCATCAATACTACTAATACTAATAATATCAGTACTGAGATGTAGCAGAGGAGGATACAGGAGGTCATACGTCTTTAAATAGCACGAGTTAAAAGGAGGACCTGAGCAGACCCGAGCAAAGCAAACACGCTGCAGACTAAGCACACTTTCACTCGACACGCCCCGAGCAGGGCAGGCCTGGCCCTCCCCGCAGGCTCAAACAGGGGGACTGTTCAGGCTCAGGCTCAGGCTCAGGCTGGGACACACCCTGCGACTCTGCTGAGCTTTACTTCTGAGAACTTCTCTACGAGCTCTGAGCGAGTTCTGGATGCAGTTCAGACAGAGAGGATCCTCCAGCGTGCGCGTTTAGTTACGAACAGCAGGATGACTTCATACCTGTGGATTCTCGTGCTGGCGGGTCTGGCGGTGTCGAGGGCTCAAGGTAGGAGATGTTTCCTCTGCTTGTGTGTGTGGAGGGCTCTGGCGAGCGGCTCTAGCGGTGTAGTGCAGCTGCTGGGCTACTCCAGCTTGGACTTCAGCTCAAAACCAAGCAAACGTGAAGTAGAAGGTAGTTAACTTCACTTGGAGATTAAAACCTGGTGAAATCACGCAGTTATTTGAGTAAAATGACTCTCCAGCTTCAGCGGCCACACCTTCACATCTTTTACCTAAACAGACTGCGCTGTTATTACACCCAGCACAGCCGCAGCCCTGCTGCTGGGCCTCGTCCAGAAGAGCACAGTCAAATATTACAGTAGTGTCCCAGCATGTCTCTGTATTTAAAGATATGGAAGGTTATAGTGCTGCTACTTATAGTGCTGCTACTTAAGAAGTCCCTACAGGATCGAAATAGACAGAAAAGTCATATTTACAGACTTAAAACTGACCCTTAGTTTAATATATTGTTCTCTCAGTTTAGTAGGGACGCCTTAGTTAAACTGAGGAAACGACTTATTAAATGGAGGTGAAGCTTTAGTAATTGGAGGGGACAGATTCATGAATGGAGGGGACAGATTCATGAATGGAGGGGACAGATTCATGAATGGAGGGGACAGATTCATGAATGGAGGGGACAGATTCATGAATGGAGGGGACAGATTAGTAAATGGAGGAAATGCTTTATTAAATTGAGGGGACAGATTCAGTAAATGGAGGGGACAGATTCGTAAATGGAGGAAATGCTTTATTAAATGGAGGGGACAGATTCAGTAAATGGAGGGGACAGATTCAGTAAATGGAGGGGACAGATTCAGTAAATGGAGGGGACAGATTCAGTAAATGGAGGGGACAGATTCGTAAATGGAGGAAATGCTTTATTAAATGGAGGGGACAGATTCATAAATGGAGGGGACAGATTCATAAATGGAGGGAATGACTTAGTAAATGGAGGGGACAGATTAGTAAATGGAGGGGACAGATTAGTAAATGGAGGGGACAGATTAGTAAATGGAGGAAATGCTTTATTAAATGGAGGGGACAGATTTGTAAATGGAGGGAATGACTTAGTAAATGGAGGGGAGTTAGTAACACCCTAGTAAATCTAGGAAACGATTTATTAAATTGAGGGCCTCAATATAATAATCTTTATGCTTTAGGGCAGGTGTGGGCAACATGGGCCAGAATCCAACCTGGTAATTAACAGACGAGTAAAAATTAGCAGAAAAAGCACAAAACTGTCAGGAATCCCATCCGGGCTTTAGAGACTCTGTAGCTTAGCTGAGGTAAGCTAAGCTATGCTAAAGGAGTGTCTTATAAGCCTTATGTTGTTGCCGGTGTTGTGTTTTCTTGAGCTACAAACCTAAAGTTCATTTTGTAATTAGCCATATTAGGAACTCTGCAGTTATTTCTATAAGGAAAAAATAACAATGGTTTTTTTTGTTCCAGCTCAGCAGAAACATTACAAAGCTGATCTGTTTAGATTTGTATGCATTTACTTAATAATACACGAGAGGCCATGCTATACTGTGAGATGTTGGCAAGACCTTCGGCCTTGTCCCTGTGACCCCAGCCGGGCTTGTTCCAATATCCACGATGTAGCATGACCTCGAGTGTGTTAGTGCAGTGACCGCAGTTCTGACAGTCCCTATTTATTAGGTTTTGATACCCATACTGCTTTCTGTCCTTCATCTATTGGATTAGTTTCTCGCCATGTTTTTGCTGTGGTGGAACATCAGCACGGTGCTTCAAACACGGAAACGGGCTGTCCATCGAGGCCAGGACTTTGCAGCTGGCAGTGTTTATTGGCTGTTGCTTTTTTTACGACTTCCTGATATTTAACAATGCATTCTGAGTGCCGTTATTGTTGGATATTGGCACTCATAGAGTACACCTCAAACATATGGTAACACATGGAATAATTGTCCACTTTTAACACTTGAATGTAGTCTAAATGCATATATTGCTACATTCATGCTAATGGCAAGCTAATGCTCTCCTTGCTAACAGCTCATTGAGTCTAGTAGTAGTACCGCTACTAATGAATGTCAGGACTAAAATATAACACCAGCAAGTCTGACCGTGCTACTACTGCTAAAACCTCATAACTAGTACTAGGTACCTTAGCAAGGTTGGCGAACTTTTAATGCATGCAACAGTGTTGGCAGGTTTGTATTCCAGCTTGTCAACAACCTCATAATTCAGAGGGTCCTGTAACGTTCCTGAGCTTCTTTTTGGTGCATGATGTGGACTTCAATAGGTTGTATGTGGCCTGCAGTCCCTGAAGGCCTTGTTTTCTTGTTATGTCTTACTGTTTGCTTGGATATGATTGAGATGACTTTTACATTTACACCCAGAGCGACTTACAAAAGTGCTTCACTGTTTACTCAGAAAATATCTTAGCTAGTTTCTACAGGCCAGGATCATAAAGATACCTCTGAGCTTAGATACTCCTAAGTAGAATGGAAAAAGTCAGTGTGGAGACCACAATACTCAACATGCATTACTGTAAGTACTCTTGGAAGAGGTTGGTCTTCAGTCTGTGTTTGAAGACTGCAAGTGACTCCTGTAAGGAAGTTCATTCCTCCAGGACAGGAAACTGTCTTTGCTTGCCTTCCGTGTGTTGTGGAATTCTGTCAAGAATCGATAAGGCAGACAAGAATATGCATTGAGTAGCAAAGTGTTATTGAGTCTGTTAGCAGTTCGAAACCACAGTGCAGACTGAGGTAAAAGGAAAAACAATAGTGTTTCATGGAAAGAGAAGAGCGATTTAACATATGCCGTACTGGCAGTTACAAGGCCAACACATGATTATAGTTAGCACACACTATCACCAGGCTAAGCATGATTACAATGAATGAGTGGATTTTAAATGAATCTATTATGAATCAACATAAAATTATAATGTGGTTATAATATAATTTTCCATAACACGTGGATCTTAAAGAATGGTGGGTCGAGCCGAGCCGTACTCGAAGCTCAAAGGGCTCCTGGTACAGATCAGCTTTTGACCATTGCCATTAAGTACAGAGGGCCTGGTCCATTCTTTGGTTTGCAGGCCAGAGTCAGGGTTTTGAAACTGATGCAGGCAGCAGCTACGGGAAGCCAGTGAATGACATGGCTGAACATAGAAACCCTGAAGACAAGATGGACATTGAAGATAAATCTTGATCTGGATCTTAAATTGTAACCATCCAGAAAACACATTTTCAGAAAACACTTACTGTTTTTCATTTTCATAGGTTTTTTCAAAGTTATTTTTTTACACCCAGTAAATAAATGACTTGTTTTTTAACCTTCACGTCCTTTAAAGAATCTTTCAATTGGTGAAGAACTCTTATATTAAGTGATTATCCTTATATACCTAAATATCCCTATCACAAAAGTAGTTCTTCTGTGAATTAAGGACGTTTCGGACATGTCTCTACCACTGAATAGCAGTATCGTACTGTGCCAGTGTCCGTGTTGTGTAACAGCGTAGACGATTTACCGGCCAGCGCTATTTAAACCTCACATGCTCGCTGAATGAGTCATCCATGCTTGATTCATAGTGGGGCGAATTGCTCTGAAAAGTGTTGGCACCGCGTGATAACATATTTTAAGCCCAGGCCTCATAGCCTTAGTGCTTAAACTCATTTCTTTGCTCTGGATAAAAAAAAAAAAACCCAAAGCATTCATGGAAAGCTTGTATACAGGATCATCTTGTTAGGTTAAGTATATCACTCATGACCTACTTACATACACTTCCACTTCTGAGCTTTCATACTTTTCCAAATATATAAATATATATATATAAGTTTGGGGGGGAGGGGTGGTGTTAACTGTGTCCTATTTTTAGCCATGGGAAATGCTTCAGCTGCATTATGTCCACAATAGCAGACATCACATGTGTGTCTGTGTAAGAGCTGGGACGGTAATGTGAGTAAGTGAAGGTAGTTAAAAGATAGTTGTGTTTGACCGAAATGGACAAGGTTGGACAGGTTGCCTTTCTTTTTTTTATGACCTTGCAGTCAGTACAGGCACTGTATGTCCAAACGTATGCAGGCAGGCAGCCCTTCTTAAAAATTAAAATCAGCTGCTTACACAGACATCCAGTTGCGCAAACACTGCTCTCTGTGTAGAAAAGCATTGCCCATAGAATAGAGAAGAGCCACTACTGATCCCAAGTGTTTTCTGGAGGGGCAGGCCTATATAGCCCCCAGCATTGGGCTGTTGGGCAGTGGAACTTTGAGTTCTCTAGAGTTTCCAGAACTAATCATCAAGCATCAGTACCTGGCTTTACTAATGCTCTCGTGAACAAATGCAAGCAAATCTTTGCAATGAGTGTCCCAACATTGGGTATAAAGCCTTCCCAGAGAGGTAGACAGTGTTACAGCAGGGGGGGGGACAAACTCTCTATTACAACCCTTGATTTCAGAAGAAATGTTGGAGGAGCAGGTTCCTACAGAGCTTTGGACATGAAGAGTTGGTCAGCCAGACAAGTATTAAGCTTAGTCTGTAACAAGTTAATGGTTCACCACTAAAAAAAAATCTTTTTAGTCTAAGCATAATCTATGCTGAGAAACTGACCCTTAGTGTTTTTATGGAGTTCACTGTGCACCGGTTGCTGTTTACAGAGTCTCTGATTGGTCCTAAATGTAGTTCTTCAACAATACATACAGTTATCTAGTGTTCCTGAATGGAGGCTCCCTCAACATACTCGTGTATAGAGACAGACTATCACTGTCACTACAGTGGTAACACATGATTATGTTGCCCACCCCAACATTACAGCTCATATAATAAACCTGTTTCTGCATATTACAGAATGCTTATTACTAAGAGGATCGGTATGCGAATACACCCATTTTAGAGTTAGACTGAGTCACGTTGCATTCGAGGCTTATTAAGACGCAGCGTAAGATGATATTCTTAAACCTCAGCTTAACTTCGGGGGTCGTTCTCAGCAACTCGGAATATCAAATAAAATGTTTAAAGGGCCAGTACCTTAACTTTTATTTAGATCCTTTATATATCCACCTATTCAGCCCACAGCAGTTCACGTCCATTCTTTTAAGGTAGAAATGGTGTTTCAGCCTGGACTGCTTTAGAGTAAGGCCCAGTTAAAAAGCTCCAGTCAGAACAGGCTTTGTTTACATATTAGTACTGTCCAGAAATGTCCAATGTTATTGAAACAAAATGGGGTTCTCAGGGGTGCTTTGGTAAAAGCAATGGTGTCATATAGAGCCATGACAAGTTTAAGAACCAATTGAGTCTTCTGGGTTGGTGGAAAAATCTTGGGACTTTAAATAAATGTATTTTATATGATAGGGTATGTGTGTGTGTATGTGTATATATATTAGTTCCACTGCTGTTTCAAGTCTAAGAACATTTTTTTTTTAATCATAAAAAGGAGATGCCTTTTTGTTTTGGACAGCAATAAACTATCAGTATCTAAAGGGGTTTGTGAAGAAATAATTTAAAGCTGTTTTTGGTTCATAAGACAGAAAATGTAGAATACAAGGCAAATGAGGGATAAATGTGACCTACAGAACAAAATGAAGAGACATACCATGAACCTCAAAATCTCAAATAAGCAAAAGAGGTTTGAAAACTCAAAACTGTTCTGTAACCGTCTTGCCTCACTTCTGTTTATGCCCCCAAAACCTGCATACATCAGGGTTCTAGCCCTAGTTCAAGATGCAGTGGTCACTTCCTGAGAACATGGTGCTTTTGTTACTTTTGTAGGTAATTTTCCAAGATAGCCATTTTCAGAATGTGCATAAGTAACCTGGGTGCATATTCACATCACCACCAGACCACACGTCGCGCTGACTGGGTAACGGCACTATCCGTTAAGACTTGTGCTGGTAGAAATCATATTTTGGCACAAAAATGACAACAGTTTTTATTACAAATGCTAAAAACAGTCACAAACAGTTACAATTGCTAACATTGTGGCTAGACATGTCGATTCTGTGTGAGCCATCCCAGTGCCTCGCTGTAAACCAGCCAATCAGAGCAGAGCTTGTTAAATCATTCATGAACCCACCATAAAAGGGAAATGGCTTGTTTCATTCTAGAGCCAAATAATAGGGCTGTAAAGTGAGAGTGTAAAACCACGTCTGGGTATTTTTCACCATGACCAAAGTCACATACATACTTTAAATAACATCTTGATGAAATACTGAGTAAATGCACTCTGTGGCACCTTACACTTGATCAGTCCTGTTGTGTTTACAGCTCGCACATTACTGCAGAATGGGCCTCCAGCAGTGCTGAGGGCGAAAGACCTACAAGATGGTACATCTTTTAATGCAGGCAACGTTGCACCGCACAAACTCCAACCACGTCACGTCATCGTTATGGCCACAAAACCTCAGTAGTGAAGTTCTGAAAAAGGCATCTTCTGCACACACTGTTCTGTGTTTGCGTTCTCGTGACTAGCAGTCTTTCCACTTCCTGTGATGCCGTGACTGTACCGTGCTGCCCAGCAAACCGCAGGCATGCTGTCGTCTGCTGCATAAGGTTTTTCAAACTCGTGGCTAACTCCTATATCTGTAGTGTTCAGACAGATACCACAGGCCCACAGACTGTCACTTGGGCAGGTTTCCCTGCCATAGATACACCTGTAAAACTGGGTAGCTGTCCTTTAGAAATGAGTATTAGGTGGCTTCCTGCCCTTAAAAAAAAAAACGGTGTAATCATGCACTGATCTGGGATCAGTTCTGCAATTGTGTTATTTGCAACAGTTCTGCAGTTCTCTATGATGAATAACGTAGGTCTGAATTTCAGTAGAAGGCCTTGGTCCTAAATCAGCATGAAGGGAAAACTTCTACACTGATCACCAGATGGGCACATGGTGTCTCCGTGCTGTTGCTCTGTAAAACCTGATTTGCTGGGTTTACACACGCGATTTATGGAAAATGACGGCTTTGGCTCATTCATGTGGCTCTAATTTATGCTAATCGTGCCTGCTGTGCTTGGGCCCAGTGATCCACATTGCGTTTGGACGGTTTGAGCGAGTTAATGTAATTCTCAAATGATTTCTGTTAACCCCGTGAGGTCGAGAGTTACTGCCGCTGTGCTCGACTGTTTAAAAATAGTTTGATTTCATTACATACAGAATATATTAAATATACAGTATATTCTGTGTACAGTAAATGTTGGATGGCACCAATTAATAAACAGCACTTTGTTTGTTTGTTTTTCTTTCTGCAAAGAAAAGCTCATAAAGCATCACCTCTTCTATTTAGCCAGCTAGCCAGCTCTTCTATTAGCTGATCCTCCCCCTGTCTTACAATAGTACCACTGCTGGGAGGGTATAAAGTAGCATGCACTTCCTTTATGGGTATCCTTTAGCCAGCCACCACTCACTTTACTGGCTAGCTGTTCTATCAGCTAACAGACACTAAACCACACTGGCCAGCATCCCACTTGCTGATGATGGGAGAGGGAGGGCTATCTCCCCTTCCCTGAGAGAGTGTGAGGCCAATTGTGCTCTTTTGGACCCCAGCATTGGATGGTTGTGGCATCACTGCATTTATGTAGCATTTTAGCCTTCATCACTCGGCTCCTTTTTGCTGACTGCATTTCGTCTACTGTTAGAGTTTACGAAGTACGGAAATTCGGACCATAAACGCCACTATCGACACATGCCAGCATTGTGTTGATAATTGGAGTGACTATTGCACTCATAGAGAAGACAGTACCTTAAAAGATTGCATCAGTTATACCAATCACTCTGTGATCAGGGCTTTATGAACTGTGTTCCAGTTGTACACCACAAATACTACAACATCCTGTATTTCCAAACATTACATTTGTGTTTCCCGAATAATAATGATCTTCTGTTTAGAAGCTTAGTCAGTGCTGGTCTTCACAGTGCTACCAGTTAGCCTTGTGAGTTCTGTTGTGTGTTGACAGTAGTTTTCCTGTACTTGGCAAAAGAACAAGAACCCTGTTCATTCTGCCCAAACTTAGAAAAGAGACCTGTGTACATGTTCTGAACCCCCTACAGAAAAAACTGGGTTTTTTAATTATGTGCCTATATAACACAAATTGGAAATGACCACAGTCTAATACAGGTTATTTAAATATCAGTATGTCAGGATGCGACCTGGATCAGAGAATATCAGCTCTCTGGGTAAAATTATATCCCATTTGCAAGCACATTTCAAGTGATTCAATATGGCAGATTGTTATTGAATAGTGAGCAAATTCTGGATATCAGTGCATAAAATTATATAAAATTCAGTTTAACTGGATTCAGTTTAGTATCTCTTTTATAGTAATTTTTAGAATATGGCACTACTAGTGCATTTTTGTCTGCTTGTCAAAATATTGTGATGCTGATTATGTACTGTAAATTATTTAGTGAGTATGTGTGTTATGTATGTATGGTGACTTTTTATTGACATTTCATAACTTTATGTAAACGTACTACGGGAGAATTTCAGAGAAACCTTATACAAGTATACTGTGGACCAAAGCGATGTACCTCCAGGATGTCAGTGCAGCATAAACACACAGACTGTGTTTACAGACCTACACTATTTAAATCAGAAAGACACCGACTACAGACAGTACAGTACCATGCCAGCTTTTTCGTACGAGTAGATGTAATTACAGAGAATCGAAAGAGGCAGTGTAGTAGCAATGTACCTTTACATTACCATTCTTGTTAATGTAATTACTGTCTCACTCCCCCTGTGTGTTTACCCTGTCTTCTCTCACCATTTGTGGGTATTGAAATGACCCCCGTCCCGTTATCATCTCTCCTCGCACCCTTTATGTTGAAATTACCTTCTCCCATTGGCCCCTCCCCCGGTCTCCTCACACCGTTTTGGGTATTGGCTTGCTCCTCTACCTTTTGTAATCCCTTCACCTCACCAACCTCATCCTGCTTCTTTCCTCTTCCTTTCTTCTTGGAGAAGATAAAGCATTCCCAAAATATACCTTATTCACACCGTAGATCAACTAAGCTGTGCCCATGTATGATTTTGCTGTCTGCCTGTGAATAAACCGAATTTCTAATACAACTGCAGTACAATCAGCACACAACAGTGAACAGACTGGCTCAGGGCCCAGCAAGAAGTATGAGACAAACAGGCAGTCTACAGAGATTAAGTGTGCAAATTATACGTTAACTGTAGCAGCAGGAAAACCTTCAACACAATGATGAGAGAGTAAGTCAGAATGTTGAGGAAATGAAGCTCTCTGTGTAACAAACTACATCAAAATATCAACGACATAACTCCTTTCCCTCCTCCTCCTCCTCCTCCTCCTCTGTCTGGCAGCCACGGCCTTTTACCCAAACGGCAGGTTAGAGATTAGGCCTTAACACACTGGGATATTCTTTTGAAGAAGAGTAGGCCGGGGATAGAGCCACACCCAGTTAAAAAGACCATTCTCCAGTTTCAGTTGTGACTCAACGTTTAGTCACCCCCTGGGGGACGAGCGGACCACAAACACAGCACAACACAACATTGTCCTGGCAACCTATCATACAGGATGTGCGCTGCCATGGTAGTCATGTTGGTTTCATATGTGACTCGCACTTACAGTCGCACTCCTGAGCAACACTCTGGTCTGACAATGGGGGAAGTGTCTGCAGCTGGTTTCATAATGCAGATCTGAGGCAGCTTTTGCTGTTTTTCTCATTGTGGAAACGCTCGTCTTCGTTCAGTGAATGAAAGCTAACAAGATGGCGACTTTCTGCTTCAGTATAGGAGTGAGCTCCACGGTGGAGCATGTATTTGAATGGTATATGAAGTATTAAGGGTGTGCTGTTTGTATGTAGAGTGTGTTTTGGTGAATACACACTCCGGATTAGGTGGAACACCTAGATTCCTGTTTAAGCCGCCTTATGTGATTTCAGTTCGAATTAAAAAGTGAGACGTTAGTCCCAGGTTTGTGTAAAATGGCACGAACTGCCTGTGAGGCATCATGATCACGCAGACGTGCTACGCTGTAATGGGGTAGGCGTGACCTGACAAGTTCTGGTGATCACTAAAGAAATTGAAGCCACACTCCTGCAAAAAATGCTGACAGTCCTGAATGCTGTCTAGCAGGGGATCCATTTAGTACGCTCTAGAAAGCAACTTGTGTGACTTGTAAGAACTGTGGATCCTGTTATAGGTTCTTTTAAAGCAGTGGTTCTCAAACCCTTCCTTAGTGATCCCAGATGGTCCAGGTATTTGTTCCAACCTAACCTAACAAAGTGATGGTACAATCAAAAATGTAGACTGGACCGTCTGGGAGTCTCTGAGGACCAGTTTCAATGATAGACCATCAATAAGGTTTAAAGAACAGTCTACATACTGTAAAGCTTTTACACCAGTGTAAGTGTTCCTCCTGGAACGTTTATGTTCTAGTGGTTCTTCTATGGCATTGCGCAACTAATCCTTATTTGCAGTTTATATAATTAGTATAGTTAGTATAGTTATAATATGTGCATTTTTACTTATTTTTCCATGATGTGGGATCTGGTGCTCTTTAGCTTCGATCTGTTTGTTATTGCCATGCCATGACATTTTCAGATTAGCGTTTTTTGCATCTTCCTTTAGGATGGTTCTCCCCCCTCCTTTACGACAACAGAAACATTTTAAACTGGACTGAAACGTTCCACTCATCTGGTTTTGGTTTCTTGAACCTCTGTTTTATGGCCCTGCAAGAAAACAATGACGCAGTTTGTTTTTAGCCGATTCCACTGGGCTGTTTGGAAGCTTGAGACCTACTCCAGTTGATCATAGGCAGTCAAGTACACTGTGAATTCACATTACTACTTCTTATATTCTTATTTTTTTATTAATGAATTAAATAATGTATTTATTTATTTATTTTGTAAAGATTTTATATTAAATGCTTCTTGGCCTGAAAGTATGATTCTCAAAATAACCTTTAATGGAATTTTTATTTTACATTGAAGTCACTTTTTTTTTTTTACATTTTTAACCCTGCAAAAAGTCTGTTTCTGCTGTTCAATCTGCTATTCCTAGTTAATCCTATAAGACCTAATGTCTTTTAGTCTTCAAATTAAAAGTTCCTCAATGGTTCTTGACTTGGATGTACAGTTCTTGGAAGAATGTTTATTAGTATAGAACTTTTACCTTATGTTGAGGTCTTTTACTCCTTAACACTATCTAATCTAATTGGTCTTAAAAATCAAGGTTTTTAAGTGGTCCTTGATATGGATGTCTAGTTCTAGAAAAATGCTTTAATGGATACAGAACCTTTTACCTTTATGCTGGAATGAAATCTTTCAATATTGAAGAAACTCTATGTAATGTAATGTAATGTAATGTAATTGTTCTGTTTCTATTAAACATTTTCCAAGAACAACTTAGAAACCTATTTTATAAGGGTGAGATGTTGGGTTTGAGGGTTAATAGCAGGATTTCTCATGGATTATTGTTTTAAGATATAAATAATGAAAATTAGAAGAAAACACAAATAATTTAAAGAATACTAGTTTTGTTTTATCGTGTTCCAATTAATCATATCAATAATAAGAGCTTGCCAATCTAAACAATTCTCTGAAAGAGCTCACATTCTCGCCTGGACCAAATCATAGTGCATCTAACAATAAGGGCAGCACAGAGCTTCTTTCACATAGTGATTGAGCACACGGTAGCTCACAGAAAGCTCAGATTCTGTGTGCTCATACATTTTACAATGGCCAGCATCAACATGCACATCCTGTAACTCCTGATAAAGTTAAAGTCTCTCAGAATAGGTCTGTCAATGTACTGCGTATAGGCTTGGAAAAGATTCCTCACTCTTCACACACACGCATTTCTTTAAAGAATCGTCTACTGAAATGTTCTTCAGGCAAAAAGAACACATTTGTGAAGAGTGTAAGTAAAAACACTTAAATGGTCATGATTTATTCATTATTTGTAACTTTTTGCTTTAAATAATGCCATAGTGGCAGTGGTAATGAATGTGGACTACAGTGATGATTATTCATGATTCATAATTATGCTAAATCTAGGAGAATCTTTTTTTTTTTTATCATGAATTGGCACATCTGGCAGTCCCAGAAGCAAAACTCACTCTCTCCGATGTTGGAGCCATGCTGTTGTGAAATAATATGCGTTACAGAGTGGCTCTATCTATCTCCAACGGATTCCTAAAATCCAAAAAGTGTTAACTCTTATATAGCCTGAGAAGTATGAAAGCTCTTGGACCTACTATTTTAAGTCCACTGCCACCATGACTTCTGTGAGGGCTTCCAGAAGCTTTTAAATGTTCTTTATTATTGGATAAATGACCTGAATGAAAACAGTCATTTTGGAAAGCGGTTAAAGACGGCTGGTTTTGCTAATATTCTGTCTCTTCTCTTGCAGATTTTGACCTTTTTGATGCCCTAGGTAAGTAAGAACAGCTCTTGTTGTTACCTTAAGATTGCACATAGCTTCTAGTGTACTTTATGCAGTTTGCTATAGTAAATCACTTTGAAACTGCAGAAATTGTTTATTTGAGAATGTATAATGGACAGTTCTCTTGGCCCATATGTACCATTTATGCTATGTCAGGCTGCTCTTTTCACTTGTGTATTATTATTATTATTTTTAATTTTATTTTGTTAATTTTGCCATATTACTTTACAGACCCTGTCCCAACTCCAGCTCCAGCTCCACCAAGTACAGTTTGTTTTTTGTATATAATGTGCATTACATTTCATTCATTCATTTTTGTTATATATTCTATTGCTTATGTGAATAAAATTACTACTCAGAAACTGTTTTTCTTTTTTTATTAGCTCATTCCTTTTGTAAGCAGCAATAACCAGCAAGAAAATGCTTGCAAAGTAACCAAATTTTGAAATTCAGTTTACTTGAATTTGAATGTAATTGTGGGTAAATTAATATGTAGGCTACATAGTGTTACACCTTTTAATGATTGTATAATTTGGACAATATCAAATGATTTGTCTGCCTGTATTGTGATCGTTCTCCAAGTTAAGCTCTGTCTGTTAAGTGTCTGTCATTTGGGGATTTAGTTTGCTATTCTTGCCAGCGAATAAGCAGTTCTCTTTTGAAATATTTTTGTTCTTCCAGGTCTTTCATTGACTTCCACAATTCCCTTAACTTCCATTTCTTAATGACCTTTCAGACAGAGAAAGTTTAAAGCTTTAAGGGCATCAATTAGCAATTCTCAGCTGCTTACAACTGGAGACTTGCACATTTCACCATGACTAATTTATGCTTTTCTGTTTTTGAGTAAAGTTCTTATTGTGGACCTTTTATTATTGTATCCTCTTATTGTAGGATTATTAATTCAGAAAGTACATGGAAATCAGTGCGGTTGAGTTATTTCAGTTATAGAAGTGAGGAATACAAGCCTGAAAGCATTTACTGAATGAAAATTAATTGTGAATTATTTATTAAATAAATTGTGAAATAATTAAACATTTGCAAAATTAATATATTTTATTGATGGTTTAATAGTTCTTCTCTTAAATTAACAAATGAATTATGTCCCGGAGTGCCCAAACTTGGTTTGTGGTTATTGCTGCTTGCATAGGTCATGGTAACTGGTATAATGTAATGGTATAATTCATGCTTTATATTAATTTCTGTATTGTCATGTGAGTAATAAGTGTGTGTGGTATTTTTTTGCTCTGCAGAAACACCTCCCAAAACTGGTGGAGATGGTGAGGCCACATGTATTAATGTACATGAATACCCAATGTCATTCATTCAGACTGCTTACCACTGTGTGATTTCTGTCTCTGTTTGATTTTTCCCAGATACCCTTGATCTTTCTGAGGCCCTTGGTCCAGGTATCGTCTTTGTTTTCAAAGCTCTATTATACTGAAAGTACACAGACTGTAGTAGCAGAGGATTTCTCTTCGTTTTAGACTTAAAAATTGCTTTCCTAGAAGGCCATTTCACTCAGTGACGTGTCCATGTTTTGCAATTGTCACCTCTTAGACACACCACCAGAGCCAAAGAAGCCTGCGGGGGACCCATCTAAAACTGGAGGCACCGGTAAGAGTCTCCTAGTGTCCTCAAGTCTCTCAAAGACAAAGTATTTCTTGGTGTTGTTTAGTTCTTTAGGGCTGGTGCACAGTGTTTGCTCTAACTTTTAGTTAGGTTTTAGTAGGTAGGTTGGAGCAAAAATGGAGACCATATGGGTTGGAGCACAAATAGAGAACATTTGGAGGCCCCTGGGGGCTCATTTGAGAACCACTACCTTGGGGCCATAAAAACAATACAGTCTCTGTTATCTTTATTAACCTCCTGAACGCTTGTCCATAAATGATTCAGTATCTACTATAAAAGATTCAGTAAATGCTATTAAAAATATATAAATATAGATTATGTGGCTTTATAGTGATGAATAGAAATATGGGCCACATACAGGCCTTAAATGTTTAAAGGGTTAATGGTAAAAATTAGTTTAATAGCTTGCACAGATATGGTGAGACTAATGCCACACACAGGAAACGAGTAGATCCGGTTAATCATGCAAATGTGATCTTGGTGTTTTCAGTTGCATTAACCCTTTTACCACAGACATGTCAAAACCTTCTACTTTTGTCATTTGTTTTTCTGTTTAGACCACATAGGCTATAACTGGCTACTACTTTACCTGAACCTGTACAGTATTTGTATTATATGTCTCCTGTGTGAGCATATCCAATCCCTAAGAAAATAAATACTTCTTATCTGGTAAATCAGTATTAACTGGTAGCCTAAGTTACATTATCAAAGCACCTATAATTATGCTTGAGATGTGGCTGATGAGAAAAGAGAGAGGTTTGTTGTGATTGATTTTCTTCATTATCGTTGTGACATCCAGTAGGTTTTGATATCTTGGATAGCGAGCACTCCAACTGATTATCTCTGGTTGTTTACTGGCTTTGTGTTTGATTGACAGGTGATTTCAACATCCTTGATGCCGTTGATAATGGTATGAATAGTTTTATTTATTGTGTGTCTGTGTGAGAGAGAGAATGAGTTTGCTTCCAGTTGTTTTGCAGTGTTGATTAAATAAATGTTGAAATGGTAATTTTTCTTGTAGATCCAAAGAAACCATCTGGAGGTAAGAGACAAATGCACACATTCTCACACATGTATACTGCCCTGATTGACCGAGGGTATTTCCAGATTGGGCATGTTTGATTTTATAAACGGGCAATAAATGTAAATACAGACTGGGCCAATGAATAGGACCCCCCCCAACCTGGACGCACAACACGTATAAAAAATCCTCTATTCTGTTCCAACAGTGTCAGTCGTATTTGAGTAGAACAACCTTGCGTTCAAAAGCGTAAGAAGCCTGATTTCTGCAAATGAGCAGTCAGCATAATTGAAGTGAACTAATGCATATATGTAATTACAAACACTTAATATTGAGTGTAATATTGACTGTTGGCCCGCATACAAAAAGTCATGGTTTTCCATCACTGTGTTCACTAAAACACCCCCCAAATTTTCCAAAAAACTAGACTAGTATTATTTACAATAATCACACCTGCTTTGGTAAATGATTTGGTTAGTGATGGTAAATCAGGTGAGCCGCTGATGGTATTGAGCACATCCACGTGCTGACGTCTTGAAGAAATCTTGAACAAAGTTTTGTTCTTCAGACCAGTGCACAAGTTTAACTATACTCTTCAAAATTAGATCTTGTTCTTTTTACTGTATTTATGATTACTGTGATCTGGAGTTTCTACAGTAAAAACATCATTGCTGAGAGAAATGGGTTTATAAAATATATGGGTTTATGAAAAAAAAGTAGATAAAAATTACATATAGGTACTTGCATGTTGTAGCTGCAAGAACAAAACATGTGTATCACCACTGTTATTTTATTTTTAAACAGAACTTAAATGCACCAGTTTTTTTTCTTTGTGTAAAATTGCATAATAAATGGACCAATATAAATGCTGCAAAATGGCATGAAATAAAATATTAATGTTCATAATAATACATTTAATTACATTCTTGACCCTTGTTTATTGGGTTGGCATGATACAGAGGTTGACACAACCAAAACAGAGATGACCAACATATACACTCAGTACCAGTACAGTTACATCCCTTTCACCCACACGGTCACTTGATATGACCTTAAATTAACTTTAGATATACAAATTTCCCAAAACATACAAAAATTACAGTAAACAAAAAAGAGGACATTTAGAGAACCTATTATTGTGGAGTCTTTTATTAAGAAAGCAAAAAGTAGGTCTATTAAGAAGATATTGCCACGTGTTGCCACTGAAACAAGAATAATGCAACATCTTTAAGCCAGCGTTCAAATGAAGGCGGTGTGAAACTTTTCCACAGAACTAAAATAAGACGTCTAGCTGTAAGGGTACAAAAATGCAAACACTTAGAAAACACAGCTGAGAAAGTAGAATTTTGGGGATTAGACCAAACGAGGTTCAGTTTTACAATTAAGAATGAAAGAAAAGCAGCCAAAAACAAAAAGATGTTAAAGCTGGACAGGACCAAAACATATGAGAAAGGTTAGCTGGAACTCCTCATGAATTGTAAAGAACAACTTCCCAATTGAAACCAGGTATTTAAAGGGATTTTACTTACTTTTTTTTTTTTTTTTTTTTTTTTTGGGTACTTGGCTGTGTCTAATCCATTAGTCATTATTACATAGAAGGTGTGTGTGTGTGTGTGTGTGTGTGTGTGTGTGTGTGTGTGTGTGTGTGTGTGTGTGTCCAAACATGTTTATGTGCGAGTATTTTTACTATCCAGTATTGTCCCTGTGGTTCTCAGCCCTCCAGTAATGTGTTTCATTGGTTTAGGTGGTGAAATTACTGACTCAGACTTGACTGGTGTGGCTGGTAACAGTGACTACAAGCCTGATGAAACTCATGGTGGAGGTAGGCACTCGTCTTTTGGTTTTTCTGAAGGTGGAGGGGTAAAAAGTATTTACTGTACAGTGCAGAACTACTGTTGCCTAATATAAATGGATGTTTGTGGAAAAGGCAACTCTGTTCAATTAATCAAAACCAAATGTATGGCTGGTTTGCACCACAGGAAGTTTGGAGAGCTGAAAGAAGGAAAAGAACTAAATGATAGAAATCCATGGTTACCACAGTAAATGAACGCCACATGTTGAATAGTCAAATCCCAATTCGGGTGTTCCGCCCTGCCCAGCTGAACTTATGTAACCTTTTACGCAAGCAGGGAGGAGTCTGGCTCAGTTTACAACAACGCAAATCCAGCCCATTTAAACATCCCGAAAACAGCAATGTCATGTGTTTTGTTTTGCCCCCCCCCCCCCCCCCCTCTTTAGTAGTGCTAAACTATAAGCAAATTATACAATTTACAGTTTTAGAGTATGCAAACATATCAACCCTCTGAACGGAAGTTTAGTTGATTTTCTAAGTGGAAAATATGTAAACAGATCCTTTTAAATATGACATTTTTTCCTTATTTAATTTCATCATATTGGACAAGAAAACACTTAATGGCAATATGAACTTTGTGTTTGTCGTATTTTATGTTGTATTTTTTTGTGCAATAAATTAAAAGGTGCAAATAAATATGTATGTGAATTTCAACTTTTTAATCAAACTATTACATTTAATTAAATTGTGAGATTAAATATGAAATTACAAGAGCAAAAAAAGATTTAAGCCATAAGCTAGGAAGCTTTAGCAAAAAGAAAATGACTGTGAGGGCTGTATAACAATGACAACTGTAATGATTAGATCATGACATTTCTTTCATTTTTATTTCAAAAGTATTATTATTTACATTTTTAAGGCAGATGACCTGACAAAATCTTGCAAATAGATCATTAGTGTGTCTTGTTTTAATATTTACATCTACAGTGATGGATATTTTCTGTACATTTCCTTTCCCCAACATTTGATCGTAAAGTGTATAGCTGTCTTGGTGTGGGTGTGCAGTGTAGACCTGGATATCTCTCATCTATTAATGTTCATATTTAGATTTTTAGTTTTAGGAAAGGCAAAAAAGTGAAAACGAATTCTGTCTCCATGATTTTCAGTGAAAGTGTACTGACTGTGTTCGTTCTGTGGGTGATTTTATTATATTTGTGTGTGTGGTTGCAGGGCGAGCCGGTGACTCTTCCTTCGACTCTAGCGGTAATTATTAAACCGCCTTTCTCCATCTGATTAGCATGCAGTGCTAGATTGCATTAGTCTGAACAATATAGTAAAGGCTGGAATGGAATTTCAACCTGAAACTCAGTTCAATTCAGTTTATTTATTTACACAATTAAATCAATAAGCTGAAGCTTATAAAAAGCTTATTTGTATCTGATGTCTGTCTTTTTTTTTTTTTTAAGGTGGTGGAGAATCTCAAGGTGAAGGTAAATAATAGCATTTATTATAAAGTATATTCTGCTGCCTATATTCCTCCGTATTGGATACGATTTAGATGAATTACAGTTGTACAGCATGAAAGAGGAAAAAAGACATTTTATTCTTATTTATTGCCTAAATTTAATTTCATCATATTGGGCAAGAAAATGAAAATATATGATGTATACAAAGTTCATAGCACCATTAATTAATGTTGTATTGTTGCAGTATGTAAGTGCAAATACATATTAATGTAATGGAAGAGCTAATACTAATTTGAAAATCACCTTTATTTATATTATATACATAATCATGCATCATGCATAATCACTTGTTTTTCTGAAATTTGAAGTAGCCCTCTAGCCACTGTAAGTTTGTTAAGGAAACCAAATGTGGTTTGTCTATGCATCACTCAGGAGAACCTCTAACTAAATATATACATATATATAAATATATATAACTATATATGTGTATGTATATATATATATATATATATATATATATATATATATATATATATATATATATATATATATATATAACTATATATGTGTATGTATATATATATATATATATATATATATATATATATATATATATATACATATATAGTTATATATATTTATATATATGTATATATATTTAGTTAGGGGTTCTCCTGAGTAATATAAGACAAACCACATTTGGTTTCCTTAACAAACTTACAGTGGCTAGCCATATTTGAAGATAAAGAACCATATCGTTTGTTGTCATTTGTCACTTTGGTAGACTGTGCTGGTTAGGATGGAAGGGTGTTTTATGGACCATTGTGTTGAGTAACCTCACGCATCCAACTGCACAACACTGATCTTGTGTTGTTGTTTTTTTTGAGGGGTGGTGGAAAAATGTTTTAATGGGAGCTGTTTGACCGTTGTCCATGTTCTTCTCCCAGTAGAGTTAGCTCAGCTAAGCTAGCAGCACAGCTGTCTCTGTTTGTGTTCTGTTAGCAGGAAGCTCGGTACAGTCCTGTCCCTTTGTCCTGTTTTAAATTACTTGCATTTGCAATGTCCCAAAAGCCAGTGCATTCACATAGTGTATCCTACAGCTAAATGTGTAGTCCATGCATTCACATTAAAGCTGTAAGGGCGTGTTTCAAGCTGGACTTTTTTTTTTATTTTTTATTTTATTCATTTTTGTATTAAATGAGGCAAAGAGTACAGAGCAGCCTATCAGAACGAACAAAAAACAGATGTTGGAAAGTCTTCCTTTACAAAATGCATTGTGTAGAAACCACACAAGCATCATAGGTGGACCTGAGGTACAAAATAAAAATAGGTAAAAATATGGCTTCATTAACCCCTATTAACCAGTAACTACTAGAACTGTTCAGTAACTACTATTAAACTGACAGTTCAACATTTTCACTCTCCTCATTACATAACAAACTAAAAATGAAGCAAATGTTCTGTTATGTAATTAAGAAAGTGAAGAACTGAAGTATGGGCCTATGTACAGGTTTATTTATTTATTTATTTTTTTTGTTTACTAGCATTTACAGAATATGCTACCTAAATTGTAACTGGCTTGTGAACTGCAAATGTGGACCCACTACTGTATAAGGGTGTGGTAACAAATGATAAGAGGTTATCAAAGTGGGCAGAACATGCAAAGTGCCCTCCCCCAACGAAATATAAATAGACTGTTCTTTTCAAATGTAAAATGATCAAAGTCCTAAAAAATAAATAAATAACCATAAAGGCTAAAACTAAAAAGCACACACATGACTGCAGTCTTTACATAAATCCACAGAATGACCAATGAATGTGGTTTTGTAAGCAAAGCTGTTTTGTCATTTTTGTAAGTTGAGTATGAAAACTTGATTGGACAGAATTGGACATGCAAGACAAGAACCTATATATATATATATATATATATATATATATATATATATATATATATATATATATATATATATATATAATTATTAGTTTGGCAAACTTCATGGCTTCATTTTAGAACCATCCGTACAACATTTTTGCCTGGGGATACACCAATAGGGCATTCAAGACTGATGCCAATACATACAATTGGGAAAAAAAAAATTTAGGACTACATCTACCTTAATTATCATTAATCTTAATTGTAGATGGATACAAATACAGTAAAATAAATAAAATGCAGATGGTTTAGTTCAGTGTCACCCCAATGTTCTGCTCCTCTGTAGTTGAATAAATGAATCTTCAGATATCAGTTGAAAATGTCGATCAAATTTCACATCTATCCGAAACAGATGAGCAATTATCTGCCAGTAACAGAACTGTCTGAAATAGCGGATTGTGGAAGTGTGATCCACTAGTTCTCTTGAACGGTTTCATTTAACCTGATATGCTGGTGGTGGCTCGCCTTGTCCTGCAATGGCAGCGAACTTTCAGTTGTTTCAGTTAGAAGCATGGTTTTTAATGGCCTTTTAATGGTTTGATTTGGCTGTCCATTGTGCGAGAGGCCTTGCCCTAAATCTCTGCTTCGATATCCTGTCGTTGCAGACCTAAACCCGCAGTGGCTGCAGCTCCTGAAGTTACTAGGAGATAACATTCCGGAAGGCCTCCTTGCCTGGATTGCCAACTCTAAACAAGTAGTCATATCCCTTCTTGAAAGGGTCCTGGAGCTCCTGGAGCTAGCAGAAGGAGAGAAGCAATCCTAAATGACTTGATGGGCATCGCTTTTCAGCTGTGTGTCCTGTTTGGCCTCTGTAGAAGGCATGGTGATATGAATTGGTGGTGTACATTTGATGCTATTTCTGGTCATTTAGCTGCAGTGCTAGATTTATATGCTAGGGATGTCGTTTCCGGATCTGGTACGAGGTCACTTTTTGTTTTTAAATTGGTCTTATGAAGGGTGTATGATGTTGCCTTAAGCTTTAGAACCAGTCATTTGTCTTTTGTATGAATTTGGTATTTTAGAAAGATAAACAATGTTTGGACCCCTCTCATACAACCCTGTTCCTGCCTCCACCTTCCCATCTAGACCATCTAATTTATTTCCGTCCTGCCTCCACCCCCCTCCATTTTCCGCTTTTCTCGTCATTAGAGTGAGCTGATTTTTACCTCTTGAGCACACTGGAGGTCTGCTAACACATGCTTATGTATGGCTTATCCAGTGCTCCTTTTTGGAGTTAAGCTCTGAGAGATCCAGTTCTTCCACTCTATGGTATGGAGGGGTTTTCCCCCGTTTGGGCATGGATGCAACATTCCTCTCTCCAAATCTCTGCTGGTTATGCTCCTTTATCCCCCCCCCTACTACTTTGGTTGAAGACATCTCCTCAATGTGTTACAGCGCTGTTTCTACTCCGGCACAAACAGCTTAGATTGTGATCTCTGGAAAACTGGAAAACAATCTTCTTCAGTCAAAAAATGACCTCAGAGCTTGATTTGATGGCTGAAATGGGCCTGATATCTGAATGGTCTTATCAAGTTTTTAATCTTTGGGTGGAAAGGAATGGCTTTGCGTGTCTGTCCCGGCTTTGTCAGAACTGTGTGTGTGTGTGTGTGTGTGTGTGTGTGTGTGTGTGTGTGTGTGTGTGTGTGTGTGTGTGTGTGTGTGTGTGTGTGTGTGTGTGTGTGTGGTTTGATTGCTAACACTGCCAGCAGTTGTTGAGAAGCTAGTAGTTCTGAGCTCTTCTGTCTTTCACCCTCTTCTTGGCCTTCTTGGCTCTAAATTTACCTCAGAACATTGACCACTGCATGTTTGTCTGCTTTGCCTTTTGATAGAATCGATTGTGCCGTCTCTCGCAGCTCTTGAGAGGCTAACAAGGAAGTTTTGGAGCTGTATTGTTGCCCTGAAACGTGTCTTACCATCGCTAACAGTAGTCTTCTTAGCTGTAGAATTACCTCAGAGCATGATTATGGACTGTGTGTGTGTGTGTGTGTGTGTGTGTGGTATTTCTGTTTAGCTAAAACTGTTTCTGCATGCTCATGCTAAAAGTGCCCTCTGGTGGCATGCTTGACTGACTGAACCTTTTTGTTTCTTTGCCTCTACGGTCATTACAAGCTTTCCGTCAGTTGTTAACGGATCGCTAACAGTAGTCCGCTTGCTTTGAGAACTTTCTGGGACTAGATTTAGGACTAGAGCTGGATAACGGCCTGGTTTAGCCGTCTTCTGCATGTCAGAACGGTTTGCGTGTTCATGCTAAAAGGGTCTTCTGGTGGTATGCTAACTTGAAGCTCTGGAGAAGCTATCGTTTAGAGCTGTGTTTTATTTTTTTGGCCCAGAGACTGGTCTTGTCATAACAAGCTTACCTTCAGTCTGTTACTGACACACTGGTAGGCCTGAGAGAGCCTGTGCCAGAGTACATACCATGCATTCAGCCCACACGTAGCATGCGTTCACCCCTCAGGGAAGAGGCGAGATCAAACTGAGCCGTAGTGAAATGAGGTCTGCGTGTGTTCCTCACCTTATGTGAAAAGCCTGCTTATTTTGGGAAATGGGAAGTGGAAGAAAAGGCTTATGTGAGAGGGGTTATTTTATGTTTTGTAGGTTTTCCAATATTTAACCCATTTTAATGACTTTGGAATACTATTTTGCTTGGAATAGACTGTACTTTCAGCTGTTTGTTGCTGGCATTGGAAGGTTTGTGTTTGTGTTTGTTTTTTTACTTTTGTTCCCTGGTGGTGGCTCTTATTTTTCACATTTTCTGCAAATGTGCATTCGAAGTGTTTCACTTTCGAGATCCTCAGAATGGCGCTCATGCTCTTTTGTCTGTTAATAAACTCTCAATGAAAAGTCTAAGCTTCTTCATTGGAAAAGCTAGTGATGTGTGTTCATTTCTATGCAGATCTTATTGGTAAAGTGGCCTCTGTACAGGTACCTTTCTATTTGCATATTTGACCTAAGAGACCTAGTTCAGTTTTATCAAGTTTCTTTATAAAGTTAATGTTCTGTTGGGGTTCAGAAAGGCTAAAGCCAAGATAATAAGTGTGTCTGTGGTTCTCCAGCATTTCTAGGTGTCAGCCAGGAGGCACACCCTTTTCTTTTGCATAAATGGTGCACTGTGTTGGTATGTGTACATTTTAGATTCCTTTGTGCAACAGAGAAAGCCAGTATAGAATATCGAGTGTTCAATGCTGTACTCAACATGTTAGAAGTGGGAGATGTGGTACAAATCACCATATTTATATATCCCAGTACTTTTGCTGAGGTTTGCAATCACCTGTAAAAAGGCTGTGGGTGTGCTGAACCTGTACAAATTGGTGATAACAATTGGGGGGGGTGGGGGGTAACAAGATTTGAGGTCAAAAATTGAGGCCGATTCCGGATCAGCTGCTTGTTACTATGTAGTAGGGCTGCACAATATGTGCAACGTCTGTGCAATGTCTTGTACAATCTCAAATTATTATTTTCTGCTTTTTAGCTGCTAGATACAAATTCTAGAGGCAATTTCTAGAGGCAAATTCACACTTCTCTCATTTTCCTTGACATATCTACCAGAGGCCTATTATATAGTGCCTTGCGAAAGTATCGCCTCCTTGGCCTTATTCCTATCATGTTGCCTTACAACCTGGAATTCAATTTTTATTTCTTTTTTTTAATTTTTAAAAAACATTTTTATTATTTGATTTACACATGCCTACCATGTTGAAGATGCAAAATAGTCTTCTTGTTTGTGTCACAATAAAAACTAAGAGACAAAAAGTCAATACTTAATAGAGACATACCAATGATTTTTGCCCACTCTTCAAGGCAATACTGCTTCAGCTCCTTCAAGGTGGATGGGTTCTGTTGGTGTGCACTCGTTAGTCATACCACAGATTCTTACATTGGATTGAGGTCTGCGCTTTAAGGGGCTTTGACTAGGCCATTCCAAGACCTTTAAATGTTTCCCCTTAAACCCTCAAGTGTTGCTTTAGCAGTATGCTTGAAGTCATTGTCCTACTGGAAGACAAACCTCCGTCCAGTCTCAAATGTCTGGAGGACTGAAACAGGATTTCCTCACTAATTTTCCTGTATTTTGCACCATCCATTATTTCGCACAATGTAAAACATCCCCACAGCATGATGATGCCGCCATGGGACAGCGTTTTCCTTCCTCGTCTGACCAGAGTATCTTGTACATGTGTTTGGGGAGCCTCCTGCATGCCTTTTGGGTTATCTTTTAGTCTTTTTCTTGCCATTCTGATTAATGGCCTCCTTGCCTGGTCTGAGAGTTTTGGTGAGTGGCCCTTTCTTGGCAGGCTTTTTGTGGTGGCCTATTCTTTCAAATTTGTAATGATCGATTTATTGGTGCTCTGTGAGATGTTCAGAGTTTGGGATACTTTGTCTCTGACCTGTTTGAAAATGTGTCGCTTGCTTGGTGGACTAATTCTGACTTCTGAGGGTAACTGTTAGTGGCTTCATAGCTTCATCACTCAGTGCTTGTTTTTCCTCCCTTTTCACTTCACCAATTTGGACTGTTGTGTAGTTTCACTATAAACAATCCAAATAAAAATCCATTGAAACTCAAGGTTGTAATGCAACTAAATAGGAAAAGTTGTGGGTGGGGGGTGGGCTTACACTTTTACAAGGCACTGTATCTGCCCAATATCCTTTTATTTTACTCACATATTGGAGATACTGAATAAGGCCAAAGCAAACAATCTGACAATTCTACTTTGGTAAAAATCCAGATGCAAAATATTGTATTGTCTTACAGAACAGAGGATACAGCTTCTACATTATTTATCACTGCGGTCAGTTTTCTGAAGGGATAACGTGCATTTGTGCCCTAAAGTTTGAAAGTGGACAAACCGAATAAAAAGCTGTGGTGTAAATACAAGATCTAACTCAGTGCATCAAGTCAATGCAACTTCATAGGATAGGAGAACTGCAACACCACCCTACGGAACCATGTTTCCAGTGTAGTACCCTTTTTGAGAGTGTAGTGTTGATTCATAGTTGTCTATAATACTGGCGTAGTGCATTGTAGTGAACTACAGCTTTTGTCATAAGGGTGGGATCTGCTAGTAAATCCCCAGTGAATTAAAGTGGCTGAGCCTACAGGCCTGACTAAGGATCCTTGTCCGATCTCGTTGGTTGTGTGAATCACTGGACTAATGAGTCACTTGTATCTAGAACTTGCTCTCCCTTCCCCAGACATCTTCACATAGTCAGGCATAGTCACAAAGGACACTTTACCTGAAAACCACCATGACTTCAGGTCTCAGTAGATTCCAGAATCAATCGCACAGTTTTAATGTGAGTATTATATATTTACACTGTTGGTGCCACTGTTTTCCTGTGGCTCGCCTCCCTTTACTAGTTTGAGCTGAGAAGGGAATTCCTGTGCTGCCCTGACACCTAGTGGTAAAAATACATACTGCACTTTTATTGTTATTTTTTTTAATCCTGTGTTGACTGGAAAAACTACTGCTTAAAAGTTTCCATTACTCTTGACTTGCGAAACTTAAAATGGTCATACACATATATGTCCAAATGTTTGTGGACACTGCTTCTAATGAATGCATTCAGCTTCTTTAAGTTCTTTAAGCACCCATTGCTGGCACAGATGGCAAATGTGCAAATACACAGCTTGTCTAGTCCCTGTAGATGAGTACTGCCAGCAGAACAGGAAACTCTGGAGCAGATTAAAATGAATCTTTTGGCACCATGCCTAATGCCACGGGGCGTGGGCTAGAGAGGTATAAAGCCCCCCAGCATTGAGCTGTGGAGCATAGGAACTGTTGGAACCATTACTCCAACAAAAGCAGGATCAACTCTTGATTTCAAAAGAAACAATAAATGAGCAAGTGTCCCAATACTTTTGCCCATAGGGTACCAGATATATGTACCAGAAAAATAGACACAGTACATTTTCATATGATTTTTTTTTTTTTCTCTCTCTCTCTCTCTCTTTATATATATTTATCTATATATTTGTACTTTTAGTTACTGTGGCTTTTAAGATATATGTCTGTAACTGAGCTCTGTTCTGATTGTTTGTGCTGTTTTGTGCCTGATTCTAAAAGCAGTCCAACCAAGCAATCCTTATAGCTTATAGAGTAAATGGGTGGGGCTAAACTGTACTAGGTTATATAGGTCTATGTGTGGACTGTGTGTTGGATATTATGACTGTGATGGTCTACACAGCATAATTCTTTAAACTTAGCAGTGTCCTTAAACTTATTGAACAGTCCTGTCCATTCAGTAAGGGGTTTTGACCACTATTAAAACGTCACTGTGGAAAATCTCCACATTCAGTTGTCTTCCTGAAAGGTGGGAGGAGTCGTCAAGTGAACTGTGCATCTGCTGACTACGAGGGGCTAATCTGACCAGGCTGATGTATGTGAACTGTGTTCCTGTTTGTTGTGCAGGAGCACAAAGTGGACAAATGGCCGGCATCATCAGTGCGGTGGGCGTGGCCATACTTGGTGCCGCCTCCAGCTACTTTGCTTACCAGAAGAAGAAACTATGCTTCAAGATTCAAGGAGGTGGGTTTTGCCTGTAGATAACTGAATAAATGGGACGCAATTGACCCTTTAAAGGAATACTCCAGGGTCACTAACCGCAGGTCATTAATGTTATGTAAAAACCTTGTTTCTCCAAAATGGCAACTTTTATAGCAGAAGGAATGTTTTCTGAAATAAGGACTTTAACTAAAAGCTTTGTATAAAAATATGAGAGGAATGCAAATGTTTCTGATAACTGAAAGAGACCTTACTTCATAGAGCTTTGTAATTTGTTTTATTTATATATATAATTACACTTTATTGTAGTTTTAATGATAGATCTTTGACCTCGAAATATGGCCTCCATACATGACTGTGGGGACGAGCGCTGTGGTAAAACAAAATTGTCCATATTTGATAATAAGGTGTCTGTATAAAAATGCCTAATTGATTGAGCAGGTATGTATAATTGTTCAACTCCCTTTTCTTAAAAAGCAAAATGTTACAATTACAATGTATTCATTATTTTTTATATAAGAGTCTTTCAAGAATGGCTGTTTTGAGTTCTTGTGTTTTCTGCTCTGTTCTAAGTACCAGGGAGTTTTAGAGCTGGAGATTGGTTATAATATTTCATATTAGAAATATGAAAAGGAATATTGCTCTGTTTTTAATAGGCTTTTAATTGCAGTGAAAGTGTAATGCTTTAAGCCCTTTAAACTTTAATGTGTTCAACATTGGCTTCACAAGTGCCTCTTTGTTTACAAGCACCTCTACTGCCCCTAGTGACGCAAATGTGGAAGAACAGCTGCCATCTGGCAGACGGTCTCCGATTACAAAGCTCCATTGAGCAGGGGCCTCAACAGGTGGCTCTGTGGCGCAATGGATAGCGCATTGGACTTCTAAGTAACTCTTAGCGGAGTGATTCAAAGGTTGTGGGTTCGAGTCCCACCAGAGTCGAGGTTTTTAATTAAATGCTGAAAACAGTTTGGGACCGACAAGATTCTGTGTTAATAGAGGTGAAGTCTCATGTTGCATAAGGGAGAGCACTATTGATTTATTTATCGATTGATTGATTGATTTGATTGATTTATTTGTCTGTGTAGGAGCTGACCCTGAAAGTGGTAGGAACCAGTCTGGCACAAACTCTGAACCCCAAGGTAACTTGCGCTATATATATATATATATCATTGGTGATTTATTATTTATAAATCAGTTATTGAGTAAGAGTAAGTTTAATAATCACTTACAACAGAAAATAAATCCATGGGCAAATTCATTCACATGGTAACACTTTTACACAGTAACTGTGTGGTAGCTAATAAAAAATTGTTAATCTTAAAGTTAGTAAAACTTGGTTATTAAATATATTCTCACAATTATCCATTGGGTAAATTCATTCCTATTGTTGATGTATGTTTATTGGCTAGTTGTATACACAGTTTATTTGTTCTTGAACATCTCTACTTTATACTTCACTGCTTCTACTTCACAAACCAAAATCTATATTTAATGATCCATTATTAATGATACTACATATCATTATAAACCACATAATAGTATTGTAATATTTTTAAATAGGTTATTATGAATATTACTTTTAAAGATTAATTATATGCCTGATGTTAAAAAGAATAAAGTCCCCCCTAAAAACAGCATGGCCTGAATGTAGTCAGTTATTTTTATACATTTTTACTGCATTATGTATGATGATGTATGTTAGGCTGTGTTTAATAACTGTTGCTGTTTTGCTCTGTTTACTGTGTACAGTTTTTAGTAACCTCCTGAAATCATCCTAACTCTGAGATCATGCATCTACAGCTGAGGTCTGACGAGAATACGGCTCTGCTGACCGGAGTCTGAAGTTAATGTGTTTAATGATTTTAATGATGTGTTATACTGTGGATCATTTTATTGATTAATTGTTGTGTTTTTAGTTGTGGACAGTTTTGGATTTTTGTTTTTAAAGCGTGTATATTGCCTAACAGTTTGCTTTAAAACTTGAACTCTTGCGTTCGTGAGAACGGATGATTAAACAGACTTTTATTATTATTATTATTATTATTATAGTCTGTTCATGTTATTTCGGTAGTATCTTTGGCATACTTGTACTTTAAGTGAAAGGAAGCACAGAACAAATCAACATGAACTTCAACTATTAAATGTTGCTAATTTTGATTTTTTTTTTTTTTTTTTTTTTTTTTTTTTTTGCTAATTTGCTGTTTTTGTTTGTTTATTTAGTATACATATAGCTTCAGCTGCCTAAAATGTTACATTATTTTGAAAAAAAAAAAATACACATCTAACATGAGTGGACCAATAGAAATGGTCCAGGATACAATCGTGTTGCATCGCAGGTTAAGTAGTTACCATTTTAGAGATGAAAAGGTTTGGTTAAAGCAGTTGTGATAATGCATCAATAAAAGCAACATTCCAGTTATACAAACACTGCTATATAAAGACCAGAACTGGCCCCATAAGATCACACGTCTTTCAGTCACTGCATTTGCATTAGTGATGATGGTATTTTTATGTTTTTGAGCACTAAAACCATTGTAAAATAGAACAAGTGATGAATGCAGTTATATTGAGCATACTGAGTATGTAGGCAGTTGGAGAATGTGGATATTTGATGGATGTTTGTCAAATGTACAGTTTTATTACAGTACAAGCTGATATGGATGGGCTGAAATTCTATATGGATGTATACATTACTATAACTTTGTGCATAACTGTGCGCAGTACATTTCTGTCCTTTCTGTCCACTTCAGTTTTCTTTTCCTTCTGTACAAAGGGGCTTTTATCAGTTTTAATTACACTAGGCTATCCTTCAGTTTCCTTGCAGGTGACAATCAGTAAAGTAACATCACTAACTGTTCTGTACATGACAGTCGTGCAATGGTCCGGTGCACTGACGACACTAATAGAAGCGTGTTTAACAGAATGCATTTTGCTATTTGACGATGAATCCACTTGCCAACCTTTTCTGTTCTTAATGCCAATGAAGAATTTCACACTTTCTGCAAATGAGTGGTGCTTGGGTGTGTGTTTTTTTTTTTGTTTGTTTGTTTTTTTTGTAAATGGAAAATTAGGTCAAATTAAGCTGTGTTATCTGAGCGTGTGTGTGTTGCTTTTTACATCTGAATAGTGATTCAGATTTGTGGTTCAACCCTGGTTGGTGTTTTGAGTGCTACATTTATTTGCGTTCTTCAGTTGATGTTATGGATTAAACCAAATAAAGGCAGTGACCATAATGGAATGCCTAACAATAAAATAAACACTAGGCCTTTTAAGTTTCCCTCTCTCTCTCTCACACACACACACACCTTGCTGTTACACAAAAATCTTCTGTCTACATTTGATGTCTCTTACTTTTTTTTTGGAAACATTTTTCCTATTTGAACCAATAGAAATGCGTAAAATGACTGTGAATGAAATGTTCTCGCATTGATTTCCATTCAAAGATAAGAAGTATTGTTTTGTCTAATGTAAAGTTGCCATTTTTTTGTGACATCAACATGTATATTGTCGCTGTCCAATGGAAAAACCTGTGTATCCAGAATAGTGGCTTCACAGCAGAAGGCAAAAATGTTTGAATGGAAGTCAATGTAAAGTTTGTTCCAAGTGAATTAATTAATTAATAACAGTGTACAGAGCAGCTACAGGGTTCAAACCATAGAGCAAATTTTTTTTTTTCATATATATAATATGTACCTGAGCATATATTGTGATTCTAACTCCCTGGTATACCACAAGGCCCAAAATATGGGGGACAATGTTTCAAAAAAGGTGGTTTAAACAGTGTGTTTAAATGTTAGTAGAGATGATGCTGAGTATCAGCTGATACTGATTGGATGTTTGTGTGTGGAGAAATAATATAGTCACACAGTTCAGATGAGATGAGCTGCTGATTAATACATTCAGTAAAATCCCTTTATTGTTAGTGTCAGTTTCTATGAGACATTCTGGACTGACTGACTTAGTTTAGTAAACTATAATCCAGTCTGACTCTCCTCCCTGACCAATTAGATCCCAGCTCCTTTACAACACTGCAGTCTACTGGTGTGAAATAACTTTTTTTTTATATATACAATAACGTCCATGAATGGCGCCTTGAGGACACCAGATGGCGCTCTGAACAAGACTGGGATTAAAATAGCTGATGCCCGATTCATTCAAATATACCTATCGGCCCTGATTCCACTGGATCAGATCAGGACATCCCTGGTTGTCAGTGTTTACCCTTCTGTGACTTCAAAATCAAATGACCTCAGTAAAGACCAAAGTGTTGTTTGTAATCCGGATGAATCTGATGCTTTGTGGAGAGCAGTAGTACATCTTTATCTTTTAAAGATGACGTAGCTGCCAGACGTTATTATTAAAGTGGCGTAATTCCTGCAGGTTGTGGGCGCTCAGTTGAATGACCTTCAGGGCCTCATGACCGTTATGCCCAGAGAAACATTTGTTTATTTTTTTCTCCTGCTGACCTTCTGTCGGCTGAGTTTCAGTGGCTTTTGCCTAATCCAGGGGAGACTAGACTAGGCTGTCTGGTAGCATTTTTCTTTTTTATCTATAACCAATTAGATATTTGAAGCAGGCAGAAAGTGACAGAGTGACAGTGTAGAGCTCGGTGGCTGTCTAGGGAACGAACTTTGTGCACTAACCATTGTTTTTGTCCTTTGATTTGTCGTTGCAACATACATTTGTACTGGAAATAGGTCTACCAGGAATCACAGGAACAGACCACATGACAGAATGCCAGGTGAGTGAGATTTCAGTTCTTGAACAGGCTAAAAGTGGATTTTAATGAAATAGTTCATGCAGGAGCACTTACAGCATACTTTATATTAAGCATTCATCACAAGCTCATAATTGTAAACTACAGTATACTTCCGTCTACACCTTTCTATTGCTTACTCTATAACTGTAGTATACTCACAATAGCTCATTAAGCTGTAGTATATATTTCATGCTTAAGTATATCTATAACATAATTATCATTTCTTAAACTGAAGCACACTTCATTCTAAGGCATTCTTATAGCATACAGTTCATTACTGAAGGATCTGTATAGCATGCAGGTCACTACACTAAAGGATAGTTCATATTACAGAATGCCTAAAGTATACAGTTCATTAGAGTAGAGAGTAGAGTATTACAGTGCACTATTGCATACTGTTAACCATACTGTAGTAAACTTCATACTAAGGCATTACTACTGCATACTAATCATTATACTGTAGTATACCTCCTACTAAAGCACTGCATACTATTCATTATACTGTAGTATACTTCATACTAAAGCATTGATACTTCATACTAAAGCATTATTTGCATACTACATCATGATACTGTAGTATACCTCCTACTAAAGCACTGCATACTATTCATTATACTGTAGTAAACTTCATACTAAAGCATTATTTGCATACTAATTATACTGTAGTATACTTCATACTAAAGCATTATTTGCATACTACATCATGATACTGTAGTATACCTCCTACTAAAGCACTGCATACTATTCATTATACTGTAGTAAACTTCATACCAAAGCATTGATACTGCATACTAATCCCTATACTCTAGTATACCTCATACGAAAGCATTAATATTGCATACAGTTCATTATACTGCAGTATACTGCACACCAAATCATTAATATTGCATACTATTTATCATTATACTGTAGTATACATCATACTAAAGCATTAATATTGCATACTAATTATACTGTAGTATACTTCATACTAAAGCATTATTTGCATACTACATCATGATACTGTAGTATACCTCCTACTAAAGCACTGCATACTATTCATTATACTGTAGTATACTTCATACTAAGGCATTACTACTGCATACAGTTCATTATACTGTAGTATACCTTCTACTAAAGCACTGCATACTATTCATTATACTGTAGTATACTTCATACTAAGGCATTACTACTGCATACAGTTCATTATACTGTAGTATACCTTCTACTAAAGCACTGCATACTATTCATTATACTGTAGTATACTTCATACTAAAGCATTAATATTGCATATAGTTCATTATACTGCAGTATACTGCATACCAAATCATTAGTATTGCATCCTATTTATCATTATACTGTAGTATGCATCATACTAAAGCATTAATAATGCATACTAATTAAACTGTAGTATACTTCATACTAAAGCATCTGCTGTTCATTAGACTACAGTACACTTAATACTAAAGGATTACTATTGTACATTATTCATCATACTGTAGTATACTTCTAACTAAATCATTAATATTGCATACTAATTATACTATAGTATACCTTATACTAAAGCATTACTTCTGCATACTATTCCTCAACTATATTAAGCAACAGTAACAGAAAGTATGGGTTCTTAAAGAACACTAAAGGAGACTTCACTGTCGTCACTCGATTACAAAGCACAATAAAAATGATGTTGTATTTCTTTTAATTAGATTTTATTCCACATGTCAGCATATCCCATCGGCCGTCCCAACCTCTGTCTCTGTCCAATGAACAGTGACATTATAGTCATCTAATGGCCATCTGTTCCTCTGGTCTGGCAGAAGGAAGAAGGTCAGAGAGACGTGTGTGTCACTAATCAAATACGGGAGGCCTCTGATTAATCAAGCCCACATCAGAAGCCTGCTCATATTAGCAGGCTGAGGTGGGAGGCACTGGCATGTAAATATTTACTGTTGATTTATCCTTGGATTTCCCACACTGTAATAGAAGTTAAAAGTGTCAGACTTTTAGTTAAATCCGTAAAAAGTGTGCACATGATTTCTAGCTCTAGTAACTACTTGCGATCGGGACTTTGAGATTCAGGAGCAACATAAGGCAATACAACCATTTGGGAAAGAGTTTTAGAGGGGTTACAACATGTGTGCTAGTCATACTGTATGTTCACAACCTGCAAAGTGTGCTTAGGCCTAAATCCATATTTAAACATTGAATATCATTTATAATGGGGGTTAGAGGACTTGGTATTATTAAACAAATGGAAATACCTATATGTCCCTATATGACAAAAGTATTGGGACACCTGCTCATTCATTGTTTCGTCCAAAATCAAGGGTATTAAAAAGAGTTTATCCTGATTTTGTTGGAGTAACTGCCTGCACTGTCCAGGGAAGTTTTTCTTTTAGCATTGCTGCGAGGACTTGATTGTATTAGTGTATTAGACAGTATTAGTGAGGTCAGTATGTTGGGTGATCACCACCCTACCTCATCCCCAGCTTCCCAACTCATGCCAAAAGTATTAGATGGAGCACCATCCATCATTTCAGGGAAACCACTTCCACTGCTCCACAGCTCAATGCTCCCTCTAGTCCACACCTTGGCATGGTGCCAATAGGTTCCAGTGTATCTGCGCCAGAGGGTCCTATTCTACACAAGCTTAGTCCTTATTACTGGCAAATATCTGATCCATGTTCATCCATCTTTTCATCAGAAAGAAAAATTGCATCTGCAGAATTCTGGGTCTGTCTTACCTGTGTGTCTCTTTCTCTCCTTTTCTCTTTCAGAGGCCTTTGTAACTCTGGCCACCACTGATGCATACTCTAGGGGAAGTCTAGTGGTAGGCAAGTGCTTACGAAGGCATGGAACGACTCGACAACTGGTGGTGATGGTCTCTTCCAATATTAGCAGGGAAGCACGGTAGGAAGGTTGCAAAACAAAGCAAAAAATGGTTAAAGATGAATATAAGAAGTGTTTCAAACTTCCAGAGACCCTTCACTGGCTTAATTTCCAATCAGAATTAACATTAAGCACAATCTACTTGCGGACCTGCTTGAAGAAGAGAAACGTTGGACACCAAACGTCCAATGTTTGTGGATACCCCTTCCAATCAATGCATTTGGCTACTTTAAGTTGCACACAGGTACTGCCAGTATTCTCTGGGCTGCTCCCAGGCTCAAGAACAGAATTCACACTTGACCAAACGTACCGAACTTACAGAGCAATGCTAGTGGGAAAGAAATCTCCCTGCAGTAACAGGGAGTAAGTCTAGTGAGTCTGGAAGTGAGATAGGCTATTAGAATTAGGTGTTGAGGCTTCTGTCCGATTTCCTGGTAAACGGAAATTAAAAACTGAAGAACTTCAGAACAGTTTTGACTGGAAATTCAGCAATTAAAAGGTGGCTTCTGACTTGTGTCTAATAATGGTTAACCTATAACCAGAACAAAGAATTCAGAGGTACTCCCCCCAGAAAACTACTGCACAACTAAAGTCTTGTGTTTGTGTGTCTTTGCCTGTCCTCAGTAAGTCTTTAGAGGACGTATTTGATGAGGTCATAGTGGTGAACGTGTTGGACAGCAGGGACAGTGCTCACCTTTCCTGGCTCAGACGTCCTGACCTGGGTGTCAGTTTCACCAAGATCCACTGTTGGACGCTCACACACTACACCAAGTGTGTGTTCCTGGATGCGGATACACTCGTGAGTGGTTGATAGAGTTAAGTTGTGATCATGAGACAATGGTAGAGAAAATATCAGTAACCTAAGGCCTTATTGGACTCATTGGTGGGATCATGAGGTCTTCTTGACTGCCATGATAGGAAGAAGCATTTAGGAGTCAACCAGTTTATTCACACTGGTCAGTGATTCATGGCCAACGGTGTGAATCACTTTTAAAAAGGTTCTTTGAAGAGCCTTCACTGGGCGTAAATGTTCTACACTAATTTAATGGAACCAAGAGTGGTTCTCCTATGACAGCCCGCAAAAAGAACCTCGTGTAGCACCTTTACATTTAAGAGTGCACTGAGTACAAATGTCCAAAATGCTTCAATATTTGCTCTAGAGTAGGTTATGAAGTTTGACATATGAATCAATACTGAACATAAGTGTTATGATATGCGTCTGGTTACGTTTCTGGAAGAGCAAACAGTGAGGACTGTGTACTCCAGTGCATGTTTCTGTTTGATGGTCATGGCCTTTAAAAGACTTCAAAAGACTACGAGAACAGTGTGTGAAATCACAGATAGGTGATCCCCCCCCCACTGCAGTTTATTTTTTTTAATAACTGATACAGAATCAGTTATGATATACCTGTTCTAACTACCACCAACTAAAGTCATCACTACAAATAAGGCACTTCTACAAAGTTGTAAAGCTTAAAAAAATATGAAGCATTTGCTGCTGTTCTGTATTGACAAATTAGGGTGTTTTTGGGTATGAAAAAGATCAAACATTTATAATAATGTACTATGATTTTGCTCAAATGCTCCATATTACAACTTGCTCAGGAATGCCGTCTAGCATCTGCCAGAACCTGAAGACATTCACAAGTGGTAATTCCCCCTTTCTGCAAGGTCTCTGGTCAGGAGAACCTGCAGTGAAGTATGTTGGCATGTTAGTATTGTGTGTACTAACCTGCCAAGCTCACACTATAAGCTATTTAGGGTATAGTATTAGTGTGTCGTACCTTTCATGTCTTTAATGTGGCTTTAAAGCTGCATAATTGTAGAATTGCTATTTTAGCCCTGTGGGCTCCTCCTACAGGTGGGGAGTGTAGTTCACATTTACTCCACTGCTGTTAATACAAATGCATTTGTTAACAAGCTGAGATACCAAACCGGCATCTGAAGTGAAAGAAGCATGTGGACTAAGGCGGTAAATATGGGTTATATATGACTTGGAAGCTCCAATGCAAGTATAGCTAACAAGTAATGGAAGTGTATGCCTTCCAAATTAGCTCTAACCACATAAACTGTGGTTTATGTGTGCAAAATATTTAGCCTACAGTTTAACAGTGTGAGAGAAACCACATAACTCAGTCTCCTTGAGGTAGACTTAGGAAGGCAAGTCTGTCATGATAAGACATGCAGTTGGTATAACGTTAATAAGACATCAAACGTGTCTCCTTTCATTGACTACATTTGAGGACTATGTAGATTTTCATTGCGTGTTAAGGAGAAACTCTGAAGGTCTAGAAATGAAAAGGCGTTACTCTCCTGCTTGCAGGTGTTGTGTAATGTAGATGAACTTTTCAAGCGAGAGGAACTGTCAGCAGCTCCCGATCCTGGCTGGCCGGACTGCTTCAATTCCGGCGTCTTTGTCTTCAGGCCGTCACTGAACACCTACTTACAGCTACTGGAGCACGCTGACCAGCACGGCAGTTTTGATGGTGAGTTTAAGGAGAGTTCAGTTCAATGTAGTTCAAATACTGCAGCTTTGAAAATGTGCCAGCAAAGATACCTCGAATTCAAGGTGTATTATTATTATTATTATTATTATTCACCCTTAACTAAGTTAAACTTGTTATCTTAAGATATCTTAACGATCATAATATTGGTATTCACTAACTGTAACTCGCTTGATAACTACTATGAAATGTAAAATGTTGTTGTTACAGTATGTAGTTGTGTGTGAGGGTCCAAAAGAGCTGTATGAGATGTTATCTATAGATGCCAGATCCTTTAAGTTGAGGGTATTTTATAAACATAGATATATTGGCCATATTTGGTCCATATTTTTCATGTAATGTTTTCTAGGGTCCATGCATGATGGTTCATTAAACAGGCTGTTTTCAGTCTCTGTGAATTTGATATACACTTTGATCAACCATAACATTAAATTGCCTAAAACTGTATAGATCCCCTCGAGCCACCAAAACAGCTCTTACCCATCAAAGCATAGACTCCGTAAGACCTCTCAAGGCTTCCTGTGGTATCTGGTACCAAAATGTTAAAGTCCTGTAAGTTGTGAGGTGGGGCCTCCATGTATTAGATCTGTGAGCCTATAGGTGCCCATGACCCTGTCGCCAGTTCACTTGCCCTTTCTTGAACTGCGATACCGGAGCGGTATCGCAAGTCCTTCCTTCCTGCTGCAGTCAGACTCCACAACCAGCACTGCTCCCAGCGGACCACATAAACACACACACACACACACACACACACACTTAACTACACACACACATGTTCATGTTCAGAGAACAGAGATCCCTCAATGCAAAAATACTATGTGCAATACCCCCCCCCCCCCCATGTGCAATTAAGAGTCATTTGCTGTAAATAATATTGTTATTGCTTTTTTAATTCTTCTATATATTGTGTATATAGTGTAAATTATCTATCTACATTTTTGGGACTATCTTATCTTATCTTAACCACGTTTGGTAGGTACTAACCACTGCATTACAGGGGAAAAAAAAAAAAAAAGTTGTCAAGCCATTCAATTTGCCTTGTCACAGTGTCTCAGATCATAAAGCTTGCCCATTTCTCCTGCTTTGAAAAGATAACCGGCAAGAACTGACTTTTCACTTGCTGCTTAATGTGTTTATCCCACCTCTTGACTGGTGCCATTGTAATGAGATAACCCATGTTTAGTTGCGGTCTTCAGTGATAAAGCTCTCTAACATTTTCTTTCTAGGTGGTGACCAAGGACTTCTAAACTCTTTCTTCAGTGACTGGGCAATCAAAGACATCAGTAAACATCTATCATTTATTTATAACCTCAGCGCCAGTGCACTCTACACGTACTTACCTGCTTTCCACAAGTACGTATTTCTAAACAAAGCGCAACAGACCAAAAATAAAGCAGAATATGCTATTTGGACAAAAGTTTTGGGACATCTACACATTTCACCATTCTAAATCCATTGGCATTAATATGGAGTTCGTCCCCCTTTGCAGCTCTAACAGCAGATTTGGAGCTTTGCAGTTATTGAGTCACAGGAGTGTTGGAGATTTTTCTGCACTATGCTACGAGCTCAGCACATTTGACACTTGATGGCTAAGTTGCTGTGGTTCCTGAACACTTTCGCTGTCCAATAATACCACTCACAGGACCACGCTGGAATTCAGTGAGCTCTTTAGAGCCACCCATTCTTTCACTAATGTGTGTACAGGCAGACTGCATGGCTAGTGGCTTGATTTTACACACCCGTGGCAATGGGACTGAATAAAACCCCCAAATTCAATGATTAAGAGGTGTGTCCCAATACGTTTGTCCATATTGTCTAGATGAAAAACAGTGGTGAATGTGGCTATCCGCTCAAAATGCTTGATCTGATATTGAAAGGAACAAATGAATGCAGACTGAAACAGATACATCTGTGTGATGTGATGTTGTTAGCCTTGTATTTCTTCCTGCTAGCTGTGTAGTACAGTATGTTTGAGTAGTCTAAGCATAATAGCCGCATTTTAGATGCTCATAATTAGTGAAATGCTCTAATTATTTCAAAGCATAGTAGTTCTTTTAAATGTAAGAATATCAGATTAGTATCGACACACATTCAAGATTTTAATACTGCTATTGGAAATCATGGTGTCATACTCTTTCTACTCTAATGTTTTTTCAAAGGTTTTAAAAGGCAGCTCTCTCTCATTGTGTTTGGGTGATATACAGGTATGGCCATCAGGCAAAAATTATCCACTTTCTGGGTGAGGCCAAACCCTGGCATTTCCCAAAAGACCAGAAACAGTCAGGTATGGTTGCTTCTTGGGATCCTAACAAGAATTTGGAGCCATATATAAAGCTGTGGTGGAAGGAATACTACAGTCAGTCACAAGAGAATGTAAGAGAATCTTATAAATCTTTAGCTTTCTGCACAAATCAAATATGAAAAAGCTACACTCTTTTACACACACACACACATATATATATATAGTTTATAAATGTATCAATGATATATATATATATAAATAAATAATTGATAAATTTATAAACTATATATCGTTTGAGCAAATATGTGCATAGTTATGTAATTTTACTTAAAAAAATGACTTCTTATCTAAATATTTCTTAAGGTTGGGAGGGTTACTTTAAAAATGTATGTAACAGACATGATTTAAACTACTGCTACACAAAAAAAGGTGCAACAGTTTTGAAAAATGGTCAAACCTCAGTTGTTAGTTAGTTTAACTATGCATCATACCATGTTAGTTCAATGCTGGGCTCCGCTGTTGTATGGGAAACTCTCATAGGTTCTCTCTTATAATAAAAAGGTAGCTTTTGAAACAATATGTAAGGGCAAATGATCTTTTTAATGCTATACAAACTTTCACATAATGTAGATGTTATACACCAATAAAAAAATCCACCTGAACTATACATTCAAACCAAGAACCGTTTAAAAGTTTGGGAGTCCTTAAATATTTATTGCTCAAGGTTGGAATCCACCTTCCACTAAAACTACCATACAAGAGGATGTGGATGAGTGTTTATCTCCCCCCTCTCGCTATAGAGACAGCAGCCTTTGGCAACACTACAGACAGCTCCTCAGCCTCAAAGCCAACAGACAGGCCCTGAGGCCCAGAGCACAGAGGAGGAGACGCTCAGGCAGTCGCTCGGAGATTTGACTTTGAACCGGCCCGGCTCAAGTTCATGTCATCAGCCCGAGGAGATGCTGGTGAGTTGATTTTGGGCTGCATTTCCTCAATCCCAGCTCTCTTTCTCTGAATGCTCTCATTTAAAGTAAGGGGCTGACCTAACGTCCATCTCCCTCCTTACCCTTCTTATGTGGTCAGTGAGCTGAGAATTCCTATTTAGTTTGTTCTTATGAGACTAACGTAAACTAATGCATTGCCTCATTCATTTCTGAGCTGTTAAGTAATCTCTAACAGACTCGCAAATGAGGTTTCCGACAATGTATACTAGGAGTGTAACGGCACGTGTATTCGTCCCAAACTGTTATAGCAAGGATAGCAAGGACGCTATGCTTCGGTGCATACAGTCAAGTGGAGAATATGCAGTGGTGTATGTGCCCAAATTAAGTAACGTAATACAGAGCCAGGTTCCATCTGGAAACCTTAAGCTATCAGCAAGTTAGCTACATGCTATTGTCAGTTTGTCAGTGACTGGCGTCTGGCTATGACCTGCTTCCTTTAAACTGGCGAGGGTGTTTTCCTTTCTTTGGGAGGGTTTGCTTAAGTTTTAAATGTTTAAATATATTGATCAAATTAACATAACATTTTATTATTATTCTGTTTTGTGGGGGTTAGGGGGCTAGTTGTAAAATGTGCTATGAAATTCTGGTACATTTACGCAAACATAGTTAATTAATTACAGTCCTGTGTTGTTTTAATATCATGTGATTTCCAAGAAAGAAAGAAAAATGCACCCAAATAAAGAGGAGTAGTGAAAACATGCTGCATTAAACACGGGTACATTTATTTTACCACATTCATTCTTTTATTTTATTTACTGTACAAAATCTCATATCTTATGATATTACAAATCTTATGAGTTTTAGTATTTAATAAGTAAAAATTTACTTTCTTTGGACCCTGATTTGCCTTATAATAACCTGCATGTTCCACTGTGCTCATCTAACAGTGTTAGATGTAAATCAGTGTCTCCGGCATCAGGCAGCATATTTGTAACCAATTAAATACAAAACCTTTCTGTGGCAGAGCTTTTAGAGGCATTTACCAGACATCTGTTTCCAATCACCACCACTGTGACTGATTCTTACTGGGCTAGTCACTCCAGAATTGAGCATTTTACACCAAGCCACTCTGAAAGACTGGATCTTTTCTGAAGGTTATTTCTTCACTGTTGATTCAGGAGTTAATTGTGAGGGGAAAAAAAAAGGAGTTCCCTTTTAGGGACTTTCCTTTCTCTAAATCTGATTCACAATAACCACAATACGTGGACCCCACCTGCTGTCTGGTAGCTCAGCAATAATCCCTCCAGGGTTCAGCTGCAACTCACTGATGAAGAATGTAGACACACCTAGTAAAGACTGCATCTACTCTTACATAAAGAACACGTCCGAACACTAAGAAAGCACCTAGTTCCCAATGCCTTTAGCTTTTAAAATGTACTTTATGTGGACAAAAGTATTGGGACACAAGCTTATTCATTGTTTCTTCTGAAATCCAGGGTATATAAAAAAAAGGGCTTTCTACTATATGGTGGGGCACTGCAGTGAGGATTTGATTGTATTCGGTGAAAAGAGTTCTCAAAAGTATTAGCTGGAGCACCATCATTCCAGAGAACACAGCTCCACAGCTCAATGCTGAGGGGTTTTATACCCTCTAGCCTATGCCTGGTATTCCACTGGTAATACTTCTCTACAGGAACAAGCTATATATGACAAGTAGCTAAATGCATTCATTAGAAGGGTTGTCCACAAACATTTGGACATGTGCTTTTCTTCTAATTCTTCTTACATAAAAAGAGCCTGCAAAGGCTTCTTAAGACTTGCCCCGCCTATTTTTCATCCATTGGGAGAATCGTGTCAGATTTTATAAGGGTGTGCAGGTGCTTTTGAATTTACTTGAATTAAATCTGTACACCATTCCTACATTAATAAAATAAAAAAGAAAATGTGCTGATGTTTTATATTAATTCATTAATTTATGTGTAAACTCAATGCATTGCTTTTTATCAGGACAGTTCTAGTATTCTTACTTACCCATTCAAAGTAGTCCCATCAGGTTTTTTGTTTGTTTATCCAGGCATTCTTAATCACCACTGCTGTTCAGATTCTAGTACACCTCAATGGTTTGTTGGCGTTCTGTCTGATTAGATTTAAGATTTATACGATACGGTTTGATTTGCTCTGAATCCTATAGAGCTCTGACCTGAGCGATGCTGAGGAATCAGATCCTTCAGAGCTCCAGGACCCACCCTTTGGTCAGGAAGAAGATGACAACAGGGTAGAGGAATCCACAGAATCAGACACTGTATGTATTTGGGATATTGCCATGGTTCTTAGGCTGGGTTGGTGGTCCTAAAGTCTGGTCCTAGAGCACATTTTAAAGGATTAAAGTAACTTCATCTGATGTAAAGAACCAAGAATGGTCATTTATGGAACCACAGGTCTTTCTTTTAGGGCGTTACTTCACAAACCATTTGTAGCACCTTTATTTTTAAGAGTGTGGGTGTGTTAGAGCAGGAAAGACACTACTGGTAGTGGTATTCCAGAAACAGGACAGAGAACCATTGTACTAAGCCATTGCCCTCACTTAAATATTATTTTGTAAAAAAACAAAACAAAAAAAAAAACAGAAGAAAACATTCACCTGGTTGAGTGCTGCTTTTGGAGTTTGCAGACCATAGTCGAGCCAAACAGTACAAGAAGTCAGACTTAAGTCACCAGTCAGTAAATGATTGCATTTTTCCACTGGAATTGGCAGGCCTTCAGTTTTCCATAAAATACTGCCATCTGGCTGTGAAGACCAGGTACTGCGTGGCTTCCTCCAGACTAGGTATTCTGTACGTCTGATAGTGAGGTACTGCAGTGTTGTAGCTTTGAGAAGATCAGTCCTGTCTCATGAGCTGTGATCTGTGAAGCTGCACAAACTTCACTCACTTACTCAGACAAACTAACACTGAAGCAAGTCTAAAAGTAAGAGAATCCCCCCCCCTGGAATTGGGCCAAACCATTTGGCACTATAGGGAACGAGACAAGGGTTACACAGAAACAGACAACTAATAACAACCAATAAGGCCATTTACTACAGACAAATAATTGTCAGTAACAGTGTCTATCTTTGTCTTTTTACAGGCACTGCTGATGGACCACCCCTCACATCAGTACAATTCCCAGACCCTGCAGGTAAAAGTACCTCTTAACCCATTGAATAGACAGGTTTCCTGTGTACAAACATTACTGAACGCATGTGCAGCCAGGGGGGCAAAAGTGCTTTGGAAATATATCTAATGTTCTGTCGAGTTCTGCTACCCATCAAAATGTCCTACTTAGCGGCATAGACCGGTTATGAGACTGTACCGTTAATCACCTGCTGTAATTAACATAGATTTCACATGCTTTGTAAACTCTTGTTGACTAAAATACAGTTTCACACTTTGGAGAGTTGTTCATCTACAATCTTTGGGACATGATCTTCTCTTATTATTAATAATCTATAGCATGATTTTGTAAGTCAGAGATAGCTGTCGTTACCTACTGATGTTCAATAATGACCCGTAAGAGCAATAGTTCCAAACCCTGAGCTAGTTTTGCCCTCTCAGTTTCATATAGCTTGTGAATCCTGTTGACGACAGTTGACTCATGTGGTATGTCAGGCTGAATGTACTCCGATGATAGTTAAACTCAGCCTGACAAGAACTGCACACAGCCTTTGTTTTGTCAAGTGAGCCATCTGGCAACCGACTGAAATGAAACTTCCCATTTAACAGACCCTTTTTCCATCACTCACTTACTCCTCTACTCTTAATGAAAGATCCTGCACACGGTCAAGTCTCAACATGTCGAACTACGGATGACTCGCAGGGCCAGATAGAATTTATATATATATACACACACACACACATACACACACACGACATGTCAACCCAATATCATTTATTTTACTCATAATTAATAACGACAGGCTGCTTCATTGACTTCTGGAGAAATCTGGTGATAATTCCTGTTTTAATATTAACTTAATAATTGCAATACGTATATTTCATAACAACAAAACATCAATGTCAGCCCTATCATCAGCCTTCGTGTGAAAGTAGGTTCTACCTTTCCTTTTCTGAACTATTGTTAGAAGCACAGCCAGAAACCCTTTCAACCCAAAAGCGAACACCTGAAAAGGTATGAGTGCTGACATCACAGCAAGGGGCTAAAATGTCACAGCAAGTGGCTTTGGCATTATTCCCAAGCTAACTTTGCCACTTCCAGGGTCACAAACATTGACGTGTGAGGTTTTCTTCAAAATTGTCTTTTATATTCTCATTGCCATGATGTAAATCCAGAAGATGTTCTTTTCATTGCATTAAACTTTGCATTAAATGTAAAATTGCTAACTGAGATACCAGGTTTTGCAGGACAGTGATGATATTTTTGCAAACTGGTTATTAGAAAGATTCTTGAAAGCATTTTTTTTTTAATATAATATATTAATTAATAATTATATAGCCTTTATATAATTATGCTGGTCAGTAAACATCAGTGTACAGTCAGTGTTGGTTTCCAAGTAATTTTTGTAGCATTTCTATTGGTTCATCCATGATGACATTCTGACTAATGCGTGACGGTGTGTGTGACTTGTATGTCCTTACCTTTGTAGCTATTCCAAGCTGCAGAAGAGAGTGAGGATGACAGTGAGGAAGATGGTGAGGAGGAGAGTGAGGAGGCGCACCGGAGGCGATGGGAGGAGGGTCGGGCTGATTATCTGGGCAAAGACGCGTTTGAAAACATCCAGAGAAGACTTAACCAATTCCTTAATTAGCCGTTTTCTCTGTGAACACACAAATTCTCAAATACAATGTGTGTGAATCATTATTTCACTACCTCTTTGTCTAAACAACTTCTTTAATGCAGTTACTCCTGAAATGAATGAAATAATGATTGAAGTACAGATAGTCTAAAACTCAGTCACTCAGTGATCCAGTAAACTGTTGCGGTCACACAAAACCTTCTTCAAGGTGGCAGCTTCACAGGAGAAGGACCAAACCTTCTTAACTTTCAATGGTAAGACAACCTGCCATTTACATTCAGTCAAAAAAAGAAATAAACAAAAATAAAACAGCAAAATTGGAGATACTTTTTTTTTTGACAGTGACTAATGTAGGCTTACGTATCTTATTCCATAAAGTTTCACCACATTTCTATCAGGTCCATTAAGTCAATATTAGCGCAAATTTTAGACATGGCAAGGTTTTGTCTTGTTAAAAATGCAGCAACACAGAGTCCAAATCAATGAGGGCGGTTTGTCACTTTTACAACTTTTACACATGCCGTTTCAGCTACTTCTAAGCCTTTAAGAGTGGTGTATGTAAATGATCTCTGTCCTGATTGGCTGACCCGTACTATACAGGTTCTGCTGTTTCTTCAAGAGACACTGCTCTCTTGATTTCCTCTTCAGACGGATTATCAGATCAAATGATTTTACTGCTGTACACCAGTCCAGTTAATGCATGCCATGAATCTAATGGAGAAAAGCTGCATTAATTACTCTGTTGGCATTTTGACTGATTTAGTTATTAGGGATTAGTACAAGCAATGCTAGTTGACCAAGCAACATTGACTTGTCTGCCACTAGGAGGAGCTCTCTTAGTAACTTGTACATATTTAATTCAAGAGACTACCTCACAGAGTCCAGGCAGTCTGTTCACAACTAACTGTAGAGTGATTTCAGGTCATATTACTAATTCAAAACGATGAAATATAAAACCAGGCCAACAGGTAGTTTTCAGCAGCCAGAAAGGTAGTTTCTCACTAGGCTGCTTGAGAGAACACGAAGAGTGGGTAAAGTTGCACAGAGGGAAAGAATGGAAATTAGAATTATGGTTATTTACTAAGTTTTCTGTCATAGGTTATTTCCATCTGTTGTCTTAAACCTGTCATACTAAAGTGTTACAGCTGTTTCCCTATATGGTTAAAATAAGAACCTCCTCTACGTGTCCAAATTTGCAGAACACTGTAAGCAAGACGCTGCATTTGACAGCTACTTAGCCCTTTAAAGCAATCAAATATATATTTGTATTATATTGTATTATGTAAAATAAAAAATATATATTTTAAACAAACAAACATATAGAACACAACCCTTATACTCCAAGTTGCCTTTAAACGTTTTAATAATTTAATATTTTTTCACTGTATGTATTATTTTGGAGCAGTAAACATGGGTCTAATTTTCTTATGTATGTAAACTATTAATTAATCATCACACTGACATTTGCAGAGGTCTCAAACTCATATGTATTACATATGATGCACTTGGCTTTAAAGAGTTAAATTTGCACTATACATTATTGTAGGTAAGTATAATAAGGAGGTGAGTAGTCACTAGTTCCATTTACTCAAATACATGAAACTCAGTAACAATGATTTTTTATTTTATTTTCAAATGCTACTTACCCTGTACCTGTGAAAGTAATCTACTCATTTACATTTTTGTGCTTCATTTTATTCTGTTACGTTAATAACAGCATTTGGCCACCTCTGACTGATATTGGTCATTTATTTTAGACCAAGAGTTTATCAAAAAGAGAAGACTATATTAGAAGCATGCTAAACTTTATTACGCTAGGGTGCTTGTAGCCACACTAACAATCAGTGAACTTAAAGTGCAAAAATGAACTACTTTTGTACTTATGCTTGTAATTGTACGCCAATACTACAAACGCTAACTTTGTGTTTAGTGTACTTAACTGTGCTCAAATGGAATTATGATAAGTATACTTAGGTAAATCCATATTTCACAAACACAAAGTGAAATAAAACATTATACTGAATTAAACATGTGTATTAGAAATGTACTAAAACATGCATTAAACATATTTACACACAAGTAAATAGCTCAAATCCCCCCAAAGCAGCACACTTTTAGGGATACTTTGCAGTGCATAATAAATATATTTGAATATACTGTACTGCATTTTTAGTAAGTTCCCTGGATATCAGGCTCCTGCAGATGCAGATCCTGTGGGGTGTGTGACAGAACTCAGAAGAGGTGGTTTAAGCGTACAGTCATACAGGTCTACTAGCAGTGGCAGAAATCCCAGTCCTCAGGAAATTCTCATCAGAACTGTGGCCAAAAGACGAAACCGACGGGCAGGGATTGCTAGCGTGTTTCATGGCTTGTGAATGAAAATCCCTTCGTTTCCAGGCAAGAATTGCTTCTAGAGGTCAGCGGAGGTCCATCACCTCCAATTTCTGAAAGAACACTATGCAGGGAACTGCATACCATCAACATATGGAGCAGAGTGGCACAAAAGAGGTCAGATCTTACTCTGAATTTCCTGTAGAGCCATTGTATCATGAAATAACACCACTTTTACTGGAAACATGGCTTTAGGCTAGTTTCCCCACCTCTGAACAAACCCATTAGCTGTATTTACTGCTCTCAGTGAGGTTTTTTGCGGGTGACAGCTCCCAAGACCACATCCTTAGCCTCTAAAGTTTACCACACACACACACACACACACACACACACACACACTTACGTCCCTGCAGGGAAAGTCATTGCTGACCTCTAAACGACAAACACCCTGCAAGCAAGGCCTCACAGACTTTTACAACAGACCAGACCTACAAACATCCTGCCTCCCTTCCCTCTTTCCCCACAGATGAGGAAATATTTAAACACTCTTTATAAGACAGACTCTGTAGCTCCAGCTGTAAAATCGGGCCGACTGAGCCACGCTCCAAGACATTGTAGGTGATACTTTCTTCCACATAGTGTATGCGTGTGTATTGGGACACCTGCTCATTCATTATTCATTATTATTATATTAAATAAAAGATTTTAAAATAAATGTCCATAGAAGCAGGCTTTCTATTAGATTGTGAAGCATTGCTATAAGTATTTGATTGCATTCAGTGGCGAGTGTCGATAAGGTCAGCATGTTGAATGATTATCACCCCACCTCATCCCCAGCTCCCAAGCCTGCCATTAGGCATTGTGCCATTAGGGTCATGTATATCTGCTATTCTTTTGGCAATACTTGTCTCAAGAGAGTAGACGATGTGTGTGTGTGTGTGTACACATTTGCGCATGTGTGTCAGCAACGGGTGCAACTTCAAGTAGCTGAACGCATTGATTAGAAGGGGTGTCCACAAATATTTGGACATATAGAGTTTTCATTTAAGTTACTCATGTTAAAGTATTTTATACAGAAAGACTAATAAGATTAACACTGCAAATGCATGTCAATTAAAGAAGGAGATATCGGAAAACCAATATATTGAGATTTATTATAGATCACCTTTGGAGAGTAGAAAATTCCCCATGAACAATTATTTAATGAATAGGCAGCAGGAGTCACTGCAATATTTCCAGTGAAAGAGTGGAAACCACACATTTTTAAGGCAGTGACATCCTTTCTGTGGAGGCAACAAACCCTGCCTATTTGTCCCTACTCTAAATATTTAGACTGAATTGTGAAGATCATCAACAGCTCCACCAAACCACATTCCTCCTGCCCGGTGTTCTAGACTCCTCTAGTCCCAGTGCGTGAATAACCATAAGAAAACATGACAGTTTTGCTGGTCTACAGCCCATTTACTTTCATATCCAGCAGCCTCTCATCTGCCTTCATATACATTATCTACTCGCCACTCATCTTGACATTTTAATACTTTTTTCCCTCACAGAAAATCGCATCCAGACAGTGTTAACAGTTTAGGATATCTTTTCAGGCACCCACATGTTTCCAAGGCCCTTGATCTGGTACATTAAGACCTGGGATTCTGCCATGAAAATGGGTTTGTCTGGTGAAAGTCACATCAGACATAAGGAGGACAGCAGATGTAAAATGAGAGTTCAACATCTGTCTGTCTTGGTCTCCAAAAAGCCCTGCTTTTGTCTCATCTCACCCTAGAATCAAATTCTGTTTGAAGTACCAGCGATGTTTAGCAAACTCCACATGCTGACATTTGTGTGTTGATGTCGGAGGTTTTTTTTTTCTACCAAGTCCTCCAAATGGTTTATTGACAGGGAGGTGTGGTAGAGGCAAAACACACTGGCCTTTGCTACAAGCTGTTTACACCTCAAATTCTGTATAATGTCCTAATTAGTTTGTTCATGCCTAAAAATAAAAGTTACATCTTGACATTCTGTATTCACTGAACAATACTACCACCAAGTCATGTTAGAAATATCATATTTACAAGATCAGTGCTCATAAACGCCCCACAAACTTACAAAAAAAAAATTTATGAGTGGTGAAACTCACTCATTTGTCAATGAGCCAGGGGAGATTCAGGAGGGGTACAGTTGGACAACCTCCCCCCCTCCATGGTCCCCCTACATAAGGACAGTTACCTCACCTTTGAAAACACACAGCAACAAAGCGGCACACCAGTGTAAAAACATATTTTGCAGTTGGACTTGATTTGGTGAGGGACAGTTTCACTTATTGTGATTTGTTGATCTGTTTGTATGAAACATGACAATGGATAAAATATAATACAGTAAAATGTAACTTAAATTGGTATAAATATAATATTACCTGCATTATTTGTTTTGTTTTTTAGAAAGAAAAAAACATAAACACACAGATAGGGACACACTATCGATACTTCTCACTGGATAATATCACTCACCTAATTCTCATACTCTGCTCCCTGTAATTGTAAATATACTTGCTCTCTGTTGGCAACAGAAAACAGAGATAAACATTTTTCCCAGGGTGTTTAAGTTTCCCCACTTGAACAGAAATCATGTCCTACTTACAAGCTCCAAAGTCATAAGTACAAACTTCCAAATTGGACTTGAAAGGCAGCATGAGGCCTACGTCACCACACATTTAGACAGGATGAGCACATCCAGGGTTCTCACAGGCAAACTCGGGAACACCTGAAAACACTAAAAATGAGCTGTATCAGTATTAGAAATATATCAATCCATTCTGGTTCATAATGTCTAATCTTATTCTAAACTTTTGGGTGAAAGTTTACCTTTGACATTGAGTTTACGTTTAACTGTGTTACAGTCTGCTGATAACCAAGTGATGTACTAGGTAAATATAAATGTAGTTTCCCTAAACAATAAAAAACAGGATGGTGACTACATTTAAAATTAGTTTTGGTGTATTTACCTTCTGCTAAACATCATTTAGTCAGTTAGTCTGACATTTCCCTCTTAAGGCAAACAAACAAGACTTCTTTACTTCAAAAACTAAACACTGGATTAAATCATCTAGTTGGACCAAATTCAATTTTACATCAGACTCCAAGTGAAGGCAAATAATTGCAAGAGGACTTGAAAACACACAGAAAACAAACCAAACGTCCAGAGCAGATGCAATCACTTTAGTTAAAAGCATAAAAATATACAAGCAAACTACATGTTGATTATTTAATGCATTAAATAAAAGATTATTTAGATTATTTACTGCATTGCACCGCTGCCACACGACTGGCTGATAACTCCATTAATGAGTTGGTGTACAAGTAGGTGTAGATGCAGACCAGTTTTTAGGTATGGTACCACTCCTTCTGGAGAGCAGTCTGACTGGGACTGAAATCTGACACCATTTACCTTAAAATTACAGAATACTTTACAGAGCAGAAAGTCAACACGATCAATAAGTGAGTCTCTAAAATCTCATAATACCACGTCAGGAACACTTGTTTTAGATCAGATGTGCTGCATTACAGGTCAACTCAAACCATGATGGTCGGCCTACTGTTCTTCTGACTTTTATTCTCCACGCATTTAAAAACATCTGCATACAGCTGGCTAAAGTGTATATAACCTTTAACATTTAGAAACAGTAAATGAACAACAAATAACTTCTTTAAATCCCACAAGAAAAAAAAAAACAGTTCTCAGAAATCATTAAAAGCCCAATACTGACATTACATCTATATCCATGATGAGTGTATTAAACTAATTACCAAAACTGTATGTGAATTTAATTTGAAATCTTAAGATTTAAACTATGATAAAACGTGCATTTAAAAACAATACTAAAAGTAAAGTTTTTTCTGATTGAAGACTGATGAAGAAACAGGCCATTAGCGCTAATCAGATGTTTAGGATATAGGAGACCAGAAGGCTGTTTATCACCACACTTTACGAGCAGAGAAGAAAGCCTGATGTGATTTGCAATAGCTGGCCTGCACTTGGTCTTCTGCAAGGCCTAGCTACATACATCACCCACTCACGCCTGACCCCATTCCTCCAGCTTTTTTGATTTTGCAGACGATGCATGTAGTCTAATAATACGGCACTGAAGCAGTGTTTAGGAAATACATTGACTTTTTACTTAAAGTGCATTTTGAAACATGTATTAACACTTTAATTAAAGTTAAAATACACAACAGTATCTGTACTTCTAGCTACATAACACTACATGAAACTTGTGCAGCTGCTTTCTACCACCTCAACAGACTGACTTTCATGAATCCTAGTCAGAATTAAACTGCATGAGGACCCCCAGGTCAGTCTGGGTATAAACGCAGACATTTAGCTAGCTTGCTAGTACTGTAGCTAGCTAGTTATTTGGAGTGTGAACGACCTACTTAGGGCCAAAATAACGAGCAATAACTTAGTTAAAGTGGTTTCGAGCAACTCGTCGAGTTTCTTGTCGATAAAACACTTTAACTAACCGAGCGACGCTAACTAACGGTCATTTGGGTAATAGCTAGCTAGCTAGCTAGCTAGCGAGTGAGCTAACTGAACGTTATACGCCATTTCAGTCACATTTCACAGCTTAGTTAGCTAGCTAACCTTACATTTATAACAACATCTCTCATATTTACCACATTACACACTAACTGCGTCCTACATCGACTCATTACACCATCAGACATCCGAATAGTCAGCTAATGCTAGTGCTAGATAAGTTGTTAGCACCAGCTAGCTAGCTAGCGACCGGATGCTCGTTTTATAAGGTCTAGGCTAGCTTGCTGACACTTACAATGCAATTTTTCTTCTATTAAATAATTTCCCCCGTATCTAACTAATATTTAACAAGACTTAAGACGTTTTTAATAAGGGTAAATTAGCTACTTACAGTAATTTTCCTGTTGGAGTCCCGCTGCCTTCAACAAGCCGGAGAAAGCCGGAGTCGATTACAGCTCCAAAAGAGTCGACTCTTCGACTTCGAGACGTCTAGGAGTCAAAGTCGACTCGGCCGGAATGCTCAGGAGTCGATTATTCGACCTGGTTTCCCTTGTAATGGTGATTGGGGGGTGTTTTAAAGGAGGTGTGTGTGATGCTGGGAATAGTTTGAGTTGGAGTAGCCTGGGTTTGCTTAATTACGAGACTTTATATCAAAGCTGCTCATGTCCGCTTCTTTGACTTTCATTCAAAGTAAAGTCACCATTTTGGAGATACATGTTTTTCATAGGACAATGCTATACAGATGCAACAAATATTAATACAGAGATATTTTAGACATTTTTATGGTGCAGTTGCAGAACACACATATAAAACGGTATAAACATCACATGGTGAATTTAATATTATCATTTTAATACGGTCAAATATTTTTCAACCAATTAACAAAAAAGTGCCAACTCGCAAATCTTGAATGCAGTTAGGAGGCCTTGACAGCTGGGCTGAACTATTCAGGAAATACGATCATCCTATGACCAATTCATCACAATCCTGGCAAACTAAAGTACCCAGGTGTGTCCAAGATGTTAAGCTCCAGCTCTGAGTATCTGGGCCTGATTCCAGTTTAGAGGAATTATGCCTTTCCTCACTTTTCCTTGTTACTGCCACTTGGAAAAATCTGTGTTGTGAGTGCTCACAGTTGTCACTTTTGAATTACACAGTTGCCCAGTAGTTGCTCAGTGTGTACCCAACGTTTAGCCAGACTTATTTAATTGTGGCCCTTGGAAAAATTACAATGAACCAGTTTGTTTATCACCACATCATGAATTTTCCAAGTGGAAAGAAGTGGATGAAGTGAATAAGAGCTCGCTTAATTTGGACCAGAATTGAGCTTTGCAGGCATTCTGATGAAAGCTTAGGCCTGCAGAAGGTTACAGCTGAACATTAATAAGGAAGCCTGCACTTCAATCAGTTGAGATGGCAACAAGATGCAAACACACCCACCTCAGAGTGAGAGGACTGAACAGTGATCGACTTCTGTTTACACTGGCATGCAAAAGTTCTCTTACTGTGAATAGCGTAAACTACTTTTAAGTTTATTATGGCTAAAGTTAGCTTTTATTAGATTATTAGGCCTAAAAGTAGCTTTTACCAAGTTTATTAGCGCTAAATCTAGCTTTTACCAAGTTTATTAGGGCTAAAGTTAGATTTTATTCGTTTTTTAGGCCTAATATTAGCTTTTACTAAGTTTATTAGGGCTAAAGTTAGCTTTTATTAGTTTATTGGGCCTAAAAGTAGCTTTTACCAAGTTTATTAGCGCTAAATCTAGCTTTTACCAAGTTTATTAGGGCTAAAGTTAGATTTTATTCGTTTTTTAGGCCTAATATTAGCTTTTACTAAGTTTATTGGGGCTAAAGTTAGCTTTTATTAGTTTATTGGGCCTAAAAGTAGCTTTTACCAAGTTTATTAGCGCTAAATCTAGCTTTTACCAAGTTTATTAGGGCTAAAGTTAGATTTTATTCGTTTTTTAGGCCTAATATTAGCTTTTACTAAGTTTATTGGGGCTAAAGTTAGTTTGTATTAGTTTATTGGGCCTAATGTTAGCTTTTACTACGTTTATAAAGGGCTAAAGTTAGCTTTTACTAAGTTTATTGGGGCTAAAGTACCTTACCGATTTTATTAGGGCTAAGGTTAGCTTTTTCCAAGTTTATAAGGGCTTACCAGTTTATAAGTTAGCTTATCCTACAGACAATATTAAACATATTATTTGGCTACAAAAAGTGTTTACAAGCTGTAATAAACGACAAAATGGGTCTCAATGCTGACCAAGGCAAACTTTTGCTCTGGTCCCTTTTCCTCTTTGGTTATTTTAAAAGTGTAGGAGATGAAAAAATGAAAAAACTACACTTTTGGAAGTCAGCAATTATTTTACTCGCTTGGCTATTTACAGCATCTCAAATTTTGACCAGGAGTGTCGAAACCTTTGCATGCCACTGTAAATAGGTTAGGAGGTTGGGATCAGGGAATATTAACTAACTGGTGATTAATGCTTGAGAGTAATTAAGGACAGCTTGGATTACTTCACACAAGAGAATGGCTAACTAGCTCATTCCCATATGTATGCTTGTGTTCAGTATAGATGTGCCAGTGTTTTTGCATATCAGCAGAATTCCCCTGATGAGTAATTATTAAACATGTGGGACTCAAAGTCACATTTTTTCAGACTTCTTTTGTCTTGTAAATATGGAAAATTAATGGGGATATAAAATCCGGATGTTTTAATGTTTTGGACCATAATCCAAAGGCAGTGTAATAGCTCCCAGAGAGGAGATCCCCAGACAGTCACTTGCTTTGCTAAACATTGTTTTTGTCTTCTTGACGCGTTTCTTATTAAACCAAAGAGGCAAGCTGGCCTGTGTAACATTTTATGGGTTTTAATGATCATCCAGAGAGCATGAAAAGACATGAATCTTAATGAGCTCATTCCAAAATATGGGCAAGCAGGTCAACTTTGACTTTTTACCACGAAGCAGCACTTCATGGTCATTCGTCGTCTGAAGTGTCATGTCTAGATTGTCGTGATTAAAAACCTAAAGACAGTTGATATTCTTTTTAGGTTTCCTTTTATTAAAGATAGTCAAAATAGCAGTACATCTCAATATACGTCTTCAAAAGACAAATAAGTTAAATTAAGAGCATGGACTACAAATATGGGCCTCCTCCGGGAGTTCCATGGAGATGAAAGCAGTATATGAAATCCTAAACAACTGAGATACAGTATGAAACAAACCTGTGTGAAATCTGAACAGGACAATGTTAGAATCAAACATGAAACAATTCCTAGATGCAATATTAAAGTGTGGAATGATGCCAAGTCTTAGTACCTCTTCCAGTGGTTGGCCGAACAAGAGAATATGTTTTTTACTCCATCTTTACTTGACATATGAAATTCTGTTTCATCCACTTACACACCCGAGACCCCATTTACACCTGGTCATGTTATGCATCTTGAGTATCAGGATTATATCTGGATAAGGCCGAGCCATATTAAAATGCAAGTGTAAACACACCCAAGACTCAACACCCAAGATTTAAACCACATACAAATCCCATCACTTAAACCACTTCAGGTTATAGCAGTGTAAACACATCAGTCTCTTTAAGACTCGTTCAGCAACCAAAGCCCTTCCCAGCATAACTGAAGCACCAGTAATAATTGCAGAACAACTAGCACATTTGCATATTCTGTCCCACAAAGCAATCAGGATTCAGTCTGACTGATGCCAGGTTCACACTACACGATTTTTGAGATGACGGCTACGGGTTAGGGTGGAGGTAATTCGGCAATCACTTGGCGCTGGCTTAGTTACTATGTTTTGCAAAGCTTTTAAGTTCATTAGGGCTAAAGTTAGCTTTTATTAGCTTTTTAGAGATAAAGGTAGTTTTTATTAACTTATTATTTGGCTACAAAACGTTTTTACAATCTGTGATAAATGACACAATGGGTGTCAATAAGTGCTGACCATGCAGAATGCCCAAACTTTTGCTTTGGTCCTTTGGTTCCTCTTTCCTCTTGTTTTCATGACAAAACATGTTTTTGGAGAGCAGACAGACTCGTCACGGGATCCTCCTGTTGAAAGTTCTTGTAAATCGTGACCCTGTGTCACTGATCAGTCCAGTGTAGTGTGCAAACCGCAACCACAATTCCAGAGGTGATGTAGTGAGTTTAACGACCTGATGACCTGTCAAAGTCGTAGTTTGAACCTAGCATAACCGAAGATGCATTTGACTACCGAGTGTAAACGCATGTGGCTAAACTCTCTTCAGGAGTCCAGATACTACTCACATGAAGTGACCAGGAGTAAACAGGGTCTGAGTTATGCAGTTTAACCATGGGTTTAGAGAACGTCTAGCTAGCTAGCTGACTAATGTGTGTTGAAGGATAGTCCAAGAACAGGCATGTGACAACAGCAAATCTGTTATATGCACCGTCAAAGTAGCTTTACAGCTTTAAACGTAATGGAACAGGTAAAACACTTTTTAGCTAATAACATTAGCTAATAAAGCTGTCTACGCTACTAATCCCTGAAACAATTCTGCAATAGACTGCCACAGAAGTTGTCAATAATATCCTCCGATTATTTTCTGTGATTAAATAAAAATATATAGTCTTTCTCATCTATACAATTTGACAAATTGTCATTGTCCATAACAGAAAAAAGAGGATGTATTAAAATATTAAGAGGCTGTATTATTTACACAAATCACACTCACCTCTTTACGCTGTGGATGTTTGCAGTAATTGACATTTCAGCTAACTAGCATTAATTGTTAGCAGCCAAATGGATGCTAACAGTTTAGCCAAATTTATGCAAAGACGTTCAATCAACAGAGTAAAATATGTCCTAGAATGACAGCAAGCCATGTTCACATTGACACACAGTTTCGAAATAAAGCTATGGCTTAGCTCAACATCGCAGTTCCTTGGGCATGTAACAAATTGACCACATTTTTTGCTCCTTAGTAAACATGAAGGTAAGTACCCTTTGAGTCAACCCCTATCACATTTCTAGCCGTGCATCTGTAGAAACCTGCGTCTTTCGGCATAGGGTTCTGGATAATAAGGGAGCCCTGAGGATGCAGGTACTTGTTTCCGAACATCCGTGGCTGAGGACTGACGATTAACCGTGTCCTATCTGGAGTCTCCCATGCCACCTCTGCCTTCGGGATGCCAACAGCTACACAATTCAGCTGAACAGCTACTCCTCTCTTAGCATATGTGGCAGGAGCAGGGCCGCTGGTGATCCGTGGTGGGTATGCGATTATGATGACCGGGATCGTTAGCAGGGAGCTCCCATATTCGTTAGCAGCGCGGCATGTGTAAGAGCCCCTGTCGTAGACAGAAGCCTGGTGGATGGAAAGCGTCCCATTTGGTAGAACAGCGTACCGACCTGCTCGTTGGGGCCGGTTCAGAACTACACCACTTGGTAAGGTCCAGGTGAGACGGACAGGGTCACTTGTAGACAGACAGTGCAGATGCAGGCTTTCGCCGTTTACGACACTAACAGGTGAGTTGTACCTGTTGTTAATTTCTGGCTTCCGCCCCGGCAAAAGCACCACAGACCTCTCGACCAGTCCACCAGCATTGCGCCCTAAGCAGCGGTAGGTTCCAGCTTCTGACAGAGCAGGGTTGCTGATGACCAAAGTCCCATCAGACTTGTGGAAGAACTTGTTAAACTGAGTTGCGCTCAGTAGTGGAGCACCACTAGGCAGTATCCAGGTCACTTGCGGGACTGGGGAACCCTCGACAGAACAGTTTAGGGTCATGCTCCTGCCTACAGTTAGGGTGAGGGATTCTGATTTTGGACTCCTGAGCCTTGGTGGCTCGATAACGTCTGTCACGTCAAGCTGAACAATGAGCCTTGCCTCTCCACCTTCATTGCGAGCTACACAGGTTAGCTGGGCCGCATCAGTTACCCGCAATGAACGGATATCAAGAGTGCCGTTTCTATGAACTGTCATCCGGCCTCCATAATAAGGCGAGGGAAGAACGATGTTCTCTGGGAGAACCCACATCACCTGAGGAACAGGGATACCTGTAGCCTCACAGTGTATGAGCTTCCTTTGATCCTTTACTGCTGATACCTTTAAAGAGTTTGTGTAACCCCTCAACCCATTGATAGCAGGAGGGGAGACCAGGATTTCCAGCCTGGACACTTTACGATCTTGCCCTGCACTGTTTCTGGCCAGACAAGTGTAGTTCCCTCCATCAAAGCGTTGCACATTCTGAATAACCAGCGTCCCATCGTTATGGATCATGTACTTGTCTGAGGCTGAAGGAATTGCTCTATTGGTTGGAGAGAACCACAGAACTAGAGGGTTAGGCTCTCCTTTGGCGCTACACTTCAGTGAGGCTGACTCCCCATACATGACCCTGACAACCTCATTGGTCTTGTTTCTGATCACAGGTACATCTGACACCACTTTAACATGCACCTTCATTTCGTCCTTGCCGATCTGGTTGTCGGCATAGCATGTGTAGTCGCCTTCCTCGTGCATCCCCACCTCGTTAAAGAAGAGGGTACCGTTGTCGAAAACCACATACCTGCGGCTGCGCCCACCGCCACTGCTGTCAGACTTCATAATGCTGTTGATCATAGTGCCATCCGGCAGAGCCCACTGAATCTTTGGGTTTGGTAGCCCTGAAGCCACACAGTCCACTTTCAGGTTACCCCCATATGTCACCTTCTGATTAGTCTGTGTCCTCGGCTCGATTTTGGCTGGTTTTGTCAAGACACTGACCTTCAGGGGCACATGATCATCTCCTAATTTGTTCCGCGCAACACACAGATAATCACCTTCATCTTTCTCTGTCACAGAGTGGACGGTGAGGGATCCATTGGCAAACACCTTAATCCTTGAGTCATAGCTGAAAAAAAAAACATGATTTTGAGGGTTTAAAAAATAATACTAATCCATAAATGTCCCGACAATTCATGTGCACTATATGGACAAAAGTATTGGGACACCTGCTCATTCACTGCTTTTGTTGGAGTAGCTGTCTCTACTGTCCATGGAAGGCTTTCTGCTAGATTTTGGAGCAATGCTGTGAGGATTTGATTGCACTTAAAAGTAAAAAAAGTTTTGGAAGAAGCTTTATCATCTTTCCAGAGTATACCCCTCTACCCCATGCCTGGCATTAGGCAGCATGGTGCCAATAGGTTCATGTTTATCTGCTCCAGAGAGTCCTATTCTATTGGCAGTACTCCTCTACAGGGACTAGACAAGCTGTGTGTGTGTGTGTGTGTGCATTTGCACATCGGTGTCAGCAACAGGTGCATTTTATTTAAGGAATGTACCTACAAGTTGACAACAGTATGTGTGTATGAGTTTACCTGTAATGAGCATCCACAAGCTTTCTTGAGGGAGTCCTCCAGATGACCCTTGGCTCCGGATCTCCTGATGCCACACAGTCCAGCTGCAGTCTTCCTCCGTAGGTAACATCTGTCTTCTGTGGAGACGAGGAAGTGATCCTGGTTCTGGCAGATGTAATAGTGGTTTTCACAGTCAACCTAATAGCTTTCGATGAAACTCCGGCGCTGTTGGTAGCTGTGCATTGGTATTGCCCAGCATCTGCCTGACTCAACCCACGAATGTATAGAGTCCCATTGGGAAAAACAAAGAGGTTACGACCACTGACGAACTGCGAAGGCCTGAGCTGCATGCCATCAGGAGTAATCCAGCTGATCGTAGGTAGAGGAGCACCTCTGGCACTACAGTTCAGGTATGCAGTGATGCCTTCTGGGAAAGTGATATTTTCATGCCTCAGCTGTTGAATCACTGGGGGTAAAGCAGCAACTGTCAGACGGACGGATATAGTGTCAGCACCCGCTGCATTGCTAGCAATGCATTTATAAACTCCGCGGTCTGTGTAGGTAGCAGAGGTAATCTGAAGAGTACCGTTAGCTAAGACTGAGACACGCTGTTCTGATGTAGCAAGTGATGAGGCAGCTTCCATATGCACCATTGCCCTGTCAGGGAGAACCCAGGTGGTCCGCGGTGGAGGGTGGCCTTGGGAACGACACGCCAGTTTAACAGTATCTCCCAAGTATGCGGTTGTGTCTTGATGGCGTGGCTGTAACACCTTGGGGTGTTCAGCTAAGACTACCAAAGAGACTGCCACCTTGTCTTCTCCATACTGGTTCTGGACACTGCAGAGGTACTGGCCTTGGTCCAGAGGGAGGACATTGCGAATTATGAGCGTGCCATTAGAGTGGACTTCAAAGCGCTGGATCTTGGTGTTCTGAGCGATGCTGGCTCCTGCAGAGAGATATTATGACATATGAAAAATATGATAATGAAAAAAATCTGCATCTTAAATATATTGCCTATTACAAACAATACTTTACATATAACACCACTAATCACAGGTCTTGGGTTCACTTCATTAGACTATAAAAGCTAGGGATGTCCAGGCATTTTTAATGTATCAGGTATTGACTTCCCGATCCGCTTCCAATCCTTAAATAGTGCTTACAGTTCAACAGCAGAGCATAACTGCATTATTTAAGGTGGAATGGAAAATTTGGGGAGGAAGAAAACTTTAGCTTAAGAGACTTATTAGCACTATGCCTAATTCCAGGTGTGGGCTACAAGGGTATAAAGCCCCCAAAATTGAGCTGTGGAGCAATGGAATGATGGTGATGCTCCATCCAATTCTTTTGGGATGTGTTGGGCAGTTAAGGATGAGGTGGGGCGGTGATCATCCAACATCCTGACCTCACTAACACTTTAAAACACTTGTAAAACACTTTTTTAACAAAGCAGATAAACTCTTTTTTTAATCCCCTTGATTTCAAAATGTAAAGCCTCTGCATTTTAAGCATTATCTGTATTAAGGTCACATACCTGTGGAGGCTTTAGTCCAGGACAGGAAGGGACGAGGCTCTCCTACCGCCACGCATGGCAGATAGGCGTCAGACTCAGCCTGTGCTGTCACGGTGCTAACATCAGTGCTGGTAATCTTAGGCTGCCCTCTCCTAGCTGGGACAGCTGGGGTTTGTCGAGCCCCTTCAGATGTAGAATTGAGGGCAGTGGAAGCACCTCTACTCTGTCCATTCGCCATTCCAGGAATGGGCAATTTTGGATGGGTTGCTGCTGGGAATTCTGGGGCAGCTGTAGGAGCTTTTTTAACTGCTGTTTTGTGTGGTTTGGTGTTTAAAAGCTTGTCAGTCTTAGCATCAGGTTTGGTATCTTCTAACTGACTTGAAGAATGAGAAACATGTGGCTTGGTTCTATCAGGTGTTGATAGATCTTCTGTAATGATCTTCTCCTCAGTGGTGGATATTCTTTCCTTGTGTCTATCAGGGATGAGATTTGTACTGTCAGGTACCGCTGCCTTCCTCTTACTAGAGGGGGGGGATACTGGTATCTGGAAAGGTACATGTGGTTTCATTGTCTTTGCTGTTGTTGGTGGAGGCATGGTTGTTTCAGAAATGGACTTGACCAATGGTGATGGTGGTGGTGTTGTAGTAGTAGTAGTTGCTGATGTTGTTGTGGTGCTTGGTAGGAAAATGACTGGAATATCATCAGGTACATTTGTTTCTGCTATTCCTGGCTTCGTTGTGCCTTTCTCGGCATGATCTCCATCTGCTGAAGCACTGCTAAGCCTTTTTATAGTAGTTAACCCAGATCTCTGAGCACTTTGGGAAGTGGCAGGCCTCTCTGTTGTAACCTGAGGGCTTTCATGCGCCCCCTCATAAAGGTTTGCTTTCGTTGAGCCACTAGGGATTTCTGAGTCATGGCCCTCAGTGATTTCATGCTGGTTACTTGGGGCAGATGAGGAGAAAGGCCTCACTGGAAACTCCCCCACAAGCTCCGTGGATGGAGGCACGTTTTCAGCTTCACTGGGCGTGTATTGATTCTCTGCTTTGTCTGAACCCGCACCTGGTTTTACTTCTGCTTGCATGTGAGGACTCTCTGGGGATGGGTCGATTGTGTCATGGTCTACTGTAGCACTTTCACGTGGTGCCCCTTCGAAAAAACGATGAACTGCAGGGGGGCGGATGCTTGTAAACCTCTCTTTGTCAGCATCCTGAATCGAAAGAGATAAAGTTGGAGTCGGTTCTATGTTTATCTCTGTTTCCCTGTGTGCTATAACACCTAGGGATGTTGATGGGGGCACTGATGCTGTTGTGCTGCTCACTGATGTATTAGGTGGTTTGGCATGGGAAGAAGGTGTTTCCCCTGCATCCGACACTTTCTCTTGGACTGAGGAGTCAGGGGTTAGGTTATTTCTGCCGTTGTATAAAGGATCTGTGTTCTTTTCATGAGTCATTTTGCTTAGTGACGTTGCTTGGCTGTCAGTAAATGGAACAGTGGTATCCACCTTGGCTCTAGTGCTCAAGGCCCCTGCAGATGTTGCTATTTCAGACTGAAAGGAGGCAGTCGTCTTGGTGACCTCAGAAACTGGGGCTAAAGTTGTGGGCTGTGGCGTGACATTTGTGACGTGCGTAGGAGATTTGGAGCCTTTCGGCCTTATTCTCTTTCTATTAGGCTTTCTCTGTCGGCCACCGTTCTTCCGCCGCAAACTGGACGAGTTCCTTGCACGTGAAGAAGGCACTGGATTAGTTGAGATAGTGTGCCTTCCCCTGTTATTTTCAGAAGCGGGTTTGCTCGTTGGTGCTACAGTGGTAAGCAGTGGAATTTGGGACATGTCTTGTTTCTCTTGAGTTGTGTGTCTTTGTAGGTTCTGCGTGGCTTGCGGAGCTGCAGTTGTGGTGGTTTCCATGAATGAGTGAGCATCAGCATATTTTCCTGTACTTTGTTCTTCAAGGGCTACAGCTGTGGTCAGTACTGGGCTGTGGTCAGACTCTCCTTGATAAACTTCTTCTGCATTTGTAAAGCTTTCTGGAATGCTGAATTCACTATGATCAACAACACTGCGATCACCCCCCGACCTCTCAACTGTTCCAGTTACTTTCTTACCAACAGTTGTATGGCTTTGGTTTTCGTGAAAACGGGTTCCATATGAAGGGGTGCTCAGTTCAACCCCCTCTGAAACGTCTGGCCCTGTCGTCCAATGACGAGTAGGCTGTGGACCAGTGGTGGTCTGCATGACATATGTTCTGGATGTAAACAAGTCTGAATCTGGGTTAATTTCGGGGGCAGCAATTTGATAAATTATATGCGTCTGGTCTACAGACCCCAGAGATCTTATTTCCAGGCTGATGTCAGTAGTTGGGACAGGCGTTGCTGACGTTGTTACTGCGTATGATGCTTCTTGTGGTCGCGATCCAATGGTAGTACCCTCTGCTGATGATCCTTCAATCCTGTCAAGAGATCCTGATTTCTTTGAGCTGGCAGTGTCAGGCTCCAGTAATATATTTGTGCTCATCTGAACAGCACTTGGAGTAGTTGTTTTTGGACTGCTGCCACCTCCACGGACCTTTGCCAGAATGCTAGCCCAACGCTTTGGATCTATCTGACTGTTTGACATATTGATTCTTCTTCTTGTTTCTACTGTGTTACTCTTGTCTGCTCCAGGAGGCATGACTCGTCTTCTGGGCATAGCAGGACGTCTCCATGGCTTTCTAGATGGGTGTCCACCCTGCACACCAATGTTTGGGACTCTACTGTTGGAAGTATTCATTTGCCTAGTAGGAGCCTTTTCTACAGGCTTCCCATTTTCATTGTCTCCAGAAGCTTCCACGTCATTGTCCATGGGGGCTTTTATTCTGGTGGAGACTCCTTCTGCAGGTTGAGGTCTACTGAAATATTTTCTTACAGGCAGCCCACCAGAGGGCCTTGTCAGAGTCACCTTTGTGGCCAGAGAGTCTGCACCATGTTGATTTCCCGCTACACACTTGTAATAACCATTGTCTGACAGCTGGCTATTGAGGATGGTTAAGCTTCCATTTGAAGCCACAACTATCTTCGATGAGTTTGACTTTGTGTTCACGATGCTGGTATCAGGAAGGATCCAGTTTATTTCTGGGTCTGGAGAGCCTGAAGCTAAACAAGAAACGGAAACAGGTCCACCAGCAACTCCTGCCACCGGTTCAGCCACCCCCTCACCTCCAGGCGGTGGACTAGAAGACTCCTCAACCGTCAGACGAAAGGGGAGGATACTGATATCGTCTGTGACTAAAGCTATACAGTAATACACACCTGAGTCCGAGTGATCCACTGCCCTTATATCCAACAACCCAGATGGAGACACTGTGATTCTGTTATCACTGCTTTGGTATGGGGCCTCAGCTTTGGAGCCATCAGGCAGCATCCATTTGATCGAGGGATTCCCTGAGCTGTGCACGTTGCAATGCATCTTAACCGGCTTCCCCACCACAGCAGCATGCGATATTTTGGTGTCATTCCTGGACTCTACCATAACCCACCTTCTCCTCTGCTGCCTCATTGCCTCTGCCTCTACCAGCTGGGTCATGCGGGTACTAAGAACAAGTCGAACCCGTTTACTTGTAGATTGGGGTCTGTTAAGCTGCAGGTCCAGAGACGGCTGCATTACCCATGAGGGTTCTGCCACAATGTTGACTTTCACACCAGTGTAGTAAAGAGCGTCCTTTTCAGCATCCTGCCGATACCTGTAACTCGCATGAGGTTCCTTGCTCAGCATAATGTCCCTTTGCATGTGGGCAGGTACATCACTGTAATATGCAATGAGTCTCCAGAGCCTTTCGTAGTTGGTTCTGTCAATTGGGCACTCCAGATCCAATGTCAGTGTGACATTTGCAGTAATCTGATGTGGGTTTACATGGTCCCAGTTCATTCTGGTTGATTCTGTAGGTTCATTGACATCGCAGTGGAGACTGACCTTGTTCCCATGCTCATCTGAGAGGTCTAGTGAAACATTCCCAAGAGGCTGTCGAAATTCATCTAAGGTCATGAGTTCACTCTCTGTGTCCAAAACCGAGGTTCTGTGAGGAACACTGATGATGGGACTGTTGCAGGTTGGGTTGTCTAGCTCCTGGAGATCTTTTTTCTTGAGGTGTTTTGGAGAAGAACACATAGGGCACAACTGGCCTCCAGCAAGGGCCCGGTCTTTCTTGCATTTCAGGACACCTGGTGAGAGAGGGAGAGATTAGGAAGATGGAACTCTATGGTGTCCATGGCATGTACTGAATTACCTGACATTAATTAGTTAATGTTATTTAACTACTAGCAAATGAGACACGACCAGGGAGGCAGGAGGCAGTGAGGATGCTGATGGGGTGGCAGCACCTCAGAGATTTCAGGACTGTGTAAATGCAACTAAATCATTCCACAAAACCTGGCATTACCTGGTGCATTTTTGCTCCAGTCTCCGAACCATTTCATCCTGCAGTCACAGATCCAGGGGTTGTCGTGCAGGAAGAGGTTCTCCAAGTGTGGCATGCCAGCCAACATCTTCTGCGACAGCGTGGTCAGCCCGTTCTCAGACAGATACAGGTGTTTGAGGGTGGACACGGGGAAGTGGCCGAGCACAGAGAGGGTCGCAAAGGTGGCTGGATGGAGTTGCTGTAGCCGGTTGCCCTCTAGCTGAAGTAGACGGAGGGAGGTGAGGCCTTGGAAAGCGTCTGGGTGGATGAACTCCAGGCGGTTGTGGTCCAGGTGCAGCCTGGCTAGGTACCAGAGACCCTGGAAGGTGTGCCTGCTGATTATCTTCAGTTTGTTGTAACTCATCTTCATCATCTGAGGGACGTGAGGAGAAAATGATATACAGACAGTTTGTTGTTAATGATCAAGGGTGACAGAATGAGAGGACTGGTGAAGATTAGGTGCTATACTTCCCACACCTGAAGAGAAGTCAGATCTCGGAATGCCCCATTAGGAATGTTATGAATGTCATTCCCATGCATCATGAGGAGCTCGAGTTTTCGCATACCAGCGAAGGAGACGTCAGTTATCCGGGTTATAGAGTTGAACCTGCAAACAAAAGAAAAACACATATATATTTATGTGCAGTTTCGTCAACCTGAAGAGCCAGACTACACATTTTACACTGTAGGTCCAAAAGTATCCAGACACCCCTTCTAATTAGAGAATTCGGCTCATTTAAGGTGCACCTATAATGTATAACAAATTGTATAACCGCCAAAGAAAAGCACTACTAGAGGAACGGGACGTTCTGCTGAGAGAACGGGACACCACGAGGGGTATGAAGACACCCCTCCCCCGTCGACACTGGAACTTTCTCTTCTGGAGTGGTGAAGCTCCATCCGGCACCTCTGGGATAAGCTAAAGTGGCATTTTTGATCCAGGACGGATCACTAAAGTTTTTGTGGCTGAACGTAATCAAATCTTCCCAGCAATGTTCCAACATCTAGTGTAAAGACTTCCCAGAAGAGAAAATAGAGACAAACTCTCTATGAATACCCTGGATTTCACAAGAAACACTGGATGCACAGGTGTCTTTGTCCAAACCTTTGGAGATTTAGGGTCGGTTTTCCAGACAGGGATTAATTTTTTAGTCCTGGAAAGAAAAGTGTGACCCAACTTGGGAAACCAGCACTGATTGTCCTAAGGATGAGCCGTTGAAGTGAAGGATGACACATTGAAATTAATACTAAACCCTTGGAAAGACTTGGAACACTAAGCTGAGCCCTGAACCTGTGCGTAAATCACTGTGGAAGGCAGATGTGCGCCCTCAGCCAGCTCAACAATGACTGCTTTGTTGGCAAGCCTTTTCGCTCTCCAAACTCTTACCCCAGGTTCATGCGCTCCACTTGTTTGGGCACGCCAGCAGGCACGGTGAGCAGAGAGCGGAAGGTGCAGTGCACTTCTTTGGGTTGGGGACATGCGCACGGCCGCGGGCAGCACCGGGCCAAATCTGTCCGTGTCAACAGCAGCAGCAGGAGCAGCGTCCAAATGTGAGCGGCTGAGTGGCCCATCTTGAGCCCAGCAGCTGTGGCTACCTCCATCTGCAACTGGACACAGGGGTTAGAATGTCAATTTTGCAAAATCTCTGTAAGGCAAATCACATTCTTACCAAGTTAGTCACCTACCAAAGTTCCTTATCCCTTGAGAAACAGAAAGACAAGAATCAGGAACAGCATTATGCCATTTTCTTTTCTTTGCCACTTTTGCAAATATTACACAGTACTTTGCACCTATACGGACAAAAGTATTGGGACACTGCCCGTTCATTGCTACTTCTTAATCAGGAGTCAAATCAAGAGTGTATTCCTGCTTTTGTTGGAGTAACTGTCTCTACTGTCCAGGAAAGAAGATGGCTTTCTACCAGATTTTGGAGGAGCATTGCTGTGAGGATTTGACTGCATTCAGCGACAAGAGTGTCAGTAAGGTCAGGATTTTGGATGATCAGCACCCCACCCCAACTCATCCAGAACTATTAGATGGAGCACCATCCGTCATTCCAGAGAACACAGTTCCTCCACTGCTCCACAGCTCAATGCTGGGGGCTTTATACCCCTCTAGCCCACGCCTGGCTTGATCTGGTGTTGATCTGCTAGGAAAGGAGAGATTCCTATTCTACTGACAGTACTTCTCTACAGGGACTAGACAAGCTCTGTGTGTGTGTGCATTTGCACATCTGTCTCAGCAGTGGGTGCAGCTGAAAGTAGCTGAATGCATTCATTAGAAGGGGTGTCCACAAACATTTGGACACATAGTAAAAAAAATGCAGTGAAAGGTGCATCAAATGGTCCTTTGAGCCATAAAAGATGCCACAGGAGAACCATGTTTGCGATGGAGATGTATGAGTGTGAAGAACCCTTAACAGATCTAAAGAACCTTCTCTAGATGCAAAGGTTCTTCGCCAATTTTAAGGTTCTTCACACTCACGCATCTCAATTCCAATTATATGGATCTTAACGAAACTACAAGTGCCTTCTCTATGGTGTCGCTCAAAGAACCATGAGGAGAACCTTTATTTTGTATAAGAGTGTGTGGCTTCTGATGGCAGCTCCAGTTCTTTATTGCCGGGGATGGTGGTGATGACTTCCACAGACAGTATCAATTCGCCATGGAGACTAAATCGCTCACCCAGAGGACTTTAGAAAAACAGCTAGAAGAGAATGCATGCAAAAAGAGAACAGTATAAAACGCCTGCTGAGAGTTAGATCTGGGATGAGAGAGTTTTCAGAGTTTAGGCCTTCTGCACTCCTCTACTAATGCAGTTCCTGTACCTTTGGGGTGTTTCTCAACTGATCAGACTGTAAATGAACACAAAGGGCAGGTCTTACCTTATGTTGTCTTTGTTAGCACAGTCCTACTCCTAGTTCAAGATGACTTTCATTCATGGTTCCTCTGCAAGGTTCATTGTCAACCGTGACAGCACCCAGCATGGACCACGAAGCAGCACCAAAGATGACACGACCCCCAAACAAACCGTTCTCACTCATGAAGAGAGTTTCCCAGATCCACAATTCAGCCCCTGATCCACTGCAGTTCCTACAGGTTGGTGCAGAATGACTTTAAAGAAAATAAAAAAAAATAATAAAAGAAATAAAAAGAAAAAGAAAGAAGAATGCGCGTGCATGAAGGTGTGTGCGCGCTGTGTGTGCTGTGCGCTAGTCCAGATCTTCTGCGAGGGTCCTGCACAGCTGCTCCTCGCTTTAGTTTTGGGAACTTGGGAGTGGAACTTTTCCTCTGGCGACGCGCGTGCTCGCGGTGCGGAATTGTGGTGTTTTTTTTAACCCACCCGTTTTCAGACAAGCCCCGCCTCCTGCTCTCTGATTGGCTAGTCCTGGCGTGCTTTCCTCAGCAACACTTCAGCAATGCCTGAAACCGCCTATCTCCACATGTAGCTGTGTAGGACGATCCCTGTGTTCCCCTGATCGGGATAAAAATGCATATTTTTAACAAATAAAAGTCCTGGAGTGATGATTCATTCACAGAGCATTTATCAGGTATAAGGTTCCAGGTGAAGGCAGTGTGTGGCAGCAATGTGTCAAATCTAATAAGTTTAATTTAGCAGATTTATTATTTCATAATTGCTCTGTTTAGACCATATTTTGGAATTCCTGATATACTGTGTCAAAATAAAAGTGTTATATTTCCAAGAAAGTCAGTTAATAATAAATCAAGATTTGATGAGTTGATAATTCCACATTAAGAGAAAATGAGTCATTCATTTTTTTTATATTAAAGCCTCCATGTACTACATTTATCTTAAAAATTTTATTTTGTTTATTTTTTCTTTTTTATAAAATGTTCTTATATATTTTATATATATTATATAAATGTTTGTATATTATAACAACAGATTGGTCCCTAATGGCCTGCCTGGAAAAATGAAAGTTTACATAAATAAATAAATAAATAGATCAATAGATCAATAAATCTTGCCTAAAAGTTTATGGATTTAACACACTTTATATAACAAAAAAGGACCAAGATTTCAAGGCATTTTGGTAACAAACAAACAAACAATTAAAAAGTGAGTTATTTTTATAGGTCAGTGCTTACATTGTTGCTATGAGCAGCACACAGCTGTACAGTTGTAATGGGGCCTTTGCAGTAATGGGCTCCTGAGCTTTTTCTTAACCATGCCAACCATTCTGTAAATGTCTTGTTCTTTCTTTGACAAGCTGAAGCGGCTTCCCGTTAAATAGGTCAGGCTCCTCTTAAGTAAAGGTCGAACAGGGTTCAAAGCCTTGTCATTTACTCTGCTGCTCGCATTCTCCCACGCCACACACACATACCCACACACACACACACATACACACACACAACCTCTCACACTGAGGTAAGTGTAAGTCAAAGGTCTTCATGAAGCACTGCTGGAGCATTTGGAGTTAAAAAAAATATATCAAAGAACAAGCAGAGTCAAAGGTCGCCGACTCGTGCCCTTGTTCTTGACCACTCTGCTCTTTCCATGCATCATCATGTCACTTCAAGTGGATAACACGTCTTCACGAAAACATCATGTAGGTGTCTGTCATTATCGTGACCAATAGGGCTCTGAATACACAATGAGAGGAATTGAATGGTTTCTGATCACGAGAACACTGTTGACAAGATACTGCATGGTGACAGCACAGACAGCAGTCACCCTGACGAGATCTATAGCAAGAGGAAACAAGAGACTGTAGCCCAGGGGTACCTGATCCTGGTCTTGGAGATCTACCAATCTGGTAGATACAAGTTCTGATCCCTCACAGCTGGCTCTAATATTCAGAAGCCCATGAAGGCCTTCATTAACTGGATCGGGTGTGTTAGATTAGGGTTGGCACTAAGCTCAGTAGGTATCCTCCAGGACCAGGATTTGCCAGGATCTGCTGGAAGTTAGGAAAAGAGGACGTCTGACCTCAGAAACCCAGCAATGCCACTGATAGCAACTGATACACTTAAACCAGTAGAATATACACAACCTTGCTAATAACATGTTGGCTTCTATGCTGAGAATGGCCCACCACCCAAATAATATCTGAGTAGCGGTGGTCGCATGGTGGTCGTTTTCCAGTGATGGAGCCATTTCATTTCTTACAGTTTTGCTCATTTAGGCACTATAATAGTCATTAATGCCTATAGGATGCCAGCAAATAGTCTCTTCTTAAAAGGCGGTATTCATTTCAGCTTTTAAAATCCTTCACCGCAGGCATCCTGTCAACTGTGAAAACAGCCGGGAAGTCTGAGACAAAACCAATAAAACCAGTTAACGAGAGAAGTAAAATGCTAGTGACTTGTGTTTGCTTTTACTGGGGACTGTGGACACTGATAAAAGAAAAGAAATCAGTCATGATCTAGAAAGCCCTAAAACACTCTCTCCTTCTTCTAATCAAACTCTCATTTTATGATTTGAGCCCCCACATGTTGTTTGCTTGCCTTTCTGCTGGACCACCTAATGTCAGTCGCTGTGCAAGTTCTTATATCGTCAAGAAACTGGCCTGAAAGACAGAGTCCACTGTAGGCCCTTGTAGACACACAGCAGCATAATCTGGCGAGACACGGGATTCTTCCAGAGTCTTGTAATAAAGGTTCTATGAATTCAAACCATATAAAAGCCTTTTCTCAATGAAGCACAAACTGAAGAACATCTTTAAAGAACCTTGGTTCTCAAGAAATGGTTCCATATAGTACCATAAAAGTGATTCTTTCTGTTGCTTTTAACCAAGAGCGTCCAATATGAAAAGCCTACCCAAAGGAAAGAGCTGTATGGTCCTAGACCTAGACCTAGACACCTAGACTGTGATATTCACCTTAGATGGTTCTTTAGTAAAACACCAGGTTCTATATAGAACACACAGTGAACACTGGTTGCATTGCATGGTTTTAATGGCTGACTTCTAGAGCAGGAACCCTGCTGTATATGGTTGTATACACTACCAGACACTATTGTTACAAGTCAAGTGTTCAATCAACCTATATTGAACACTTTTGTGTAGTGTGGTAGAGTGAACCAGTTTGCAGAGTTAAGCTTCAACTCTAATCTAACAGATCTGAATAGGTTTAGGTTTAGCCAGTTTACAAAGTTAATCACCCAGTTAACAAAGGCCTTCAGAGACATCTGAATATTAAAGCCAGGGGAGTAATCCAGGGTGGTAGACCTCCAGGAGCAGGACTAAGCTCTTCAAGCCTTAAAAAGGTTTTGTCATGTTCACATCACTTACAACCAAGTACTTTAAGAACTATCCCATCATTATATGGGTTTCTCATCCTTTGAAGATAATTATGTCTTTAGAAAATGGTCTTTTACCGTTTGCAAGAGTGTGAGCTTGTTTACCTTTTGTCACTCAAATAACGGTCAAAACATAATCAGTAACATTACTTTTCCATTACTGTTTGAAGTTGCTTCTGATCTGACATATTTATCATAATCTGTAAATTGGTTTCATAAAATCTGAAGATACAGCTTTAATATCCCTCCCCCGTCTTTCCACCTCTCAATGTCACAAATAACTATTGCTATCAGTCATAGTGATGAAGCTTTATGGACTTTATGGGCACACTCAGAAAATTATGTTCAAACTTTGGAATTTTGTTGATCACCAAGAATGCGATTGTTATTTGAGACCACCCCTGTACTTTGATTTAATGTCCAATGAAAACGGCCATTAAGAACAGGTTCTTCATTTTTCAGGAGATTTTTATTAGCAGATATTTTAAATTTAATTTTGTTCGGATTTGTTTTTCTCGACTGTCCGCTCTGTTATTTGCGTGTGATCAGATCAGATTTGCGTGTCCAGACATCACAACCATATCTGCATGTGTTGCTGTGGTAACAATATAGGCGTCAGTCAACTAACCTGTGGCGCTCTTCATAGATTCCCGCACATCCGTCACTCTGGAATTGACATGGCCGTTGTCCGTCGCATTGCACGTGACGCAAAACACAGTGATCACATTCCAAACTACCTCCAAATGTGGTTACGGATTAGATTAGCAAAAATCTGATTCCACATGGTCAATCTGAATACAATCTAAATACACCAAAAATCCGTCTGAACGTAGCCTAAGTTGCTAGATGGAGCCACCACAGTTCGGACTTCCCACGAAAATCCCACGTCCCACATTGGACTGATATCTGTGGAATTTGGTCTGCAGGACAACACATCTTCTTGAACTCTTCAGAGTGTTTCTCAAACCATTCATAAACAATGGGCCTCATTTATCTCTGAGTAAAAGGACTGGTCTAGGATCACCTCTTATTAACTGTCTAATTGGCGTCAGTGAACTTTAACTGATCCCAGATTTTTCCCAGATTAGAAATGATAAATTTAATTTTTTCCCTTTTACTCCCAATCAGAAACTGTCAATTAACCTATCCAAATCTCCCCCTTGCACTAGCTATGCTCCCAACACAGGGAGGGTAAAGACCAATACATGCAAACTACCCAGGGGTGTGGGTTCGATACCCGGGCTAGGCAAGCTGCCATTGTTGGGCCCTTGAGCAAGGCTCAGCAATAGCTGCTCCTCGCTCTGGTAAGCAGCCATGTGTGTGTGTGTGTGTTTCACTGGTGTGTATGTGTGTGTTCACTGCACTCAAGCCAAATTGCATCTGTGTCTGTCACAAATGGTAAATAAGGTTGTCTTGTCTTGTTTGGACTCGAGATAATGAATAAGTGAAGAGTGATCTCAGACTTTTAAGGAGTACTGTATGTGGCCAGCAGCAGTGCAATGTCTGTGGACAGCTATCCACCAGGTCAGAAGTCAACTCTGCCATCAGACATCCATACATCATTGTTACGCCACATGATCTTCAAACATACTCCCTCCAGAGCCCTTGGCTGCATTAGGTGTTAATAAAGCACCCTGTGGATTCCTCTTCTGTCACCTCAGACTCCAGGGTAGGTGGAGAAAGAGCAGGCTTACGAGCAGTCTGATCAAGCACCATGACAGGCGAAAACAAACCCAACTGAAATGTGTCTGCACCCCAGACATATGGACGTCTACTGTGTCCAGCTACTGCTGAGCAGAACTCAACAGGAGGCTAACTCGAGCTAAGTCGAGCTGACCCTGAACTGAGAAGTCTGTCTGGGGGCCTTCTCTGGGGATAATGGGCAGCAGTCTATTTACACTGGTCATTTTCACGTCTCATATCTTGATAATTCCCAGATTGGATTCCCAGACTAGGTTTCATTTGCACCTGGTCATTTTCAGGGATGCCCAATATGCTGCTGATCCTCCACAAGCCATCAAAACATCCCATGGTCTCCAAAAGGTCACTGAAGGTGCCCAATGGTATCTGGCACCAAGATGTTAGCAGCAGATCCCTGAAGGCCTTTAAAGCTATGTTCAGACTGCAGGCAAATCGGATTTGTTTCTTGAATCAGATCTGATGAGATGACTGTCTCCACTGTTATTTGATCAGATCGGACATCTGATTGTCCAGACAAAACTACCATATGTGTTGCTGTGGTAACAACATAGGCGTCAGAAACATGTAACAACATGTCTTCTTGGATTCCCGCACGTCCGTCACTCTGGAATTGACACGATCTGCATCATTGCCAGAGTCCAGAGTGTCTAGACTGAGATGCATTTGTACAAATCTGATTGCAGTTGGATCCGATTTGCAAAAATCTGATTCCACATGGACTATCAAAAGTCAATCTGGATACAATCATAGATACGCCAAAATTGGATTTGGGCTGGCAGTCTGAACATAGCCTAAGTTGCTAGATAGAGTCACCACAGTTCGGACTTCCAGAATTCCAGAAAATCCCACATTGGACTGACATCTATGGAATTTGTTCTGCAGGACAACACATCTCCTTGAACTGTTCAGTATATTTCTCAAACCATTCATAAACAATGGGCCTCATTTATCTCAGAGTAAAAGAACTGACCTAAGATCACCTCTCATTAGCTGTCTAATTGAAGTCAGTGACAGTAATTTATCCAAAGATCAGCATTCTTACTCTGAAAAATGTGATAAATATGGCCAATTTGAGCAGAGTGGCAGGATCATTTCAGCCTGCTGAGACCACTGCCATTGAGGATTACCATTTCTATGAACGGGTGTACCTGGTACCTAGAAGTACCCAGTAAACTCGTCTTCGGCTCGTGTCTGCTGTTATTTTAGGAGGACATACAACCTTGAGCGCTCTATTGCTTTAATGACAACTAAAAAAATACCTCATGGACTGGCTCATGGACGACTCTATGAGTAATGAAAATGACACAATGGTGGAAGAGGACTGGGTAGTGTTGGGTACTTCCCCCGACAGTGACCGGGTAACTAGATCACAGTGTTTATGGGTTCTTTTGTATACAACACTGACGCAGGTCTGACTGGGAGGAGTAAAAACTATACATAAGCAGCTTCAGTGGTTTAAGCAATTTGACTGCAATCCAAATTCCTAAGCATCTACACTTGGCGTTTTCACAATCAGATAACTATACAATCACCCAAGAAGCATGGAGTGGCGCATCAGTACATGTCAAATAGGCTTTCTGATGATTTCTCATCAGTAGAAGCCTTATACCACTTTTAGAAGGAGAAGACAGTTGTTTGAGGTCCTGATAGGGCTCAGTTTTGCAGAAATACATTAGGACTCTCTGTTGACTGTAATTTATGTCTGGGTTCAAGGCCGTGTCTGGAAGACAGTCCTTTCCTGTTTTGGCTCCCAAAGCAAAGATTGTACAATTGGAATTCAGCTTGTTTAGGCTTCAGATATCAAACGCTAAGAGATTTAGTGTTTCTCAGTTAAATCTGATTACAGGGCACCTGTGCTTGTTGTATTTGACAAATTGCTAGTTTAGGGTTGCTCGTCGGAAATCTTTGTAGGATCATTATCAAAGGATATTTGGATACTTAAACAGTAACCTGGGATCTAGCGAGCTGCATTCTGGTTTAAGGTGAGGCACGCATCAAAGCTTGCACCTGCTCTCAGGTGTTGTTTTGAACTTACAGGAACCATGTTACTCCTCCAGTAGGGCCGTATCTTCCACCTGGTCAGCACATGTTAGCGCCTAGAAGCTCCTGACGTTTTTAGCACTGATCCTTGGAGCTCTCTCTCTTCCGGTAGCAGGGTCGAGGCCTCGTACATGCTTGACCTTTAGCAAACAGCGTTCAGGTGTAGGGTCAGCCTTTTGTCAATCAAGCTACAGTTTGTACACTGGAGAATGTCGTGCTACAAACCAGGCAGTGGAACAGGCATTCTGCATGGTCAATCACTAGTCATCTAGTTCTCACTTATGCCAGAGGTAATTTATTAGCATAGCAGGGTTTGATGTCCAAAGATCATTTTTTTCTTCAGTTTAGCTCTGGACCTACAAGGCTAACATTGCTAACAAACTTTAGAAGTCAATACCCACCAAAATAAAGTCAACGTTTGCACTGCTCACCTAAATCATTTCTGAAAGTTTTTTAAGGAAACACAAATGTGTCAATGTGGTTTTAGACATAGTATGACCTCCAGTGAACTATGAAAATGCATAAAACATCAACACGTAGCTCCAGGAGCTCCAGCGGGAGCCATATAAGGGCGTTTTCACGCTTGTCTTGAATATACAAGTCCGCACCTAGAACTCCGGGCTCGTTTCCCTTGGATACAAACACTCAAGAGGCAAAAAACAGCACTTGGAGTCATGGCAATTCACCCTGCAGGAACACCTGCAAACAATGAGGAGAAGGTTTTTAGCCCATGCAGGCGATAAATTAAGGCAGTCAGGTGACAAAACGAACCACACGCAGCTCCGGGAGTGGAGAGATGAAAGCGAACCCCGGTCCACTGATTTCAGGAGGACCAGAGATCAGTTCTCTGGACTTGTTCTGGACTCAAAAACAGCTTTCACACTTGACCAAATGTACCGAACTCTTCGAGCAAGCGCTCCTGGGTCAGGAACAAAATGCTAGTGTAAAAAGGCCCTAAGATAACAGGCAGAATCTGTTCCCCTTTTGCCTGCACACACATCGTATGAACACTAGTTTATGTCTGCAATTTCTGTTACCCTGTACCTTTAATTAGCAGTTTATTATAAATAGAAACATCCACATGCATGCATAATGCAGATAGCCTAATTCTCCATCTCACAATCTTACTGCATCACAATAATTTAGACCTGGATGTGGTTTTTGGCATGAATTTGAATATATCTTAGATGTGGACAAGTGGACAATGAATAAATAATGCATTAATTCATTGTAACAGATTTTCACCCAATTAATCCTTTATACACTGACCATATAAACTTTTACCAGTGCTGCAGATGAGGACTCTCAGGCATGTAAGTAAGTAGGCAAGGAGGACGTAAGTAAGGCGAAACCTCTGTAATCTGTTACTCTTATCATGATTGAAGGTTCCTAAAAACAAAAAGACTTCAGGGTCCGCCAATGTTAAACCTGCCCTGACCAGTACACACAAGACATGAGCGGATTTACTGCATTTTACCAAACAGATCATCTGTCCTTCTTCTCCTCAGGATCCTTGCAATGTTCTCCATATCTCTGTCTATGAATCTGAGAAGCTGGAGTTACTCCCATTTGTCCAGGACCAGCTTTACAGGGCCAGACGAATTCACACAACTGATCTGAACTGCATGAATATGGCAACGTTGCGTTTCCAGACAGTGACACATATGATGGTCATGATCTATGCTACTCGCACGTCCCTCCCACTGTGCAGCATATTCTCCCTAAAGGGGACCATCTGTGGCTCCAGACTGACCTGTAGCTCCACACTGCTTAGAAATAATAAACAGCACTCCGCCATTTGCTCTATGACCTTGTGTTTCGCTCTGTTTTCCGTGGTGGCTGATTCTGCTTGGCTCAGATGATTGAAAAGAGGTTTCTTAGCATCGAGGCGCACTGTGAACCCGCACAATTTAACAGAGCTCAAAATAATTCTGATATTCAGTTTCCTTAATCATTTTTATCATTGAAAATGATTGAAAAGGATTAAGTCTAGAACTCATTGGTAAATTAACAGCATAAATTCTTTTTAAGATAAGTTTAGGCCTAATCTGGATCTAATAAGTCGTCCTTATTATTCCTTTGCTTTCGTGAAGTCAGGGTATTAAGTGGTCACCACCTCACCTCATCCCCAACCAATGGAGCACCAACCATCATTCCAGAGAACACAGTTCCACTGCTCCACATCTGAATGCTGGGGGGCTTTATTCCCCCTCTAGCCCACGCCTGCATTAGGCATGGTGCCAGTAGGTTCATGTTCATCTGCTTCAGAGAGTCCTAGTCTATTGATAGTACATCTCTACAGGCACTAGACAAGCTGTCTGAGGGTGCAACTTAAAAGAGCAAATGCATTCAGTACAAGAGGTGTCCATAAACTTTTGGACTTATGGAAATTAACCTTCTAGTGTGCCATTCTCTTGCTCTAAATAATCCAAGCTGTCTCAAATTATTCTCAAGAATTCTTAGTCACTAATTAGTTAATTAGATAGTTAGCTGAGGGGTGTCCACACACATCTGGAGATCTAGTGTGTAATATTCATCTGAAAAATGCATGTAAACATCGCTTTAATGCATAAATATAAAATGTCAAAAAAAATAAAAAATAAGAGGTGATTACCCGAAGCCAACCAAACTGATTAAACTCAATTAAATCGAGATTTAGCAGTTTCAGGAACCTAAAAAATAAATTGTTGAGCACACCTGATGTGTTAACTTTGCCATAACTGTTGGATATTAATGGGTTGGCTTTGGTGGCGTATTAGATGTTGAACCAACACAATCAACCCATTTGACCCAAGTCAAATCCATGAAAATTACTAGCATCTAAAGATAAGTACACTGTTAAAAGTATGAGATCCTTGAGCAACGTTGGGAGATTCTTCAGTTTAAACTCTTATGGTGCTTTGAGGAACCATTAAGAAACCTTTTTCTTCTAAAAACCTTCTTAAAGGTTCCCCAAAGCACCTAAAGAGTTTCCTCCACAGTTTCAAATGAAAGAACCTCCAAACGTTCCTCAACAACAGCGAACAAATCCATACTAAGCGACTTGCCTTACTTTCCATGCGCTGTAGGCCAGGATGCCTGTCCATGCTCCTGAACGCCAGGTCTCCTCAGGGTTTATGCTGAAGTTCCGCCACTAATCTAATACACCTGGCTCTAATATTCAGATGCTCCTGAGGATCTTCATTAAGCAGGATCAGGTGTCTTAGATTAGGGTTTGAGCTAAAAACTGCAGGAGGGCGGTAGGAATGACCTGTAGGCCATAAGGAAACTCTTGTGATTTAGTATGCAGGTAATAGTGCAGGAATTAGCTGCTTAATCACGGTTGCCAACTTGAAAACCAAACAAACAAAGGGACAGGATGGTAACAAACTGCATGAGTGCTGCTGCTGCTAATGGCATTGCTACACCATTCCAAACGCCATAGCTATCATGTTAGCGCTGCAGCTTCATAGAAACGCTTAGCTAACATTAAAATCATGAAATAATAACAGTTCAATTCATAAATGAATTAAATGAAACACTTTATATTATAGCTCTGTTCAAATATTCGATGTCTTCTTTTGCCCTGTTAGCGGCTATGGCTAGCTCTAATTTGACCCATTCGGCTACCTTCCTGCTCTTCAGTATCAGTATCTGCTCAGTGTATTGTATTAGAGCTCACAGGTTTGTAGGTCATTTTCCAGCTCTCTCTCACACTCTTTGTCTTGCTCCTCTGGCTCAGGGCCCCAGGCTCTCCTCATGGACATGGCTGTACAATAAACAGCCTTCCAGCCTGCTGCGTGCAGCTGGGCCTGGCGTTCTTGTTGAAGTGTCTGCGGTGGAAAACCATGGGCACATTGCTCCACACGACCCAACCTGAGGCGGGAAAGAAACCATTACCTTCGCTGTGAGGGGCTGAAGCCAATTTGAAGTGGTTGAACCTGGTTACGGTAAAGAGTGACTGTAAATGTATTTGAAGAAATGCATCATGGGCAGTTTTCAGACCTGTACTGGGCCGAGCAGACACGTAATCGTGTTCTTTGGTTAACATTTGGTTGAATGGGCTTTGAGGTCATTGTTGTGACGGCTGTTTAATCCAACCTTCCTTATGATTGGAAATGAAAGTTTAAAAGACGACCAGCAGAGCCAAAGACGTCAGATTTTTTAGACGAAGAGACCCGTCTATTAGTCTAGATTGTTTAAGTCTGGCTTTGGAACTGACTGAAGCTTTTGGTAAAAATAAAGGTGCTACAAAGGGGTTTTTGAGCGAAGACATTGGTTCCATAAAGAACCATGTTTGTGTGAGTTTGAAGAACCTTCAAATTTATTCATTAATAGATCCTTCAACAAACAGACTTTGTAAAACCACCAGTTAGTTCTGAACTACACTATATGAGCAAAAGTAATGGGACACCTGCTCATTCATTGTTTCTACCAAAATCAAGGGTATTAATGTTGGAGTAACTGTCTCTACTGTCCAGGGAACAAAGCTTTCTACTAGATTGTGGAGAATTGTTGCATGAGGATTTGATTGCATTCAGCAACAAGAGCATTACTGAGGTCAGGATGTTGGATAATCATCACCCCACCTCATCCCCAACTCTTCATCTCCATCCAAAAGTATTGGATGGAGCAACAACCACCATTCCAGAGAACCCAGTTCCACTGCTCTGGCATTAGGCATGGTGCCAATCATGGTCATGTTTATCTGCTCCAGATAGCCCTATTCTATTAGCTGTGCGTGTGTGCTTTTGCTGAATGCATTCATTAGAAGGGGTGTCCACAAACATTTGGACAAATAGAGTATGCTGCATCTTTAAATGAAGGCCATTTATCTATTAGCATAATAATTTTAACAAAGTCAGACGAGTCAGATGAGTCAGACTACCAGTCATGAAGGTCCATTCAGAGGTCATCAAGCTTTCAGACTAAACACTTTGGTGGAGAATTCTGAAAGTGCTTGCTTTGCATTTCTACAAATCTAACAGGCTTACTTACTCAGCTTTCAAAGTTTCAGAGCTTGATATTAATTGGAGTTGCCAAACACATTCCCAAGCTCCTACGTTGGTCAAACATCTCCGATTCATCTTAAGCTGTTCTAACTCCCAGTGACGTTGATTAATGTGCTTCAGGGCTCTACGATTAAGCCTTGATTCCATTCCAGTAGATGTCTATAGAGGCTTAGTTGTCATTATCAGACGAGCGCTACACCAGTCCCCCATCCTCTTCTGTATACACTGTTATGTCTGTGTTCTCATTTGTTGGAGATTTGCTGAGTAATACACTTGCAGTCTAGACACTAGTATTTGTACAGTCATCAACGCTAGCAGGCCTTGTGGTTGCAAATGCTTGATCATCACTTCACTTCGCCTCATTCTGATCCACAATATTTGCCTCGGAAGCGGTAAGTCACACTCTGCTGATTGCAAAATACTGCCTGATGCTAATTATTTTGATTTGAGGTTCCAGTAAACCAATGTTATTGCTAGTGGAAAAACCCAAACTCGCGTATGCACTGGTAGGTTCCCGTGGTTTTGCTATGATTTTTGGCCCATATTTGCTCTCAAACCTCATTCTCAGAGTTGTGTTTTTAGTTAAGAGATGTGTTTTTAGTTAAAATGCAATCACAGAAATGATCTTCTTCGCAGTCAGGCCTTGCATCACTCCTTCTCGGGGTCGTTTTGCCTTTCTAATGAATCTACGGGCTCTGGAGAAATGGGGGGTGGGTGGGAGTAGGGGTTCAAAACCTGGGGAAAACTGATTAAAACAGTTTGACGAGGACCATCTGTGGAATGGCATTTTAATGAATACCTTTCATTCCGGCTTGTCGCATTCGAAGGCAAGTAGCTGCGAAACCTCATTAATAACATCCCTGTTGAACGCGAGACAGGAAGAAAGAAAAACAAAAGGCTAATATCGCCTTTCTTAAGCAAACCGAATGTGAAGCAGCTGAGCTCATGGGGGATTGCTTGATCGAGGTGCACAGAAAGGAACCGTTTCTCAGCAGTGATTTACTGAAGGTTTTGAGGCAACGTGCAAAAGTTTGAGTTGGGAATGAGATGAAATATCTTTTTCAAGAAGTTAGGAAGGCAGGAGAAGGTGAATCCAAGGTTAGAGCAAGTCCTCGGCCAAAATATCTCACAAACCATCCATGTTTCGGGGTTGGCTCAATAGTGGGACCAGATGCAAATCTCATGAAGGCAATAATTTGTACTGTAAGTACAGAATTATGTAATGACTAAGGGTAGCATCTGTAATGGCAAAACCACAAACTGCACACACATAATTAACACACCAGCTGTTCTTCACATTCAGAGAATGCCTTCAGAAACACAAGATCCAAAAACAACAGGCGCTAATATGCCCCTGTATGTTTGAGTAAACTTTCGAGGCAGTGTGCTAAGGAGGTCAGACTCAGTATGAGTTTTACACCCGGTTCAGCAAATGGAAGTTCTTAGACAGTAGCTGGACAGTATCTTGAGAGGTTACAATTACACTGCAAAAGCAATATCTGAAATCTAGTCTAAAAATCTGATATTTCAGATTTTACACTGTTGTCATTTGGTATGATGCAACTATAGAGTGTAGTAAATGATCTAAATGTACTCTAGAGATGACAGAGATGCATTTTATCAGGCTAACCATGTTTATAAACTGAAAATAATGATATATCTTAGCAAGTGAAATCCTAGCTACATCTAGTCAAAATATTTGAAATTTCTCATTTTACATTGTTGTAACAATGTTATAAATAAAATATATGTATTTTTATTTTTAAAAAGTGTAATTCTATTGGCAGATAATTTCATTTGTTTCAAACATTATTTCCTTATTTGCATTCCTGCATTAAGCCAAAGTACCTGCCAATAGAATATAAATAGAATAGACACTTTAGTGATATAATCACTTAAAACAAGTAAAAATAAGTGTAAAACCTAATCTTACAATATTACTACAATCATCTCAAAATGAGAAATATTACACATTCAGACCACATTTAAGACAATTTTACTTGCTAGGATATAATTGTGAAAAAAAAAATGCGAAAAAGGCACTTAAGTAACTTATGACTACATTTGGACTTTGGAGCAGTGCTATTTATTCAGTTGGTTGAGAAAACCACAAAGAATCGGCCATAAATATTTCCTATGTACTTTCAAAACTGGGTGTAAATGCTTGGTTAATTCAGAAGTGTTTGAGAAGGTTCACTTATTTTTTAGTTTTTCGGTTGGACTGCAGTATTGATCTGTAACCAATCCTAAAGGCCGGTATGTGGGCCCATACTTCAGTTCCTCACCATTGAAGAACATACGTTACACAGTAGTTTCATAGCAGTTACTGAATAATTTATTGTAGTTACTCAATATTAGTAGTTACTGAATAATAGGTCTTGAAATTACCCCTGAAAAAAAGCCTAGGGTCCAAGAGGTTAAGTGGTGTGCAAATCAGGCCTAGTTAATGGACCACATCCAGAATCATTTCCTCTGTAATTTTAAAACTGGACGTAAATGGCTGATGAATGCAGACGTTTTCTAGTAAGTTCACTAAACTGGTCCAGTTGGATTGTGGAGCAGTGTTAATCTTTTAATAGCGTCCAAAGAAGGAAGCAATCCTCTGAGTGTAAAAGACTAACAAATCTATGCGTATTTTAAAACCCTTAAGTTGTTCCCTTTGGATTGTGGAACAGTGCACATAATCTGTTGGGATACGTCTTCTAGGATTCATCTTCTACTAAGCACACTTCCATTCCATATTGTGAGGGCTGGCTTGCGTAACACTACAGATTAATACTACTCAGCGCAAAATATGCATTTGGAAAAGACAGCAATGGAGTCAAAGACAGATGGAATAGTAGCTGTGTGCTTTAGGGGGGTTTAACGGATGAACCTCTGAGCGTCTCCACATGGATCCCTTTCAGGGGTCAGACTTGAGGGCCCAGCATATGGAAAGAAGATTGCTGGACCACCTCCAGAGAGCAAGAAGGCGACACAACCACCATAGCGCTGCAGGAGAAACCTCTACAGCACAGCGGCATCCATTTTCTTGTATGGAGCATTAGCATAATTAAATATTCGCTCAGCAGGATCTTTAGTAGGAACACCTTTACATCTACTCCTTCATGCAATTATCGAATCAGCCAGTAATCTAATCAGCCAGCGGCGCAATAAACAAAACCATGCAGTTACAGAAAAGCAACTTAAGGTAAGGTTAACAGCAACCATCAGAACACTGTACACCTCTGTGAACAGCTGTGGTGAGCAGAAAAGCATCTTAGAATGCACAACACGTCCAACCTTGTGGTGGATGGGCTGCAACCAGGGTTGCTACCAGGGATTTTGACCCCCGTGAAAAAATATTACATTGGGCCCCTGGCTGCAACAGCAGAAGACCATGTGAGGTTCTGTACTTTTGTCAGCCAAGAACAGAAAGCTGAGGCTGCAATGGGCACATGATCACCAAACCTGGACAGTTGAAGACTAGTAGCATGGTGTGATGTGAGGCAAACATATGGTAGGGTCAGAATTTGGCACCAACAGCATAAATCAACGGACCCAACCTGTCTTGTGTTAACAGTCCAGGCCTGTGGAGGTGGTGTAATGGTGTGAGTAATGGACCGCATGATGGACCAGGACATGGAGCAGAATCTAAAAAGGAATGTATCCAACATCTGGTGGAATTCATGCCACAAATAATTGAGGCTGGGTTGCAACAGGATGCTCTACCCAGTATCATCACAGTATTCCTGATAAAGAGAGTGAATTTTTTAATTTCTTATTACACTTCTGAAATAAAGATGCAAATAATATCTTAGCAAGTGAAGTTCTATGAATGTAGTCTAAACATCTAATATTTGTAACTTTGAGAGTATTATGGTTTAGTCAACAACTTGAAATCATTAAAAATGGTAAGCTAAAATGACAATGACAAGATTATTTAACTTAATTAACTTATTTTTTACTGTTTTTTAGTAATTTAATAAAATAAAGGTGTCTTATTCTAAAGGAACTTTGCTTAATTCAGGAAATAACAGATCATTTATTTTATACAAGGCATAATGCTTGAAACAAGAAAAAATATCTGCCAGTGGAAGGAAGACACTTTCAGCAGATACAGTTACTTAAAAGTAAGTTAGAATTTAAATTAAGTAAGTAAAATCTAAATTTCAAAAGTTAAATTAAGTAAAAGTTCTTTTGAATTAAGTAATTTAAGTTAGTAATAACTTGAATAATCTCATAATATTCTAGCAGCAACACAGAAATGTGAAATATTAGACATTTAGATTAGGTTTAATAGGATTTTACTTGCTAAGATATAATTTCTGCAGTGTATGCAACCAAAAATGTTCTTTGGAATGATGCCATTGGAAAAAACGTAGTTCCCTAAAGAACTCATCATGTTTTTCTGATTTGGGTTCCTATATTTTTAAGAGTCTATAGGAATTTATGTATAAGAACACATCACTGAACATTAGCGTAACCACTCAAATTGGTGTGGTAGAATTATTGCAGTAGCAGCATTACTTCAGGACAGATGTGTTTCCTGTTTGGAATGTAGATTGAGTCCAGCAGCCTTGGAGAAGATTTACGTATCCCTCTTGATATCCTGATCCCAGAAAAGTCCACTCTAAAAGGCAAAAAGAATCAAGAAAGGAAAAGATAGCAACACTGGAATGATCTGAAGGAAATGGCAGTTTTTTGGACTTGGTTTACTGTATTGGAGAGAGGCCTCTGATTTAATTCCCAGTCTGAAACTTTTGGATCACCAAATCCATTTGGATGAGCATGGAAGGTTTAGGTTTATAGCAGGTGCCGATTCAGGACAGAAACTGACTTGATGAGCTTAATACATAAACCACAGGGTTATTGTTTTACATAGCAGATATAGTCTTATATATAGTTGCAACAGGAGGCCCTACCCAGTATCAGCACAGTATTCCTGATAAAGTGTTGGAGAGTGATTTAATTTCTTATAACACGTTTCTTATTACACTTTCAAAATAAAGATGCCAAAAAGGGCTAAAAAAGATAAAGCATATCTTAGCAAGTGAAATTCTAGGAATGTAGTCTAACCATCTAATATTTTGAGAGTATTATGGTTTAGTCAACAACTTAAAATCGTTAAAAATGGTAAGTAAAAATGCCATTATTAGATTATTTACTATTTATTATTAATTAACTTTTTTTTTTTTTTTTTTGTAATTACATCAAATAAAGGTGTCTTATTCTAAAAGAAGATAACTTTGCACAGGGTTATTGCTTTACATAGCAGATATAGTCCTAAGATTAAAGCTATGTAGGAGGTGTGTAGAAAATCATGTTTGGAGAAAGCAAGATAACATTTAAAGGCATACTCTGTTAAGTGTACATGGGCCCTTTAGCCCTGATTTGCTGTTGCTTAAGTGCTTCAGGCCTCAGGTTCTGAAAGACTGGAACACATGGTTCATAGCCAAAACCATCCAGGACAGTAATGACTGGGTGTTGACAGGACGCAGATTCTAGAAGAGAATTTGGGAGTATGGCATCCCACCAGAACAAGGCTGAACGCTGCAAAAAATGATTTCTTAGCTAGTGAAAGTTTCTGTACGTAGTTTAATTATATAGTATCACTCATTTTGAGATTATTGTAGAAGTAACATTAGTTGAAACTAATTTCCAGCTTAATTTGACTTGTTTGAATTGATTCTATCTACTAAAAGTGTTCTAAAGTATCTTATACTATTGGCAGATACTTTGTTTGAGTAATGTTTCAAATAACTCAAACAATTAAAAATAAGTTAGTAGTAAGATAAATAATCTTTTAATATTCTTACATCAGTGTAAAAATGATATATTTATTAGATCAGCTAGGATTTCACTTGCTAATATATTACTTTAAATAGTGAAAGACTAAAAACACAAGACTTGAAGACTTACACAGTTTTGTTCTGTTTATAATCAGAGAAATTAACCAATTTTCTCCTGTTTTCAAAGTGTAGTTCCTGAGAAGTGAGGTTTTCAAAACATTGGCCTCATTCACCAATGACGTCCTACGAGTTCTCTTAAAAGAAACGTCTTGAGAAATGTCTACGAGTTTTTAAACTGCAGAATTGTTCACAGCTCTGCTCTCATAATGATTGATCCTCATTGCCCTTCCAGATACAACTGGGATAAACACTGGAGAAAGACAGAATCTGTGGGGGACATTTCTTCTTAAGAACGGATGGTGAATAAGGCCCATTGTCCTGCTTCTGGTCAGACGGATCTCACCTCAGTCTCAGCTGACTAATATTCACATTGCAAAAGTGTAAGATCTCATCATTTCTTTCATAGCTTTCAGCTGTCTATCATGCTTTGATAGCCTCGCTTTGATGGCCTCCAGAACCTCCAACAGTTAACCCCAATGGCCAATGGCCATCAGGCGGGCCGAAGGTTTTACTACATACTTCTATTACCCTGTAGTTACTGAATAATATGCTTTAGTGTGTAACAAGGCTTTCTCTTTTTTCCCTAAGGGTCTTTCAGGAGAACAAATTCAGAAATGAACACAATGCTGAGATCTGCTTTATGAAGATATGAAAAATCCTACATTGAATACCTTCACCTACTACCTTGCAAGCTCTTCACAGGGTCATCATGTAGGCTCTGCTGAAGTAAGCCCACAACTCCTCCAGACTCCAGTCTCAACAGTGAGGTCTGACTTCCATGACCCACTCCGGTCCAAGCTCACTATACAGCAGGCTAGACACCACAGTACAGTCCGTGTTCCAGCTAACTGAGGCTCAAATCCCACACGTTTAGAGGACAAGGCAGCACAGCTGAGAGCGAAGAGTACAGGGAATGATCTTGGGAGTGTTTGCGGCTGTTTTCAGACACATTTGATATCTAGGTTTACTTTATTCTGCCTTTCAAACGAACTCACAACTATGGTGGGCTTGTTTCCCCCCCCCCCACCTGTTTATAGAGCGTGATATCACCAATCAGTGAGCTTTGACAGCGCCCCCATCCTGTGGCTTATTCAGCTGTAAACTACATAGACATCCTAGAACAGAAATTTGACACATCAGACACGTCCTAGTTTTAAGATTTACTTAACATACCACCCAACCCTGCTCTGAACACCGTGCTCGGAAGACTCGGAAGTGGATTGGGATTAAAAAATAGCCACTACCCGATCCATTAAAACATGCCTGGGCCAGCCCCAATCTCATCCACTGCATCAGATCAGGACATTTCTAATTGTAACATAATTGGAATACTTTACCGAATACACTTAGGAGAGTGTGTGTTCAGCACTTAGACTCCGGTGCTCTCAAATGATGACCTCTTTGATGACATTCCCACCAAAGTCCATTCACAAGTGACCTGAGGTGATAGGAAGGCCCAGCTGCAGCTTGGATGGCCTCTGAGTCTACACACTGCTAAATCTCACGGCTGCTTCTAAGCTATCAGGCCATGTTTTACGTTTCCTCGCTCAATGCCAAGAAGACATCTTCTGGAACGGCTTTCAGAAAACACTCAGTTGCTGCCAGGGGATGACTCATCGCCTCTGTGCCTACGGAGTGTGTCAGTGTGTCAAAGCCTGAGTGTGTTTTACAGGCCCCGTCGTTGCAGTGACAGAACAATTGGACCTACAACTAGAGCTATCTTCCAAATAGTAAATCATGCTTTTGAACCATAGAGATATAGAGTACAATTTGATGTAACCAGAGTCTCTATGGTCGTTCTTACTATACAACACATGGGACGAACTACACTACATGTCCAAATATTTGTGGACACCCCTTTTAATGAATGCATTCAGCTACTTTAAGTTGCACCCATTGCTAATACAGATGTGCAAGCGCTGTCAATAGAATTCACATAAATCTATTGGCGCTGTGCTTTATGCCAGGTGTGGGTTAGAGGGGTATTAAGCCCCCCAGCATTGAGCTGTGGAGCAGTGGAACTGCGTTCTCTGGAATTATGGTGCTTCATCCAGTAGTTTTGGGATGAACAGAGAAGTTGGCCTGACCTCACTAACTCTCTTGTCACTGAATGCAATCATATCCACACAGCAATTCTTCAAAATCTCTCTAGTCTCTACTGTCCAGCCTCCCCTGGACAGTCTTCTCTGGACAGTTACTCCAACAAAAGCAGAATAATCATACTAAGACTGAGGGTGAATCTTTATTAACCAAGTCTGTAATGAAGCTCATATGCTGCAGTTCAAGAAATGGGTTTGGTTGATAACTAGCGTTGTGAGTTTCAGAGCAAGAGAGAGAGAGAGACTCTCTCCGAAAGCCTTTAGCTTCCATCACAAAGCAACAGCACAGCTGCAGTTTGAGGGCATTGTGCGGGAAATGGCGTTATGCTATAATTAAAATCTAATAATGAATAAAGAATAGAAATGATGATCACTTCAACGGATTTTAAAGATGGGGTCTATTAGGCAGAACCTCATTTTCCCTTTGCTGTAGCCAATATGCTTATTGTATTACGTGTGATGTGGCGTCTACATGGGGACATCGCTTCTAGTCAATGGCAGTAGAGCAACACAAGAGCTGAAAGTCCCACCCATTCAGTCTCTGGAGGTTCTTTAGAGCTGAGCCCAGTTATTTGTGAGCACATTACTCGTGCCAAAACCAGCTGTCATACAGAGCAGCTTCTTCATCAGGAAATATGACACTAGTGCGCTCACAGACATGGAGGCTTTAGACTGACCTAGTTATGATCTCATCAAGTTTGCTAACCTCAGATGTCCTTCAGCAAAGTTCAAGAAGGCCTAGAAAGAAGACCTTCTGGTTACATTGCATATGTAGTTCTGTTCAGTTATACACTACCAGTCCAAATGTTTGTGGACACCCCTTCTAATGAATGCCTTCAGCTACTTTAAGTTGCACCCATTGCTGACACAAATGTGCAAATGCACACACACACACACACACACATTGCGCCTAGGCTCTGTAGAAAAGACTTTCTGGAACAGATAAACATGACCCTAGTGGCACCATGCTGCCTAATGCCAGGTGTTGGACAGAGGGGGTTATAAAGCCCCCCTAGCATTGAGCGATGGAGCAGTGAAGCTGTGTTCTCACAACTTACAGGACGCGACTTACAGAATCTGCTGCTAAGGTCTTGGTGCCAGATACCACAGGACCCCTTCAGAGGTGTTGTGGAGTCTGTGCCTTGACCCATCACTTACAGTACGTGTCCACTGTACGTGAATTTGTCTTCAAATGCACAGCGAGAGAAGTTGAGCTAGCTTCAACTTAATGCAAAGTACATGTGGCAGACACTCCACACTGGCCAGTCAGGCAAAAGGGGACGCGAACCCAGATGGCATAGGAACATTTCCAGCGTAAATAGAGTATTGCAGCTGCCACAGCCCTCTTCTTTCCCTGGTGCATGGTGTAGCTTACTTAGAGTGTTTAATATCCATATTCATAGTTGAGTACAGTTATAATAACTGGCAAATTTGAGCGGGAAGGTGTGTCATTAGATAATTCAACGACTGTCTCACTTCGGTGAACTTGAGTGTACCAGAAAGATAGATGTTCCAGTAAATGTATGTTTAAAGGAAAAGAATTATTTAGACTTCAAATAAGAATCAGATGCATCACATGTCTTGGAATATAGGAATCAGATGCACACTTACGATTCAGCTTTGTAGATTTTTTCAGAAATTGGACATCATGTCTCTGAATATAAGAATCAGATGTGTACGTATGAGTGAGACATGCGTGTGTTCAAGTGTAACAATCAGAAGTGCTTCAAAAAAAAAAAAAAAAACAGGCTTGCGTGTCTCTCTAACTGCCCCCCGAGGGATGTTTTGGTTGCCGGCTCTCATCTTAGTTTTCAGCAGCCGGTTGTGTTAGGTTAAGTTTTAATCTCATTGGGTCAGTGGCAGGGGAGCAAGAGAGGATATGAGGTGAAGAGAAAGCATGAGGTCATCATCGTCGAGAGCAGACCGATGCATGACTTAGCTGCAGATGGCCTTCGCTCTCATCTGTTTAACTTAACTTTCATGCAAGTCAGAGAGTTGCATTGGGTTTTACAGTCTAATAAAGAGGATATACTGAGCTGAATGCTTTTCCAACTCCATATTTAACTAGCCGCTCATCCTTGAACTCTCCATGTCTGTCTTGTAAAGTCAAAAGAATTTGCTTCATCAGATAATAAGCACACTGTTCAAAGTTTTGGAGGTTCTTCATTTTGAAATGGTGGAGGAACATCTAAAGGTGCTTTGAGGAACTTTCAGGAAAAGGTTTTTTGAGGAAGTTTTGGAGGTTCTTCAATTTGAAACTGTAGAGGAACCTCTTAAGGTGCTTTGAGGAACCTTCAAGAAAAGGTTTTTAGAGAAAAGGTTTCAAATTGAAGAACCAAAACTTCCAAAAGTTAAAGTTCCTTAAAGAAAATTGGGAGTTTATTTTTATTTGAAACTGTAGAGGAACCTCTTAAGTTGCTTTGAGGAACATTCAAGCTTCAAAGGTTTTTAGAAGAATAAGGTTCCTTGAAGGTTCCACAAAGGCACCCTAGGAGCTTCCTCCACAGTTTGAATTGAAGAAGTTCCAAACTTTTGCCTTGAAGAACTTTTGGAGGTTCTTTAATTTAAAACTGTAGAGGAACCTCTTAAGTTGCTTTGAGGAACATTCAAGCTTCAAAGGTTTTTAGAAGAATGAGGTTCCTTGAAGGTTCCACAAAGGCACCCTAGGAGCTTCCTCCACAGTTTGAATTGAAGAAGTTCCAAACTTTTGCCTTGAAGAACTTTTGGAGGTTCTTTAATTTAAAACTGTAGAGGAACCTTATAAGGTGCTTTGAGGAACATTCAAGCTTCAAAGGTTTTTAGAAGAATAAGGTTCCTTGAAGGTTCCACAAAGGCACCCTAGGAGCTTCCTCCACAGTTTGAATTGAAGAAGTTCCAAACTTTTGCCTTGAAGAACTTTTGGAGGTTCTTTAATTTAAAACTGTAGAGGAACCTCTTAAGTTGCTTTGAGGAACATTCAAGCTTCAAAGGTTTTTAGAAGAATGAGGTTCCTTGAAGGTTCCACAAAGGCACCCTAGGAGCTTCCTCCACAGTTTGAATTGAAGAAGTTCCAAACTTTTGCCTTGAAGAACTTTTGGAGGTTCTTTAATTTAAAACTGTAGAGGAACCTTATAAGGTGCTTTGAGGAACCTTCACGCACGAGGAAACATATTGCAATTTTTCAAAATAAAACTAACCATATGTGGTTAGTGGGCAAATAAAGAATATGGTTTTATTTTTATGCCATTTCTGGGTTTTTGTGTGGGACATAGTGTGAGTCTGGCAGTTGTTCTTCTACATTGGGTCCACATATCAAGGTGAATGGGCCAATAGAAATGCTTCAAATGACAAATCTTTACACATTGACTTCTACTGTAAAGATGCCATTTTGGAGATACAATGTTTTTGTGTGACAGTGACGGCAATAGTTAGTACACTCTTAATAGGTAAATAAGCTCTGAACTACTGAGACTAAACTTAAATCAGTTTGCTGTGTACTCAATTACTAATTAAGTACTCATGAATAATTAATACCATACAGTCGATCAGCATATCAGCAACGCTTAATCTATGACTTATTTATGACTTAATAATTATTTATGACCAATAATGTAAATGTTTTGGTGGCAGCTGTGGCCTAAAGTTGAAACCAGAAGGTTGCTGGTTCAATTCCCCTGACCATCAGCATCTGCTTACCCTCCCGTGTGTGTGTGTGCTCATTGCTCCTTTTCACTAGAGCGTGTGTGTGTTTGTGTGTATGTGCTCTGCTCTGCAATGGCTATTAAGTGTTACCGTGTCACAAAGGTCTACATCAAACCGCCATTGAGTTCACCATTGAGTGTACTGACTTTTTGGCAACACTTGCATTGAAGTAATAGGCTGCATTCAGGTGGAAATCATGTACACATTGGAATCAGGTCACGCCAGTGCATGACTGTATCATTTGCACAGAGCAGCTGCTGAAAGAAATGAAATAAAAAAAGGACGTCATTTTCCATAGAGTATGACACTAGGCCAGAGCAGGCCCAGATCTGCTTTAAACAACTGCTGTTCTGTCCTACGAGGCAAGACACCAATCCTCCGACGGCGATTTCCACTCCAAAAGTAATCCAAGGTGGATTTCAGTGAAACGGCCTAATCTGCAGCTGCACTCTCTGCTCTAAATAAGTGCAATATACAGTAACTGGGCCAAAGCACTCCTCCCGTACATGCTTTCTAACAAAAAAGGACTACAGTGGATTTCCCGGCAATGTCAAATGAGTTCAGTATTTGAAAATAATTTATTTTTCATCCCAGTTATACCAACTATCCTAGTGCATTAGTAATAAATTTTCTTTATATTAACATACATTTACATATTGGTATTTATTGGACAGTGCCGGTACACTGTAGCACTGTACAGGAGTGAGTTGTGCTTCTTCTATGGAGCTAAATGAACAGCAGTAGGCTCTGCTGAGTGCGGGTGTGGCGGGAGTGTGTGTGTGTGTGTGTGATCACAGGCCTCTTTGAAGATGTTGTGCTTTAAGCCTTTAAGAGCTTTGGAAAAGAGCAGCAAACCTGCTATTTATAAGGTGTCGACTAATAGGCCTGTGGCACTCTTTCTCTCTCTCTTTTGTGGCCTTCAGAAGGTGAGGGGTTAATGGAAACGTGTGTGTGTGTGTGTGTGTGTGTGTGCTGAGTTGCATTAGGCCCTTTAATTGCAATGGGCTTGTGTCCCAATTACAAGGTAGGCAGCCAGCACAGGATGCAACTGGGCCGAAAAAATAAGGTTGAATAAAGCTTACGGTTCTAAAGGGGGAAAGAGTTCCTTTCTGCTTTTACCATTGAAGAGCTCCCTTGTCCTTCAATCATCTGCAAATTCAGTTTCTTATAAGTTTATTTCCAAACACAGCAGTAAACAGTGGAGTGAAAGGCATCAGATACTGCTGAGCTTGTAACATCTGTCAAAGCTGCCTTTGCTATTGCGTAAATGCCGCTGTGTAAAATAGAGGCCAGCTCAAAATAAAGGCACATCTTCTGTAGCCTAGCAAAGGGGCGGGTTGAAGACAACCTTGTAGAGTGAGGCTTACCATAAGGCCTAGCTTCGCTTCTGGAGAACCTTCTGGATCTTACAGGATGGGCTGAATACTACAACCACTTACAGTACTGTGGCAGGTCTTAAGCACCTGAAAAATGGTGTTGCATAGTGAGTGACAACACTGCCTTTCCCATGGCACCATACTGACGTAGCCCAAGTATTTAGGGCAAGACTCATAACACTACATGGCCTTACTGGCCTACCCATGTAACAGGTGGCTCAGCGGTTCGATTCCCGGGCTCAGCAAGCTGCCACTGTTGGGCCCTTGAGCAAGTAGTGCTAGTGCACTAGTGTGTGTGTGTGTGTGTTTACATGACTTAGATGTAAGTACCTCTGAGTGAGAACTTCAGCCAAATGCTACAATGTTGAAGCTTCACACCTGTTTATTTTACCCACTTCCTTAAACCCTCTGTTTAAGGAAGCACAGTATTATATATACTAATCATCCAGTACCTGGTGTGGTTGATCAATGCATTCATAAGTTAAATGCCCAGAAAATGCTCAGTTTATACTCCTGTTATTTACAACCCTGTTATTTTGCCTCAAAATGAAAAAAAAAACATGCTGATTTTCCGTTTACATTGGGCTTGTGGAAAAAAAGCTCTGCTTCAATTGGCAGGTTTATGACGACACAACAGCTCACAGATTTCTAGCCTAGCCTAGATTGTAACACTGTAACAAGCACTGTTCGTAATTATTCCGGATAGTGTTGCTGTCCTCTCCTGCCCAGTTGGCATGGTGTGCAGTTTGCTAGCTGAAGAGATTATATTAGGGTCTGCTAGGGTTAGCTTTTAGCCAATCAGCCTGCTAGCACCCCGGTTTTACCATCGGTTGTTGAGCGCAGCCCTTGCGGCGCTTCCCTTAGCTGTAAATGTAAAAGTGGAGCTTTCCCGAGCCTGATAGTGTTAGCTTAACACTTAGCTTAGGTGTTAGCCTTTTTAGACATGCTTCCATATTCAGCAGTTTAGCAGTTTAGGGGGCTGTTTTAGGGTTATTTTGTTAGAGGCTAGCGCAGCAGAATTTGTAATATACAAAATATCCAAAAATGTGAAACCTAAGAAATGCGTCATCAAATTTTACGCAAATAATGTCACTTATATTGCAAAGCTGGCAAACAGATAGGGCTGAAAATGTGGCCGTATATTCAATGTTGTTAATTTCTTCCAGAGTGTTTCTACCAAAAGTCTACCAAAATTCAGATACAGATACAAATCATACAAATCATTGATATTTATTTATACATATATATAAATATATTTATTTCTCTCTGTACTAAGTATTGGAAAACTTTACTTATTGATTTGGAGAAGGGCAAGAGTTCCTAGAGCAGCGTATTGTGAAAGGTCAACATGCAGACTACCTTCTATGTGACGACTGAAGAAGATAACTGTGACAGCATCATTCAGCGGCCCAGCAGGTCAGGGTTAATGCATCAGCGCTCAGGTTTATGCACTAGTAAAGGAGGTGCTTTGTCCAGTCGATGATTTATAGCAGCTGAAACACCTACGTAATAGCCTGTGCGTAACACCGTAGCTGGTTTATAACACTGTGTCGGAACATTGGACGTGTACGCCCCCAGCCTTGTGTAAAGAGAAGGTCATTTTCGCCTTAGAGGATCTATGCAACACTGTGTACAGTATTTATGCTTCTCTGTCATGTAAAGGAAAAGTGCGGGATAGGGCTTTAAGTGTGTGTTTTAAGCACACACTCACACACTTTCCTGTCAGCCTGACAGGGCTACCTCAGAGCGGTTTATGATCATAGGGGAACCATTAACTTACAATTAGACTCTCACAGATTAATGTTTTTCTAACTGGCCTAAAGGTCATTATATTGTTTGAACAGCCCCTATTAGCTCCACCAGGAGCGTAGAGAAGTGGGTAGGTCATGTTTGGAGACTCGCAGGGGGTGAACCAACTTCAAGTCTGAGAAGAAAGTGATTTGGAAGCACATTCTGTATAAAGAGGTTTGTGGTTCAATAGAAGACAGGCTCGTTCGTCTCCTGTCCTACCACACTGCATTGGGGTTCAGTTCTGGTGATTGGGAAGACCACTGAAGAACACTAAAACCAGGTTACTCTGTGACAAGGTGCATTATCATGCTGGAAGTAGCCGTTAGAAGGTTGTGGTCATGAAGGGATGCACATGCTCAAATAGGCTGTGGTACATGTAATGTGCCAAGTAAATATTCCCAACACTATTACACCACCTTCACCAGCCTGGACTGCTGACACAGGACAGGTTGGGTCCATGGTTTCATGTAGCTCATTTAGAGCCAAATTCAGAGCCAACAGTTCTTCAGACCAGACCAGACCAGGCTACGTTTCTCCAGTCTTCAACTGTCCAGCTTTGGTGAATCCACTGCAGCCTCAGCTTTCTGTTCTTGGCTGATAGAAGTGGAACCCAGCACGGCTGTCTGCTGTTATAGCCCATTTGCCTTAACTGTACAAAGTGGGTAACGGAGTTACTGTAGCCTTTCTGTCAGCTCGAACCAGCCTGGCCAATCTTTATTGACCGCTATTGTGAAAGATTTCTTCTTTAGAAATATCCGCAGTGCAATCTTTGTCCAGCATAAATTTCAGCTTTCAGCCACATATGAATTATGACAACACTGTTAGTGTCAAAGAGTCCACCACCTGGCCTGAATAGGGGAAAAAAATTATCTAGGAGAAACCCTGCACTGTCAGCAGAGACTGAGAAACCTCATTACTGGTGTGATAGTTCTATAAGCTTGCCCTGATACTCCAAAAACCTCTTAATACTGCCCTGAATCAATCCTTTGAGAGATTCTGGTTGGATGCCAAGATGCTGACAGAAGCGCCCCAGGATACCAGCACTGTCAGCCAGGCGGAAGAAACTCTCTTACTCAAGTAGAAGCTTGTCGTGTCCTGAGAAAACAAAGAAACAACCTCTTTCTGTAAAATCAGACACTCGCGTAATTCCCACCTACAATCTAACCTAGTCTTTGTCATTAAAAACAATGAGTCCCAGAGCTCTGTCCACATGAGAAGTTGAATTTATTTGTCATTTATTTAGCTCCCATAACAGCAGGTAATACTGTATTTGCACCACTTTAAATACACAGTCAATGTTTTGCAAAAGGCAACTGAAGGAACCTACTAAAGAACAGAATAAAAAGCTGTATTAAAAAAGAGTATAAAATTTCCTATGTTGGACTCAGGTCATTATTTAAGTTCACAGAACTTTTTCGGTTTGGTAGCAAAAGGATAAAGTAAATGCAGTTTCTTTTCAGATTATACCAAGTATACATTTCAGTTTATAAATAAAAAAACATCATTTTCACACGATTTTTAAACCCGACACACAAATAACTGCAAAACTAAAGTAACACATACAGTCTTTTAATTGTTGTAGGTCAACATAAGTAAACAAATCCTTTTAAAGCCTACGTTGTATTTATTTGCTGAATTTAACACACTGGAAAACAACATATCACATAAAATAAGCCGTAATTGTCGCACATGCCACATTTTACGTTTTCATTTTCCCCACAATGTTAAATTAAGCAAATAATCATCAGTAACTGTGCCTTAAAATGTGCAGACACTGTCACTTTCACTTTAAAAATCAACCAAACATGATTTCACCAACGGTTTCCAAAGTTTTGCATGGGGCCGTACAACGCAAGACAAAAACGTTTTTTTTTTGCTTTTTAAAAACATTAATTAAATCCACTGTTTTGCCTCAACTATCAAAAAAATGGCCGAGAATGGTTAACGGTTTGCAGTTTTTAGTCAGCATCTGCATTGCCTAAGCCATGCAAGATAGGTCATTAATTATCTCCACATGTGCATGGGAAGCACTATTTTTCCAACAATTCCAGCATGACGTGTTTTAACTGTTTCGCCTCATATTGCTACACTTCTGAAACTGACAGTGCAAAGTTCTCTCCAGAAGCTTCAATCAGGATTTTTTTTTTCTTTTTCCGAGTACACTTTTATTTTTTTGAACCGTTGAGTTGTCATGGATATGATTATCCAAAATTGGATCCGAAAGCAGGTTAGTTAAATACGTAGACGACGCTTGTGTCTTGTGTCAGAAGGCCTTTTTTTTGTTTTAGGCCTACTTATTGATCTATGATCTATATACACACACATACATTTTGCAGGTGGAATTTAGCTCCTCCTTACAGCTTCAAAAAAGAAGAATCGGATTCACACACGTACACAGTAGTTCACACCTTTCAAAGCAACGATTTCCACCCAAGTCTCTAGATCAAGTTCTTTTTTTTTATTCCGTAGTAAAACGTCCGACTGCACCGACGGCCTTAAAACACACCAGCACTGGTTTTGTTTAAAAAGACGATTCACACATCTCTAAAATAAGGCCACCTCAGGCAAGTGCTAAAAGTGTTTACGTTTTTACGTCATGCACTCGAGGTTAATTAGAAAGATTATTTACAAGTAGGGGGATGACAAAGACACAACTTCACCACAAGAAGGTCAGAAAGCCTAAGGGTGCAGTAAACCTCAAGGTAAACAAAGCTTGTGCTTAAGCTTCCAGTTGTTCTTCAAGCACCAAGTTGCAACATATTGAAATTGATACCAAAGTCCTCAATCCTGGACCATTTGTTTAAATGCCAACACAGCCATCAGATTTGGTACAGTTACTACTGTTAGGCCGGTGTTGTCATTTATGGTTTCGTAACCATACAAAGCCTTTAGCTGTACCTGTAATGAACAGTCTGAGACCAAATATTTAAATAAAAAAAGAAGAGAAAACATTAAAGACGTAATGCTAAGTCCCAGATAGCTTATGTATAAATAAACTCCACCAGACTACTGGCTTGTAGTGTGCTCTTGGCTTTGGAGCAACACAAAAGCGTTAACGTCTCGTGGGCACCCAAGAACATAAATCCACTTTCCTTTTTTTTTGAGGTAATCAAAGATGTTGCACTGATCCAGCAAAAGGAAGCATTAAAAACAACCATATTATTGCAAATATGCACACTTTGAAAAGCAAAAGTAATTTTTGGTGCAGAATCCATCGTTTGTAGTTTTTTGCATAAGAAAAGTAGGCCCAGAGAAACCGAAGTAAAGGGAATGGAGTTTTCTTCTCTATGCATTTGATCTTCAAGATGATGATGATGATGAGGTCGGCTATGATCCTCAATCTTTCTCCATGACATCAATCCAGAAGCGAGACAAGGGCAGACTTGCACTGGAATGAGTTAATGCTGGACGATGCCCTGCTCCAACATCCGGACCGACCTTCCTTTCTTTTATACCATTAAAAAAGTCCATTCAGAAGTTCTTGAAAAGCTCTAGATCCTTTGGTGGCACCGGTGTGTCCTTCTTCCATTCGTCTTCAGGGTAGGCATCAAAGTTAGACGTGTCACCTTCGTGAGACACTTTCGGAACTATGGGTGGCTTCGAAGGGAAAATGGAAAACAACAGAGCAAGTCGTTATGACATTAAAAAAGGAGAACACTGTCCAAATCTTAACATATGGTTTCTACAATTGTGTCACCACAGAAACCACCACAGAGTGCTGGAACTGACAGTATCTGAGCCAATATCCTGACTCTATAAAGATAAAAGGATTGGAAAAGGAACGGCAAGATTGTCAACATGTACAATTACCAAGTATGCTTGAGTTTAATATGGTTGTTTAGAGATCATGTTTATGCTACACGTTAGAAACACCACCATAATCGATTAATCTTCATTCTAAATATTTATTAAAGCCCCGGGAACACATTTTGATTGGGGGAGAGTTTAATTTTTCCATTTAAATCCATCTTTGTTGGAATGATCCGATATCACTTCATATCAAGAAAATTAGCCCATTTTTGTCAATTCTTTGATCTGGCCTGCACATCAGACTGGGGCTCAAGTAAAGTCTCCCCAGAACCCCAGTCACCCTAACCTGTGATAGCTGGACATCCAGAGCAAAGGATTCGTACCCAACAATTAAGGCTCACTATACTGATGACGAATGTAGGCTTGTGTCTCGTGTTTTACAGACAAGGGTAACCAGTCAGATGGCGAGTAATCTAGCTGAACTGCTGTCTGAGACAACACAAGAGTTTGCAAACGAAGGTCCAGCTATCGTGACGGACAACGCTGCAATCATGACCCTTGCTGTTTAATTAACCAGCTTGTTGCACATTGACTGTTTCGCCCACATTAAATTCGCCCTGTTGCGTGTTGGCTTGGTCGCATTGCATTTTTTCAATTGTAACACTATACATATACATAATATATATAATAAATTTTTTATTATATATATATATATATATATATATATATATAATATTTTTATTATAACATAAAAAACATTGACATAACTATTTGGGTTAATGTTTCATGTAAACACTAATATTTTTAATAAAGGTAGGTTGAGTTAGTTCTCTGAAAATCTTTTCCCAAATCCAAACAAAACCTGTTATTGTAAATGAAATATCTGACTATTTCAGGTTTAGGGGTCAGAGTATCTCTTTACATGGCGCTCTAGGTCATGTGGGGTCTCGATATAGAGGGAGCTGAGAGCTGAACATTCTGATATATAATATGATATTTATATAATGTATAAACAAATGTATATAAATAATTTTTACACTAAAGGCTTTATATATTTTATAGATTTTATATTACAGTACGTGCTGTAAAACTGTACCTGTTGTCATAAATTATAATTATATATATTCCACACATATCATAATAAAGTGACTAATCATTCTAAATCTTATCAACATAAAAGCATGCCATACCTGACTTTCCATCTGAGGAACTAATGTTAGAAATGTAGAGAGATGCCACATTTACCTTCAGTCTTCTATTCGGAACTGCTTCCCAGTCTATAGACCTGAACCACCTGTGCTTTTTAATGTCTTCGGCTCCATTCTACAAGGAAAGATGGACATGAAGAAGTAGCCCATCAATAACTTGGATAAGTAACGGATAAAGCCAGTAGGTAAGACTGACAAGATTAAAAGCAGACTGTGAAATATGGAATTAATGAAAAACCATACCTCTCCCCTTTTTACCCTAAATCAGCCTTAAGGTATCACAGCCAAACAAAAAGCGATAACCATCTAGAGCCCATAGGCTTTTGCAAGATTCAAGAATGGAGAGTGAAATTGTGAACAATGAGTGTAAATTCCTCCAACATGCTCTTTCATCTTTAACATGTCATCCAAAACCAAATAGTGGAAGAGGACGTGCAGAGGCGGCCTGCCCCACGATGGAAAAGTAAAACCTGCATGTCATTAGTTTGCAAGGAACTGAAAGGATCGCAGGTCACTTAAAAGAGCAGAAGAAAAAAAAAAAAGAGTTAAAGGAAGGTCTTGGCAGCAATAAATGAACAACAGAGTTCTTTGGAAGAACTTCACCCACCATATTTTGCTAGGTTTCATGGCTACAGCGCAGACAGAGGGAGAAAAACATTCTTTAGTGGCGAGAAAATCTACACCTGCTGTGAACAATCATCTGTGAGTTTATTACCGTAACTACAGTTGATGGGAAAATGGAAAATGATGCCCAGGCATATCCATTCAAGAACGCCTCAGGACAGATGACATTAGCACAACAGTATGTGACTAAAAAAAAAAATTGAAATCAGGCCCTGTGCTGCCATCCCATGAAATGCTAATTTGAGAAATATCCTCTATTAGAGGTCAATTCATAACACTGTACTACATGGAGAACTGGGGAACCTTGGCCTCACCAAAGCTGATATCTTCAGCTCTTAGCTAACAGAGACTTTCTAATCTTTCCATAGGTTTGTACTTCATTCTGGTAATTAAGCAGACCTTTCCTGTAAAGCCAAGGCTGGATCACATTTCTTTCCCAGCATGCTGTTTAAAAGCATCCTGAAAATGTCCTTTTAGGAACCTAAAAGTCATTGTGGAACCTAAAAGTCATTTAAGTCATTGTGAGAACGACATTTTCCCATACTTTACAACAGCAGAATAACTCAACAAATAGCTGCTGCCATCTTTATCTTCACACCCTTCGAACCTACACTTTGCTCTGGGAACGGTGTGCGTCCCATTCTATTAGCAGTGCTTTCCAATGGAGATTATACAAACTGTTTTGCACAATGGAGTCAGCACAATGTGTCTGCACTGCTGTGGCCTAATAACGGCTTGCTTACCTTCATGTTGCCAAGTCTTCTCGCTCGGTCAATCACCAGAAACTTCTTGATGAGATCTCTAAGTGGACAAACACAAGAGCAACAAGTGTTAGCTAATGATAGCCCAGGTTTACAGGCCAGGCTTACTGTATCATAATAATGCGGAAACACAACCAACACCGTCCCAAAGTATTCATTTCAAATGAAAAGCATGAAACATTGAACACACTGAGCACTTTCTCACTAGGGGTGCAACGACTAATCGTCTTAGTCGATTAAAATTCACAAACCAATAATTTAACAGTCGTTTAGATGGTGAGGTCATCGCGTGTGTTTCTAGGTTCAGGACGCATGTGAAGCACGGACTAAGTTTAATCATAACAGTGAGGAACAGTTTTACTGCTGCTGTTCCTCGTTACAGTGATAATTCCCTCAATCTGGACGCAGAGCTGCAGTAAAAACATACAAACTGAGCAGCTGTCCATCACACGAACGGAGCCCGTGGATAGAATTGTTACGGAGCCATGAGACAACACAGACACACATCTGCAGCGATATCACTCTTGGGCGGGAGTGGAGGGGAGAGTCCCATATGGACACGGCCTGAGTGTAAAAAGGAGTCAACCCAGAGACGTTATGAATGAGGAGACGGTCACTGGTTAAATATGAACAGGAGTTCTCTTAGTGCTCTGTTTAGGAACAAAGTGTTGCCTCTTAATCAACTTGCTGGTTACTAAAAAGTCCCACCTCTCAACGAAACAAGCCAATCAGCTTACTGGTTTTGCCACCATGAGGAGGGTCATTATCCCCCCCCTTTTTTTTTGGCAGATAAATTATGATAAATTATGGGGAAACTGATTAAGGAGACACTCCTTTAGTTTTGTTATATTTTATTGCTGCTATTTTGCATAGTTTTCAAAACATTGACAGAACAAAGACCTTGGAAAGTTCAATAAAACAGTTCATTTAAGTTATTAATCAATATTTTACTGTTACTGTTATTGTTATGTCATTATAAGTTAAGTTATCTCAAAGTTACTCAAAATCATATGAGTTTTTTGACTATTTAGTAACTAAGCGATTCATAATCCAAATAATTAATTATTTATTCCAATAATTAATAGATTATTTGACTAACAAAATGCTGCAGCCCGATCTCACACATCCAACAACTTCACCATAAGCTATTTATTCTCATTAAATCCATTCAAACCACAGACTGTTTATTTTTGATTGGCTACACACAACTGTGGCTGTACAAACGTCTAAAGGCTCTGCCATCTTTGCAACTTCACAACTACTTAGATGTAAAAATGTCAGCACATTTTAGACACAATTCTTACATATATTTTAGACTAAATTTACTCTGTAAAACACTAATATTAGAACAAAAAAAAATAACATTAGCAAAAAAGTAGCGATTTTATGTGACTGTTAAATCACACAGCTCTAAAGCTCTTTATAGCTGCATTTGCTCTAATGTGATCTGGACTGTATAATTTATATATTGTATAATATATATATATACACATACACACACACAAACACGTGTATGTGGGTGTACACGTGTGCACTCTTATTTTTAAGTAATTATAATTTTTAATTAGGATGCAAATTATGTAGGACTTTTCTACAGACAAGATATTGAGGTGGCAGATTCATGCAGATTCAGCCTACAGCCATTATCTCGTTCAGTCCCTCTGAAGTTATTAGGCATGTTGCTACTGCAGATAGTCTGTAACAGAGTTAATGAGCCAGAAGACGAGTGGAAAATGCTGAGCTGTTCCTGGCTGTCGGGAAGCAAATGGATCACCGCAGTCTTTCAAAGGATCCAGACCAGTTTCATTTCAGCCGACACTGCTTTCTGAATGAGTCACAACCGAGAGCAACCAATCAGAATGGCGGTCGCTTACAAGTAGCAGTCTTCAGGGCACGGTCTGGTTAATGCAAAACAGTCGGTTTAATTGAAAGGTATAGAACTATACACAAATGTAGAACACTCTTTCTTTTTAGCTTGTATTAATGAATGAAGCATACATTTCCACCGAGAGTTCGCACGTTACACTCAGCCTCTTAAAGTCGTGATTTATTGCTGCCCTCACTGTATTCACTTGCAAGTATTCCCATTCTTTGCCATATTTTCAATTCAAAAGGGCAACCATGTGTATCTTACTCTCAGTGTGCTGCCAACTGGCCTATTAGCATGTTGACTGTGTTAGAGGAGCCTCATATTTTCTTTGCTTATTATATTGTCAAGCTAACGTGCGGGGTGCCTCGCGGGCTTGCATTTGCCATGACCTTCACTTGCACTCTTGCTAGAGACTCAGCACACGGGGCTGCCGTGCGGATGCTAACCAGTTTCTCGGAGATAGCTTATCTCGACTGGCTTCTCAAGCCTCTGCTGACACACAGCCCTCATTTGACCGACGTCTGGCCTACTTTCCGCCGTCGAAGCCACAGATACGGTTCCAGTCTGAAGACTGCTTCGTGCCCTAGGGTCCTGAATCTGTCAAAATTGCTTCACATGTGTCCGGTATGCAGCGACGTGTGAACGTACAAGACTGCCGCTGGTCAAATGATGTATTGCAGAATCAGAACGCATGATTCTGATGTGTCCGATACAGAAGTTAGAGTAACGTCACTCATGCTTGAACTGTGGAGCCATCTGCACAGTTATGGCCTGAGGGCACATTGGCTGCAAACTAGTTTTTTTTATTTGGCTCAGCTGACCATATTTTTTGTGGAAGTGACTTCAGTTTTAGCTGATATCATGGCAGAACCTTGCGCCTGGAGAGTTGTGTTACTTTCTTAGCACTTCACTCATCACTCAAGAGTTTGCTTTCTAAACTGCTAGGCCAAAATATTTTGGGTTCTCTTATTGCTCATGACTGCATTCTGCAGCTCTGCATAAATCACATAACTTCCAACGCAGGGTTTATGAGGAACATCATAAGTATCGCTCTGACAGGAATATGGGACTCTTCCTGGCTTTATTTACCTTCCTTTCATTTGTTAAAAGTGTATTAAAGGGAATGTGTTTACACAATTTTCTCATTTTTGCTGCAAAGTTAGTTTTTTTAGCTTTGCGCTGGACCGACAGGGCTAATGTAGGGCTCACAAGTAATGGAAGCTAATACTTCAGTAATAAGCACTGTGCTAAGTGCATGCCCAAATAATCACACACATGCATTCAAAATGGGTTAGTGACAGGTAGCCCACACCCCTGCTCTTACCATCTGAAGCCAACGGCAGAACATCCTTACACTAGGAACTGGCTTGGTTATGAAGAGGGCGCGTTGGATGCTTGTGAGGCCCTTAGATTAGCTCTTAGACTAACGTCTTACCCAAAAGCCTCCCAAGCACCCGGCGCGTCTCCTTTACCAGACCTGAGTTTACCCTCCACAAAATGGTAAGCTAGTTAGCTATGCTCTTCATAGCTCCACATAACATTAAACCGACTGGGTCCGCATAGCTAGCTACTTTATGATCAGCGTCCACAGCAGTAACCTACTCCAGACCGCATTCGCTTTAAGCACAGAAAAAGGTGGATACAATAACATGCTTACGTTTACGTGGTGGTTGGTGTGGCGCAAAAGATAACACCACTACCTGCCACTGAGTTACAACATCATGTGGGAGACCAGGGTCCGATTCCCGGTCTGGGTGACTATGCTGCGCTACACCAATAATAGTCCTTGGGCCAGACTCCTAACACTACATTGGCTCACCTCTGTAATACCAGTAACCTTGTAAGTCGCTCTGGATAAGAGCGTCAGCTAGATGCCGTAAATGTAAATGTAAAAAATGTTTGGGCACCTCTGCTCAAGCTTTTTATTACTGTAAATAGTTAAATAAGTTTATTAGTTATAAGATTATTAGTGTACTATTGTAATTGAGTTTTATACAATTTTAGGTGTAGAAGAAAGAAGAGGAGCACAATGCCACATAGACCTGAAATATCAAATCAAAGCCCTTGCTAAAGGCCTTTATGGCGATTTAGCGTACTCTGGAGCAGTGGTGCACTGTTCCACTGTGCAGCAACACCTGCACAAATATGACCTTCATGGAAGAAAGGTCTTCTTGTGACTCAAAGGTTGGTTACAAGCTGTGAAACATGCAAAAGTGGGTGTTACCAAGTAGTGACAATACTGGGGGCGTTTCCTTAGTTTAAACCTATTTGCTTTTGTTTTATGTGCTTTAAATTTAGGCTACTTGGAAATCAGATCATCTTTTACTTTCTTTAACAGCTATTTTGACCTGGCATGCCCAAACATTTGAATGCCACTGTATATAAAACGCACAAGACCACAGACAACATTATGATCTTCAGACGATAATATTTAGACAAGATTCTGTTTGTGTAGCCTTAAGATATACACTATATGTCCAAATGTTTGTGGACATCCTTTCTAAAGAATGCATTCAGCTACTTTACGTTGCACCCATTGCTGACACAGGTGTGCCAATGCACACTCACAGCTTGTCCCGTCCCTGAGAGAAGTATTGTCAATACAATATGACTCTCTAGAGCAGATAACCATGGTGTTCTCCTAAAAGATGATGGAGGTGCTTTATCCAAACGTATTTGATAAGTTGGGGAGTTGGGGATGAGGTGTGGTGGTGATCATCCAACATTCTGACCTCAAGAATTGTCGCTGAATGCAATGAAATGCTCACAGCAGTGCTCCAAATACCCAAAATCTAGTGCTCCAATTATCCAAAAAAGCCTTTCCTGGGCCGTGGAGACAGTTACTCCGACAAAAGCAGGATCAACTCTTAATTATCCTTGATTTGAGAAGAAACGATGAAAGAGCAGGTGTCCAAATACTTTTGTATTTGTATAAATGTGATTCCAAACTGAACACATTAGCCTCACAGTTCCAATGCGAAAGTAAGGAAGCGGTCTTTTAAACACTAAACGTATCTTAGTTTGGATAAACTGAGTAAATGAATGAATGAAGAAGTTTATGTGTATATGTGTGAAAGTATATGTGTGTGTATGATGATACTTTGAAAGTATATGTGTGTGTATGATTACATGAGCCTGATGTACAGTGTTGGCAGGATAAGGTCTGACTGGGCTGTGCTCTATGTGGGTCACAGGGATTGGGGTTGTTAGGAAAAGAGGGAGTAATCAGCTGCATTCCTCCACTCTGCAGCTGTCCCTGGCCTGAGCTAATGGGTTCACATCTGAACAAGCCAGTTCATTGCAGGCCGTTTTGGCTAGTGTGTGCGCGCACGGATGTTGTCCAGTTTGTGTGTGTGTGTGTGTGTGTGTGTGTGTGGACTACAGGCGAGTCAGCAGCGTGCAGGTCAGACAAGCAAGCCCACAAAGTAGCACTCCTTAGCAGTGTGGGCAAAGGTGGCTAGGTGTACCGACAACTCTCGATAACATCCAATTACGAACTCTGAGCCGGAGCTCAGCTTGATTAATAGACTTGTGTACTTTCTAAGCATATGGTTAGCGGAGAGCTCAGAATTAGGGTTAATTAATTTGTCATTGCCTTGTTTGGTTCGAGTGCTTACTTTACGTAGAAATCCAGATGCCGTGGAAACTCCAGCTTTCCTGCCAGGATTTTCTGATAGATGCCAAAGGGGTTGTCATCGAAAAACGGCGGGTACCTAGCAGAGGAAAGATGTGAACATGTCATTAATAACAATGTTCATCATTACTTCTGACTAAATGAGACACATGTGAAAGCAGTGCTAAATTAAATTACAATTAAATTAAATGAGAAAAAAAACACAAACACAAACAAGGTTTCAGCATCTCTGGTGCTTGGCCCCTTAATACATAGAAGATAAAAAGCTTAAACCCCCTTAGGCCCTGCAGCCCACACTTCTTCACTTTCATAACTACACTGCTGTCAAAATCCACATCAATTGTATAGGCCCTAAAATAGAACCCTGGGGCACTCAATGAGATATACTAAATCAAACTGATAACAACAACTTCCCAACAGTTTCCATATGAGGATTAATCACTGAATAATAAACCTAGGGGTCAAGGGGTTAATTCTCATTTGTATATATTTTTAGCTGGAATTGAATAAGATTTGCAATTACTGTGTCAATGAGAAAAAGACCAGGGAGGAACCATAAAGAAGAATAATGTGGAGTCCTCTGTTTTATTGGCAGGTCCACTAAATTTAATACATTTGTGCAAACTGATGAAATGCAACAGATGATGTGTCTCCAGTTGCTCAGTTACAGAATGCCTCTTCCAAATAAAAAGAAACACTAGTCCCTAGATTCAGCTGGGTTGCTACAGTCAGTGAGGAACTGGAGTGTTTGTGTGTGTGTAAGTGTGTGTGTGTGTGTGTGTGTGTGTGTGTCAGTGTTGGTACTTGTCACAGCAGTTGTCATATGATTAAAATCATAGTTCACATAGCGACGAGCAATATACATAACAATAAAACCGTGCCTGGCTATGTGATTATACACGGTCATAACAGAATATTATGATCGCCCCTGGTTTGGTATGAACTCATTCATACCCATTATTTCAGCTCCACTTCCCATAAAGGAGCACTCTGTAGTTCTATAATTACAGACTGTGGTCTATCGGCCTTCTTTCACCTTCAATGATCAGAACCCCAAAGGACCACCACAGAGCAGGTACTATTTGGGTGGCGGCTGCACAGCTCAATTGCCAACAGGATTATGTTTATCAGTCATTATTCACAAATGTGGTCTTGAAGGTTTAGAATCTACCCTTTCATGGCTTGTATCAATGCGCTCTACAGAATCACTGACTGGTGAATCTGAAGGAATATTCCAGTGTTTTTAAGCCAATCTCTAACTGACAGATATGCAGCACACAGTCAATCGCTACGGATCATAATCATAATTTTTTCTTGGAAACACCTGTTTACTGGAAACTGCATTATAACAGAAGCACCTGCACCTGGATTCCATTAGAAGTGGATTTTAAGTCAACAGGTTTTCTGTTGTTTGCCAAGTACAAGGAAATGTGAAAGGAAAAGTGCTGAAATGACTGTCCGTGGTGAGTGGCTGTAGGCTACAGATGCTGCAGATATGGATCGAAAGGTTGAAAATGCTGAATTTTCCTGTAACAGAAGTTCACAGATGTGAACCGCCATTAAAAATGTATGTTGTTCCAGAATAAAAACAGAATGTACTGTGATGCACTGTCGAAATCCTGGTATAACAAAACCAGACCAATGACCAATAACATGACCAATAACATGACCAGTTTGAACTGTGTAAGCTGTGTACAGTTCTCTAGCTGCTACACTTATTACTGCTCTGCACACCTTGTTTACGTACGTCATGCTGTTTGCAACACCAGGCTGCTCTACCTCAGCATACAGTCCTCAACTCCCTGTTTTACTCTTCATTTACACGTACAACACATCACTGCTCTCCCCATTTATTCCGTTTTACTATTAGTATGGCGACTTAGTACTATAGTAACCCAGTAGCATAGTAACTTACTAGTGGTATAGTAACCTAGTAACATAGTAATCCAGTTAGTATAGTAACCTAGTGGTAAGGTAACCTAGTAATATAGTACTCTAGTTAGCATAGTTACCTAGTAGTATAGTAACCTAGTGATATAGTAACCTAGCAGTATAGTAATCTAGTGGTTTAGTAATCTAGTAGTATACTAATCTAGTTAGTATAGTAGCCTAGTAATATAGTAATCTATTGGTATAGTAACCTAGTAGTTTAGTAATCTAGTTACTGTAGTAACCTAGTGATATAGTTACCTAGCAGTATAGTAATCTAGTGGTATAGTAACCTAGTTGTTTAGTAATCTAGTAGTATAGTAATCTAGCATAGTAATCTAGTTAGTATAGTAACCTAGTGATATAGTAACCTAGTAGTATAGTAATCTATTGGTATAGTAACCTTGTAATATAGTAATTTAGTTATCATAGTTACCTAGTGGTATAGTAATCTAGTACTATAGGAACTTAGTTAGTATAGTAACTTGCACATTTGAATAGAGTCACATGTATCTGCTCTTTGCACCCAGCCTTTATGCCCACATCTGTACTTATTGTTGATGCACCCTGTTTTGTCTATTGTCCTACACTACTGTACCATGTCCTACCTGTTCTGCACCGGAGACTAAACAGACCTAACAGTGTTTTGTTGTACTGTACAGGTCTGTATTAGTATAATGACAGTAAAGGTGAATTAAACTACAGATTAGCAGATTAGCACTACAACAGAAAACACAATCCTGGTCTCAGATCAGGGCTCAGGCCTTTTTGCACAACTAACTTCCACTGCAAGGCTTTTGTATGAAGTCGGATGTGAAAGCGAGAGATAGGGAACTAGAAAAGTTCGACAAAGAAAGTTCGAGAGAGAGAGGAAGAAATAGAAAGAGTGAGGCCATCTCAAACTGCTGCCTCGGCACTCTGCCTTTGTTGCAAGATTCAGTCCTCAAGTCACTTTCCTGAAAGAGTTGGGACAGCTTTGACCTTCGCTCTGCCCATCTGTCCATCGCTACGGGAAACTCAAAAGATTTCGCATTACAAGACTCAGGAGTTCATCATGGTTTCTGCAAAGTGCTGCCATCTGTGTCAAATTAATATTTCACGCTAGGAGAAGAGCTCCACGACAATGTGATATGAATCAGTAACATTTGTAATGTACACATGTATGTTTAAAAAGCATGCCTGATATATATCGGCCAATGCTGAAGATTTGGTGAGCTGCTTCATGGCGTAACAGCTTTGTAGATTTCATGATTGTATGCCCTGTATACACTGCTCTTAAAGCCACACTCCTGCAAAACAGCCATAGAAGAAACACCTTTGGCTCCCTCATTTGACTTCCAGATTTTATTACCAAACCCTGACCGTGACAATACTGTGAATGATAACTAATCTGAATAATTATTAGGATGTTTAAGCTCCTGAACATTAGTATTAGTCTCATAATAAGACAACTTGTTACTTCCAACATTTGAATAGAGTCACATGCATCTGCTTTTGTCTAGCACTGTTACTGCAAATGTCCTTAAAATATGGAAGTGTGGCATCTATTAGTGGCAGTCTAATTTCAAAGGAAAGCTCCTACTCTGACTAGCTTCAGAAGAAATTGTGAAAGACTCCCCCACACTACTAAAGGCTCTGGGACACACTTCAACATGGCAAAGGTTTGTAGGAACGCTCAACATGAGGTGGAGTGGTGACACAACTTTGGGAACGAACCAGAAGGAAAAGGCTTCGTCCAACTCCTCCAAGCATGAAGGCAGACACCTACACTTTTGGGAGCATACTCTGCTGTAGCACTTCCATAAGGGCATAAAAAGCCTGAACAAACACTGATGTAACACTACCAGACACACAGGTGAAAGCACTTAAAGGAGGAATTCTTCTCTAGCTTTCAAAAGGTTTCAAACAATTGTGTTGTGTGAAATGTGTCTCTAAGGGTAGATAAAATACATACACTAAAACCTCCAGAGGGCACAGAAAGAGACATTAGAACTGCCTTTAGAAACTGTACTGTAGTGATGCAATGATCTCCAACTATTAAGCTGTTATTTCAATATTATATGTTCGGCCTGAAACAGAACAGAACACATATAATCTTATAACTCAGCTGGGACGTTTATATACTGTTGCTCAGTAGCTTGAATGTTGAGGGAAGAGATGCATTTGTATATATTAACACGTCTTAATATATAGACTTAATTCTTAAGTATCAGCCAATGCCGAGTACAGATAGCTCGATAGATGGCTATAAATCCTGATATTTATAAATGTTCCACTTTTTATAGGTTGTACTTTCTATATCTTATCTCAAATAAGATCTAATAGACTCAAAAGGACAGGGTTTACTGGTTGAGGAGCTGCACATTTCAGAAGTTTCAGAGCTGAGAAAAAATTAAAATTGTCACAATGCAGAAACAAATCTTGCTAAGCTTGACCAACTTGCTTTCAACTGTTGTAAAATTCATATTTCAGAGCAGTGAAAAAAATGCCAGTTTAGAAACAAAAATTGCATATGGAGCAATTTCACATTCAGGTACACATTTCTATGTTAAAAAGGTACTAAACGTCAATGTGAGGCCTTAAAACAAGCTGCTTAAACTTAAACTTTTGGTTTCGGAATCATAAAAGTTCTAAAAAAAGTCCTAAAAGTTCCAGTAAACGTCTGTTTAATGGTAATAACTATTAATGACTGGCTTGTACTGGTTGTTTAAATGTTTCGTTTTATAACAAAGTGTGCAAAAAAAAGTGCTCTATACAAAAAAAAGTAAGACGACATCAGTAAGCGTCATGGTAGCGGTGCTCTCTATTGCCAATACCGATACTGTGTGTAAGTGCTAGTATCGGTGGCAACACCGATACAGTCATCAATGCAACACTAGTTTTTGTCTTTCGTTTGTAACAACATAGGCAACTGAAGCTAGTGCTAGAATACTCGTTATCGAGAGCTTTCTGTGCAACATTTACAGTAAATATATTTTAAACGCATCACATTGATTTGTGACTTTACTTGCAAGAAGGTTTAGAAATATGCATGTTTAAAAGCTAAAACTCCCAAAAGGCCCAGTCTCTTGCCTTCTTTCTCAAAACCTTAACTTGGTTGGAGGTCTATGATTATCTGCATACTTCTGTTTCAGCACAATATCAACAGGCTTCATTAGAGTTGACAAATGCTCACATTTGGGTGGAGGGAGGGGGGGGTTATGCTAGGCTCAGATTTCTTTGTGCGTCTGTAGTGAACATCTTTTTCCCCCCCTGCACTCCTTGCGCTGTTTGCCAATCATCATCTCCATCCCGTACCCAGCCGAGCAGTTTGCTATTTGCACGGATATTAACTTAGCTCAGTGCCTATACAGATTTTCCTATGTTGTGTTTGCAGCCAGCTTTCTTTACTTTTACCACAGAGGGTTCAATGCTTCTTCTGGTAGCTGTACACTACATGTATGTAACGTATTTTGTACTTTTTGTATGTTTTCCTCAGTAAACTTAAGCCTAACTCTATGAATTAAGGAATAAGGGACTGAAATCATGTTATTTGGTATATTCTCAAGCCAATGACTTTAAACATGAGTTTAGAAATGCAAAAACCACAAAGCACCAAAGGACCGGTTTTAATATTTCATACTTTTTTCTCCTGCTTAAAAAAAGGCAGGAAAAAAACATACAAAAACAGAACGCATAAAAGAGTTTCAATATTCAATAAAAAAAACATACAAAAACGGAAAGCATAAAATACTTGTTTTAATATTTTATATTTTGAAAAAAGAACCAAAAAAAGTTTGAAACAGAAAGCATAAAAAATGTTCATGTTTGGTACAGAAAATAGAGTACAAAAATGGAAAATCACAGAAAATGTGTTTGATTATTTTGTACTTTGAAAAAAGGGGCAGAAAACGGAAACGTAAAAGACTCGTTTTCATATTTTGGTGAAATTTCAGAAGGTAAAAATGCATAAAATACTTAATTTTCTTGATTTTTGACAGAGAATTATCTCCCATGTGGGACACAGTATTGCTATCCATTTAGCCATTCATTTATTCATTTTTTTTTAAGTATTGTGTAAAATCCTACATAGGTTTTTGTATTGAACAGTAGCGAAGTTGAGACAAGACCTAGACAATAAGAGAGTGACAAAAGATTTTAGCTTAACCATGCAGATGTTTGTTGATGTAGTTACATTAGTGCTACTGTAACGTAGCCTGCATTCGCACAGAAGCTGCCTATGATGAATGTGAACAGCTGTGCTGTGCTCTCATAGAAGAGACAAGAACAAAACAGAAAAACAGTGTCCTCCTTACCTCAGGAATGAGACAAGACCAAGTCAAAATAAAGCTGAGACTCGGCCGAGACCATTCAGTCTTAAGACTGGACTTCAACACTACAAAACTATTTCACAGTCACTGCAATACCCAAAACGTTCAGCACATTTAATGACCACATCACATAGCCTGTAATGGACTGCAGTACCATATCAAAGCAAACTCTTAGCACCAAGCCTTTACTGACAAGTCATATCTCATACAGTACTACATTTCTGAACAAGTCTTACGTCATGCTCATTATCACCCCACTCTTTAGAACCCAGATGCTGGATGGTCGTAAAGAACAGAGCACTGGTTGACATTCTGGAGGCTGGCCTGGACAGAGCTAACTCAGACGCAGACTCGACATAGAGGTATTCTGGAGCTAATCAGTGGATTTTTCCATAGTGAAGCCTTGGTCTGGAGAATTCAATTTCCTTCAGAGTTCAAAGAGGAAGCAATGCCCATCCGCTCTTACAGTGGGGGGAATACATTAGCTCTGGTCCTGGCTATGATCCTGCGTGGAAGTCACTGACATACATACACACATGAACAGATGGCAATAAGTTTGCTCACATGCCCTCTGCCCTCACATGTGACCTTCTGGAGGATTTTTGTTAAGGGTGGTGGGTGATGTGCAAGAGGTTAGCATCATGGCATCTAAAAGCCTTTTCACAGCACACAGCCTGAATTGTGTGATACTCAGTTTTGTGAGGTAGTTTGGAATAGCTGGAACAGACAAAAAAATAGGCCTCATTCTCCAATATCTTCCTAACAAACTAAAGTAGTTCTTGAAAAAAGTTCTAACCAAAAGTCTACATAAGATTCATGATGTGTTTTTAAACCACAGAATTGTTCATAGCTCACAGCTCAGCTCTTATAATTAAGGATCCCACTCTCCTCATCAATTGAACAAATCCCAAATAAGAAAACACTGGTGAATGTCAGAATATTCATGGATATTAAGAACAGTTGGTGGAGGCCCAATGTTTTGGTTAATGTCTGAAGAAAAAGCTATTTTTATTAAATGCTAAAAAGCTATTTAATATTTAAAGGCCAATACATACCGAACCCTGGGGGAAATAAACAATATTTGGACCCAATTTTTACCAGCCACCCCCCCCCCCCAAAAAAAAAAAAGTACAATAAGATTTTGTAGAGGTTCTCACATAACAACCGAGACATTAAGTAGCTGGGCAAAATGGTGAAAATACTATATCACGATAAGACCTTTTACAATACACAATATTTATCATGATACATGTAATGAAAGACTAAATACATCAGTAGCGAATGTGCTGCTCTTTATCTAATTAAGCCAGTCTAATTACACTGTTGATAATGAAACTTGCAGTTGATCAGTGTTTATTAAGCAGTAACATTATCCTCTATATGTTTAAGAAAGCACATTGTAAAAAAAAATATAAAATATCATATTGCCCAGCTCTAGTTGTGTCCCAAAAGTTGAATTAAACTTCTGCTCTGTTGATCCACAATCTTCTAAAACTTGCCAATATTTACTGAGGCCATGAGCAATAGATCAGGCAAAACCAAGAAAGCAGGCAGGAAAATTAAGATGTTTCATGGTACTTGGTATTTGGATGCTGTCCTACCACCTTATTCAGGAGAGTAAACTTCATAAGCGCTTTCTCTCCAGCTTGGATTGTGAGCTCTTTCTGGAGCTTTGTGCATGACGAAGACTGATCAACTTCTGATTAACAGTCCTGTTGGTTTACAGTGGATCTCGCCAGGCTGAGACACAAGTGAGACAACTATGACTGAAAAATAGAACATCACGGTTGGCGTGCAAGACCTTGTCAGTTGTACAGGTGTTTTGCAGGTGAATGTATTTTTAGACATTCAAGTAAACTGCAGCAGTGTGGTTATAGAGGGGAAACAAGACTGAATTCGATTCAACCCTGTAACAAACCTAGCCTGCAACAGCGCATACTCACACTGTGCGCGTAATGTAAGCTGTGTTATTCTTCTGTGGGATAGTAAGAGTTCAAGTAGTTTGATGCTTTTAAATGCTTTAGATATTAATTTAAAAATAGCTCATTTAAAACATAGTTTTTTAGTCATAATATCGCTATTAGGCTTGAATAGACACTCAAATTCTAGTAATGGTACTGTAAGAAAAGAAGAAAGTAGCTGGTTAGATATCAGCCAGTAATAAGAGGTAATATGACTATGTTCTTATGCAGTTACTATACACTAGTATTTTTTGTCTGCATTTGCAGTTGTTCTAGAAGTACTGATGAGATCCTTCATGAACTCAGGAAAGTGTACTGTAGTGTAATTTATCACTCAGGACGTGCTACTGTTTTCCCCACAAAGCTACATTGCTATGCAGGGCCTTTGAAAAAGCAGGCAAGGGACACTGGAGCTCTATAAGCCACAGAGGCTTGAAGAAGCCTATAGTGTGTGCGAGAGTGTGTGTGTGTGTGTGTGTGTGTGTGTGTGTAGGCAAGGAGAAAAAAGGGGAAGCAGCATGTGTGTGTGTTCTAAAGGACTGGAAAAAAGCAGAAGGCCAAGAGTGGGTCCCCCTCTCTCTCTCTTTTAGAACTGAACACTTCTAAAGCGGTGAAGAGCCAGGGTGGGTCACATTTTCCACTACGCAGCCGTCTATGAGAAGCTGTATGGTACATTTAGAGCAGAAACAGGGCAGGTAGGGGATACAAATGAGAATCTGAAGCTACTGCTGTAAAGACATGTGATCGGTGTTAGAAACAACTCAAAACTAAACCACTCAAAACTTAAAACAGATGTTAGGCAGATTAATGCTTTTTCAAAACAATAGCTGTTCGTCGATATTGTGTGGATATTTCATATAAATCAATAAACAAATGGTCAAAAGCTTGTTCTAGTAACAGAAAATAACTCACAGTCACCGTTGTTGGCGAGGACAAAAGCATGGAAGTAACCCCATATTAATTATTTCTCACTTGCAGCTCACTGAAGTAGGAGAAGAGAAATTGACGGTTTATGAAGCATTTCAAACCAAACCAAACTTCTCACAAAGTCAATTTAGAGGTTCATATTTTTATTATACATTCCATTACTTTTGTTAAATGTCATATAGTTTCTTTCTTTTTTTTTTTTTAGCTGCCACTGCTGTTCCCGTTTCTACATCTATTTATCTATCTATCCATCTAGTTATCCATTTGTCCAGGAGTCTATCCAACCATCTATCCAACCATCGGTCTATCATCCATCAGTCTATCCATCATCTATCCATCCATCCATCAGTCTACCCATTATCTTTCTATCTATCCATTCATCCATCCATCCATCCATCTGTCTACCCATCATCTATCCATCCATCCATCCGTCTACCTATTATCTATCCATCCATCCATCCATCCATCTGTCTACCCATTATCTATCTATCCATCCATCCATCAGTCTATCTATCCATCTGTCTACCCATTATCTTTCTATCTATCCATTCATCCATCCATCCATCTGTCTACCCATCATCTATCCATCCATCCATCCGTCTACCTATTATCTATCTATCCATCCATCCATCCGTCTACCCATTATCTATCTATCCATCCATCTGTCTACCCATTATCTATCTATCCATCCATCTGTCTACCCATTATCTATACATCCATCCATCTGTCTACCCATTATCTATCCATCCATCCATCTGTCTACCCATTATCTATACATCCATCCATCTGTCTACCCATTATCTATACATCCATCCATCTGTCTACCCATTATCTATCCATCCATCCATCTGTCTACCCATTATCTATCTATCCATCCATCTGTCTACCCATTATCTATCCATCCATCTGTCTACCCATTATCTATCTATCCATCCATCTGTCTACCCATTATCTATCTATCCATCCATCCATCTGTCTACCCATTATCTATCTATCCATCCATCTGTCTACCCATTATCTATCTATCCATCCATCCGTCTACCCATTATCTATCCATCCATCCATCTGTCTACCCATTATCTATCCATCCATCCATCTGTCTACCCATTATCTATCCATCCATCCATCTGTCTACCCATTATCTATCTATCCATCCATCCATCCGTCTACCTATTATCTATCTATCATCCATCCATCCATCTACCTATTCTCTATCTATCCATCCATCCATCTGTCTACCCATTATCTATCCATCCATCCATCTGTCTACCCATTATCTATACATCCATCCATCTGTCTACCCATTATCTATCCATCCATCCATCTGTCTACCCATTATCTATCTATCCATCCATCCATCCGTCTACCTATTATCTATCTATCCATCCATCCATCCATCTACCTATTCTCTATCTATCCATCCATCCATCTGTCTACCCATTATCTATCTATCCATCCATCTGTCTACCCATTATCTATCTATCCATCCATCCATCTGTCTACCCATTATCTATCCATCCATCCATCTGTCTACCCATTATCTATCTATCCATCCATCTGTCTACCTATTATCTATCTATCCATCCATCCATCCATCTGTCTACCCATTATCTATCTATCCATCCATCTGTCTACCCATTATCTATCTATCCATCCATCCATCTGTCTACCCATTATCTATCCATCCATCCGTCTATCTATCCATCTGTCTACCCATTATCTTTCTATCTATCCATTCATCCATCCATCCATCTGTCTACCCATCATCTATCCATCCATCCATCTGTCTACCCATTATCTATCTATCCATCCATCCATCCGTCTACCCATTATCTATCTATCCATCCATCCATCTGTCTATCCATTATCTATCCATCCATCCATCTGTCTACCCATTATCTATCTATCCATCCATCCATCTGTCTATCCATTATCTATCTATCCATCCATCCATCTGTCTACCCATTATCTATCCATCCATCCATCTGTCTATCCATTATCTATCTATCCATCCATCTGTCTACCCATTATCTATACATCCATCCATCTGTCTATCCATTATCTATCTATCCATCCATCCATCTGTCTACCCATTATCTATCCATCCATCCATCTGTCTACCCATTATCTATCCATCAATCCATCTGTCTACCCATTATCTAGCCATCCATCCATCTGTCTACCCATTATCTATCCATCCATCCATCTGTCTACCCATTATCTATCTATCCATCCATCTGTCTACCCATTATCTATACATCCATCCATCCGTCTACCTATTATCTATCTATCTATCTATCTATCTATCTATCTATCTATCTATCTATCCATCCATCTGTCTACCCATTATCTATCCATCAATCCATCTGTCTACCCATTATCTATCCATCCATCCATCCATCTGCCTACCCATTATCTATCCATCCATCCATCTGTCTACCCATTATCTATCTATCCATCCATCTGTCTACCCATTATCTATCCATCCATCCATCTGTCTACCCATTATCTATCTATCCATCCATCCATCCGTCTACCTATTATCTATCTATCCATCCATCTGTCTACCCATTATCTATCTATCCATCCATCTGTCTACCCATTATCTATACATCCATCCATCTGTCTACCCATTATCTATCCATCCATCCATCCGTCTACCTATTATCTATCTATCCATCCATCCATCCGTCTACCCATCTATTTATGCATCCATCATCCATTTATCCATCTATCTACCTATCTATCCCTCTATACATCTACTCATCCATCCATTCATCCATTTTAGGTATACCATGGTATTAACATTAATTATCATACCGTGTACAGTTGCTTAATACTGGTACAGAAAAAAGCAACCAAATTCAAAACGCAAAACAATCCCACCAATTTTCATGATAATAATAATAATAATAAAAAAAAAACAATCAATGGATGAATGGAAGAAAATAATCATCAGATTAATCCATACTGAAAATGCTCCTTATCTGGAAATAATAAATGTTTACTGCCTTGCTCATCCTGTCCTATAAGAACAGCAAGTCGAATGTGGACTGCATCTTGCTCTCCCTATGTAATACTCTTCATCTTTTAATTGAATCTCTGCTCTGTGTATTCTGTGGACGTCAGGAGAGAAGTAAATGAACAATTTAGCCACGTAGATCACAGCAGTATGAGGTTATCAATGACGAATAAACAGTGGCACAAGCAGTCATTCCAGTGTTGCTTCAGAAACCTTAGCTTGAGAAACTCATTGTTTTGTTATGCTTTGCTATGATACTAAGATATTATTATATATCAGAAGGATGTGAGCAGCATTACGTAGTTACACACAGTTTCCCCTCACATAATAAGCAATGTGCCACTAGTATCAAGGCTTCCAATGGCTTCCTCAGAAATCACAGCACATTATTTTGTTTATACAATTGATTCTACAGCCTTGATGGACAGTTATCTTCAGCTTACAAAAACTTCAGATTTAAAATCATCTGCTGTGATTTGCCAGGCTGATATATTTTTGGACACAGGATATGGCTGTGTTTTCTCAACGAATTATTACCATCTCAAGAAAAGTGTAGTCCTTTTGAGCAACGGTATAACAGTCGGGTAATTTGTCTTCATAATGGCATATTGAAGCTTCTCCAAACAGAGAAAAGCACTAGCACTGCTGGGCTAGCCAGCTGAACAATCAGAAATGAAAGGTTTGTGTTGTGAAAGCTTGCACGGTGGGGATCAATATTCCCTGTGGATGGTTATGGGTGTATTTAGGGGTCAAGTTAAAAAAAATAAAAAAACAACATCAACAACAACATTAGCAACAACAACAACAACAAAATCAAGATGAGCAACTATTACAACCAGGCAAAACTGGAGGCAGGCTAATACTTTGTCAAAATGTGGACAATAGAGTAGATATGTGTATATTATTCCATTTATTTACAACAATAACAACTGTAAGTTTATTCCTTTGATATGTATGAGATACAATATGTTATAATCATCCCAATTAACCACTCAAATGACATGAATAAGGCTGTACTGTAATATAGTGACTAAACAATACATTGTGCAGTCCTAACATGAACCTGGACTAATGTGTCAACCGACTTCCAGTCTGACCAGTTCCAGCCAAGTGCTGCCCTCTAGTGCTGAAACACTGCCAGTTCATCCTTTTTCAGTGCCACTTGGATGTGGACGGTTGCGTGAATTGAGCGGAGGAGGTAGACAAAGCACCACCACAGCAGCAAAGCTCAAGCTTTCCTGCTGCATCAAGCTCTAACCTACGCTCTTAAAAGTAAAGGTCCTTCAAAAGGTCCTTAATACAGATGCAGGTGCCTAAAGAACCTTTTAAAGTTTTCTTTCTAATTAAGTGAATCTGGCTCCTCAGGGCCCCCAGTGTAAATCTACAGAGTGTGTCTTATGAATATCTTCTGGTTCCCTCAGGTTTATGTCAGCATAGCCCTGATCAATCACAAGGCTAACATGGCTCCACTTTCTCTCAGAGTCTGAGCAACCTGGAGATCTAAAGCTAAAGCCCCGTCCTCCCTGACGTCCAGCACCCGTCGCTGGCACCCTGCTTCAGGTTCCGCTAAGGACAATCCGCTAGTCTACTTGTTGAACGGGTTCTTTGAAGGGACTTACAGAGGAGAATCCCAAATGCCAATTGACAATAAAACTTAGTGCCCAGCTTAACTGTCTTTGTCTTAATGTGTGGAAACCCAGTACTGAAATGTCTTACCCAGCAAGCATCTCAAAGATCAGGACACCCAGAGCCCACCAGTCCACCGCCCGACCATGGCCTTTACTCTGGATGACCTCTGGTGCAAGGTACTCAGGAGTGCCGCAAAGAGTCCACGTCCTGGAGAGAGGGGAGAGAGGGGTCAGAAAGAGAGTGTCATCAATTACTCAGTAAAAGCTATTTGTCAGCTAAACTGTGCTAAATATGGATCCAAACAACTGAATCCAAGTTCCTAGTTTTCCAAAGGGACACGTTTGTAGAAATGCGTTACCAGCGTGCGGCCTGAGCTTTCAAAGACTCAGGCCTGATCACTATAGGCACCAGCAGGTGTGTTGAGATGTCTGTGGATGTCTGCATTACAGCACAAAGGTAGCACAAAGTGATTAGGGAGGAAAAAATGCTTTGGTATTGCTTTAATCTTTTCGGTGGGGAAATTCGTCTGTAGATTGTAGGGCAGAAGTAATTGAGGTGTAAAACACCCTGAAATAAGATGTGGAGAGCAATGACAGGTATTGGGTGGGAGACATCCTCCCTTCACAGATGAAAACTTTGCCATGCGTCCATACGCATTTCCAGACATCTCAAATGCAGCTTGAACCCACAAGCTTCTCGATTGCGCTCCCACATGCTCTTATCATGTCCACATTTCGGCTGAGCTGAAGCCTGCAGATAACTTACCAGCTTGACTCAGCCTGAACAGCTTAATTACTGTTTACATCCACACGAGTGCTCTCACAAAGCCCCATCACACGATCCTGTCAGTTTGAGTGACAGTGGAGGAGGCTGTAATTCCACCAAAGCACAAAAACAAGGTGATAGCTCCTGCGCCCCACTACCGATCACCCTCCCAGCTATCGGTGTTGGATCGTCAAGCCTGATGGCTCCAAGAAAGTTACATTATCAAAATACTGCCTCTTGTGTACAAGGCTGTTTCAGTGTCATGCAAATGTTTGTGTAGCCCTGCCAATTTGAATGCAGTTATACTTAAGTCACATAAAAAGTCTGCATACATAAATAAAAAATGAAAAGTTTAGATACCCTTTAAGCTGTTTCAAGTTTCAGAACTTGATTTCCTAGGCCTTAACTAGGTCATTAGGACTGGTAAGGCAGGTCAAGAAGTGCCATTGGGAATCAGCTTCAAGCTTGCAGTGCACCAGTCGACTAGTTGAACTGGTTCTTTGACAGGATTTGCAGAGTGTGCACATGGCAATGCAACCTGGCAGTGCCCTGCTTGGCTGTCTTTGCCTTAGAGTGTGGAAGTAAACCCAGTATTGAAATATCTTACCCAGCAAGCAAAACATCTGCAGGAAGGCTTAGCTGGAACAGGAGTGGTGCACTATTCTACTGTGCAGCATTGCTTGCACAAACATTATGAGCCATCAGAAGGTAACCCTTTCTTTTTGCTATAAAAATAAACCACTTATGCAATTTAGCCAGAGGCCCCCAAACAGCTGTATATGATAATACCTTTAAAACAGTTGGAACTGAAATAGCAATCAATTAGCATGTCCCAATGCCCATAATGATAACTGCTGCTTTTATTACTGTGACTAATAATGAACAGCCAACAAAAGGACTAATATTTAAAATAATCAAATGCAACATATGGATAAAAATAAAGTAAAATCCAAAGTAAAAGAAGCTTCGCATTTCCACCCTGCCTCCAGCCACCTTATGTTACACATATAGCACATGCCCAGCTATAGAGACAAAGTCAAGTGCCTCTAGTTACATGAGGGGGCCGCAAAACAGGGTTAGGTAAAGCGATAGCGCTCCACTAGCTTGCGAAGTCTGAAGGCAGGTCGATCGGCGTGTCTGGAGGCCCGTGCAGAGATCAGATGACCGGCCTTGTGATATAGCCGAGCTTGCTGGGATTCTGAGATGCTGAGAAACACACTGCGGCTATTGCCATTCCATTTCAAAAACAAGATCCTTCATGCTTTGTTTACGGTTTATAAACAGCATATGTAAGCATATGGTTGTGACATGGTCGCTACTGTAGATAGATTTTCAACCTATTGATCATTCATATTGATTGAGACATCATCTTTTGGGTTACAGGAGCAAGCAGCTGAAGCAACAGTGAGCCTTAGACAGTTTGAGAGAACAGATATGAACAGCTCATCGCTTCTGAATATAAACACATAAATAAATGTTATTTATATTTTGTTGGATAAATATGTAGAGGATTAGAACTCTCTATAAATATGCCTGGATTATTAGCTAGCTTTGTAGGCTAGTTAGGAGCATATTCTGAGCATTTGGTAATGTTTTAAATGGTAGCTAGCTTAATAGCAGTGAACAATGTAGTAAAATCTTTGAGACTGAGAAAAAGGAGTGGGAAATATGACAATATTGTATTATTATCATCATTCATTTTGTTGCTGTGATGAGGAATATGCATTTCTTACATAATACTCCTTCTCTTGTGACAACCACACACCTAAAAAGTCATGGGCTGCATCCCAACGGTGTACTACATACTAATGCTGATAGGTTAATACTATATACTAGAGCTGGGCAATATGACAATATTTTATTGTATTGTGATAAAATTTGTTATCATGATAACAATAAGCTTTTCTAAGCATATGGAGGATACTGTTAATGCTTAATAAATACTGATCAGCTGCAGGTTTCATTACTAACAGTGTGATTAGACTGGTTTAATTAGATAAAGTGCAGCAGATATTGAATAAAAATCACTGTAACGGGAGAGTATGTGAACACTACTGATATTTTTAGTCTGTGATTACATGTATTGTGATAAATATTGTGCATCATGAAAAAGTCTTTAAATATCATGATATATTATTTTTACCATATCGCCCAACCCTACTATATATACCAATCTTAATAGTAATCTATAGACCAGTTTTCTACAAATAGGAAGTAATAAATTGTTGCTATACCAACATACGTAACTGCAAGTTCACCAGCCGCTGTTGCAGCTACACTTGCATCGTTATCCGTCATTTCTTGTAATAACTGTTCCAGTAGCAGTAACATGAGTAGCTCCTCCCTTTCCGTTTTGCATTTGACTGTGGGATAATAGTGCCCATCATAACCACGCCCTAAAACAGACCGGTTCTGAGTACATAGCTTAGATATTTGAGTCTACTCAAACTTGGACACTTTTATCTATACTACATACTTTATCCTTAGTAATTAGTCCACAATTGGGACGCACCCATGGTTCTCGTGACGCTCAATAACTGCACGGCATGCTTTCCCCACATTGTGACCAATCAGTGGGTCAGGACCCACAGTTTTTGGTGTCCATTTCTAGTCATGCGTATGCTGTTCAGTATTCGAAATCCCCTCGGAAAGTCTTTTTTAAATTGGGTTATTTGCAAAATGCTAACTGGTGGGCCAAAATGCTAACTATATGTGTCCATTGCTTGTTAGCTACATTAGCCTAATGTCTTGGTGCTCTCACTTTTCTTTTAGGGCTGTGTTTTGTTCTCTTAGCTGTGGGAGTGTCCAGACGCAGACAGCAGAGATGCTAGCCTTCGCTAAAAGGAGCACTCGCGTAGTTGCTGTGGTGACAGTAATTTGGCGTTCAGAGGAATGGTCTGCTGGGAAAGATTTGCTCTCTCCTCTTTCTCTCTCGCTCTCTCTCCATCACACACTCTTGGATCAATCTGCTACTTTTATTTCTGTTCTTTGTAACAGGCTGGATTAGTCAGCCATGTCCTGGTGATGACTCCAGAGTAATAGCTTTGGTGTTGTTTTTCCAGTGAGCTGTTATTGCTGCACTCCTTATCAAGATGTTCAAAGTTGCATTCTCCTCGGCAGACATTTTTGAAGGGTGCTATTATTATGACCCAAATGTAGGAAGCTGCACTCTGGGTAAAAGAAGATACTTTCACCCTGTCACTTTCAGAGTAAATTAGGTACAAACAAAAATGGAGAAAGAAAGATATCTAAATAGTACAAGAGAAACATATCACCGCTGTCACACAAAAACCTCATATCTTCAGAATGGCAACTTTACAACCCTTTTAACATTTAAAGGAAGTAAATATGGAGCATTTCTGTTGATTTGTTCATAAAATTTTGACACAATCCCATTCCAATCACGTCATAAAGTGAAAAACAAAGGCACAAAGTTGACAAAGTGACAGCAACTAATGGGCTCTGAGTGGCTCAGCTGCCTAAGGCCAGGGCCAGGAGGGTTGCGAGTTTAAATCCCGAGAGCTATGTCGCTTTACCATCCATGGCCGGAGTCTGAGAGAGCACAGTTGGGGTGAATAGATGGCACTCTCTTCTCTCATCACTCTTAAGCAATGTCGTCCTGAACAGTCTGTTAGCTGGTGCGGTGGAGCTGGAGACCCAGCGCTTTCCTCCAAGCGTGTTGGCTGCCTGGCAATGTCACGTTAATAGCAATTGGAAAAGAGGCAGTAGAGCTGGTTTTACATGTACCTGAATGCATATGGTCTCACAAGGGGTCTGAGGATCTCATCTCGGTACCTAATGGCAGTCAGGCTACCTCTGGCGAGCACATGATATGCCACCACACACCATTACTGACCCACTGCCAAACCGGTCATGCTGAAGGATGTTGCAGGCAGCAGATCGCTCTCCACGGCGTCTCCAGACTCGATCACGTCTGTCACATGTGCTCAGTGAAAGCATAGGTACTGAGAAGTGGTCTGTGGTCCCCACCTGCAGAACCACTCCTTTAATTGCCAATAATTTCCACCTGTTGTCTATTCCATTTGCACAAAAGCATGTGAAATTGATTGTCAATCAGTGTTGCTTCCTAAGTGGACAGTTTGATTTCACAGAAGTTTGATTTACTTGGAGTCATATTGTGTTGTTTAAGTGTTCCCTTTATTTTTTTGAGCAGTGTACATACACACACACAATTTTTAGCCTATTCAAACTAGCTGAGGTTTTTCTTGGGTACATAGCAAAGCACTTCTGTAAGTTGCTCTGGATGTAAGAGCGTCTGCTAAATGCTCTGGATGTAAGAGCGTCTGCTAAATGTTAAATGTAAAATAAAACAAAATAAGCAATATAACCATGACAAACTCTTCATGCAGTGCATTCAAATTAAAACTGATATGACCTTTAGCCTCTTTGAATTGAATTGTTGAAAATTTGTGTACAGTGGCATTCAAATATTTAGGCACCTTTAGTTCAAAGTTCAGCAAATTCAATAACCTGTCTGCAGTAACAACACTCATCATTTCAACAGTAATCAAACTTAACAGCTAAACAGCAATAGGCTAATCTGACAATTATATGCAAATGCATTCATGGCATGCTGGTTTGTGCCCTTTAGTATAGATGCACTGGGGAACAAAATGTCCTGTACACTATACAAACAAAAGTACTGGGACCTGCTTGTTCTGCTTGTTACTTCTGAAATCAGAGGTATAAAACAATCTTGCATTTGTTGCTTTTTGTTGCAATAAGTATCTCAACTGTCCAGGAAAGAAGATTTGATTGCATTTAGTGACAAGAGCAAATGTCACTAAAGTGAAAGGTCAAAATGTTGGATGATCATCACCTCAACTCATCCCAAAAGTATTGAATTGAGCACTAACCAGATAACCCAGTTCCAATGCTCCAGAGCTTAATGCTGGGGGCTATACACCCCTCTAGCCCACACCTAGCATTAGGCATGATGCCAAAAGGTTCATGTTCATCTGCTCTAGAGTTCTATTCTATTGGCAGTACTTCTCTCCATGGACTAGACATCTGTGTCAAAAATAGTATCCAAGTGCTTTTATTAGAAGGGGTGTCCAAAAACATTTGGACATGTGATGTAAGTTTTTGTCATTTAAATGATACCTACATGATACTTTTTGTTTTGAGTTTGATGTAAGGAAAATATTGCTTTCCATGATATGGATGCTAGAAGTCATCCAGCTCTCTGCTTGTGAAATAACCCCATGTGAACTTCTCATCTGACAGGCTTTATTACTACTATCCCAGCTCCCGGTCGCAACACAAAAACAATACTTTCTCCAAATCTAAATCCCCATCGCAAGCGTTCAGTAATTACAGGCCGTTGCCGACAGCAGCTGGTTCGGAACTCCTCTCGCAATGATGAAGGTGATGGGGAAGGTGAAGGAAACACTTATTTATCAACCCCATCATCAGTGGAGTGCTTCGGATCAGCCCGTCTGACACACAACCCTCGCTTCCACCCGCTGGGCCTTTCTCCATGACTAAAAAATACGACGAGGAACCTGCAATCCATCACCTGTCGTCTCAGACTAATGAGCCCTCATCTGCACAAGCCAGGCAGTACCGGTGCACTTGAGAAATAACAACTCGTCCAGTCTGAACAGGTGTGGTGGACAGCACCTCTTAACCCTCCTTAGTCCAGGTCCACAAAAAAATCTTACATTTCGCTTATTTTGAAAGCCTAATATAGATAATCTGTGACGACTGACCTATTGAGACCCTATCGAAATCCTGGAAATTAAACTTGCAGGGATGAAAAGTCCCCTCAACTTCCCCTCAAAACTGAGCAAATCTTATTTGCAGCTTGAGGAAACATTTGGTGGAGCTGATTGCTGCTAAAGAGGATCTACAGGTTATTCATTTAAAGTGGTCACTTACTTTTTCTAGCCTGCACTGTGGAAGTTTTTTGGTCATTCTAGAAGGTTCATTTACTTCCTCGTGCAAAAACATTATCACACTTATACTTATCACACTGTTCATTAGTAGAAAAGAGGAATAGAGGATTGAGGAATTGTGGAATATCTATTATTGTGTTTATTGTATTGTGGAAGTTTTTTATTTACCTTCTTTATAGTTTTACATTGGGATGAATATAAAACACTTAGAAAGGCAAACTGAAAGCTATCCAGGCAGAATATAAATCAAACGTAAATCCAATTAAATAACTAAGTTTGCAAGTAGAGATAATCATATAATGAAAATTAAACGCAAGACAAACTGACAATGCTAACTCTAGCTTAGTGTTAACTAAGTCTATTTGAGAAAGGAAAAATACCTAATTACTAATAAAATGGTCTTTTCTTGAACTGTTATTCAGCTGCTTATAAAGATGTCCGCTGGTGCCTTCTGAGGGACAAATGTAATTACATTCTGAAAGAAAATTAGCACTGACGTAAATATGACCATTCAATTAGGCTAGGGCTGCACAACATATCAAACATGTCATGCTACAACTTTTTTGCTTCTTGACATAAAAATTAAAATTTGCATCAACCTAATTTGCATGACCTACCAACCAGAGGCAGATTATAACTGCCCAATATCATTTATTTTACTCCAATAGAGGGCATTATTAATATCATGTCATATTTAATCATAGACATCTGGTGAAATCTGATAAATTCTTATTCATTTTTTTATATCACAATATATATGATAGAAAAAAATGCAATGTCAGTTTTTCCTATATTGTGCAGCCTTAGCTGGGACCAATGTTAACTACAGACATGGGTGTACATCAATCCAAGGTTAGACAAATGGTCTCCAAATGGAGAAAAGTTAAGTGTGGTCATCCGGTAAAGAATCACTCCAAGATCACTCCATCACTCCAATCTTAAGCTGCTAGATAAAAAAATTGAACATTTTATTAGTATTTAGGACCCTCCACTTTCTCATGTAGGCTCCTAAGGTTAACAATGAACTGGGACCAGTATTAACTAAAAGACCTGGGTGTCCATCAACCCCCAGGTTACACAAACTGTTGTTACACAAACTGGCTACAAATAGAGGCACATCTAGGGCTGTCGCTACATTTACATTTACAGCATTTAGACGACGCTCTTATCCAGAGCAACTTACAAAGTGCTTCACTATTTACCCAAGATTAACCTCAGCTAGGCCTAAAATTCAAAGATATCTCTAAGCTTAGACACTAAACACAAGTCAACATGGGGACCATAATACTCTACTATTCGCCTAGTACTCTCAGAAGAGGTGGGTTTTCAGTCTGCGTTTCGGTGCCTGGACTGTTGTCTTCCGTGGATCTTAAAGAATGGAAGGTCAAGCCGAGCCAAACTTGAAGCTGGAAGGGCTCTTGGGGCAGATCGTATTTTGACCATTGCCATCAAGTACGGAGGGGCTGGTCCATTCTTGGCTTTGAAGGCCAGCGTAAGGTTCTTGAATCTGATGCAGGCAGCAGCTACAGGAAGCCAGGGAAGAGTACGCAGCAAAAAAGTGACATGGCTGAATTTAGGAACATTGAAGACGACCCGTGCCGCTGCCTTTTCTACTCTCCCAAGCAACGGACATCCTTTAAAGATCACTCCAAAAGCAGCACAACTGGAACTTAGGACCTCCTCCTAACCTTCTCCTTTCTTGTGCAGACTCCCAAGTATTAACACTGAGCTGGAACCAGTGTTCATTTTCCTTATCCATCACCTTCAGAGATGATGAAACTGGAAACTGGTCCCAAACCAGCATTAGCAGAACAGCTGCAATTACATGTGCTGACCAGTGGGTGGCAGTGTGGACACATGGCATTTCCACCCACCGTCTCCCCTCTCTCCAGTAAATAAGCCAGAACGGCCCGCTTGCAGGGGCAGTTGTCTTCCCCCATTGCATTGGGAGGCATTTTTTCCTCTTTTTATATTGCTTTCCATTTATATAAGTGGGTCAGTTGCACATCAGAGAGCTTCCCACTCCAGATCTATTTCTCTGCCCCGCCCGCCCGCGCGAGAGAGGGAGAAATGTAATCGTAGCCCATTATGTTTACATGTCACAGGGGTCAGGTTGTGCTCCGTCTGCACTTGCGAGAGAGAGAGAGAGAACGAGAGCGCTCCGAAACACTGCAGTACTCTCCGCACTGCAGATAACACACACTCACACATCTCTCCCTTGCTGCTTCTTCTTCTTCTTCTTTTTTTTAAAAACTTGAGCGATACTAACTGGGGCCACTTCTGGTGGGGTTTTCAATTTCGCCAAGGTTACTCCGAAAATTGGTCCGAGTGTTGCTCATTCGAAATGAAAAACCACCTTCGCTGATGCACCGTGGGCAAAGCGAGCCGGTTATTTGCTTAGAAAGCCTCACAACACACAGAAAACACAAACCTCATTACTTGTAGTTGCGTATGCAGATAGCTATTCATCTTCTGCTAATAAAGACACCTACAAGCATGGGATGGTAATGGCTGTTTGGCCCTGAGGCGCCTCTGTACCCTTTTCTTTGTTTATTCATTAAAGTGCTTTGATTGAAATTCCTCAAACTAGCAACTTCTTACAGGCATGCTGCGTTTCTTTGTTTTGCGCTGGAAAAGAAACAAAGCTATAAGCTATATATGAAAAATAACATGCATACCTGTCTACACTATCAGTCAGCTTCAAGGACAGGAATGGCAGATGTCTAAAACACAGCCGTCCCTGCCACTAGGGTTGGCGGTCTCCAGTGTTTTCGTAGTAAGTCATACCGTCTCAAAGTATCCCTGCGATCTATGCGGTATTACTGGGGGCAGGGAGTAGTGAAAGCTGCGGGAGTAGATCAGATGGCCCTGGCTTCTGTACAATCTGCGTTATTTAACACCGAAAAAATGATACAATTCAAATGCCAGTTTGCTCACATGGTCACAGGCTAATTGAACATTGTGGACACTGAATAAACCATCAGTCTGACCATTACAAATGTTAAACTGATCTGAATCAGGAGAGATAAGCAGGTTAGCATTAACGTATATAGTCCCCGTATAACGTATATTAATAACGTATTAAATGCCTCTCTAAGGCGGGAGCTTGCATTTTTTTTATTCCATCCAAGCGACTGGCTAAGAGAGAGCGAGCGAAAATGTGTGATACGTGGACATTTTTTGGCATGGTGTTGGATGTAGCCCACTTACTAAGCTAGTCTTTGCTTAGCTAGCACAAGCTCAGCTACAGATCCACCCAGTATCAGACAGCCCAGAACTGTTGCTGAGGAGCGTTGACAATAAAAAACTGAGAAAGCAAAGTTGAGCGACTGCTGGTGGAGTAACAGAAAGGCAAGAGGAGACGGGTCCTGCCACAGTTGGACTCATAGCAGACCAGCACACCATAGCACAGACAGTATTCCAGCGAAAAGAGGCTTAAATCACACACGTTTAGAGGATGAAGCCTCATATCTGCCAACACAACGTTGAGTGAATGGTCTTAGGAGTGTTTTCCATTGTTTTCAGGCACATTTAGTAAACTGGTTCATCCAGGTTTGCTTGCTTTCCCATTTCAAGCATCGGTTGCTAAATGTTCAACTACTGTAGTTTCCGCCTGTTTTCAGAGCGTGACATCAGCAATCAGTGTGATCCCACCGCACCCCCACCCTGTGGCCAACTTAAATGCACATGAATGAATACGTTATTTTGCTGGTGTACTAGAAACACACAGAACAGAGGTATGATACATCAGACGCGCCATAATTACAAAATACTGTCTTCTTTTGGCGATACCATCATATATTGTATATTCACAGGTAGGGTAATATCTTAAGACAGCCCAGCACTACATGTGGATTAGTCAATCAGATGACTGTAATGAGCTCAACACTGTGGTAGGCATCACATAACCACTATATTGCAGTATTACGGTTATGGTCACAGCCCTACCTGCTGTGTGGTCTTAGATATCTTGGGGAAACAAGCAAGAAAGCCTTCAAGCCATTAGAGAATTAGGAGTTGAAGAAGATTTAACCTCGAAACTCTACAGTTTTTATTTTCATCTAGTATCGGCAGTTTGACATTGTTCCATTGGTTCTGAAAGCAAGACTGACCACAACTTCTCACTACATTCAACTAGAGCTGCAACAGCTAATCAATCCTATCAATAACAACAGTAATAAATCTTACCTGACAGAAGGAAAAGAAAAAAAAAAACACTTTCAGCAGAGGCGGTGTAGGTTTGTGTACAACCCAAAAAGTCAAAAATATGGAAACACTTCTGAAGTAAAAACTGCAGTGTAACATGAACATGAATGTTTGACATTTCTCACTGCAGGGCTCTCATTGTGGTATAGCTGCTCTTTATGCTGTCTGCCACAAGATGCAGAATGTCCTTGAGCTGAATAAACCTTCTATTGAGACCACATTTGTATTTGAGAGTATAAGAGGGTTTATGGTCTGAATTGGATGAAAAGTTACTGTTGAATGTCTTTTAGCTTTTTTCCATGATTTGACATCTTTTAAAAAGGAAAGCAAATGGAATGGAAAAGTCAGTGAAGATGTGAACCAGAATGAAAACCTGTGATAAAAGATGTAATTCAATGATTAGGCGAATAAAGTAAAGTGTAGGGTGTCTAAGAGTTAACAGTGACTTTACAATCTTTGGAATTCTAAGAGCCAAGTTAACTTACCGATCTGAGAGTTTCTTAGCGAAGCCGAAGTCTGTGAGACGGATGTGTCCTTCTCTGTCCAGCAGAATGTTCTCGGGTTTCAGGTCCCTGTAGACGATTTCTTTGGAGTGCAGGTACTCGATTGCGCACACGATCTCTGCAGAGTAGAAAAGGCCTGTGCTGTTACTGAAGCGGCCGCGGCCGCGCAGGTAGCTGAAGAGCTCGCCGCCCGGCACGTAGTCCATCAGCATGTAAAGTAAGCGCTCGTCATGGTGAGTCCAAAACCTGCGGACAGCATCTTTTGTTAACCGTCATATACCATCCAGAAATCAGTACATACACTTAATAGTCACTTTATTAGCTACCCCTACTGTAACCTGTAATAATTTATATAAACAAACACACACTGTCACTCCTTGTATATATCTATTTTCAACAGTTTTCATTTAACTCACAACAGTTATTTGATTGTCTTACGTCAACGTCAATGGTCATGATGGACAGACCAAACAGAAACGCTCCAAAATGACTTGGAATTAAAAATAGACTACCACTGAAAGTTCAGAAGTTAGTCTAAGGGCCCAATGGTAATTGTTAGTTAGAGTGGTATAAAGCAGAAACTACTTTGTCTGGAGAGATGGAGCGCCATCAAAAAAACATTGCAATGTGCTGGAGTGGCGTTTGAGATCGAGAACTAATTGTGGCTAAATGCAATCAAATTCTCACAGAAACGTTCCCAGAAACTCCTTATTAAATCACTTGGCTTTGACAAACACATCGTATGAACAGATGTCTACAAACTTTTAGACATACGGTAATACACACCGAGCTGTGGCAGCCTGTTAGGCAGTTTATTTATTGTACCTCACTTCAAGGTTAACATTCTGAATAAAGAAGATAAATGTATAGGTAAAGAATTCACCACAGATTTTGCCCACTCAGTCTAATGCATCTGGTACATGCATTATTAATACAGGTAGAGAACTGCACTGTATTCAAGTAGAACCGTCTTCGTCTAATGGTTTTGTGCACAGTATTTACAGCATCTATAAGGATAAACAGTAAACCTCTGCTGAAAAAGGCACTAAACTTCAATATATTTCCCAATATTAGTATTAGGGAATTATTTTTCAATAATTCCCTAATACTCAGAAACATAATAAAACTGTGCATTTAACTCAAGTCAAAAATGTAATAAAAGTAAAGAAATTTAAAGTAAATCAAAGTAATTTAATAAGAAATTACAAATGATCAACCTGACATTATGAAAAAAAATATCTGAATAATGTGATAAGGTATTAAATTACTGGTATAAATAGCATTACACTCATAATCAAGACTCACATTACATCATTAGGCAAGGTATTACATTATCAGCCTTAATTACATATTTGATCTTTTTTTAAGTGCACAATTTTATTACCTTTCAGAGTGTTATTACATTATTGGGAAATTATTAAAATATGAAGTGCTATACACACACACACACACACACACACACACACACACACAGTGCCAATCACGTCGGGCATGGATTACACCACTCTCTTGAGTTCCACTCTATTTTAGCCCACTCTTCCACTAACTAGAGATGCATGTTTCCGCTAGACTTCAAGTGTGCCTAATTTAGCCCTTCACCTGCTGATCGAAAACTGAGTGCTCAGTCATGGGATACTGGAGTTGGACCCATGCACCTATGCTGTGTTATGCTCAGACATGAAGTATAAAGTTAATAAAAATGTTGGCTTAACGTTGGACAAGAATCATGATTGACTGATAAGCCTTAAGTGACTGGATTGGTGTCGTAATTAAGGCAAGAAAATCTGTAACCAATCATTACAGAAAAAATATGCATGTGAACGCTGAGCTTATGCTCATGAAGTCACCTAAAATGAAGTATGAAAGAACTATAAGGGTGGTCATTTTTCTTAGCTAGCTGGATTTGTAATATGATGAGTTTGGGTTGTTTTTAATTGAGAAGTGGTGAAAATTGAATAAAATAAACAAATAATGAAGTCTAGACTCTAACGGCTGTTCAAAGTGATTTAAAGGAGTGGACTGCTTGTTAAATGGCTGCAAGCCTAGTTATTAATGTGTCAACCAAAGCTGGAGCAATTACCGATATTGAATCAAAGCTGTTCAGCCAGTGGGTGTCCTGGCCAATTTCGTTAATGATGGTACAAGGGGTAGATATAGGAGATGTGTCATTACCTGTGGTCATTACCTGTGGTCTGCTCATTAAATGCTTTACCCAAGTTAAAATTACAGGCTAAAACCTGCAGACCCACAGGACAAATATAATATCTGATGCAAGATATTTCCTGGGGTTGTCTGTGTCCAAATGCGTAAATGAAGAGGATGTGTGTTTGCTAGTTTAGGAAGGAACCCACTCACAGCGTGATGAGGAAGGGATGGTTCACCTCCGTCAGAACCTCCTTCTCATTATGAACGTGCTGCTCCTGCTTTAATCGGATCACATCAGGGATCTTCATGGCTTTCAGGGCAAAGAAGCCCCTTGTCTTCTTGTCCTTCACCAGAAATACCCTGCCAAACGTCCCCGTACCTGTTTAAAGGGACAGAAGAACAAGAAATGCCATTAGAAGAGCCTAACTCATGTACCTATAAACCCTTCTATCTTCCCAACAGATTTAGAAGCTGTGTGCCATCATGTTTCTATCACTATGAAAATGAAGCTCCATGCTGTCTTTATTTCTGGATGCACTGTAATATTTTCTGGGCAAGTGTATGCACATTCAGAGCGTAATTCATATCAGTAAGGGTTATTATTGATGTGTTTTCTTTAATTATTAACATTAAATATAAAAAATAATTATATTGTTAAGTACTTTCATCAAAGGTAACTGAAGTATGGGATATACTGTATTCCTATTTGTACGTACATCTTATGAAAGAAAAAATACTGTCTGGCTTTTACTTTTTTTGGCTTAGAGTTCAAATCCCGAGGCGTACTGCTTTGCCATCAGTGGCCAGAGTCCGAGAGGGCACAATAGGCCGAGCTCTCTCACCTCATCACTATTAAAGCGATGTTGGCTGGCACAGGTGTCTATTAGCTTGTGCGGTGGAGCCGGGGACCAGGCGCTTTCCTTTGAGCCTGTCAGCATTGGTGGCAGTTGGAAAAGAGGTAGTGGCTGGCTTCATATGTATCGGAGGAGACGTGTTAAGTAAAGGTGCATGTATTTGTCACTGTACACTGTACAGCGAAATGTGTCCTCCGCATTTAACCCATCTTGGGTGGTAGTGAACACACACACACACACACACACACACACACACACTAGTAAACTAGGGGCAGTGAGTGCACACACACCCAGAGCGGAGGGCAGCCAACTCCAGCACCCGGGGAGCAGAGAGGGCTCAAGGGCCCAACAGTGGCAGCTTGCCAAGCCTTGGAATCGACCCCACAACCCTGTTATCGATAGCCCGGCACTCTAACCGCTGAGCCACCACTGCCCGTTAGTTCTTACCCTCCTAGTGTCGGGAGCATTGGGCGAAGTGCAAAGGGGAGTTACATATGGGTGGGTTAATTGGCAGTACCACATTGGGAGAAAAAAGGGAGGAATTTGACAACCAATTAAAACACTGTACATATCATAATAAATATGACAGCGCTAAGAAAACTTTTTTTATTGAGTGTGCTCAATTTATATTATTTAAATGTTCAAATGGTTTTACACGAACAAAATATTACACTGACATGTAAAGTTCATGTTAATTTTGATACAATAGTTATTGTGATTTTTTTAAAACTCCTATGTAAGAAATGTAGACATCTGAATCATGTACATTTTTTAAGCTGAGACTAAAAGACAGAATGATTCACTTTCAGCCTCAGTGAATGGTAAAGGACGGGAAAAGTGACCCATCAAATGATGGATCCGTAATGGTGCTATAACATCCTTGCTGGGCATAAAATTTGACCATCCACATTATCTTATTCCCAGAATAAAGTCAATAGCCTATCTCTAATGGATCTTTTTCTGCTGGATAGAAAGAGGATACTCCTATATATTAATCACTGAAAAGGCCCGGACTCAGAGCCCGCCATGATTAAAGTCAAATAAACCAATCCCAAACGCTGAACCATTAGCTAAATCCCACACCCACGGATGGGTCAAACATTTCAGACAAGCGCAAAAGCTTAAAACCACACCAGAAGTCCCAGCAAATATGGATTCAGTAATGGGAGCACTCAACAGGCTCTTGATGAATTCAAAACTGCCTCTCTATTTGTCAGACACTGTACTACACTGGGTGTAAAAGCCATTAGCCCTTGCCCTAAAAGTGTGCTATATGTCATCGCAGAGCTTGTGCTTGTCTTTGGTTTCAATTATCTGCCAGATGTCACTGCAACATGAGTGCTTAGGCAGAAAAAAATGTAGCAGTCCTCTCTGTTTACATCATGTTTCCTCACAGAAAAACAGACATCGTTATTTTCTTCCTCCTTACTGCATGCTGATTTTACCACCGACATGGCTTCAAGTCCAGGGGGTGGTTACATTTAGATTAAAAATGTTAATATGGTGAATGATGAATAAAAAACTAGCTAGCATGAGGTCAAACAACGCTGATTTTGTTAACTACAAGCACCGCTAGCCTTCACTCCAGCCTTGAGCCAGTAATAGGATCCACTTATTCAAATACTCATGTGGAATAAAACCATGGTTTCCCTCTGCTTTACATTTTATTTGACAATGATGAAGATCCAATAAACCCGCTGTCAGCTTCAGAGCTAGGAATTGTGTAAAATTAGCAGAAGGAAGAGTGTTGCTGTTATTATCACTACTATTATACATTGCCGTTTTTCAATTATCACATTGTATCTTGGGATAAAATCTCTTACCATTGGCTTTCACTGAAAGTTAAGCCCAGTAAAATTACAAATTTGGAAACAGTTCAGTAAAAGTTGCAGTTACAGAATACAAGCATCTTAAACTTGGTAATGAAATCGTAATGAATCCAGTCATTAAGAACAGCACTCTGAATGACTTTACTGTGCTGTGCTCTCTGTACCTGCTTAGCTTAGCCTGAAATTATGAGAAGTGATACACGGCAGTTTTATTTGCTGTGTGAAACCTGACGCTAGTTCAGAGAAAGCCCCTATATGAACACCATACCATAGATGGCTTTTTTAAGGCTTGATATCTGTTTGCAGTATCGAGCACGTTCAACTGTCCATCGCCACTTGTCGAGCTGCCGCCCCCTGCCGGCCAGCATCCCACCGAAGTTATGTGGGGAGAGAGATCGAGCCATCTACCCACTCAGAGAAAGCAATTGTGCTCCCTCGGCTTCCAGCTGCTGATGGCAGGTAGCATGACCCCAGGATTTGAACCTGCAGTCCTTGGGTCACAGTGGTAACTTTTCTGGGCAAACCAATGATATCAGTACTTAGAGAAACACTGGCTAAGTCCATGTTTTATTACAGAGAATGGCATCAGTCCTTTTTAACTGGCATTCAGTAAAATAATACGTTTTTAATAGTTGTTTTTATGTGCCTAGTCTCTTGGACCATTTGGAGCCCACCACTTTGCACTTTGCATGTCTATAAAATATGAATGAAAATATCTATACCAGCATTTCTTACACCGTTTTTACCATCACTGGGGTTATCACTATTCCTATGAAAGTTCTTGGAATGATGAATAAAACCTACCACTGCAACTTAAAAAAAAAAGCTAATACTACTAGACAAGATCAAACACTGCGAATGTAGCTAACACCTAGCCCAACCGTCTGTCCTTTTCAGCTCTGCATTTCCAACATTAGGCTTAGTACCCGTTTTAGAGAAATAAGCAGCACTGTGATCAGTGTATAAGGACCAGAACAAAGCCGGCAGCAGTTCCAGGAAAGGGGAACATGGGACCCTGCTAAGTAATAGATCTAACCCTACACAAACGATCAATGGCGACAAGGAGTGCTCGTCTGCAGAGGAGGGCACCTTGAGCCGCCTACTAAATTACACACCGGGCCCTTTCTGGAGCTCAGAGGAGCTACAAACACACACTGTAGGTTAATCTTTAACTACTGAACAGGAGCCTATCTATATTCCCAAATAATCACCAGCAATTCAATAACGCTTTCTGTGTTCATTATTTGGATAGGTTCAGCTTTGTAAACACTGGCTTTTTTCCATTGAGCTACAAGTGGATAAATATTGCTTGATAATATAACTACCATTTAATTACCTACTGGGCTAGCTTTCAATATTTATAAATCATTTATAATGATATTGTACTGTATACTGTATTTAGGACAGGCGGCTGTAACACTTAACATCTTGTGGTTCTATAGATTCATTTGGTTAGAGGCACAAATGTTGCCAAACTGGCACGTTGGCACTCTTCTTCTGGACAAGCTGAAAACAAAACATCACTCGGAAATGTTCAAAAGACAAGACAAGGCTTTGCGGAAAAAAGCTTGAAAGGACATGCATGATCTACTGTACGGCCTTAGTTTTCCGTTCAGGCTTTGAGGAGAGCACATGCAAAATTCCAGCAGAATTCCTGAATATTTTTGGGGGGATCAATATAGTATCTCTCCATCCATCTATCCATCCAAAGTGCGAGGCCACCTAAAGAATGTTCCACAGCTGACGTTACATTATTGCTTAACATGAAGGAACAAGGAGGCGCTCTGACTCATGACCCTGAGTGCGATACCTGAAGTGGAATGTTGGCATTTCACACATTTACCTCACACAAGGAAACATTGTTTGGGACCCGTTGAGTCTCCAGGGTTACGTACAGTAAAGAAAAAAAACACAACCTGAGAACAAAGAGCTCAGACATCTGTCAGAAAGGGCTTTTGTCATAAAAAAAGAAATAGCTGAGCGAATAGGCTATAGTATATAGTTCCAGTGAATAGTTCAGTATTTCAACATAGTTGAATCTACATAGTTTTATTTGGACAAAATCTGAACTGTGTTTTTAGAGGGTGCATTTCTTTCCCTACATGGTGACTGGATGGGGGTCTTAGCTACATAATTTGATGGCAGGTGCTGGCTAGAGGGGCAGTGGTGGCTCAGCGGTTAGAGCGCCGGGCTATCGATAACAGGGTTGTGGGTTCGATTCCCGGGCTTGGCAAGCTGCCACTGTTGGGCCCTTGAGTCCAACAGTGCTCTCTGCTCCCCGGGCACTGGAGTTGGCTGGCCACCGCTCTGGGTGTGTGTGTACTGACTGCCCCTAGTTTACTAGTGTGTGTGTGTGTTCACTACCACAGATGGGTTAAATGCGGAGGACACATTTCGCTGTGCAGTGTACACTGTACAGTGACAAATACGTGCACCTTTACCTTTTAGATTAGCTGAATTTAGTGAACAGCCAGCTTACTCAAAAAACAAACAAAAAACACAACTACATAGGTAACCAAGTCAACTGGTGTTGAAAACATTCACAAGATACTTTCAAATTACATTATTTTTGCCGAAATAGGCAATCAATGAAGATAGACTTAAGGATATGTGTGATTAGGATCATGCATAATTATTTCTCCATTTCCTTTATTTCTGCAAAATAATTTACAAGTGAAACAACTGCCAACACCCTAACACCTTAAAAATTACAGTAATTTGTGGACAGTAGACTTGGGCTACAAGTCTTAAAGACTTATTTAAAGAAACACTTAAATATTTATCACAGGCTACAAACATAAGCAGCGACAGATTCTTATAAACCACTATTCAGACACTCCCCTGTACTGAATAGAGTAATCTGATCAGTGTTTATTTAGCACTAACAGTATCCTTCATATGCTTTCATCACGATACAATGAAATATCGTCATTTTGCCCAGCTGTAGTTGACAGTGTCTCAAAATGAGGACAGTTTTCCAGTTTTTCAAAACTATGACATGTCTAATGTGTCAAATTTCTTGTCAGTGTCTATCTAGTTTACAGCCAAATAAGCTCATTCCCCAATGTGCTCACTGATTGTTGATGCCATGTCTGAAAACAAGTCCATCATAGCTGCAAATTTAGCAATGCTGGGTTCAACTGAAAGACAGAGCCCTGAAAACAGTGACTCTGCACTCTCAGATATGAGGCCTTATCCTGATTTGAGCCTCAGTTAGCTGGAACACAGTCTGTGCTGCAGTGTTTAGTCTGCTAGCTAACTTATCCCAGCCTTGATACACCCAGCTGCAAGTCCAAACAGGGCAGAACCGGTCTCTCATTTCACCTTCCTGTTACTTCCAACACTTCGCTCTCCCAGACACGAGTTTATATCGGTATGTCGGTAGCTCAGCGGTTTGTCGGTCAGCTGCACTGGACTAGCTGATAGTCGGTGGAGCTGTAGCTGAGCTAGTAGTAGGCAAAGGCTAGCTTAACGAGTGGCTTTAGATCCAGAACCATTGAGCAGTTGCTAGATCATTAGCCCACCAGTCGAGTCATTCTCTTCGGAGTGTGTATACGTGGGCTTTCTGTCAGCCAGACTGGTGAGCATTTGTAATGGTCAGATTGACAGTTCAACATTCACTGAATGACTGATTTTAAACTGTGCAGCGTTCACTTAGCCAGCCTGCAAGTAAACCAGACCAGTTGGATTTGGTCATTTCGGCTGTTTTCTAAGTGTCTGGAGACCTTTTTAATCCCTTCCCAGACTTGCGTGCATCTACAACCTTCTTTCTGAAGGCCTCAGAGAGCTCTTTGGATCTTTCCATGGTGAAACCGCTCCCTTCAACAATCCAGAGCAAACCAAAGGAAATGTCTGAGGTTTAAATAAGACAGACTCCTCCAGAATCCTCTCTAATGAGGGTCTAATCATCTGCTGCTGATGTGCAGCACCTGCTACTTATTTTAGCCATTTTAAGTAATAACACATGTGGTGGTGTTTTAACTTTTTTTTTTTCTTACAAGAAAACTGCATTTCTAATAATTACACTTTATAAAAGAGTTTTACTTCAGTTGTTGTTGTTTAGTTATTATAACCTCCATCTCTTAATATTGTCCAAATGAAGATCCATATCTTCATGTGTTTAAATTAGTTTAAAAAGGACAAAGGTTTAATGGGGCCTCCTAAATTTTTCTTATGACTATATGTAGTTACCAGACACTCTCCAGTCCACCCTCTAGCCACACCTCAACAACATCTAAAAGCCTGCAGGATGGGAGAAGTGGAGAACACTGGCGAATGAGCTCATCGTGTAGACACAGTGACGCATTTCTAGCTCATGCTTCCTGTTACAGAGGACATGTTCTCACTTGGTAGAGAGAGACAGATTTTCTTTAGATGTGGCTTTGGAGATCACGTGGGATTTTAGAACTGTTGTTTATCAGTAAGACCATGGAGAAATCAATGTGGAATACAGAGCGAACCTGCTCACTCCAGGGCATGAACAAAGGTTCAATCAAGCAGAGTGGTTCTTCTTACATCTCTGGGCGGTTTGAGAGTGAGGCAACAGAAGACACAACAAAAGCCATTGAGGCTCACTGTTGTGAAGGAGTGCAAAAAGTGATGACGCAGATCTAAAGTTTGGAAATGAACTCCAAGTGCTGCTCTTTCTTTAGTGGTGAGCTTGCCAGCTTGACACTTTTTGGCAAAAACTCTGTCCAGTCAGCTATTCGGTTTTACTCGCAGACAAAATTGTCTTGTGATACAAACTGACAGTTGAATTCTTAAGCAGCAACTTGTCAGCCTACCCCTCCGGTTCTACCACACAAAGGGTGGGCAACACAGTCAACAGGGAAAAGAACACCTTACATGGTGGTATGCAATATGAAGATATTTTGTAATTTAGGGCTGCACCTAACGATTCGTTTTTCATTGATTATGAACTAATTCTTCTACATTAAGCATAAATAAACTTTCTTTTATTATTTTTTATGATTTAAAAATTTAAACAACTGCATAATACACTCAAGGTTGTGCTATACCATGAGATACACTGTGCTGATTTATGTACACCAGTTCCATTAGGCCAACATCTCACAGTATAAACAAGTCTAGTGTCCTTGCATTAATATACATGAGAATTAAATAATGTCCCTATCCAGCTCTTTGCCACCAATTCGAGTCTTTTAATGCAGAGTATCAGCCAATACTGATCTGATTTGCATTGCTTGCAATTCAATAAATAATACAGCTGCAATAAATTCACAGTACAGTAATTAACATTCAAGCAAAATGTCTTTTTTTAAATAAATGTTGGGCTTTGTAACATGGTTTCCAACATGCAGCAGCACTGGTTGTCTTTAACGTTTCTAAATTCAGCCTGTCACTTCAAAAATGTCACTTCACTGGCTTCCTGTAGCTGCTTCCTGCATCAGATTCAAAACCCGGACCCGACATCGACAACAACAATAATCCCGTACAAACACACACATCCACACATTTGACATACACACAGCATCAGAATGAGAACAGCTGAAAAGTGGTGGCAGAAACAATGGCCATGAAAGCCAGCCTTGGTTTGGTGAGCAATTACAGAACGGAATGCTTCAGTATCAGACAAGGAACTTAGAAAGATTTAGAAACAGTATTATTCTCAGGAAGAGGGAAATTCCTTCCATGCAAAGGCAACAGGCCATCTGGTCTGCAATTGGATTATTTGTAACTAAAGCATAAACAGCAGGACTTTATAGGGATTATAAACAGGCGTGATCTAGTGATTTCGTTTAGAGGCATGTGACACAGGTTTTTCCTCTTACTAAGTGGGTCACTCTGCCTGTGGCTAAAAGGTGGACCCTTAATGCTGATGCAGAGCTGATGTAGAATCGGCTTGCCTTGCACTCTCAGGATAATGGTTTTATATGGTACCGAGGTTTTCCCTTGTATCAATCGCAGAAATTGAATGGCTCTGGCAACACATAAAAGGCTTCATTTTCAGAACTACATTTAAGCTTTCAATTGATTCTTTGAGTTAAACACTACCGGTCAAAAGTTTTAGAATATTTTTTGAACAAGTTTGTACTGACATTTGAAGCACCTGAGGTCCGGTTAATGCAGCATTAGGTAGCATTTTACCTTTAAATAAAATCAGCTTCAATAGCATAATTGCAATGCTTTCCCGACCTGTACTTGGGAGAATAGCGAACACTGAAAATAATATAAATGTGTTTCCCTTTTTTTTTTTTTTTTTACTTACAGCTGGTTCGTAGTGATGGAAGTAAATAAAAACAATTCAAATGTCCAAACTTATAAACTTACCTTACAAACCTTTTGCCTGTATAAATGCAGTGCTGGAATAAACTGTGCACTCTACCACAGTATATGGACAACATTGCCCATATCGATTCATATGGATGCTATCATAATATCTAGAAAAAGGCAAACAACAGAAACACAGACTGACCATTCTAACTCTTAGAGCTCTATTCTTTAGATAAATTATAAATAACGCCACAGTGTGGTGAGTCCAGTTTCCAACACCATCAAAAGACGGTCACACTCAAATCCGCAAAGAAACAATGGCCATGAAACCCAGCCTTTGTTTGGTGAGCAATTACAGAATGGAATGCTTCAGTATCAGAAGACAAGTTTCTGAGAGTCAACAGCTTGTGATAGACAGCTCACATGACAACACCTTATAGGTCAGCTTGACACTGGATCAAGTCTCAGTTTAAACTGAGAAGACTTTGAGCTGCAGGTCTGACAGGTGTAGTGGCAGTAAGTCATTGCTTAGATGCATGGATCAGGCAGGCTTGTCTGGGCCATGCAGCAATGCTAGTGGACTGCTGAAAAAAAGAGGGGGTGTTCAAAAATGTCTGACCACTACATTAAACCCAACATTGGTAATATATGCAAGAGGACACTCCATCAGATTTAGAGCATGCACCAAAAATATAACCTGGAACTTCGAGCAGCAGGGCACTTTCAAAAGGGAAGGTTAGGCCGAATATCACACACAGACATACACTCGCTCTGGCTTTGCCTGGCCTACTGAATGCTGTCATTCCCTTTATTAGCTTGGCTGGTCAGGTGTCCACTGCATATGGAAAACGGCACACGTGCACAGCACTGTTCTGAGCAAACACTCTTAGAAAGAGGGGCCTTAAATTCAAGCAAACTTACTTAAAGCGCTGAACACTTTCCTAGGCGTCCTGGTGAAGCTCCAAGAAACACTGGTCACTCTCAAAACAGAACACACCCATTAGAACCACAGTGACCACCCTAACCTTAAATCCCCACTCGTCACAGACTCCTCTAGAATTACTCTTCTTGTGAAAATGAGACATGACTTCAACTGTTTGAGTCTAAAAGCACTGTAAGCAAACACAGGAGAAATCTAATAACCACAGTGTTCTTACTCCATAAACGTTGCTTCTTTAGATAAAAATGGGCAGAAGGATGGACAAAATTCTGTAGCCACGAGGGTATTATATACGCTGGAAGCCAATTCTCCATTAATCAGCAGCTGGATGGAAAGCTGGAATGCGTGTTATACAGTGTAAGAACCTAAATAACTGTTTTTTTACTTAACTATTCTAGTAAACATCCAACTCAGCACTGACACATATCTCATGACCTCTACAGATGGTTACAGCAGTTTTCTCATACTTTAAATCAGAAAGCGTGAACAGCGGTTCTCTGCTGTCTCACTCCGCATCCACCCCATCCCATAATTTATTCCGAGCCCAAACACGAGGGAGCTGTACATATCGCTGATTCACGAGAATGAGCTATTTCCTAATCATTTTAATGTCAATTCAGTTATAAGAGCACTCATACGGGGGCTTAACTGATTCGTCACAGGCCATAAATCCCTCGCATCCAACCAAAGACTCAGCAAATTGGATTTTTTATGCTGGTCCTAATGCTATATGCTTTCCATTCTGCCACAGTTAAAGTAGAGGTCTTCTTTCGGAGTGGTGCCAGTTACATTTTTTTTTGTAAACATTTTTCCAACAAAACATAATCCCCTGCATTCATTAACTCATGGCTGGATGGGAGATTTAGTTTGTTTAAAAAACAGAAGTATCCAGTCTACAATTAAGTATAAGCTTTAAGTATGAGGGATTTGCGTTGACTATGTGGGAGGAAACTAACAACTGTACAACTGTAGCCTGATTTGTAATTTCTACTGCAATGCCCTGAACCAAAAGACAAAACTCTAAATCATATGACAAGTGTTTAATATAACAGAATATCATCTGCTGTTTAAAGTCATTGGGCACCGAAAGACTTAGTTATTCTATGAAATTGTGGGTTATTGCTATTGATAATATTAGTCATAGTTAAGTAATTTAGTGAGAATTTTTTTTAAAGATTTAACACAAAAATTGACTGAATAATAATAAAAAACATGTGAAACGTGGAACCTACTGGAACAAGTACACACAGTGTCACTGACGCAAAGCACCAAAAGCTATACATGAGTACTAACAGATGCAGGATCATCAGGATAATAGTTTGTTAGTTAGTTTATTAAAAATTCAATAAAATAATGTTGCATAATTGTTGCATTATTTGTTGAGATGTTTGCGTAGTGCTCTTACAAACACATTTGAGAAATAGAAGCCAACTGGAACACCAAACTTCTATGCTGCACTCTGGCCTAATTGAGTGTTATATATGTAAAAAGCCACAGTTTACCTGGTGAATTTAAAGCTAACATTCAATCAAGGCACTAAATGAGTAGTATAATATGCTCAGTGTCACAATAAATGGAAGAACAACAGAATTGTGCTTGAACAACAGCGCTATGAACATTTCACAAATAGGTCAGTGTGTTGTGGAGCACCACATAGCGTCACAGACGTCATTTCCTAGTAGCACATCAGTGAAACTAATGCAGACAATAACAGTGATCAGATACAGATCCCAGCTCAGCTTAGATCAGAACAAAATGTGAAAAATATAAATAATGTATTATCTAATTAATACAATAAAATAATAATTGTATTGATTGTGTATCAACGTGTTCATTCTAAAGATTAGAGCTGAATGGATCATACCAACATGCAGAACAAATAAGGGTCATTATTTAATTATGGAAGTGGATCTTGGCATAAAATAGTTTGGGAACCTCTGCCTTAAGCTGTAGGTCATTAGCAGCAAGCTTACCACAAAATGAAAATTATAAAAATGTAAAAAAAACAAAACAAAACTAGTCTTATGCATTTTTTTGTGCTCCCTCATGGTCTGTACTAAATTCGTACCGAACCGTGATGCCCGAACTGTGGCGCCAGACTTCATTTGGAAGCAGACGGAGGCTGACCTCTTTGGAGTTTGTTTATTTGTCTGTTTATTGGTCGAGCGCCACTTGTTCTCACTTATTCTAACAAAGCGCAGTAACAGAACAATCAAACTAGAGTTCATTTGAAGCCCTTCAGTCCTAGGTTTATTATTTAGCTAGTAATCCTAATGCACAAACAATTCTGGATTATTTTAAGACTGTTCGGTTTAGCATATTTTGTGGAGTCCCACTGGGTTCTACTTTGGGACCTATGAAACTGATGCTGATTATGCTAGTGATGTAGTTGTAACAGTGAGGAAGTGTAGACTGTCATGCAGGGTCAAATGGGTTACAGAACCAAACCCCTTCAAAAAAGCTTTAATTCTTACTGTAAAGACATACAAGCCAACAAGCAGACCAAGCCAAATAACCACCACCAGTTCATCTAGAAGGTAAATCTGACTAATCGCTGAATAAAGGGAGGTAATAACAGTTGGGGAGATCGACACATGACATTTGATTATTAACGGTCAGTGTGCTACTGCAATTACACTGACTAAGCACACCTTTAAACTGGAAAATGAAACCAACATGTCAGAACATGTAGTTACGGTATGTGAAAATGAGCTGTTGATGTTCATATGTGTGTGTGTGTTGCTGTATCCTAGCATGAACCATGTCTTCCCACAGGCCTTAGTAGAGGAACTGTCCTTTTGAATTTTCACAACAGCTGCTGAAGAGACAGACAACAATACTGCTACCACTACTGCCCTTCCACACACACACACAAATAGTGACATATCTAAAAATAGGCTAACTATTGTGTTTGTCACCGTAGTCTTCGCCAGTGTTTTGCATTGTGGCAAGCCGAGTTTCTGTCAACTCCTGCCAGAAGTGTTAGACACTGCACTTAGACTATGGCTATTGCTCTGTTCTGTATGCTTTTCCAAGACGTGACATGCCTTTCTGATGGTCAGCGCTGGTCTGCTTGGTCAGAGACTTTCTGCTAATGCATCTGCTAACAAGAAACAAGCAAGTAAATAACAAATGACTGTTCATTCAATTATACATCAATTATTCATTAAAGGTGCATTAGTCGATTTTCTCTCCCTTTTCTCACTAATTCAAAAGTGTGAAATATGTGAAACATATATTTTACTAATAGCATCAGCTAAGTGTATAAGGTGCCTGGTCCAAAACCTGTTTGAAAAACATTGCCACGGTCCAGACCATGTCCGTATTTACACTGATCTCCTGTCAGTCTGTATGAGAAACTCTACAGGACCCTGTTACTTCACCCAAGCAATCTCTAGTCAGGATTCCAGATGTTTGATATTATTTTTTATTTAATATAAGTGGTAAACAAAACAAAACAATCCCCAAAAATCTCAAAACCCTGGAATTTGTAAGCAGCTTCAGAAAAGAGCTCAGTCATCTGAGCATGGGTGCATGCAGAGCATAAGCCTCCCTTTCGACCCACTTTACTTTTTATAGGATATACCCAGATGCCACTGCTTTGATCTCTCACAGACATTTCTACAAAAGTACTGACTGGTCCTAATCACTCTTTCATTTTATTCTGAGACCTCCCCCTGACTGCGATTGGTCCTAATCACAATTTCATTTTATTCTGAGACCTCCCCCTGACTGCGATTGGTCCTAATCAACAACTTGCTTTATTCTGAGACTGCCCCCTGACTGCGATTGGTCCTAATCAACAACTTGCTTTATTCTGAGACTGCCCCCTGACTGCGATTGGTCCTAATCAACAACTCGCTTTATTCTGAGACCGCCCCCTGACTGCGATTGGTCCTAATCACTAACTCATTTTATTCTGAGACCGCCCCCTGACTGCGATTGGTCCTAATCACTAACTCATTTTATTCTGAGACCGCCCCCTGACTGCAATTGGTCCTCATCACTAACTCATTTTATTCTGAGACTGCCCCCTGACTGCGATTGGTCCTAATCACTCTTTCATTTTATTCTGAGACCTCCCCCTGACTGCGATTGGTCCTAATCACAATTTCATTTTATTCTGAGACCTCCCCCTGACTGCAATTGGTCCTAATCACTATTTCATTTTATTCTGAGACCTCCCCCTGATTGTGATTGGTTCTAATTAACCACTCTTTTCCTTCTGAGACCTCCCCCTGACTGCGATTGGTTCTAATTAACCACTCGTTTCCTTCTGAGACCTCCCCCTGACTGCGATTGGTTCTAATTAACCACTCTTTTCCTTCTGAGACCTCCCCCTGACTGCGATTGGTCCTAATTAACTACTCTTTTCCTTCTGAGACCTCCCTCTGACTGCGATTGGTCCTAATCACTTCTTCTGAGTTTTAAGACCTCTGCTTGACCATAATTGGTCCTAATCAACAGCTCATGTGTTCTGAGACTTCCCACTAGGGATTAATATTAATCAGTGACATTAAGGCGTGTAACCTGGCTTGCGGTTACTATACGTCAATATATAGATCGCAGTGTGAACTTGTTTACTTTATTTACTGGTATCTGTATCGACCACAATACGTAGCCAATATCAATAGTAATAACAGATCTTCAGTACAGAACATCAATAGTATCTGTCATCATCTGATCAATCTGATGTACGCCTGGTCCCCCCCAAAGATGCTACATGGCCTCTTGCTTGTCAACATTCCAGTGTCAGGAGCTCTCAGGACCTTCTGCTATTGCAACTCACAACAAGGAACTAGAGTGCAGTCCTACTGGTGAACAAGTAATTAACGGATCCGTTCATTAATTACACATAAGTAAGGGAAGACCTACTTTCAGATGAACAATGCTAGCTGAAGAAGCTTGCCCATGCACACACACACACACACACACACACACACACACACACACACACACACACACACACACACACAACATGACCTTACCCAACACTCTCGAAAGTGAAAGAGAAGGTGTTTGATAAAACTAATTAAAAGGTGTTGGAGCTGTAATTACAATGAGGAAGTCTCAATGGTGGGAAGAAATGTCATATTCAACACAAACCCACTATACAGATTCCCAAGTTAGCAACCTGGGAATTGAACAGTGAGACCAGATGATGCCTGATCCAGCATGAAGTGTTAGAACATGGAACTAACAGTTAGATTATATATTTATGTATATTTATTTTTAAAGCAGGTTCATATATGCTATAATTAAATAGACATAACTAAAATACATTAACTTAAATAGATCTAAATGTCACCAATACGTAATAAAAGTCATAGGAAACATAATGTGTATATTTAGTGATGAATTGACCAATAGGAATGATCCAAAGTTACTTGGGTTGTTAAGCTTTTTCTTCATCTGTAAAGTTAACATTGTAAAAGTAAGGGTTCTTTACAGATGAAGGAAAATCTAAATAGCCCAAGTAACTTTGAGTCATTGCTATTGGTCAATCCATCAGTAAATATACATATCTAAACATCAGCTGGCATTTTTAAAAACATAATAGAATAAAATTTATTTAAAATGCATAAAGTAATTAGATGCTTGCCAGGGCCAATGTCCTAAATGTCTCCATTTTATAATTTATAATGACAGAAATGACATTTATTTAGGATCAGGTTCATGAAAAATAGACTTTAAGGAAGTACCAACCCCCTATTAAAAAGGCCCTTCAGTGAAATACAATAGTGCCTGGGGGCCAGCTAGTGGAAGGCTGGGACACGGGTGCACCTGATAGTTTCCGGGGATGCTCTGGGCCTACAGGCAGCTTCACATCCAGCCTGAAAAGCTCAGGTTACAACTTCTCTAACATATCAGTTGGCTGATGATGGTTTCTCTGGTGTCGGCCCAAACACCACCTATAAAGCACCAGTAATAATTTTCTCTCCAACTATGAGGGGGCAGCTAATGATTGGGGAACTCAATCACCCCAAAATAATAGCATGTAAAAGGTAACATATAAAATGTATGATCACAATAACACATCTATATATATATAGATGATAAACTGGTGAGAAATAAAGGAAGTATGCTGAAATAGACAGAAAACTCATCCGTGAACCCATAAATTATAGGTAGCTCCACCCCAGCACTACATTACCCAAGTCTGTGAGCTTCTACCTGTAAGCTTAAATGACCCATATCATCCTAATGTTTGTTTAATAAAAAGCTTAATGTTTTATGCAAACACTGTTCACATATTACAGCAAATTTCTGAATGTAAACAAAATTAAAAACTGAGCTTCCAACATATACCATCGACTCAGTCCACAGCGGTTTAGCCCTGCCCATGACAGATGAAATCTACAGGATATGGGTCCTTTAAAACATTTGACACTAGACCTCATATTCATATGTGTTTCTAAAGCACTCCTTGGCAGGCATCGGACATCAATTTGAAAACGAAAATCAGGTTGACATCAAAACCCAACGTTGTACAAATGAATTCATTTTGGTTGCAAATAAAAGTCACATGTCCGCCAAGAACAAACACTGGTTTGATATCAAGCTCCAACATTCGACAGACGTTGAATTTTAGTTACTTAACACCATAACTTTCAGCAGATGTTGAGCTTGGGTCACCTTACCTCGTTACTACATTCAACTAATTCGGTAAGTTACGTCAATATGACGTTGGGGAGACGTTGGATTTTAGTTACTTACATTACAACTTGAAACTAGGGCTGGGTGAGGTGGTCAAAATATTATATCACGATATTTCCAAGAAACTCGATATTTATTATGATACACATGATCGCAGACAACATGCATCAGTAAAACTGGGCAATGTGACAATATTATATGGCATTGTGATCAAATTTGTTATCATGTTACACAATATTCTTCTATGAGTGTATCGTGGATATCGTCAGTGCTTAAAGAGTGTAATCAGTCTTATTTAATTCAATGGAGTGCAGCTTATTTTGAGTAAACATCACAGTCATTAGTATTTGGATTGCAGTTTTTCCCCGCTGTTTTGTCAGTAGGGACCGATTTTCCAAAATTACAATTCAAATACTCTCCAATACTTATTACATTTATTCAAAGCGTGCAAGACTTCATCCAAATGAACCTGACTAATCTCACTGTAATGAAAGGCTTATTACACATAAGGTGTATCACTCAGTAACTACAGGGACTTCTGTACAAACTGACGGGGCTATTCTTTGGTAATAGATGTGTGTATATAACACTTTCGGCCTGCTGGTGGTCCAGTGGTCCAGGTTGGTGTGGTGCAACAGATAACCCCACTACCTGCCAGTGAGCTACCACACCACGCGGGAGACTGGGGTTCGATTCCCGGTCTGGGTCACTATGCTGCGCTACACCATTAAAGAGTCCTTGGGCAAGACTCCTAACACTACATTGGCCCATTTCTGTAATATGAGTACCCTTGTAAGTCGCCATAAAAGTTAAGCACTGACAATTTTCTCGCTCATATACTTCAAAAATCAGATTGTGTATCACGATATGATAACATCAGCATATTGCTCACTCCTACATCAAACTAAGAAATGTCCAACCTCCGCACTGGACGCTGTCCTGAAACTGAATTTTGGTCATCTGACCTCAAGGCCTACATTCGACCAGATAACAACTGGTCTACTGACATTGTTGGCCAGCTGAGTTACGGGATATTTACATTTACATTTATGGCATTTAGCTGATGCTCTTATCCAGAGCGACTTACAAGGTTACTCGTATTACAGAGGTGGGCCAATGTAGTGTTACGAGTCTTACCCAAGGACAAGCAGTGGTGGCTCAGCGGTTAGAGCTCCGGGCTGTCAATAACAGGGTTGTGGGTTCGATTCCCGGGCTCGGCAAGCTGCCACTGCAAGGCCCTTTACCCTCTCTGCTCCCCGGGCGCTGGAGTTGGCTGCCCACCGCTCTGGGTGTGTGTGTGTGTGTACTCACTGCCCCTAACACATGTGTGTGTGTGAGTGTGTGTTCACTACCAGATGGGTTAAATGCGGCGGACACATTTCGCTGTACAGTATACAGTGACAAATACGTGCACCTTTTCACCTTTCACCTTATTCATAGTCATCGATAGTCATCGAACCCATCGAACCCATAGGGAATCGAACCCCAGTCTCCCACATGGTGTGGTAGCTCAGTGGCAGGTAGTGGTGTTATCTGTTGCGCCACACCAACCACATATAATATTAATATAATAAATTAGACGATTAAAGTAAAAACACAACCCTGACAGCCTGATGTCAGCAGTTATTGTCGGGGCATAAATTCTTCGAATTTATTATCTAATAAAAATACATATATATAATTGATACTGGCTGTAATTATTGATCAGCAGAAGTGTCAGCCCTGTAAAATCAGCATCACCCACCCAACCTTCATACCGGTCAGACCTAGTGCTCTCTACCTTAGAGGAATGGCAGCTAGCTGCATGTGTACTGTGTTTAGCTAAATGATGAAGAACAGAAACGTGGATCATCTCCACAAGCTGAAAAGGAAAGGAGAGCAAGGCCAGGCTATACTCAGAGCAGGTGGTGAAGTTTCTGGATCCTGGTCCATGTTACCAACTTACCAACGGTGGCCACCGTGTCGAAGTCCTCCAGAGAGTACGTCCTATTGTTGGCCCCTGATAAGGGCGCTGCTCCTCCAGCTGATAGCGCCGGACTGCCGGCTTCTGTCCTGCTCGTCTCCCGATAAGGACTGCCTTCATTGTTCAGCCCAGCCTTGGCTTTCGTTGCTGCCATCTTCCAGCTGTGAGTTTGGCTACGACTAGCAGATAACGCCCTTTAAACGCGAAATGATCGAGACCGTTATTGATTCAACGGCCGCTGGATCGTGTCGGTTAAACGGAGCTGAATCAACGCCTCCTTTGTTGACGCGGACCTGAGAGAAAGCGTCTCTCCGGTGCAGCATGATAGTAAACAGCCCGCGAGGTGAAGGACTAGCATGCAAACGCCGGCCAGTTTATCCCCGACCCTAGATCAATGCTAGCTGGCCAAGTCGCCCAGGTCATTTCTGAGGTCAGTTGGTCGCCAACTTTAAAAAAGGCAAGTGAGCAGCAAGTCAACAAAGGCAGGAGTGGTGGGCTGGAGCCTCCAAACCCTCCCTAAACTTCAATATTACCCACTCAAAAAGCGTTACCTCGATAGCTGTCGCTCCCTGTCGTAGTTTGCGAGTTATTCGAGACATTTAAATTATTTACTTCCCCAAAATCGAAACCAGAACCCGGTTTCTTTCCACCCTCCTCCCTCAAAACAGCTCGCTCAGCGGCGAGGAAGCGGAGGAGCGCTTGAAAAAGTCATTGACAGACGCCTCGGCCAATAGAACGGCGAACATGTGGCGAACCAGCCAATCGCGTGAGGGATGAGGCGGGGCTTGGTGTGAGGACCAGCCCTGAACGTGTTTTTCCCTTAAAGTCTCGCACATGCAGGCGCGACGTAGCGCAGACCACACCCTGGGAAATGTAGGCTGCTGAGAGGAGGCATTGAGGCAAGTTTGTGGAATGTAGACCGGGCCACATAGCTAGAACTCAGCACTACATAGCACAACATAAGAGCACACCTCCGGGAGTGATGATGTGCAGTTTGGTGGAGCACTGTATACAATTAAGCTGCTGGTGTAGTGTAGTGGGTAACAACAGTTAAATTCACAGTTTAATTCAATGGTCAGGCAAAAAAAAGAAGAAGAAAAAAGCACCATGCTACACAAATAAGAGTCCCTGAGCAAGACTCCTAACCCTACATCTGCCTGCCTGTTTTACATGATTCAGATTGTTGCTGTCACGCGACTTTACAGGAGAAGAAAAACACTGAACTCTTAATTCAAATCAATGTTAAAAAATATAAAAGGTAAAAAAGTGATTTTGAAGCATTTAAATTGAAAAACATAAAATACACAATGACACTATATCCTAAGTAAAAATAACAAAAAATGGACATACAAGGTGTTTGTGTGACAGCGACGAAATGTGAGTCACTCAGAATAGGAGGGTTAGACAAATACCATATATGAAAAGGAACATCTTATATTTTTTGAAGACAGTTATATACAATGATTCAAATAAGTCTGTTTAAGAGCCTTAGGGCATACATATACAGTCAAGAAAATACACCCTCTTTGAATTCTAGGGTTTTATGTAAAAATCTGGTCCTTAGCAGGTCTTAAAATGGGGTTAATCAGGATGAACAACAACACACAACAGTCATGACTCGGTCATTGCAACACCTTGATTCATCTGTTTTTCAGCCATTCTGTTGCAGATCTGCTGCTGTGGATCATTGTCCTGTTGCATGACCCAGTTTCAGTCAAGCTTTAGCTGTTGGATAGATGACCTCATATTTGACTCTAGTACCTTATAGGTAGTAATGGTGTAGACATTTGTAGCCTAGTTTTTCTTAAATATCTATCTATCTATTAAATATCTATATATATATATATATATATATATATATATATATATATATATATATATATGGAGGATATGCTGCAGGCGAGGACATCCAAGATGCATGCACTTCCAGACTATCCTAAAATACCCTATTAGAGCAGCTGCTGGCTTCTCAGGCGACCCTTTGGATATGGTAGCACGCTCAGGGCCAGACACACACACAGTGCCTCTTATACTCACTGACTTACTGACCCACTGGCAAACTCATATTTCATGGTATACCCCATATACTTGTCTATAAGCCTGTGTGCACAGAATTTTTTTTTTGTAGTAGATAAAGCCCTGAAAATATTTTAGACAAGAACATAACCATGACCAATAAAACATCAACATTTTATTTTCAGAAGGAAAACCCTTTGCTCTACCTTTGCACTTGTGGTTGGTTTGAAAATCACTGCAGTTGTAGAACCTCTTAAACCAAAAGGGCCTCTTTATTTGCACATATCTTCAGTTTACAGCATATTAAAGATAAGCATAAAGATGCTCTTTTCTACTCTTACAATTTAACCGAGTCACTGAGGATGTAATCCGCATGTAATTTTAAGAAGTTTTACCGACTGCTGCTGTAGTGTGGTGTGCCTGCTCAAGCAGACAATCATTCTCCAGTCTGCCATGTGGAGGGACATGTTGTGACCTACTATGTTTTTCCACTTCACGTCTTCACTCTCATAATTGCATAAATTATATTAGATCCATAGTCATTGCTTTAATAATTTAATAATAATACTGTAGTTACTCTACTTTAGTTTCTGAATAATTCATTAAAGCTACTGAATAATAAATAGTACTTACTGAATAATTAACATTAGGCAATATATTATTCACAGCAGTTCCAGAGTAATTAGTAGGTAATGCTAACTCATAGTAGTTTCTGAATAATACATAGCATGGAATGGCTAATTCTTAGTAGTTAATGGATAATGTGTAGTAGATACTAAATAATATATAGTAGTTTATATGAATTATAAGTAATAATTCATAGTAGTTAATGGATAATAAATAGCGGTTAATGGATTATTCATAGTAGTTACAGAATAATAAATAGTGGTCAATGGATAATTAATTGTAGTTACTAAATAATAAATAGTGGTTAATGGATAATTCATAGTAGTTACTGAATAATAAATAGTGGTTAATGGATAATTCGTAGTAGTTACTGAATAATAAATTGTAGTTAATGGATAATTCATAGTAGTTACTGAATAATAAATAGTGGCTAATGGATAATTCATAGTAGTTACTGAATAATTAATAGCTGTAAATGGATAATTAATAGTAGTTACTGAATAATTAATAGTAGGTAATGGATCATTCATAACAGATACTGATTATATCATAGTAGTGTTTGAATAATTTATAGTAGTTACTGAATAATTTATAATAATAGACCATTCATGACAGATACTGAATAAGTCACAGCATATACTGAATTATGCAGGTAATGGATAATTAATAGCAGTTACTAAATAATGCATAGTAAGATATTTTTGTTTACGCAAGTCACGACTGCATTACTTTTTTTTTTCAAACAGAAATAAGCTGCTTAAAACCCGAGTTCCTTATATGTACGTTATAAACTTTGGACGACGCCACTGTAAAAGCGTATTAGTAAAATAAATGCCTCTAACAGCATCATTATCAGCCACTGCTGCAGTAAGGTAGCATTGTTGCCCCCTCTTTCCCTGTAGTGGGACCATCTATCTATTCCAATTCAGTCCTCGTAACGTAGTGAAAAGCTCCAGCACACCAGCGTCGCGGAGAAAGCAAATCGGCACAGTTAGCACTTTATCAGTCTGTTAAATCTTTCAGAGGCTGTCATGCTGGATGCCTATCATAACCACTGACAGCCACTGATGTTGCTGACAGCTGTGCAGTCGGTTACAATGTGAAAACACCAGTTCGACACTGCGACTGGAGTAGGCCTCATGGGCCACAATGATGGCAGTGGCAGTTTACTAGAAGAAGCATAGCATGCTACTGTTATTACTGCAGCCTACTGTGCATTATTAGTCATGTCATGTGGCCTGTTTATACTGAAGCCAAATTAACTAATACAACCTTTCTTGTCAGATGGAGTGTGCTTCTTAAATTTTGTGTAAATTCAGTGTAAGTTTATAGCCAGCAGGTAGCTGTGTGTGAACTGCATACCCACATCATCACACAAAACTTCAACCACATAATGTTGTCAAGTTCATCTCAAACCAACTTGCTCATGTTGTTGAATGACATACTGTCATGTCTACAAAATGAACAAATGCACACAGCTAAAAATAGTATTAGCAGTTCCTGAAGCCTAAATATTCTCCATACTTTTATGTTTTTATAGATACCAGAATGCTAGACAGTGTAAGAACCACTTAGGAAAGTCTCTTTGAGATGATCAAACTAGTAGACAAAGCTTGCAAAAAACAAACGTGACCGCTTGGTTGAGTTGCCCAGTTAGGGTAAACAGAATTGGACGGTAATGTTAGCTCAGCATAAACACTGCACAAGACCATATAGTCAGTTTCTTTGCTAGTCTAAAGTGTATGTGTTTCACCTTCAGATTGGCATCCTATAAATAATAAGATATGAGATGATAGTACTCGTTATTTTTGCCACAGCTGTCATACCTGAGCCACTGTACATTGAATAGCTGTAGCTACATTTGTCTAACAAACATAGCATGTATATGAGACTGTAATTGAAGGGGTGGCCATATGTGTCTATGTTTTATTTAGCACAGTCGATTATATTCTAGTTCTATTGTATTAGAGTGACTGTTCTGCAATACTGTAATACCATAACAATACCATAATCTCAAATGTAGGCCATTTCTTAGTGTCACTGTTAGCGTTAATAGAGTTTCAATTATTCAACTGTATTTCTAGCGAAATAATTAATGCAAAACAGCATTAATGACTTTCCTCTACACCTCACTGCCCTCCGTGAGACTCTTACCATAAATGCACCACATAATTTTTCACATTTAAGGGTCTGGCTACATTAAACACCAGGCCAACAAAGTCATCAAAACTGAAAATACGATTAGCAAATGAATGAAGTTAAGCAAATTAAGTGTGATTGAAGGTTTTGTAATAATTAGAGTTTGAATATTTCTGCAGGATCTTGCTATCTTCTCAGGAGGCTTATAACAACCTTCTGCTTGTGGCTCAGAATCTATCATATGGTGAATAGATCGAAATGGAGCTAGCTGAGATTGGGGTTAGTTTGACATGTTATGCTTTAGTTAAACACATGGCATTGTTTACCACAGTAGATTGTACTATTACATTTCCGGTTCCTCATTCTTTTAGATCACTCAGTTCAACTTTAAAGACATTGTCTTAGAGTTGGTGTTCCTGTGAGTCCTGGGAGGAGCAAGACCTCTAATCTTGTGGTTTACCAATGCAGTCTGAGAGTGCTGATATATTACCATGCTCTCTTCCAGGAGGCTTTTGACAACCTTCTACTTGTGGCTCATAATATTATATCACATTATATGGTGAACATATTCAAATGGAGCTGGCTTAAGTTTGACCCCTTATGCTGTAATCTAATGTTTACTGTTTACCACAGTATATTGTACTGCTACACTTTTCCCTTTCCTCAGATCACACAGTGCTGCTGGGAGTCGTGGGAGAAGCAGTTTTTACAGTGCAGTCAGAACAAGTTACAACAAGATAGGATGAAATAGTCTAAAATGAGACTAAATACACTATTATATGGGTATGATTGCATAAGATAAAGTAATAAATAAGGCAGATGGTTATATATATATATATATATATATATATATATATATATATATATATATATATATATATATATATATATAAATAATATGTACAATGGGATTCAAATGTGTACATTTTCACACAAATATAAAATATTAGGTTTGGACGGTAATCTTGTGCAGTCTAAAGTCCCTTTCAGGTCAGAACAATTCCAGACATTACATAGAGGAGCTGTATGTATAAACGCAAATGTCTGGATCAGTTGTAAAAGACTGCAATTTCCGCAGCGTACTTCTTGCGTCCTGCTGTGAACGCCCTGACCAGATCGTCTGGACATTTTCCTGGAGTTCATATGTGAAAATGCCTGGAGAGTCCTGATAATTTACAGCGCAGAGCACCTAAATGGCAATGCTCAATTCTTTTCTTGTCTTTCAGTTTCAGTGGCCAGGCTGACTTCTTGGTCATTTGATGGCAATGCTGTACTCCTTCTCTGCTGTATGCATGCAGAGAAGGCCCAAGAATACCTGAGGAGTACACAACAGTTCACCATGTTTGCTAACAGTGTCTTTCACAGCCTCGTAGAACAAGATGTTGCTGGATGACATCTTTGCTCTGGAGGAGTGAGAGTATGCAGATCCTGGGCACCTGGCCACTGCTGTGTGGGAGCATCTGCAGCATCACGTTCAGCAGCTCCTGGAGACTTAGGCTGCTCCATGATCAGCATTGAGGAACAACAAGCCACACTCTGCCCTGCCTTCTTGGAAGTCCCATTTTCCCCTTTCCCTTTTTTTTGTTTTGTTTAAGTTAATGATGGTAGTATAAGATAAGCTTGCATAAGGCAAGATAATACAGAAAAAGATATGACACTAAATGAGACTAGATACAAAATGACATGGGTATGATTGCATATATATATATATATATATATATATATATATATATATATATATATATATATATATATATAAATGTAAAAACCTATTTAATAAGATTTAAACAGGTGGCAGTGATTGAGAAAACTGGTAAAGTATTATTTTAATTAAGTGATGTTAACCTTTAAAAGGTTTCTTCACACTCTCATTTACAGCTCTATTATAGATATGGTTCTTTTGGGAAACAAAAGTGCTTCTTCTAGTTAATTGCTCTTCATCTTTATCTAGATATTTTAGGACTTTGCTTGAATGGTTTGTGTTGTATGAATGTTTTACTTTATTTTAGAGGAGGCTCTGCAGAGAGTATATATATATATATATATATATACAATGGGATTCAAATGTGGACATTTCCACAAAAATATAAAATATTAGGGATGGACTGATATGGGAATTGTGAGCTGGGTATCAAATGTAGACAGTACAGCTGAATCTTCTAATATACTAATAAATAAATCTAACAGATTTGGATATTAGACACTGAATGCAGCTGGACCCTCACCTTCAGAAACACTACTTTTACATTAGTCTAACTCTAATAGCCAATTATAAACTAATCAAAGGTCTGAAAGTTGCACAGTTCCTGGATTGAGGAGGGAGATCACACATCAGCAGTGTGTGGAAGCCATCTTTTCATGGTAGGGTTCATGACTCCAACTCAAACTCAGAAGAAACACTGAATGAGCAAGTGTCCCAGTACTTTTGTCTCAACCTACAGCAGTTTAGCTCAGCCTTTTCATTGTGTACTTAAATGTTATGAAGAGGACTGTGAGTTTAGTTGTGTTTTGTTCTACTTGGGAATCGAATCAAAACGAATCAAATTGATTCGAATTGAATCAAATCGAATCCTGCAGTATAACACTCTCATACTAATAATGGTGCTGGGATTTACTCCTTTTATAATCTTCCTCTACTGGTTCTGAACAGGAATGAATCATCTATGAGGGAATGAGTCATTCAAAACAGTCTTTTATATGTATCTCTTTCACATTTACACACAGTCATTAACTACAAGATATCAGAATAGCCACAGAGAGAACTAAAAAGGTAGAAAACTCTGGGTCATCCAGCTATAGAAAGAAATAGAGTAGATTAAACTATTGTGATCCTGGGAGTCCTGGGAGGAGCAAGACCTCTAACCTGGACCAACCCATATAGTCCGCACTGGGCATGCTCCAACTTATCCTGGGACTATAAAAGCCAGCTAATAGCATTACCACTTCTTTTGCCCTCTTGGAAGTTGAAATGTTGGAACCTCTTTATTTTCTGATTACAAAACCTTGAAAAAGCAAGAAACTGATTTAATACTGGGGTGATTGACTAAGCTAGTCTGTAGCTGGGATTAGGCTGGCAGCTAGAGGTGGCAGAGGACCACAAGTAAAGTAAAAGTACAGACACTACTTGTTAAAACTACTCTGGTAAAAAAAAATAATCTGAAAGCTTATTTTTATTACATGTTTTTTTTAGTTTTTATGTAAAATTTAAGTTTTCCAAAATATGCTTTTGTTTTGTGTTTAGCACAATGCTGATAAATAGTAGCTCAGAATCTAAAATGGATTTTGGAGGTGGAGATTTGTCAGTGGATGTCAGGAATTCAGAAACTGTTCAGTTGATTTGTACAATACTGATTTTCACAGGTAGTGGTGTGTGCGTGTGGACCATCCAGAAGACCCAGTGATTCAGCTTCAGGCTAAATGGATCCCAGTCATTGCGAATCAGAATGTTCTTATGTTGATTAACATGTTAGGCTTTTATTTCTGTAGTTCCAGCAGCCTAATTTTGAGCAGTGGTTTGTATCTGATATCTGATCAGGTCTTTTGTGCAGTGATTATATATTTTCTGCAATAATCCAGATGTTTTTAGAGTGATTTTTGTATCTTTTGACAGAATTCTGGACAGACACATGCCCATTCTTGACCAGTTTCAGAAGACCCAGCGTGATGTAAACTGGTCACACCAATTACAAATAACATGATTGTTGGTGGTTAATTTGATGGGGCTTCACTTGTGCATGTCAAGTCTGAACCATTGATTTGAGGTTTGGAATTTGAAGGACTTTCTTCTTCACAGTAATGGTTTCTGCCATGGAATGAGATTAGAGACCCAGTTATGCCATTAACTGATGAATCCTCGATCACGTTGACTTTCTGCTTTGTGAAGTATGACCCCTTTATTTCCAAAGTAAATCTTTTGATTGTCAGCAGTGCAGATTTCTCAGTCCGAGTCATATGGCCCTATTAAAGCACTGCCACTGTACAGGAACTCGCCTCTACCATGAGTCTAGACCTATATGTACACTTGCTTATTAATGCAATTGTGTGATCAGAAAATCTGAGGCAACAGCGTAATGTATGCGGGTAACTAAAGCCTGTTTGTGTTTATTAGTGTTATTTTGGTGGTTTCTTGATGGATTGTAAGCAACTAGATCTGTTTTGGAAGTGAATGAATTTCTTAAAGGCCCATTTAAAAAAATGGGTCTTGCTAAATGACCCATCATGAAAAGCTTTCTTGAACTGAAACACTTGTATTTTAAACAGTGTTTACATACTACAGCATCACAGGCCACACAATCTAAGCTGAGGTCACAAAACACTATTCATGTAAACATTACATGTCCAAATATTTGTGGACACCCTTCAAATGAATGCGTTTAGATAGTTTAAGTTGCTCCCATTGATGACAGGGACATGCAAATGCATTTTCACACGGCTTGAAATACTGAGACGAGGACTCTGGATTGATTGAGCTCTGTCCAGTACTTTTGTGATGAGGGAGTCGGTAATGTGACCTTGGGTTTATTGTCAGACTAACATGTGGAGCAGTTTGTCCAGCTGTTTTACAGTGTTGGTCTTTAATTTGGGGTCAGCTGATCAGGCTGAAGAAACTGTGCTACCAGTTACTGGTGTGGGTGACCTGAGCTAACCTCAGGTAAATTCTGACTGACTCGTTTAGGCACAGCTGGGTCACACATTTGGATTGGTGCCAAGAATTAGTGATGCAGCAAGGATGTATTTGATGGCCAGAGCCAGAAGGAATCTGCTGGTGATGGGTTATGAACGCTTGACAAAATGATCAGACCCAGATCATAAAAGACTTAACTGTGTTGAACAAACTTGCATATACACCATGTCCAAATGTTTGTGGACATTCTGCTACATCCCTTGCTGCCATAGGGGCACATTGAGCGTGCTTAGTTCCTGTAGAGAAGCACTGCTAATAGAATAGGACTCTCTGGAGCAGATCATTACAAACCTATTAGCACCATGCCTAATGCCAGGTGTGGGCTAGTAAGATATATAAAGATAGACCATCATGAGGTTCTAGGCCACAAAAGAATATGCAAAATACAGACATTAAAATCAAGCATCAATCTTATTTACACAACCCAGCTCTAATTAGAGGCCCACAGTAATCATCAACCTCCAAAAAACATTCTCTCACAGCAGATAGAGTCAGGAATGACCCCTTTTATAGTCTTCCTCCACTGGTTCTAATGAACTGGTACAAATTTGGGGGGGGGGGGGGGGTGAATCCTTCAAAACTTTATATTTTTGTCTTTAATATTTACACACAGTTATTAACTACAAGACATCAGAATAGCTACAGACAGAACTAAAGGTTATTTTAATTTTTACTTTAATTTTTTTTACTTCAACTTATATTATTATACTTTATTTATTTTGTATATATTTTTTATTTTTATTATTAATTTCTTTTTTGTTATCTTTATCTATTGGTGAATGGAGGGACAGCAAAGTAAGAATTTCATTGTACAGCGTAACTGTCTGTTTCGGCTGTGCATATGACAATAAAACTCTTGAAAACTCTGGATCAGGGAAACTTATTAATGCTGTCAACACTGCAGCTTCAGCCCCAGCCATGCGGTTCTCCTGAGACAGTATCATCTGAAGCCTTGCCACCATACCAGGAACTCCTCTACCCGGGGTCTCTACACCTACTCCTTCACGCAATTATCTAATCAGCCAATCTGTGGCAGCACTCAATGCATGCAGATACCTGAAGCTGCTGGTCTGTAATCTAGTAATCAGCTTGGTTTTATTGGATTATCTTTTGCTGGCTCTTGATGGCAGTAATTGTAGGAGGGAAATAAACAGTTTTGTGTAACCTTTAACTCCTGAAAGCCTACAAATAGTAACTAGATCAACTCTGTCCTTTAAAGAAACTGGTGTGAAAGAACAGGGTCCAACTACACTGTTTAATCCAGGGTTGGAATTCATACAATAAGTGTGAACAATCCTTCAAAAGAGTCTTTTATATGCCTATCTTTACATATATTCCAACAGTCAGTAACTACAAGACATCAGAATAGCTTCAGGCAGAATTAGAAGGAAAGAAAGAAATGACATTAAATTATTTGGTGTCCCCTCTAACCTGGACCAACCTGGGTGCTTCACACTGAACAGCTCCAGCTTATTCTGGGCCTATAAAAGTCAGCTAATGGCATTAGCGTTTTTTTTGTCTGGTTAAGAATGGAAATGCTAGGACTGGAGTAAGTAGGAATGATAAACTGTGTAAAAACTCTAAAGAAGAATGAAAATGACTTGATGTTGAGGTGACTCGTCTAGCTAGGATATAGCTGAGATAGAAAGGTTGAGTGTTTCTCAGGTAAATATCAAAAGACATGCTCTGAAATGTGCTAATAAACAAATGAACTTTTTAAAGGGGCTTCCTTTTCTTAAAAAATCTTTTTGTAAAAAGTAGCACATTATAAACTGTCTCTTTGAGTCACTGAGAATTGCATAGCATTTGATGGCCAGAGCTGGAAGGAATTGGCTGGTGATGGTTGGGTTATGAACACTCTACAAAGTGAACAGACCCAGATCATATAGAAGTGTCCTTAAAAAGCAATAATTGTAAACACACTTAAAAAATATAGACACAAACATTAGTATTTTAACATGGTACTTTTTGAGTTGCACCCAATGTGCACAGATAAAGACCCCCAGTATTGAGCTGTGGACCTGTGTTCTCTGGAATGATGGTGCTCCTTCCAATACTACAGGGATAAGGCTAAGCAGCTCTTGGGTGTGCAGCGGTTTCTGTAACGCTTTCTTTTTCTCGGTTCACCTTCATTTATTCATCTGAAGCCTCATCCTGTTCTACCATCGTGTTGCAGACACTGCAGACGCAGTCAGTGTTTTTCTTCCCTCCTCGATGTATAGAGTGCTTCCACAGCCGCCTCTCAGGCACGTCTCTCTGTTCTTTAAGTACATATACCGTCTCAGAAGCTCATTCGCGTGGTGAGTCTCTGATGGTTTGACGAGTCATGTTCTACTCCTCTTGATACTCCCTGATAGGGAATGCTTGAGAGATGTCAATGCTTAGTGTGTGAAACCACAGTTCCACATCCTGGTCCCATCTGTTGAAGTTACTCAGTTGCTCGTGATCGAGACACCCATGTGTGTAATTTGTCATTTAAAATGTGCCTAGTGTGGGAAAGGGCCTGGTTGTTCCGACTATGGAGGTCTGATGGCTCTCACCATCTGTTTGATGGCTAGTGTCGCCCTCTAGCTGCGGTTGCGGTACTGTAAGGAGGTGTAGCTGCCTTTTCAAAGCTTTTATGCCATGTAGTTGAACAGAGCTGAACAGGGTGATGCCACAACTTCATGCAATGTGTTCACACTACTCAATATAATAGGGCCCTTCACTTGATATACAGGTTCTTTACCAATCTCTATTACAAACAGGGTTTTTTATGAAGTCAAAAGAGGTTCTTCTATGGCAAAGAACCATCTGAAGCTCCTTTATTGTAAAGTGAAGGTTTGGGCCTCTCGACCCAGAATGACTGCTTCAAAATTATATTATTTTGGCTTTAATATATGAGTTTTTAACATCTCATGCTGGGAAAGCCTCTCTCATGTCTCTCAGTATCATTCAACCTGGTAATCTGCTCACATTCACCACTATTAAATATTCAGAGTATTCCTCAAATCTCTTAAAGTTCATCTTAAGATCAAGGAGAAGAAATGAAAGGTTTACCAAAAGAAAATTTCTACCAGGAGACTCTAATGCTACATCACCTTTACCTCAACCAATCATCAGCTTTCACCCATTTTATATATATATAAAAAAACCCTCTACTTAGACATCTATCTTGCTGCTTTCAGATGCTGATGTTTCTCCTTTGCTCTCCTTCTTCCCTGCAGCCACCGGTTTGGTCCCGCCCATTTGCTCAGGGGGTTGGCTCTGCCCCTGCCTTCCATGTATGGAAGGGCTGTGAGGGTCCTGGCAAGATCACGGGACCTACGCCAAAGATTTAAACCTACAATTATTGTTATCCATCAAATTGTTTATTATACATGAATTATCGTCAAGATTAAAAGTTCTTCAACTTGCATGCTTGCTTCTGGAGTCTCCTGGTAGAAATTCTAAGGCTGACTGAAAAAGGTCACTTTAAAGGTACAACCCTGTTACCTAAACAATTTTTTAAAACATATGTTTATATGGATTTATTAAAACATATACATACATAATTAGAATGAGCTTAATGTTTTCATGCCACTGTCATAGATTTATAGTGAACCACATTAGGCAATTCATTCAATTTTAATGATGAACAAAATGCAACCCTGCTACTGTCAAGCGGGAAACTCTTGTAAAAGTTGGATATCGTTTATGAGATGGGTTAATAAAACATTATGGATGGTTACAGGCATAGATTTTTCAGTACTGATTAGATTGATAAAGTAAATTTTTATTTTTAGGTGTTAAAAGAACTAGCACCATATTTTGGGCCCTGTACACTGTATTATTTCCAGGAGCCCCTCCGCCATGTGCTAGTCTTCTGCACATTGCTAGTTATTGGAGGATAGGGATTGGGTAATTGGCCTTCTAAACTGGGTAGAAAATTGGGTCAAATTTGAAAGAATTTAATAATAAAAATGAATCAATTCTTCTTTAGATGACTATAGCTCTCTTTTGCGTGCCGCCATTGTATGTTGTTATTTATAATGCTAAAAAAAACTCCAGCATCTTCTTACTTTTAAGCAAGAATCCTTGTAAAGTTGGACACTGTTCCTGTAATAAAATGAAAGAAGCGACATAAGATGAGAAAGGTGGAGAGGCAGAGGAAGATGAGAAGAATTAGCTAAAAAGAACTAGCCAGAGGAAAGCTCGATCTTCCATCACACTGATCCAAACATTTTGCTTTGCTGCTCCTTCTCACAAAGCCACTGCCTGACGCACATCAGCTCAAAATAACAGCAGGTGGTAATACAAATAGGATACTTTTACCACCAGACAATCACTTCCTCACACGTGTGCACACACACTCTCTTTCACACACACACACACACACATATACGCATCGACGTCGGCCGTGTTGCCACCATCCAATTATCAGCCGAGAAGCACTTTGGGTTGTAGCAGCTCTGCCTACATTGATGGAACAAAAAGAACGAGCTGTTGAGTCTCGCTTGCTGTTGATTAGGAGTCCGTGCCCAGAGGGAGTGCATTGCAGATGGCGCTCTGCATGTTTTATAAGACACTCACCTCACTCGTTGGTGCTGGGAATACCAAGAGACCAGCCAGGAGAGAGAGAGAGAGAGAGAGAGAGAGCATCACCCTGAGACTACTTTGAAAGACAGAGAATCAAAGGGGTTTCGTGAAGCAGCAATCGGAAACCAGTGTCCGATTTTTTTCACGTTGCTGATGAGGGACCAGTCACCGTCTGAGCGACTGAGTCTGGGGCAGAGGCTCTGCATGTAGATGTGAAGCAGCTTGATCGTCTCTTAGGGTGCCTCTATTATCCATTATACTACTGACTAATCAGCCCTCTGCAGTTTCTACTGCAGCACGCATTCATTTAATAGCTCTTACTAGAGAAGGTTCATGCCAGTTTCCTTCCTTTCAGTAGCAGGGTTCCCATTTAAATGCGAGGCTCGCTCACCATGCTGATACAATGGAGGGATCAGAGCCTTTATTAGCTCTCGGTAGAGCAGTTTTGTCAGCCCTCTGTCAGCTCTAACAGCACACAGATGCCAGGCAGGGTGGTCAGTGGCATATTGAACGAGGGTTGAAGCCATTGTCCCACTTCATAGTCAACCCCTGAACTTGTACAGCAAACAGTTGAGGGATTTAGTGTCAAACATGACTTTTTTTCTCACTGAATAATCATTTATTAGGAAAAGATATATATATATATATATATATATATATATATATATATATATATATATATATACAGTCTGCTAGAGTTAAGTGAACATTTGTGGTCATTTCATACATTGAACTGGAACCTATGAGACGAATCAACTTATGATATTTAAGTTTAATTGGTTGCCCTTGGCAACTGGATAGTGATTGGCTCATGCAAGTTTAAAAACTGCACTCTCTAAAAAAGGAACTGCACTGATGTGCACTGCACATCTCTCCCATTGGCTCCTGGTATCCTCTATTAGCGTATTGGGCGTGTCCTCCAGTCACTGACACTAACAGTTAATGTGTTGTCATGTCCCCAGACCTGTCTGATGTTTAGGAGCTAGCCACTGGTCTAACCATCAAAATCTGGTCCTTATCAAAGAGGCTCAGATGCTTATGCTTGTCCATTTCTTTTTGCCCAATAGATCCGTCCTTTGACAGATGCCACTCCACTAGATGAAGATAATCGATGCTTTACATGTCACCTGTTTTAATGTTATGGCCGATCAATGTATAAATGCAGCCAATCTGAACAGAAGACGTTTACGTACCTCAGCCTTACCAAAAACTGCTTGGATAATTCTACCCAAAAAGACGAGAGGCAATCAGTCAGAAGATAATAATGTTTTTTCACTTTACCTGTCAATGAAATTGTAGAAGTTGATGAAATTCTAGAAATTCTACCCTTGAATAAAAAAGAACTTAAAATTAGGTCAGAATGACATGATAAATGTGTGAACTTGAAAGATTTGGACTGTGTAATAAAGGTGATATTAAACTTCCAGAGTTTAGAAGCACTGAACCGAAAAAGGTCTCCAGGCAGCCGTACATCAGCTTCAGGTCACCAAGCCCAGCAACCCCCCCCCCCCCAGCATCTCAGCATTCAGACCTTTGGGATGAGATGGAGTGGTGTTTGCGATCCAGAACTAATCATCCAGCATCAGAACTCAATGCAATCTCCTCGCATCTCCTCATAAGCCCTCACATCAACACCTATTGTAAAGTCTTCCCAGAAGAGTAGAAGCTCGTACAGCAGTAAAGGGGCCTTTAGCCTGCCTATTAAAACCCACTCAGACGTATGTACAAACTACAGTGCTAAGAAATAGCATTATGGGACTGAGCTAATGGTCCTTTGGGTCTCCACATGGATGCATCTCCAACTATGAGGCACTTTGCATCATGAAGAAAAATGCAGCTTTCTCTCCAGCCTTCCCATGAACCTCGTGAATGCCTCTGTGGCGTGTCTCCATGGTATGAAGGCTGTCGCTGGTGTCTGAGCATTGTTAAGAAAGGCAAGAACAACAGGACTTTCTCCTGCTTTAGCTCTGACAGTCTCGCCGCCCGAGAAACTCCATTTGTGCCGTGTTACAGGGGCCCAGACACACCCGAATGCACTGTTAGGCCTGCTGTTGCCTCTCTCGCGCACACCCACGCAGTCAGGGGAGTGATGGACACTAATGGCGAAGCGGAACGTCAAGCCAAAAGTCTGTCTGGTTAAAGACGGACTGTCAAACAGAGAAAAACATATTTTGACTTATGCTGCAGTGTGTAATAGTGAAATATGGGATTTCTCTGGCAGGATCATTTAGGCTCTTTTGAGCTACCCCTACTCTCCAAGAGCGTGTGGGTTTTTCTGTAAAAATTACTTTGATAAATGAATGTTCTCATAGCCCCACACAGTAAAATCATTAAGTCTCTCACTGGTAAGATTGCTTGTTGCATTTACTGTCTATGATTTTGAGGGTTGGATGTATGAATATAGAGCTTACGCTGACCCAGCTTTTCCCTAAAATCAAGTGCTACTTTTATCCAGGGTGAGTTATTAAATATGCAAGCAAGCATTAATGGATTAAAAGATGGGAATATTAGCATAGCCCAATGTGAGTATTACAGAACAGTAGTTTTTTTCATTTGGTTATTATTTTTTATATTATATGCCAGAGAAATCAGCTCTGAGGCATGTCACCATTTGTATATTGGAAATATACAGATCAACAGAATCAAATTTCCAAGCATTATAAAGCTCTTCTCTTCCTAACATGTGCTAACACTTATCAAACATGGGCTCCTCTAAGTCCACTTACTGTCTCAAGATCTGAAAACAAAAGTAACCCATGCTTACAACTCAAGCCAAAGCTATAAGAAGATATTTTTCAGCTTGTGGTTTCTATAGTGCAAAAACGCAGTTCATGGATCCAGATGAGAACTGCTCATATGCTGGTAAATCAAAAGCCCCAAATGACTGGCAAGCAAGCATCTGCAGGACGGTTTAGCTGAGTGCAAGAGGGTAGTGCACTATTTCACTGTGCAGCATTGCTTGTACAAACATAATCTTCTTGGAAGAGTCATGAGAAAGAGACCTAACCCATGCCCTCATCATATAATACAATGCCTGAAGTGTGCTACAGAACACCTAGAGAAGCTTGATGTGGGCTGATGCTGCCACAATCAGCAAAGGTAGCCTACAGAGAAAACCACATTTAACGAAAAGCACACCTTGCCAACTGTGAAGCATGGGGGTGAATCCATCATGTTTTGGGGTTGTGTGGTTGCCAGTGGCATTGGCAGTACTGCATGAATAGAAAGAAGCACAGATTCTACAAAATTCTAGCAAATTCTGGATGCAAATGTCCAACCATCTGTGAATAGACTGAGTCGGAAAGGAGGATTGCTTCTATAACAGTACCATGATCGAAAACACACCTCAAAATCCAGCATGGACCATCTGAAGAGACCCAAACTGAAGCATTTGGATTGGCCTTAACATGCTTAACAGGCCTTAACATCTTAGAAAATGTGTGGATAGACCTTAAACAAGCTGTGCATGGAAGGCAACTCAAGAAAAGCTCTGAACTAGAGGCCTTCTACAAGGAAGAGTAGGGCAAATATTCCAACTACGAGAACTGAAAGACTTTTCAGCTCTTTCCAAGCTGTCCCGACCTTTTACAATGAAACCGGCTGTTTTTAAAAGTGTGCCTTTGAGACTGACACATGTAAACTGTTGTGCTGTGGGCTATTTAAAATAGAGTGTATTTTTTATATCTACACAGACATGCTGTTTGAAAGCCAACACACCTATTTTCTCGCCTTTCACAGCAGCCCTCAAAAGCTACACCAGCTCAGACAGGACACATTCGTACACAAGGCTTATAAAGAGTGACACCAGTGCCAGGCTCAGGGGACAGCTCTGCTCCTCAGAGCATGGCATTGTGGGCCATCACTCCACACTGCCCACGCAGATAAGCCCCAGAGCCTGCTGGGAAATGCGGTCCTGCCGGTTTTATCAATCTCAAACAGTGGGCCTTTCTGCTTCGCAATTCTCTGGGCCGAGGGGATAAGCGGCAGTCTGCTCCATGCCGACAGAACATTCCAGAAGTCTGGACTGCTTCACTGACAATATGCGACTGGGAGGGTGGGCGGAAGATGTATGTATGTGTGTACCGAGAGCGAAACATCTTGATAGGCTGAACCGTGTGGGACTAGAAGATCTGAAGATCTCTGTTTCTTTTTATCATAGCTGTCCAGACAGCTTAAATCTAAAGAACAATTGGCTTGTGATAATGTCAACAAGTCTCTGCAGTTCATTTATAGAAGCTAAGCTGCAAGAAATCACCTTTTTAACCCACTGTATAGAATCACTGTTACGCAAATTCTCAAATCATCATTTTACACTTTTTTATATACTTTTTAAAAAAACTTTTTTTTTCATATTACATTTATATACTTTGTGATAATGTAAATCTGGCAGTTTTTCTATTCCTTGTGTACAAATTTGATGACAAATGGACCAATAGAAATGCTCCAAAATGACCTGGACTAAAATCTGAAGGTTCTTTCCAACCCTGTAAATTTGCCAAGTTTTTTTTGTGTGACCGCGTAGACACCCACATTTTCAACCTACAGACGTTTAGCCCTGCCCCTTTACTTAGTTATAATGAGACATTCAGCAGGGCAGAGGCACTGGTTGGACAATCAGAACACAGCTCATTAACATATATATGTCTTAAAGGCACAGTAGCAGAAAAGAGCCTGATTAATTTTATGATAGAGGTTGAGAATTGGTAATGTTGGTAATTGGAAACTACTTTAGGTACAGAAACTTCAAAGAAAAGAAAACAAATCCAAGATAAAGTCAAGTGCACAAATGAAAAACTTTGTCTAACATGTTATTTTAACATATTTAAATGTAAGGACATTTGATCTTTAACAATTAAAACAAAAGAAATGTCTTTTAAAATGTCATTAATAAAAATGCAGGTGGACAGATGGACCTTGATACTCGGGTCTTGCCCTATTTGAAGGTGATTTTTTTTTAGATTTATTAGATTACATTTCTCAGATTTATTGGTTTAGTTTTATTACCTCCATCTCTCAGTATTGCTTAGATGAAGATCAAATATCCATGTGTTTAAACATGTTTAAAAAATCCAATGGTTTTAATGGGGTGTCTAATTTTTTCAATCACATACAGGTGAATGTAGGATACTGGCCCTTTTAAACATCATGCCAATTCCAGCTAAAGATTGCATGGTGTGTTTCCCCAGCCCCCCCACCCCGCCCCCCTCCAAAAAAAGCAACCTCCTAAACATTATCTTTCCCTTCATTCGTTTAGTGGTAATTACCCTAATTAAGCAGCAGCGATCAGGCAATGCAAACTGATGAAGCTGACATCCGTGTCCTCAGGAAAAGAAGGGAGGAATTGTCTAGATGAACAGAAGAAGGATGAAGGGGGGGGAGAAAAAAAGGAGTGGAAAACAGAGAGGAGGCGAGATGTCTGCAGCGTTGGTTAAAATTGGGGGCAGCTGGGAGCGGTGCTGTTTGTGAGGGAACTGGCATGCTGATTCACCATCAAGGTTGCGACAAGGACATTTGAATAAATGCTGTATGCAGAGTGTTTTCTGAGGGCTTTGTTGGAGATCAAGAATGTCTGGCTAGCAGAAAATGTGTGCGTGTGATAACATTCCTAACCCCTTAAAGGAGTATTATATGAAAATTGGTATGTTAGCACCTGGCCTCCCCTCAATGTTGTGGAGTGTAATTCACATTTACTGCTGTAAATGCACACTCTGACCACCCCTGCTGTGTGGACAGCTATAAATGTGCATTTCTGGACAAGCTGAGAGATACAGAACCGGCATCTGAGGTAAAAATCATGTGGACTGACACTGTTCTCATAGTGCTGTCCTGCCCTCTTCATTAGAGTTGCAGTGTGCGGTTTCGGATGTTCCAGGCCTGGAGAAGCAACAATAAAGATGCTGTTCTCCTTACTACAGGTCAGTGGTGCATCAGGATTATTTAATTAGCTGTATTAGATAAGCTGTAATTTGAATAAAAAGCTACATAATGTTGCTTTAATCAGCATGCTTATTAATCAACTCATAACTTCCAAATAGATTATTTATTAACTGCTTTTACCTCACATTTCCATGGACTGATGGTGTTACAACACCTTTCTGTTCCTTTTTTTGTTTTTTCTTTGCCTCCAGGAAGGATACAAACACAACACTTATTCAACCACTAAGCAACACCTTAGCAACCACCTGAAATATTATACTAACAACATTGTAACACTATAGCACCCAGCAAGCAACCACTTTAGTAACACCATAGCACCATAGCTGGGGATACCTTTTTTCAGCTACTTAGCAACACTGTAGCAACCACCTGGGATACCACAGCAACCAATAAGCACCACCACAGCATCATAACCAGCACTTAGCAACACCACAGCCACCACTTGGTAAACCATAGCAACCACCTAGCCTCACAATGGCAATCGTTACACAACTTAGTCGTAGTAACCACATCAATATCTGTGGCTGTGTCCTAATAGTTTACTGAAACTTCTTTACTTATCTGCTTACCTGCCTAAAAGTATTTGGACACAGCAGATAGCAGTAGCCTGAGCTGTTTACACCTGAGCATTAGAAAAGACTTATGTGGTGGTTTAGTGACTTTTAGCAATTATTTAGAAATAGTTCTGACCAGAGGAGGATGGGTCCCTCTTGTGAGTCTTGGTTCTTCCCAAGCTTGTTTCCTTGCCACTGTTGCCTTTGGCTTCCTCACTGGGGGTCTTAGATTTTTATGTCTTTTTATGTTGTTGATCTTTTGTCCTCTTACTGATTCCTGGTTGTGTAAATCTGCTTTGTAGCAACGCCAAATATGACCGCCAAATATGACCGCCATTGACCGTTCCACTATTTTCCTCCATATATCTGGGACAATTTTGCACACAGTATGGCAGTTTTCAATTCCTGGGTACCCCAGGTTCTGAAAGCAATAAATAACAAAGAAAATATAAGAGGAAGATCACTCAACATTCAACCAATCAGGACGAGGAAGCATATCCACATGCCTGTCAACCAATTGGGATAGTCACCCACAGCACGTAATAGGAAGCCAGAGATTAGCTTTACAGCCGGCCTAAACCTAATGTCTCAGAAAAGTCACTGCAACAGCTGGGTAATGCTTCTGAAAATAATGGCACAGAAAATAACACACAAATTGCCACTTCGGCTGCTGCCGACAAGGGGGTAACATGACAACCAAACCGAGAAAACAGAGATTGGAAAGAAAATGACCAATCTAAAGCAAGAGTGAACACCACTGTGGCTTTCTACAGAGGTAAAGGGATTTGAAGGGCTAGATAAGTGACACTGACCTTCTTCTATATCTGCCAGAAAGGTAATTACATGTAGAGCGGTAGGCTATTAACACCTCTGAAGCTAGCAAAATGGGTTCAGGTCTCAGTCTAACATGGCGAACTATGCATCTCCTGTAAGCACGGTAAGTAGCTTTGCTGATGTCTGATTGTGGCAAAGCCTGAGACAACTGATTCAGTGACGTTAGTGGTAGCATTCAGGCATTCACAGCGCTCATCATTAGGGCTCTGCTAGTTGGGTTGATTAGGCAATTGCGGGCAATACAGGATCTACACAGAGTTCTGCAAGTTTGCTGTAATTGTCTGGAAGGCTTGTCTAAAAAATGTGCCACAACACATACATCAGCAGGTTGGCTTTGGAAAAACTGATTAATAATGTTAAATGTGAAATTTCAGTGTCAATCTATCCAGCCATCTTTGTATCCACACCTTCCTGGTCAGGGTTGCAGTGGGTCCAGATCCTGGAATCATCAGGCATAAGACTGCAATATCTACTGGACAATCAGCTCCTTTCATTTATCTAGCCATACGGCACATGCATTTCAATCAACTTTCACACACAAATTTGTGTCCCTGACCAATAGCACAGCTGCTCTGGCTGTGTGACCTCTCACAGGCGCTATACTGTCTCTGCTCTGTCTGAGCCAACAGTTATTCGCAGCTCTTTTCTTGCGGGTTGCAAAATACAACACAAGCGAATGGCGGCATGGTTACACAGCCAGTCAGGAGGTGGGATTAGATGGTCATTTTCTTTAGTTCTGGGATTTTCGCTTTTTCGTTTTTATTGTTGTAGTTAGCTGACCCAAAATATAAGACTGTTTACACTGCTGAATTCTGGGCCCACTCATAGCCAGAGCTTTAGCTCTCCACACTGCCCTGCTAAGGTCATATAATTAACACAATGTTGTGTCCTTATGGTTACATGTGTCACATCAGGCTAATATGCCAAGATCCCTTGTCATTCAAACCATCACCCACAGTACTATACCATATACCTGGGTGGGCAGTGGGGGGCCAGAGTCCAGCACTGTTAACTGATTTCCCTGCTCGAACAGACATACGAAACCTGGCAATTAACATGTGAGTTGAATCAGGTGTGCTTGAGCAGGAGGTGTGCTTGTGCAGGAATCCAGCCGTCCAGGGCCGGAATTGCCCACCTCTGCTATATACTGTACTATTTCCTTTGCAGGAAATCTGGATGGAATCGACTTTTGGAATCGACTCTCAACGATTTCTATCACTTGACTACAGCCTTTCTAGAATCGAATAGCTCTAATCCTAGCACTTGCATGTATTCTTGGGTAAGCGCTTTTGTAGAAACCCTGACTGGATGGTCTGTAATTGTTTGGCTGTTAAGTTCTGAAACATCTTACTTCAGTTAACTTCTGCCAAAATCAATGACCCATCCTAAATAACTACATATTTAATGAATGGAAATGATGAATAGGCGCAATTGTCCTTAATGGAGTCAATTGTACCCCCCTTTATAATTCCCTTTATTCTATATGACAGTTCAAAGAGTAATGCAATCGTAACACATCACTAGCCAAAGTGCATTCAATGTCACTCCTCTATAGAAGACAAAAGTCCACTTCAGGACACAGCCTTGGCCCGTCAGTCTCGGGAGGAAAAAACATAGGGAGATTTGTGCCTCCTGAAGCCAATTAAAGAGCTGTTTCCTGTACCTGTAGGGGGTGTGATAAGAGGGAGAGGTAGGAAATTAATTCATCAGATCCCACGTTCACACTTCCTCTTTGTGTGTGACACCGTGCTAATGATTTAATGAAGCTCAGGCTTAGTGCGGGAGAATGTCCTACACAAGGCTCAGGCACCAAGGAGATGTTATCTCTTTATGAGCTGATCTTGGTCAGTCTCCACTATCCCGGTCTTATCCCTTGTATCTGACCTAAAGTGGCTCAGGTCTTGGAGCAGCATTAAAGGGATAATGAATTTCAATTTCGGGATTGAAGTACTAGGTGCAAGGGAGTCCACAGAATGCACTTTTAGGGAATATCCCATGGTATTTCAGCCTACCATCTAATAAGTTTGGCACATCTGCTTGTACTTGAAAAGCACAGAAAACCAGTTGACTTTAAACTGTTTGTAATAGAAGCCAGTGGGGAGTTTCAGAATTCAGTCAGCCAATGTTTACTCTGTAAAAATATCATTTAGACCAACTTAAACTGATAAAGTATCTGATTACAGGGTGCATTTAAGGTTAGTTTAGCCCAAAATTCTCCTCCTAGTTCTGCATCTCAGTTTGGTCAACAGTTAAAACTGAGTTCAGCCTCAGAAACATGAGTAAATGAGCTGCAGTTTTGTTGATGTTTAGTAGCTCTTTCCAAACTACAGGTTAGAAATGAAAGCTTTAGTGAAAGCTCTACAAGGAGACTCTAAGGCAGCTTCACCTTTCTTCAGCCAATCATGTGTTAAAAGACCTCCAATTACATGCTTGTTGTTTTTTTTTTTTTGTTGCTTCCTTCCTTCCTCCCCACCGCCACCAGTTTGGTGCTGAGGGCTGCCCTGGAGGCAAGTCCCATCCCCTGCCTCTAAGTTCAGCAGGATCTGCGACAGTACCGATGTTGCAAGACCTGGGCTGATGACGAGACCTATGCCAAAGACTACCAACAGTTTCAACTCACTAACATTGTTCCCATCTCATCATCTATCAAGATTGAATTCATGATTTACTGCCCTCATGGCACCAGAGTCTTAAGGGTACAACAACCCTTATCACCTCATCTCCAGATTGGGGGGCATTTCACACTTGATGAACAGTGGATAGACCGTAGGGCCACTCTAGAGCTGTGGAATTACACTACATAAAAGCACACTTCTGAGTAAATTGTATCTGTTCTTTCTTGGTCACAGATATGTACATGGTTTACAGCTCTAGAGTGGCACAACTGTCTAACTGCCTGCTTGTCAAGAGACAGGAGTTCAGAAGTTTGAATACAATGAACACCACTGGTGGTATGGTAAGGAGTCCTGCCTTAGAATAGGAAGGCCTCCCCCTTTTACAATAGGGTATGTTCTAATAGGGATCTGCCTACCTTACATACTGAGTTCCATGTCCTATTGTGATTAGATTTTTCTCTAACAGTTTCAGCTTATACTAAACTGTAGCACTCAGAGGACTTCAGAACGCATACACAAACCTCTAATAATAAATAAAAACATTATATAATAAAGGCTTATTAAAACAAGAGTTACTTCAGTCAAGTGTTCCCAGCACAGTCCAGTGGTTGGATTTCACCTTTCATGTGATGGCACGTTAATCCTTTTTCTGTGGCTATCCATAAAAAAGGAAGGGACATATCCAAACACCCAAACAGTTGCCAAACATCAGTGTATGGCATGTGTACATCTGAGTAATTCTTTCTGACTGCCAGTGTGCATTTAGTCCTTTCAGAGTTTGGACTAATTTTTCAAATGAAAGAATTTATGGTAAATCATTACCTGCCTAGTAATGTGGGCAGAGCTTTCACAGATCTCTGCCAAAATAGAGGCAGTGAAGTGACAACTAGAGCATTTCAGAATGCACTGGTCAGCTTCATGATGAACTTTATGCCTGACCCTATATTATTAATCTTTATAATGAAAGGTCCCTGAGGACTCCACATATTCTTCTTCTCTTTAAGAAGAGCTGGGGGATAGAAGGGAGGATTACATATACATACTGGCCAATGTCATGTAGAAGATTATTCATGAGCCGGTTAAGCATTGCAAATTCAGCCAAAATACAATATATGAGCTACAGTCTAGATTCAGAAGATGCCATTCTATGGAAATGTGTTTATTGCATTAAAATGACCTCATCAGAAATTATGTCGATAGGTTAGATCTCCAAAAGACCCTTGATACTGTAGATCATGAAATGATACTTTCTAATGTAGGCCTAAGTGTAGGCCTAAGTAATACTAATGTTACTGCAAAATTTCAAAGAGTAGACATAAATGGAGCATGCCTTAAGACTATCGCATGTGGAGTCCCTCAGGGCACCGTTCTAGGGCATTTCTTTTTCTGCTGGTATCTCAAAAAGATAAAAATGAGGTAGAAATTAGATACTAGGTACTAAGATTCAAAATGTTTTGACTTGGTAACCTGACTTATCAGCGTTTTGGACAAGCAGTAAATATCTTACTATAAAATCTTGATGTGTAGAAAAAAAACTGACTGAAGCATTAATTCAAGGCTATTTTGATTGTGCAGCTATGCTCTGGTGTAGCAGCCCTTCGCAATCCTTTGAGAACAAACCCATCATATGACCCAAAACAGGCTAATTAGGGTTGCACTGAAAATATCTCTGTATATGAATATTGCTAACCACTGACCTCACATCCCTCACCAATGGCCTGGATGAGTCCAACAACCTACATTCAGCTTTGTGTGTTAGGGCTCAACACAGAATCACCATGGTTTACATTAAGCATATAAATGATCTAAAATAATTGAAAAGAAATTAACACTTGCTTTTTTCGCCCAGGGTGAGGATCACTGGACCACATCCTTAGCAGCTGATCCTGACTTATTTCCCACTGCTTTAGACTGGATGCTAAGAGTTGACCTGGGAGACTGTGCCCTGGGAAGAAGTGAACGATAAGAAAAGTGGCAAGCACGAGACGCTTGACGAGCAGTGCCAGAGGCAGGGCTGGAGGGCTTGCTGCAAGTCCATCGAGGTAGGGTGTAGAAGCTTTGCTGGTCAGCCGCTCTGCTTGGCATCATTGGGGTGACTAAAACCCCAAATAGAGGGATCAAGTACACTACTGAGGCTGCTGGGCTCATGAGAGGTAAGACATGGACGACGGTTGGTGGGACACATGTTGGCTGGGACGTCTAGATAAAAGAGAGATGTTGAAAGACCGCCTTTGGATGAATCTTTAGCGCCATAACATGCTTTGTTGGCATTTTAGTAGATATCTAGTTCTACATTGTGCTTAAGTAGCATCTGTGAAGCTTCTCTCCAGTTATTTTTCCCTGAATGACTGCAGTTTTCACAGTGGACATGCCCATCCTTCTGACCCCCTGCTTTGAGAATGTGTGCTGAGATAAATCACACAGGCCAACAGCCATTGATCCACATACTAGGGTCCAATACATGTGTGTAGTCAACAGTCACCACTGAGCTTGAGGCAATTTCGATTATACTTATTGATTTATGGAATTTCTAACAGGTTAACATGGTGAACAAGGAGAATGTTAAAAGGGTGCAAGTCTACAAAAGGTCACTGAGGGGTTTCCGTTTGGTCACCAGTGGAAAGAACTTTGACGTTATGACTATTGGAGGTGGTAAAGTTCACACATCAGGAAAAAATGAATTTTCCTGGCTTGGTGTAGCATGTAAACAATGTCTCAAACCGTACCATTCACTTCTCTGCCTAGACAGTCCATACATGGAAACTAAGCTGCAGAATTGGCTCATTTTGAACTGATTGTTGTGATGTCACATGCATCTTAGCCCCACCCACTCATGCTGAACCTATTAGGCATGCTTCAGCATGAAGTTAGTGCCCCTTGTGCCACAACAACAGATCTGACCACATGGACTCCACAAGACCTCTGAAGGTGTCTTTGTGCTATCTGGCACTAAGATGTTAGCAGTAGCTCCTTAAGTCCTCTACGTTGTGAGGTGAGGCCTCCATGGATCACATCATAAATTAGCTTTTGGTGTCCATGACCATGTTGCCAGTTTACTGGTTGTCCTTTTTTGGACCACTTCTGGTAGGTACTGGCCACTACATACTAGCAAAACCCCACTAGACCTGCCAGATGTTTTGGAGATGTTCTGACCCAGTCAACTAGCCATCACAGTTTGGGCTTGTCAAAGTGTTTCAGATTCTTAAGGTTTCCCATTTTTCTTGATTTTAACAAACACATTACCCTCAATGACTGACCTGCTGCTGTTCACCTATATCACACCCCGACAGATGCCACTGTAGATGAAGATAATCAGTGCCTTTCACTTCACCTGTCAGTGGTTTTAATGTTATGACTGATTGGTGTATAATTGTAGCCAATCGGAAATGTATATTACTAGGTCTTAAAGGGACAGTAACAAAAACTGCCTGGTTAATTCTACACCAAAAAGAGAGGAAATCAGTCATGTAAAAATTAGTTATGATTTTCTTTATACATAAAATCAAGCAAACATCATAAGTGGACCCCAGGGAGCTAGTACCTTGCAGGAAATATGGACCCTCTAAGGTTACACACAAACGGGCATTGTTTTGCACCAATGACATACTGTAACAGGCAGTTACTGTGTGATATGCTAAGCTTAATGAGCTTAAAATTGAATGGGCGCTCTGCTGCATGGTGAAGTGTTGAGGTATTTGGCACTTTCACATTATGTGAAAGGCTTTTTTAATACCGGAGACACCAGAGACTAGCATGGGCCAGGAAAAAGAGCACGCCGCCTTTTTATTCAGTCCTCATAGCAGCGGTCGATGAGAAATTACAAAATCGAACTCTGGGGAAAGCGGCCGTTTCTCCCACCGTCTGCTGTGTGATACAAGTTTGTTTTTTTCGTCAACCCGAAACTGCTTCTCGGGGAGCGAGGTCTTTCTGTGAAAATGACCTTAGCTAGTCTCCAGGTAATGATCCTGTGGTTTACCAGAGACCACCTTGTGTGTTGTGATCTCTAATCTCCAGGCATTATTTGCTTTTTTAAAAGCCCAAAACAGCACCATCGATTTGCCTCCTGGGATTTTTTTCTTTCTGATACATACTTTAACACACTGTTCCCATTTCCTCATCTAGACAAAAAATAATTAAATAAATTCACTGGATTTATTCATATGAATGAAGTCATATAAAAAAGCTACAGCTGCTACAGCTCAGCTCACTCCAAGTCCCAGCCAGAAGCACTTGTACCATTTAAAGGAAAAATGCTATTGATAGCAATACTATTATTACAGCAATTAATACTACTACTAATAATAATACTATTTATTGATATGACACATTTAATCATTTCAGCTATACCAAAATGCACAGGACAATAAACAAACCATCAGGAAACCATCATTAAAATATTACTATTTAGATGAAAACTAATGTGTTCCTGATGATGCCACAGCCATCCTTGGCCAACTGTCACCCAGCATGATCCTTTCCAATGTGGGCATCTGTTTGCTAATATAACAGAACTGGTAGTTAGTGTTCTCCTCCAAGCATGTCGAGGCGGTCAATGCCACTGCGATAAAAGCAGTTCAAATAAAAAAAGATACAGTATAGCTCCAGTTTCCATTTGTCGAGGTAGTGTTGGTTGACCTTGTGATTGGTGGTTGACCAAATATACTGTATAATGAAGCAAAACAAGACGTAAAATCATCAAGGCATCCTTTTCTCTTCCAGGTCATTTTAGAGACTTTTATATAAACTGTTCTACCACGAACAATAAGCAAGAGTATAAAAGAAGGAAACATTCAGTCTCATTTATGCTCAGCATGAAATACGGATGCGGATACGGACAGAGCCTTTCTTTCTCTACTCTGGGTTCATTTTGTCTGTATTTGTAAAAGTTCTCTTAAAGTTTGTGGATAAACAAGATGGAGCAGTAACAATTGAAATCACGGGGCCAGTGTAGCCAATAGTTAACGTGAGACACGACCTCTGCCATATGGACACAATGAAGACGAAACCTCTGGGAGAAAAGAAATATATAGTGCTTTTACGAACATTGGCACATTCATCTTCTTTGCAGTAAGCACACAGTCACAACCTCCTCCACTGCTGCCATGTTTCTTGTTGTCAGAAACCTTTGACGCTGAACTGCCCTTTTGTGGATGTACTGCTCAGAATCCATAGGAATGAAAGGACGTATAGAAGTATGTGGGCAGTGGAGGTTATGTCGCCTAAATCTAACATTCATTTTCATAAGTAATAAGAGTATAAATAAGCCTTTAGAAATTATCTACTAACACATTCTGTGCCAATTCCAGATGATTTAACACATACAGGTGTATTATAGCTACAACATATGTTTATCTCTTATTTGTAAATGATGGAAAAGGTGTTCTGTTATCCCAATTGGACACAAACTGCACACATTTATGTGTTTATTGGCCTAATAAGTAGGCATAGCCCTACACTGCAACATGCTTAGTGAGATACTGTATTTTTCAGCATGTGCACACTAATACTTTAATATTTAATTTCTATTTTGTTGGATACTTGGATGAATGTGTTCTGATTCATACAGTCAGTGGGTTTAGTGAGCCAACCGACAGTTGTGTACTCTAATCATCATCCATTAGTTACACTAAAGCATGCTTGTCTTACACCATAAGCACCCAGCATGTCTAGTGGGAAGATTGCCTACTGGAAGATTTCAGTAAAGCAACGGAGTGATTACCACTTCTGATCTAAAACGGGCTTCCTTTAGCTCTGCTCTCGTGGGTAAACACTTATGCACTGATGCAGCTTCCTTGAAACCCAACCCACCCGTCCCCACACTGCAAGCCACAGCTTGAAAACCACTGTTCAAAGGCTCCAAAGCTCCAAAGACTACATTTTGAAGAATGCAGTCGTTCCTCAGACGTTCTAGAGGACCTCAATGCGCTTGAAGGAGAAAGCTAAACCCTGGTCACGAAGGAATGCGTCAAGGCCCGGGGTTCGAGTCTGAAGAGTGTGAGGAGTGTAAGGCACCTCTGCACTATTTCTCCTGGATCACTGCTTTTACCTGCTGCTTCAGGAGACTGACAATTTGAAAGGATTGTATCTGTATTTCTGGGCTCTTACTTTGGCACAGACTGTGCTCACTTCTCTTTAGTTCCTTGTTCTTTTTCCTGCCTGCCAGTCTGTCTGTCTCTCTCAGACACACTCTCTCTTACTCACGTTCTCTTATTTTGGCCAACCACCCTCTCCGACCTTCTCAGCGAATTCATCACTTTCATCCGTCTCTGTCTTTCTTGCTCGCCGTCTTCTCAGCTCTTTCTGAAAGTGTGCATTCGCTCCATTAGGGCTTTAATTGGGCCTGAAATTTTTTGGTCCCAACTTCAATATAGCCTGAGAACACTGTGCACGAGCCAAGTTGTGAACCCGAACCAGACTGCGGCTCGACTAAATTCTGTCCAATGCCGACCCAAACCTGACCACTCCCAGCTGGAGACTCCTTATGATCGCACCTGTTGCATTGCATTAGTGACAATGTTAATCAGCTACTGTTCTCAGATCTAAAAAAGGGTCATAATATTTGCGATCCAAAAATATATATATAAAAGGGCTCTAGAGTGGAAAACTGTATTTTCCTTGGCATAGATATATAATGACAGTGTACGGAAATGACCTATAGTGAACCTCAAACACTGTTGTTTACTCCTTCAAAAGAAAACCCCAAAACTCAGTGAATCGTTTAATTTACACCTTCCAAAATTACATAAACCCAGCCCACCAACACAAGGCCAATTTAAAACGGGCTAAATAATAATAATAAAAAAGAAGGCGACTATAGGAGAATATGGGGTTGTTGACACTAGAGAGCAGCTCAACACCTCCAGACTTTGGTAGTTACGGGAATACAGGTTGCTACATGAACAAGGCCTATGCTGACCCAGCTACAGTCTCTTCAGCTTGCTAACAGCACATCACACTGGGAGAATACAACGAGAGGACAGCAGCACTATCCAGAATAATTACAGTGTTTTAGCTACAGTGTTAAAATTATGCTATAATATTGGGCCTCTGTGAGCCACCGTAGTGCTGTTAAGCAGTCACTAAAAGCAGAGCCTTTTTTTCCCCCACAAGCCCTCTGTAAACAGAAAACCAGTGTGTTTCATTCAGAAACAAAATAACAGGGTGGTAAATAGGCTTGTAACATTGCATATGAGCATTTTTCACCCCAGCCAAAGTTACATAGTTACTATATATCAAAGATTTCTGAAAGATTTTTAACCTTTAACAAAAGAATTTATTAATCTGTGCCTTTAAACAGCCTTCCAAAGGCTAATGCATGTTTTAATGCTAACCTCATGGACCTCATAGGCCCAACCTGACCCAACATGAGTGTCTCTAATATGGATATTTGGAAGTACGAAAGAATGATAAAGCCAGGTGAGAAGCTAAAGCAGGAGTAAATGTGAAATCTGAACCTCACCTGAACCTGACAAATATTTGAGAAATGGTCTCAGAACTGAACCTCATATGAGGTTATGCTTTACCGGTGGAGTGTGTGGGAGTGAGTGGTATAGCAATAAAGGCATGACTATGCACTAGTAAAGCATATATAGGAGTTCCCCTGCATACCCACTGGCTATAAATGAACTAGAGCTATTTGCAATATCCAGCAGTTTCCTGTGGTAGTTAAGGGAACTTGCTTTGGCTGCCAGATGAGGGCGCTGTGGCTCTGTTGCGACAAAGGAGATGCCCTATAGGCCCTCTTTGCTTTGTCTCTGCAGTGATCACTTAAACACGGAGTCTGGAGAGAGAGAGAGGGAGTGAGAGAAAGAAAGAGGGAGAGCGAGAGAAGGAGCAAAAGAGAATCAGGCTGAGAGGTCTTGTCACCCAAGAGAGACAGAGTGAGGAATAAAAAGAAGAGAGAATGAGAGTGAGAGAGAGAGAGGGGGTGAAGAGAGCGAGAAGAGGACGGACACAGAGACGATAACAGACAAATAGCTAATGAGAAATGAAGCCTGTCCTATTGTAACACAGTTAGTGTCTGAGTCAGTCTATGTGGGTGACTTTAGTAACTCTGTGCATCCAAACTAGCCCTGAATCATTTGGGACGACACTTTAAGAGCAATGAAATTAGGTGAAAAGAAACTGCAGACGGCACCAAGCTCTCGACATGAACTCTTGCGGGCCTTTATATATATACACCGTTTTACTGCTGTATTCAAATCTGTCTGCATAAGTAAATGTTTAATTACCCAGAACAACACAATGAATTTCACATTTACAATTTCATTCAAATCTCTTTAACTTTTGTAATAAGAAAAGCTAAAAACATGCCTCTGGAGTACAGAAATAGTTATTTTGATAACTTTTAAAGGTTTAGAAGGGGTATTATAATAATTACAGTTGCTTTGGTATTCATTAGATTCACATTACATACTTCAATTAGATTAGATTCAACTCATTTTGATGTTAAGCTTTTATTGTTAATTGTTAAAAGTATTCAAGGGGTATGCTGATGGTTTTACCATGCATTTGATGCTCCTTAGTTATCTTATATTTATTAGATATTACCTTATAATTAGAGCAGATTGAACTTGAACATTGTTGATGTAACCCTTCACTAGCGTGGTTGTTTGGCTATACATTTGATTAGCATTATATAAGCGGATTAGATTTTTTAAATTGTGATGTTATACTTATCTTTAGTAGATCTTTAGATTATATAATTATATAAATATTATTCTTGCTATACATTATATAATTACATAAGATTAGATGTATTTTTTGTTAATGTTAACTTTTGGTGGTTTTGCTATACATTCCATTCACACTACATAATTAGACTAGATTAGACTCAACTTTAACCAGAATTGTAGAATGGTTGTTACGGTTATTTTTGCTATATATTGGATTGACATTATATGATTAGATTAGAGGGTTAGATTAGATTCGATTTTTTAGATGTTGACCTTTAGAAGTGTACAAGGGTTATTATGGTACTTTTGCTATACATTTGATTCACATTATATAATTAGACTAGATTAGATTTAACTCTCAGCTGTTGATGTTTCCCTGTAGAAGTGTTGAAAGAATATTATGGTTGTTTTTCTATACATTTAATTCATATTATATAATTAGATGAGATTAGATTGAACCTATTTTGATGTCAACCTTTAGCAGTATAGAAAACTGATTATGGTATATTGATTTTGCATTACATTTGATTCCCAGTATACAATTACTTCTATGCACTATTCCCCAACTTCTTTCAGTAAGCTACAAGAAAGAAATTATTCATGTCCAATTACACCATGCTCTAGCCATCATCCGCAATAACTGCTTCTGTGGTTAGAACCTCCACACACAAAGCTGTTAGAGGTCATACTTATCAGAACTTGCCTTGAAGCGACTCCCTGAAAGGGGAAATTTCTACCTGCCCAATCAGTCATTTTAATGAAAATCATGCCCTTGGCTACTTACAGGCAGTACCTAAATATACCTGTTTGAAAGGGGTATGTTTTTTTTGCCAGCTAGGTGACAAGTATCCGATCTGTGTGCGGCTCTTTGGGACTAGTGTCAGGAGTGCCCATGATGGAGTGGATTAATGTTGTGCTTGGAGGCAAACGTCCGTCTTTTCCTCACTGCGACCTTGTCGATTCAGTGGCTCCTCGGTCTTTGCTCTCTGAGGAGTTCCTGCTTCTTTAGCCTGACCCAACCTGAATTCCTACTGTGGTGGTTTGGCTGTACACAATCAGAAGGGTTTTTTTTAGTTAGTATTTTTTTACTGGAGTTAATGCGCTGTGTTGGGTAATCTCTTTTTCTTCTTTTTTTAAGTAATCTTTTGTGCTTGTGTAACAGCATGTCATGCTCTATAAATAAGAATGGACAAAAAGTGAAGAAGCTGTTTTTAGCTATGCTATGCACTTGTGTCCATTATTTAGAGACTGAAAACACCTATTTTAAGGTGCACTAGAATGGAAAACGCTATTTACCTTGACATAGTTAATTTAATAATGATAAAACGGAGCAAATGGGAAGCGACAAGGCCCTCTATACACCTACAGTCTCTGCAATCTCTTCAGCTAGCTAGCCACACACCATGTTGACTGGACACCAAGCGAGGGCAGGACCACACTCTACCAAGACGACACAGAAGAGACAGGACTATTAGGTAAGATCTGGCGCAGTTGTAAGCTGTGCTAGGCCAGGCTAGGCTAGACTGTGCTGTACAGCTGCGGGAAGTCTCAGGACGTAAACCAGCCAATGAAAGCACTTAGCAATTGGGATTTCTTTTTTCACAAGCCGTTTATAAAAGGTGTAGAATCAGTGTGTTTCATTCTGAGGCAAAAAACATGCTTATAAAATCTCCTCTGAGTATTTTTCACCCAAACCAAAGTCACATACTAACATTTTATACACTAAAGGACAATTAAAGATACTTGCAGTCAGGCAGTCTTTACCTTCACCTTTAGGTTATTCATAGGTGTTCATGTTTTGGACATGTCCCCACCTCCACCTTATTATTTTCTACCCACCTTTTTTTATCATTTAAACTGCAGGGTTGTGACATACCTGTTGAAACACTTTCTATAACTTTCTATAATAACAGATGTGTGTAGATGTGCTAGTAGCGTTATTGTTTTTCTGAAGCTGAAGTGAGGGTGGTAGTGGAATAAGTGCTACCAGATAACAGGTTGGAAAGACAGATGTGACGTCTCAGCATGATGTAAGATATTATTGTTTGATATTTGGAAATTATGGCTTATATACTGAGATTATAAGAGCGTTTATCCAGCTCTCATCCCAGTTCACAACAAAGCTACCCCCGTGACATTACTCATCAACCTGTGTGATGATTTAGAGATACAGTTAACACGGTGCTAACCCAGCTATAACCTTCAACTACTGCAAAAGTGAAGAAGGGAACATCAGACGCTAAACCGTTCTCGGATAATTGACTATATTTGGGCTAAGGGGAAAACTGTGTCAGTTGGATTTTTTGGCTGATTCATCGTTTTTAAGCACCGTCTAAGATAAGACTTTGACGTGAAACCTAAAAATATCAAGCGGATCCATATTAATCCTATTTATGTCACGGAGTCTGGTGTGGTTTTCTTATTGGATCATTCATGAAAGGGGATTCCTTTGATTCCTTCATAATGGAATATACATTACGCTCCTAAGAGACTGCCACCCAGTCTTGATGTGGTGTAAAATTATCTTCTTCACGGCGAGGACGGCGAGGAACAGCATATCAATTGTACACCATAACTGATTTAACAATGTTCATGTCACTCCCGCGTCAAAGCACATTATAGTCACGCCAACCACACTAAGCTTTCAGCAAAGCAGGCTACAGTTAGTATATTGACTCTTCGCCGTGTTTTTGTGTATTTAAAGATTGGACGCCACAGCCAAGACCATTTGTTCAGCATGGCAATAAAGCTTTGATCTTATGGGAAATATTATACTAAAAAAATTCTCTTTGAAGTCGCACAAATGGAGCTTATTAAACAATTAGCATAGCTATTTTGGTCGTAATTACAGTGAGACTGCTATGCAGTCTCTCCTGCGGATATGGAGTTCTCCTACAGCCTGGTCACACAAAACTACGACAGGTTTGGTCACCAGAAACTTTACTGCAAAAAAAACAGCAGCAATGTCACTTCCACAGATCGAGGTTATAGATCTCCGTCCATTCATCCATCGTCTTACCAACTTCTTCCTTGCCAGGGTGGTGGCAGTGGTGGTGGTCCGGAGGCTATCTGGTATCGTTGAGCTCAAGGCAGGAAAACCTCCTAGACATTTACTGTATTAAGATGGTTTAAGGTCTATGGGTGACACTTCCTGAGAGTCTGCACTGCTCATCCTCTATCTAGTATGTATATCTACAGTACTAGGTGTACTTAGCCTAGGCTTGGTCTTAATCTGGGTCTGGAAAACGAACCCTGAATGTTGGTACATTGGTACGTTGGTACATGATGGTACCTTCAGTGTCATTCTGCCACCAGCATTTCTTTGCTAGATTAGTAGTTTGACCTCATGTGACCTGCTTGCTACATCCTAATTGGAGCCCCCCTTCCCTGCTACAGGTGGGAAAATGCTCCCTTTCGGGCTACAGGAGGAACAAGCCACTTTTCCTTTAACTGTGTTTATGCCGCTGTTGCATGTTGTATGGACTGCTCCCCTTCAGAGAGCCCTGCGGAAACCCATAGATCATTTCTGTACACATCATAAGCCATTAGTGTCACGCAGAGAACTACCCTCCTGCCTTGGCCTCGGAGAGAATGTACATTTACAAAGGCTTTTAATCGGGAGAGAGGTGGGAGTAGGGGGCATATTGACTTGCAGTCTTGCAAATGAGTTGACTGAGGGAGTAGAAATAGGACAGAGGAGGCCTCCTTTTGTAACAATGTCTTTTGATGTAGGCCTTGTATTTTTTCAATGCCTCTATGACTTATCTGACCTTGGGTGGCCTTCTCCTTTATGCATTCCTTTTTGTCTCGCGGCTTAACTTGTCCGTTACGTAACAGTCGAATGTCAGAGGGCTGCCAAATAGATCCTGTTTTAAAGGAATGACAAGAAAAGCCTGATTTTGATCAAATTTAAATGGGATCCTGGGGTAATTTTCTCTTTTTTTGTGATTTTTATCTCCATCCAGATTAGCCTTGCTAGTGTTTTTTTTCCATTGACCAGTTTCTTCTCAGAACTCAGAGATTTGCCCACTGTAGTGCTGTCCGGATACGCTTCTCTGTGGGTTTCCAAGCAGACCTAATCTTAGGAAAACAAGGTTTCTGACCATGGATGTTGACTGTATGTAGTCTACTAGCATGTGCATTCAGATGATAGACTTCTTGAATCTGGTGAAACTCAACTGATTCACAACAGTGTTAGTGTTAGGATTAGGACCATAACTAGGTTTAGGACAAGGACATTGTTGTAACTTTGGCGAGACATGCAGGGAAACGCTTGAGAAAACACTTGAGTAACAATACTCTACCAAGTAAGTCCTCCTGCTTTCTTTTTTCACTTTCTGCTTGTAAAATGATGTGGTTGTTGTGGCGCAACAGATAACACCGCAACACCATTACCTGCCACGGAGTTACAACCCCATGTGGGAGACCAGGGTTCGATTCCTGGTCTGGGTGACCATGCTGCGCTACAACAATAAGAGTCCTTGGGCAGGACTCCTAACATTACATTGGCCCACCTCTGTAATACCAGTAACCTTGTAAGTCGCTCTGGATAAGAGTGTCTGCTAAATGCCATAAATGTAAAATGCATGTGTAAAGTGTGTCCTTTAAAGCCCCAGGGAACCTAAATCTAAGTTTTCTGATTAATCTGGCTCCTCAGGGCCCCCAGTGTAACTGTACAAAGTATGTCTGATGAATATCTTCCCAAAGTCTAATACATGTCTGCTGTAATTCACCAGTTTTGCGTTAGTGGCTGGGTGCACCATAGACAGGGAGACCCTACCATCACAGCATGTGGCCGACCGTCAAAGCAAAAAAAGCAGAGAGGCATCAGGCGCTGATGTTAGGGATGCCGGGGCACGCGGGGCAGGCGCCCCCTCAGTTGCAGCTCAAGCTTGTGTGGGAAAAGATAAGGGAAAAGATAATAAACATAAAAATCTCCATCTCAAGGCTGTATGTGTTGCCATGGAAACACATACAGGGGATAGAGGGCTAGTCAGTCTAATAAAGACATGTTTAAAAGATTATTAAGACCACACCCAGACCGTCCTCTGTGAGATCTGATGAGTGCATTTTGGGGATTTCTGAGAAGTGTTTTCTAGTTGAACTGAACTCTTCACTCAACACCCATTATATTATACCAAAAAAATCAAAAAATCAAAATGTGCTCCTAGGGGCTTTAATGGGGGTTCATAGCGCAAATTCCACTTCAAGACTGTAGGGGGAGCCTAGGAGCAAGAAATGCCAGTTCTTGCATAATGCTGCTTTAAATGTCTCCAACGAGTGTACTATATAGATATACTATATAGACTATGTGTCTATATAGTATGTGTCCTGTCCAAATAGCGTCCCCAAAACAAGATAACGTCACTTAGAAGAGCAAGATCCTGCAGGTTAATTAAAGGAGGTGATCATGACAACAGCTACAGGAGGTATACTGCTTTAATTTACTGTTTAAGTATGATAGGCAGTGCGTTATAGTGAAATAACAGCACGACTGTGATGAAGCAGTCGTATTTCCACACAGCCGTGCTGTTATTTTTACGACAGCATGCGGCCTTGAATGTTCTATTGCTTTTAGACAGATGTTGTAGTTTCTTAACAAGCAGCTTGTTGCTACGTCACAGTAACGAACTCCACTCACTCACTCACACTGCTGAATAAATTCACATACTGCATGCACAACATCACAGATTCAAAATACTGTATGTGATGATGAGTGTCATTACTAAGCAGATGTGTGCTTGAGCTAATAATAACAACAGCAACTCTTCAACACTCTTCTCTTTCCTCAGAGCAACTGTGTGGGTTCTTTTTCCATATGGGGGCTCTCTGTAGACCTGTTACCAGCACAGGGCTGCATAAAATAAAGCAAAAACCCCAGCTAATGTCTTGTATTTCCATGAAAACCAAGGCTGAATACACAGCAATGCCAGCTCTTCCTCAAATTTAAGACATGCCCCATAAACTGACTTCAGCATTAGGAGCCAGAGAGCAGTTAACATGGTATTCTGAAGCAGACTGTCCAGCTGTTCCTTTAAACTTTGGAGAGAGAGAGAGAGAGAGAGAGAGAGACGCAGTGAATAAATTGCTGACTGATGTCTCTCGCCCTGCTCTGCTGGCCTGGGCGAGTTCAGTGGTGTATCCACTCCATAAAGTTTGATGTTGGGACTCAGTGAACCCATCAGTCTTTATCAGGACTGCGCGCAGCAGCGGTGATTAATTACGTGGACGCCACAAAGCAAGCCCCACGTCATCCCCACGCCCACGACTAATCCAAAACACATTAGTGCGCTAACACACAAGCCAGATATGCCACAGCTTCAAGTGGGCATGGCTAGGTTTTGGGCTTGTTTATTTCCTGTGGTAAGAGAGTGAGAGCGATAAATGAAGAATACTGTACATAAACAGACACAGACAGTTGGCTAATGAGTGTGTGTGTGTTAGTGTATTAAAGTTTACATTACTGGAAGGGGGAGACAAAAAGTAAAAAGTAAAGCGAAAGTAAGGAAGATGGAAAAAGGTGAGAGAGAATTGAGAGAGAGAAAGGATAGAGAGAGAGAGTGAGAGAAAAGGCAGAGAGAGAGAGAGAGAGAGAGAGAAAGGGCAGAGAGAAAGAGAGAGCGAGAGAAAGGGTCAACAGAAAGAGAGTGAGAGGAAGGGTCGAGAGAAAGAGAGTGAGAGAAAGGGTCAACAGAAAGAGAGTGAGAGGAAGGGTCAGGAGAAAGAGAGTGAGCGAAAGGGTCGAGAGAAAGAGAGAGTGAGAGAAAGGGTTGAGAGTGAGAGAAAGGGTTGAGAGAAAGAGAGAGTGAGAGAAAGGGTCGAGAGTGAGAGAAAGGGTTGAGAGTGAGAGAAAGGGTTGAGAGAAAGAGAGAGTGAGAGAGAGTGAGAGAAAGGGTCGAAAGTGAGAGAAAGGGTTTAGAGAAAGAGAGAATGAGAGAAAGGGTCGAGAGTGAGAGAAAGGGTTTAGAGAAAGAGAGAGTGAGAGAAAGGGTCGAGAGAAAGAGAGAGTGAGAGAAAGGGTCGAGAGTGAGAGAAAGGGTTGAGAGAAAGAGAGAGTGAGAGAAAGGGTAGAGAGAAAGAGTGAGAGAACGGGTTGAGAGAGAGAGAGTGAGAGAAAGGGTAGAGAGAAAGAGTGAGAGAACGGGTCGAGAGAAAGAGAGAGTGAGAGAAAGGGTCGAGAGTGAGAGAAAGGGTTGAGAGAAAGAGAGAGTGAGAGAAAGGGTAGAGAGAAAGAGTGAGAGAACGGGTCGAGAGAAAGAGAGAGTGAGAGAAAGGGTCGAGAGTGAGAGAAAGGGTTGAGAGAAAGAGAGAGTGAGAGAAAGGGTAGAGAGAAAGAGAGAGTGAGAGAAAGGGTTGAAAGAAAGAGAGAGTGAGAGAAAGGGTCGAGAGTGAGAGAAAGGGTCGAGAGAAAGAGAGAGTGAGAGAAAGGGTTGAAAGAAAGAGAGAGTGAGAGAAAGGGTCGAGAGTGAGAGAAAGGGTCGAGAGAAAGAGAGAGTGAGAGAAAGGGTCGAGAGAAAGAGTGAGAGAACGGGTCGAGAGAAAGAGAGAGTGAGAGAAAGGGTCGAGAGAAGGAGAGAGTGAGAGAAAGGGTTGAGAGAAAGAGAGAGTGAGAGAAAGGGTAGAGAGAAAGAGAGAGTGAGAGAAAGGGTTGAAAGAAAGAGAGAGTGAGAGAAAGAGAGAGTGAGAGAAAGGGTCGAGAGAAAAAGAGCGAGAGAAAGAGTAGAGAGAAAGACAGTGAGAGTAAGAGAAAGGGTAGAGAGAGAGAGTGAGAGAAAGGGTTGAGAAAAAGAGAGAGTGAAAGAAAGGGTAAAGAGAGAGAGAGAAATTGTAGAGAGACTGAGAGAAAGGGCAGAACGAGAGAGAGAGAGCGAGAGAAAGGGCAGATAATGAGAGGAGAAAGGCTAGAGAGAGAGTGAGAGACAGTAAAGAGAGAAAGGGGTGCATTTTCAGGGCTGTGAGCACGTATGAAGCGTCTGTCCCGTGTGATGCACTGAATACAGGCCCGGAATAAGATCGGTTGTTTTTCTCCAGATCTGCATTGTAAATTTGACCCTGGAGGACGGCCCAACACCTGTTTAGCTGCACATTAGCACCTTTTAATAATATTTTTACATCGCTTAACCTGATTCTAATGGCCTGTGTTTGACAGCTGGCAGCCGTGCACATGCAGCAGCAGCAGCACCACCGATATCTACATCTCCATCCTTCTGTCCTCGACTGGCCTCTCATTACTGGAGGGGAGATGGGAAGGTTTAGAGCTACACCGATCACAGTGGGGTTTGCCTTAGTGCTCAGGACATTTGATTTCCCTCCATTTGTTCCCTTCTTTTCGCTTATTCTACAGTCTGTGTCGACTGCCGCAGCTCTGCCCTTCTGTTCATTCATCAGTTTTGATATGAAGCAATGACAAGAAGAGATCCTTTAAGGTCTACCAATATCAAGAATATCAAGAGGAACCTCATTGTCATGCCATCCATATACAAGCAAACAGCAGAACAAAACAGAGAACTGCTCCTCCAGGGTCTTGATGCAGCTTCTAAGACAGGACTAGTGTTTACTGGGCCATATACCCATCAAATCAGTGCACATACAAATGAGCCAAATTCAGCCTATTTTTTAATTACACTGAAAAATCTCCTTTAGAAATAAAACACGAAGGGAAAATGATCGTAAACGGCTTAACTGACATTTGTACTGACTGCTGCTTGCTTCCGCCATGTTGCCTTTTCTCTTGAGACGAGCTGACGCTAACGTAGAAGATCATGAGATACGTAAGGCAAGATGAAGGTACCTAAACAGGCAACGTTCCTTATGTTCCAGATGCAGATGCCATGCCATGTTCTTCTGTGGCTGTGTCCTCCTTCCACAAGCCACACACCTCTAGACTGGCTGTATTTGACTCTGGTTGGCATACAATCAAACAACGCTTGCTGAAACATCTACCAACCTGAAGGAGGTGAACAGAGGAGAATCCCGTATCCGCTAGTCCCAAAGCAGGCCGGTTAGCCGTCTTCCTCCTCCCTGAGGGCTACGCCGCCAGGGATTCTGTCTGCGCTAACGTTACCAACTGAGGCATCCATCCTTTTCCCCCCCAGAGACAGAGACAGATAGTGGTGCACCCGCTGGTCAATTGGAGGCAACTGTTGAAAGTGAGGGAAGCCTGTGCTTCATCTGACTGAGAGTGAGAGAGCGACAGAGTGAGAAAGTGAGCAGATGTTATTATGGGAGTATGGCTTGGACTAGACCTCCTTCAAATAGGTTAATAGCTTGAGGTTGGGAACAGGCTTTTAGCTCTATAGGACATGACTTCGACTGTACTGAAAAGCTAAATGGCCCTCTTTCCCTCTCGCACGGGTCACTACACAAACCGACTCCAGCACAAGGAGCACTTAACGTGCTGGTTCTGAAGCAGACAATTGTTTTTCAGAGCTTTAGGGCAAAGTTGTCAGTTTATTAGATACACCTGCCTTGTCCCTACACTCGTTGGCCTGTTGATCAGAAACACTTTCCGATTACTGACTGCAGACCATCTGCAAATGCTGATAGGAATTACACCAAGATGGTACAAGCCCAGCTCACAGAGAACGTTTTAAGAACCTTCCACAATGTTTTTATGAAGGGTTCCAGGAAGGTTAGCCTGTAACGCTACAGCGGTAATCTTCCAGGAACGTTCTGAAACGTCCCGTACACGCTACTCGATCCTCTCTCCAACCAGCAGACATACTAAAGTTGCTAACGTCAAACTAAGCGATTCTTTACAGTGTGAATCAGGTTCTGGTGAAGGTAGCATAATGTTCTTAAACATATACGTCCCACTGACTGTTAGCCATGTTAGAATGTCAGTGACTGTTAGCCATTTTGTTGTTTTTGTAAACTTTATCTTTCCATTGACTTTTAGCCTTTTGACTAGTATCATTCCAGTGACTGTTAGCTTTCCGTTCCACTAGTAGAGAATCCATGTTATGGCTTTCTTAGGCAGCTTTTTCTTTGATTCTTAGCTTTACGTTCCACTAGTCCATGTTATCATTTTCTTTAAGCATTAGCTTTCCACTGACTGTGAGTCATGTGACTGTTTTTTGCACAAAGCATTTGCACTAATAACATTACTACCTCACTGGACTCAATATTTATTACACACTGCAGAATTTGCACACTACCGCCAATTATTTATTATTCTCTGTCTGTACAGTGTTGTGTTGTCTGTCCGCACTTGTATTGTGTTGCACTTGTGTTTTGTATGCACTGTCTATGTTGCACCATGGTCCTGGAGGAACATTGTTTCGTTTCACTGTGTACTCTGTATGTAGTTGAAATGACAATAAAACCCACTTGACTTGACTTGACTTGACAGCATTCCACTGACTGTTAGCTTTCAATTCTGTTAGTTAGCCATGTTATCATTTCTGTTAGAATTTCAGTGACTGTTAGACATTTTGTTGTTTTGTAAACTTTAGCTTTCCATTGACTCCTTTTCACAAGTATCATTTCAGTGACTGTTAGCTTTGATTTTCATTCGCTTTTTTAATGATTTTTTGCCATGTAACTATTAGCTTTTAACAGACTCTTGGCCATGTGACTGTCGTTCCACTAGTTAAATGTTATTGATTTTTTTTTTCTCTGGCTCTGAGCCATGTGACTGTTAGCTTTCAATTCTGTTAGTTAGCCATGTTATCATTTCTTTGTTAGAATTTCAGTGACTGTTAGACATTTTGTAAACTTTAGCTTTCCACTGACTTTTCACAAGTATCATTTCAGTGACCGTTAGCTTCCATTTTCATTAGCTTTTTAAAAGTTTTTTTGCCATGTAACTATTAGCTTTTCATTGACTGTTAGCTGTGTTGCTGTTTCCTAAACTTTAGCTCTTCATAGACTCTTGGCCATGTGACTGTTAGCCTGCCGTTCCACAAGTAGAGAATCAATGTTATGATTTTTTTACGCAGTAGCTTTTTATTTATTTGTAGCCATGGGACTGTTAGCTTTTAATTCCATTAGTTAGTCATGTTATCATTTCATCAGTTTCCCTTTGACTGTTAGCTATGTACTGTAGACTATCAGTCATGTTATTTTCATACATATAACACTCATTCATTCACTCTTAGCTTTGTTGATGTCTCCTTAAATGTTGACTCTCCATTGACTGTTAGCCAAGTTACCATTTTCTTAAAGATGGTGGATTATTAGCCATGTAGTTGTTATTGTTTCTGTATACATCTTTCTGTCCATTGCTAGACACAGTAGCTTTCCTCTCTAAGTCTCTAAGTCATGTTTGGTGACATAGATTTATACACAACCGCCCAGTAACCACCATCAGTGACTGTCTGTCAGTCTGTTTTTTTATTCTACACATCATCTTTTAAAGTTGCCTCTGGGGGAGGCCTCTGACTGCAGTAAACACTGATGTTCAAAGCCATTTATTGTATTGTTTTTTTTATTATTATTATTAAAGCTGTTTTCTTTGCACCCCTTGATATTTGCTGAGCACTCCTTGATGGTTTTGGAAAAATGGAGGCTCCGCTCCACTCTGCAATTCCCCCGCCGCAGTGTGTTGATTAGCGCTCTCTCTTATTTAAATTGTCAGTCTCCTCCTCCACTGCGTGGGATTTATAGTGTGTCATAAAATATTCTGATTGTACACCTTCACAGCAGCTTGAGTTCAGTACCATTAGAGACAGAGAGAGCGAGAGAGAGAGAGAGAGAGAGAGAGAGAGAGAGAGAGAGAGACAGCTAGACAGTGGGAATAACAGGTACCAGTTAGAGGTTCTGTGCACCAGAGAGAATGTACATGTGAATTTGTACATGTGTTTATGCCCATTTCAGAGAAAGACAAAGTGTGTGTATGTGTGTGTGTGTGTGTGTGTGTGTGAGAGAGTGTGTGTGAGTGAAGTAGAGAGGTGGACACTGTCTTAAGTTTGACCCCTGGGGGCTCTCTCTATAGTCTGCTCTGAACTCTAAAGCTCTGTTCTGGTCCCCCCTGCTCTGGAAACTGCCAACAAAGTGTAAGTGCTGGTGAAATACACACACACACACACACACACACACACACACACACACACTCACAGACACACATACACTGCTGATCTTACACTTCAGACGCTCCCCAAATGAACTGTCTGCTCTTCTGCCGGACTGTTGATCTGTTGAGGTTTACCTTGGGTACAGTCTACATTTCCTTATGAGAGTCACACAAGCAGAAGTGCTGGTAAGGTGGGTTAGCTGTAGCCCAATCCTTCATTAGTCTGATAAAGCAGCGCTTCTATAGAGCTGGAGGCTTTTAATTGGTGCAAAACAACTCTGAGGCAAAGGTTGTGTATACGCTGCAGTTATGACAGGGCTACCTGTGTTAATTAACACAAGGCCGTGTAATGTGTTCAGGGGTTCAGAATAGCTCTAGCGTGGTAAATCATTTAACGCAAGCTTTTGCACATTTGAAAAGTGCACGTTTACGGGAACTTATAAAGGCCACACTTACAGACACACACTCTCACACACACACACACTGTCTGGATATAGTTAATAGTTATTCAGGTCCGTAATGTTTTTTTTAAGCAGTTTCCCATAGTACACTGTATGGACAAAAGTATTGAGACACCTGCTCATTCACTGCTTCTTCCTAAATCAAATGTAATCAAATGAGTTTATCCTAGAGAGAGTTAACCGTCTCTACTGTCCGGGGAAGAAGGCTTTCTGTGAGGCATTGCTGTGAGGATTGGATTGCATTCCGCGACAAGAGTGTCAGTGAGGTCAGGATGCTGGGTGATCACCTTATACCCCTCTAGCCCACGCCTGGCATTAGGCATGATGCCAATAGGTTGATGTTTATCTGCTGTTGGCAGTTGGCACTTCTATATAGGGCCTCAAGAAGCTTAGTGTGTGCATATTTGCACATCTGTACACCTGTGTCAGCAATGGGTGCAACTTGAATGCTGAATGCATTCATTAGAAGGGGTGTCCACAAACTTTTGGACATGTAGTGTATGCTGAGGTCTACAGCTAATGCAAGTACATGCAGATACATATATTTAATAAGAATCACACAATTGGTTAAACCTTGAACTTGACCTCTGTAATTGTAGCCTTTCACATGAAATAATAAATATTGGTACTAGCACTTTATTAAGATCACCCCTGTAGATTATGTGCCTTTCTTTGTTTTTTGGGATTTTTTTTTTCGGCAGAGAAAACGTGCTGGAAAAGCACACACGCCTCATTAGGCACGTACGTTCACCCCCAGAATTAATTTGCTCTTTTAACCGTTAGACTAATCTGCAATCTGACATAACAAGAGACGCTGGCTTTGCAGGCTCTCATTTTATAGAGCCGATCAAATGAAATAGAAAGCAAATGTTAATCCAAGTGCTTAATATTCTTGTGGGGGAAGTTGGGTGCAATTGCATCGCATTAATATTTAACCGTGCAGAGTGTTTTGATCTTAATCTATCCTTCCCCACAACCACTAACACTGTTTGCCATTTGAATTTGATCTCACTGAGATCAGGGGCTGTGAAATCCACCTGATCTTTATTTAGAAAGAATACAAAAACAGCGTCGCCGGTTGGAATACAAACACCCTGCTCTGCGCACACAGGCGAGAGCTGCAGCATATTAACAAAGAACCAAGGTTGCGATCATTCTGCAGGACGTAGTCTATACCTCTGTGTTGCAGTTAATGACCTCACAAATATAGAGAATAACAACTATATACAGTATGACCACAGATGCACTGTACATCCAAATGTTTGTGGACACCCCTTCTAACGAATGCATTGCAGCCATCGCAGGCTCCCCTAAGGATCGCTGGTTTGAATCAAGTCATGCTGCCTGCCATCAGAAGCCAGAGCCAGAGGAAGCACAATTGGCCTTGCTCTCCATGGGTGGGTAGATGGCTCACTCTCTCTCCTCACATTACTTCAGTGAAGCACTAGTTCAAGAATCAGCTTGTCTTGTCACTGTATTGACTAGACTTTTCTGCCAAATGAATAGGACTCTCTGGAGTAGATTAACATCAGTCTATTGGCACCATGCCTTATGCCAAGCATAGGCTAGAGGGGTACAAAGCCCCTCTGCATTGAGCTGTGGAGCAGTGGAAGAACTGTGTTCTCTGGAATAATGGATGGTGCTCCATTTACTTCAGTGGTCTAATGCGCTACCACTATGGCCCAGGGGTCGCAGGTTTGAATCCCAAGCCACGTTTCTGCTTTGCTTTGTCATCAGCAGCCGGAGTCCGAGAGAGCACAACTGGCCATGCTCTCTCCAGGTGGGTAGATGGCGCTCTCTCCCCTCACTCTAAAACAGCTGGTGCAGCTAGCTATCTCCCCTCTCTCCCCTCATCATTCTTAGCTGGTGCAGCGTCTGATCCCCTCAACTCAGCCCCATGTCTTAGGTGGTCCTGTGGGGTCCTAGAGTCTGGACTTGTGAAGCTCTAGTGAAAGCTCTACCAGGAGATTCAAATGCAGTGCCACCTTTCTTCAGCCAATCACCAGCCTCCATCTGTGTAATAATATGCCACGTCTCTCCTCCTTCCTCCCCACTGCCACCAGTTTGGTCCCGCGGCTGCCCGGGGGTAGGCTCTGACGCCTGCCTCTAAGTTCAGCAGGATCTGTGAGAGTCCCGAAGTTGCAGGACTTGAGCTGATGACAAGATTTACACCAAAGACCACCAACAGTTTCAGCTGGCAGAATGGACAGTGAGTGTAGAAACAAGGAGGTGGTGTTTACGTTATGGTTGAGTGGTGTATCGTCACACAGTTAGCATGAAAACACGAGACAGGTCAAAAGGGTTTGTTATGTCTCATAAAACACAAATAATCTACTTCATAGTGCTTCCATCAAAACCGCAGATCTTAAAGGCAGCCAGATTGATAGGCTACAACATAACACTTGAACCACTACAAACAAACTACCTGAAGGGCACGGGGTGACAGGAGACGATAAAGAATGTAATTTTTATTTTACACATCCAATCCCCCAAGAACATCTTACTTTAGCCCCCTCGTTTCAAACAAGCCTGCCTCCATGTTGCTCCAATCCTCAAGCAGGACGCCAGCTATCAGTAATGGAATCGCCTAGATCTGCGTCACCTCAGGTAATTTAAAGTTCAAACCCTGTCCACAAACTGCCAATCACGTACAGCCTAGTTACGTCAGTCGCGACAGGCACCTAATAAATAAATAACTCACCACACCACACTGTCACATGCTGTGTTAACACAAGAACAGTAGATGCTAGGACAGCATACAAATGAACATAGGAACGCCACCAAGAAGAGGCAGCAACACTGATTCTCACTGATAGTTTATAATTAAACATGTCTGATTCCCAACCAACCCTAAAAATACAACATATGGACCAAAGTACTGGGACACCTGTTCATTCATTGTTTCTTCTGAAATCAAGGGTATTAAAAAAGTGTATCCTGTATATGTTGGAGTGACTGTCTCTACAGGCCAAGGAAGGCGGCTTTCTACTAGATTTTGGAGGCGCATTGCCCTGAGGATTTGATTGCAATCACAGACAAGATTGTCAGTAAGGTCAGGATGTTGAATGATAACTCTTTTCCTCCCACCTCATCCCCAACCTTTCCCAGAAGAATTCCAGAGTATTCTAGAGAAAACTGTTCCACTGCTCCACAGCTCAATTGGGGGGGGGGGCTCACACCTGGCATTAGTAGGCATGGTGCCGATAGGTTGATATGGTTTATCCGCTGCAGAGAGTCTTATTCTATTGACAGTACTTCTCTACAGAGACTAGACAAGCTGTATGTGTGTATGTGTGCATTTGCATTAGGCAATCAGCAATAGGTGCAACTTCAAATAGCAAGTATGCATTCATTAGAAGGGGTGTCCACAAACATTTGGACAACTGGTGTAGCTGCTAAACTCTTGATGTTACTGAAATGCCATAATGCTACAATAATATATGAGAAAAGATCAAAGCCTCCAGATCCGCAAGTCTGTCGACATCAGGGGTTTCGGGTCCCCACCTGATGTGCAGTTTGACCTACAACAATGTCATCGCTGAGTGCGGTGCGTGGCATATGATATTGACTGTGCTCTCACTGATCAATCACTCTGATGTGTTAAGACAGCACAAAGCTCCATATCAGGATGGCCTTCTGGGAGCGCCGCGTTTTTTAGAAATGGGCAAATGCTGGTTAAGTGCGAGGGATTTGGTTTCAATCCGTGCTTCCATTACGCTGCCTCTGCCATTGTACTTTTTTGTGTTCATATCCTGCTGATTTTGTTTATTTATTTATTTATTTATTTATTTATTTATTTATTTCCTTCATGCTGCTCTCGGAGGTCGGCTGAGGCGTTCCGTATGCCGTCTACAAAATCAGCAACGTGTTTTTCTCCCTGGGAGCAATGCTTTTCTTCACCAGAGAAATTGCTGTGGATATATATTGCCGGGCCTTTTTCGCAGCCGGTAGATGCTTCCTTTTCGGAACGCTCTTATTTTCTGCCTCTTCTTACAGTTCCCTCTCCTGCCCTCTCTTTCTTCTTTTTCTTCATCTTTTCCATTCTCTCAGCTCTACAGACAATCTTAGCTGCCTCCCTTTCTAAATCCATCTCTACACAGGCCATAAGTCTGCAGCAGGGCTCCAGGAAACTCCACTAAAAGGTTCCAGAACATTCCAAAGCCATTGGAAGTCTGTCCAGGGAAGGCTTTCTACTAGATTTGGATTGCAGTCACAGACAAGAGTGTTAGTAAGGTTAGGATGTTGGATGATCACCACCTCACCTCATCCCCAACTCATCCCAGAAGTATTGGCTGGGGCATCATCATCATCATCATTCCAGAGAACACAATTCCACTGCTCCACAGCTCAATGCCGGGATTTTACACCCCTCAATACATTACATTCGTAATCTCTTCTTTTTCAAGTGTGCTTACTTCCTTTTTACTAAGCATACTATTATAGTGTGGCATACCATGCTAAAGCTGCATACTACATTTTAATAATTTGCATAGATCATTTTATTTTTTAAACTATGCATAATGCATTTTAAGTATAAATAGAGAATGCAAAGAAGTATGCATACAGAACATATTATTATTATTATTAAATTAAATAATTCTATTAAAAAGTATGTTTTTTTTTTCTCCTGTATTTTCATTGAGAATGACGGAATATGTATGGTATGTTTAAAGAAACTTCACATACTTTAAAGGCTCTATACCAGTTAATGGTTACTCATCAAAACAAAATACTACATACCCTGGAGTCAAGATCCATTAAGGAAGCTTTATTTTAATGGTGACAATAAAAACAATGTTTTCCTGTGAAAGTGCTGATTTTATTGATATTGACATCACGTCTAAAATTGCAGTCATTATCTCTGTAGAATATGCTGTGCCTTGCCAGCTAATCAGTTGTAATCAGTCAGCTTAGGAAACAAACTCATGTGCAGTGGCTTAGCCTTGTCATTGGGGGTCAGTTTTGCATGGGTGACTCACTTATGGGCTTAATGAGGAGCTGCAGCAACGATAATTTACACTAGACCATTCTGCTGCAACTTATCAAGAAATTACTTTTGAGAGTCAAAACTCCTGTTGTCCAATAGAGCACCATAAACCAGGGGTATTTGATTGTGTCCTTCTAGTCCTTCTAGTTCTTAAATTGAATATGACACGCTATTTTCTTCTGTTATTAATAACATTAAACTAAAAACCCTGACCTTAGATCTTGACACATTTCTAGTTAATAAATTCAGCCACAGGAAATCCACTGCAAACACACAGCTTGTATAATCTCCATGGAAAAGCACTGCCAGTGGAATGAGATGCTCTGAAGTAGCTATACATGAGTCTGAAGTCACCATGCCCAACACCAAACATCAGATAGAAGGAAATAAAGCCCCCAGTGCTAGGCCATGGAGCAGTGGAACTGCATTATCTGGAGTAATGGTGCTCCATCCAACCTCAGCGCCTAACCTGACTAATGCTCCTTCGGCTGAATGGTACCCGATTCTCACAGCTTCTCATGTTCCAACAGCCTTCAAAGATGAGTAGAAGTAGTCACTGCAGCACAGGTAAGACCAAGTCCTTATTAATATCCCCCATATTGATTTCAAAAGATGGAACAAGAAGGGTCTACAAACCTAGGGGCATAACATGTTGACATATGACCGTCTAGTTTTTTTCAACCCTTGAAAACATTTTGTAAACAAATCACTGAACAGAACCATTTTTACTGTAGTTTTAGGTACTGTTTCACATATTTTAGCAACAACAACAAAACATTAAGTTAAAAAATACTTTTAATTAATAAAAGCAAACTTTCCAAAAGTTCCAATTTTGATTCATTGCTCCACAGAGGTTTTGGGATTCTATTCTGTGAAGAGATGAAACAAGACTGGAACCTTTTGGGCTTTTGGAGGAAGAATAAAGCACATGCTGAAAAGAACCCCCTGCCCACAGTGAAACATGGCGAGGCTCAGTGAAGCTCTGAGCTACTTTGCCTCCTCTGGCATAGGAAACCTGCAGTGTGTGCAGATGGAAAGATGGATTCAACCAAGTATCAGGAACTCCTAGGAGAAAACGTCATGCCTCCCGTGAGGAAGCCGAAGCTTGGGAGGCACTGGACTTGATGTCCTGGAAGATTCTAGAGTTGCCGTCACAGTCGTGGGATTTGAATCCCACAAAAAATCTTTGGTGGGATTTGAAGGTGGCGTTTGCAGCAGCAAACCCAAGAATATTAGTGCACTGGAGGCCACTGCCCATGAGGAATAGGCTACGATTCCTCAGGAACACTGCCTGAAGCTGGCCTGAAGTCTACCTATGCACCAGGTTTGCAGCAGGTCAGAACAGCAGAAGGGTGCTCTGCTAAGTGCTGAAGATGCTGGTCATGAAGAAGCTGAATAACTCATTTCGTGTTGAAGTTGGAGAAACCACTTGTACTTAGCTGCTGGTTTATCGCAGCTGAATATTTGTAGCTCTTATTAATAGATCTAATTTGTCATGAGGGTTGAATAATTTGGATTGCAGCAGCATATTAGAGCTATAATTATTACTCTATGAAAGATCTTTCTTTTATTACCCACTTACACAATTGGTCAAAACAAACGGGCATTTTCTGATCATGCTGGTATTTGAGTGAGGATGAGAATACATTGGGCAGAAAACCTTCATACGCATCTACATTCATATGGACAAAGCTTCAGTATGCCAAAGAAGGTCAGCACATCTCTACTGAGAACTATATGCGTCACGATGACGGCGAGCGATTAAATGTAATAGCGTCAGAAGATAGGGACAGAATGATCCGAAAAGGCAAAAGCTCTGTTTGTCTTTTCCCAGTGAAAGAACAATATTTTTGGAACATCCTGCGGCACTTTGATCCATTTTAGATTGGTGAGGATATCATAAAGGCGACTTGAGAAGGCATGACCTTGTGAGGGCTATAAATGGCGAGGAGGCTGCCTTTGTAGCGGCCGTCTCAATGCACCGGCGAATTCAGCGGTGATGTAACACTGGTGTAACCAAATGCTTTGGCAAACGTATTGACAAGCAAATACAGAGCTCTGCTGAAAGTTATTGACCACTGAGACCAACATTTAAAACCCGGAGTGATCCGTGTTGGAGAGAGCTGCTATTTTTGTCCGGCTTTAGATCAGGTGTCCACGATATGCCTTGGCGCTCTCCTTATAAAGACCTTGTTACTCAGCGTTCGACAGGTTTCCACTTCTGTTTTTGCTGTAGTATAAAACGGATTGCTCTGCAGCACTAAAAGAACAAAAAAAACTCAGTGACTGTCAGGACAGTTTGAAGATCTTCTTCAGAACGTGATGGTTCAATAGAGAACCTTCACAGCTAGATCCGGATCTTCTGATCTTCATGCTCAATTTGAATGAATGGTGCAAGAAGCTTTAGAAAACTGCATCCCTTGGCCTTTAAAAAAAACTGCATAAGATGGGTAGGCATTATCTTGTGGACCATCAAGACCTACACTATATGGACAAAAGTATTGAGACACCTGTTCGTTCATTGTTTCTAGAAATCAAGGGTATTAAGAAAGAGTTGATCCTGCTTTTGTTGGAGGAACTCTCTCTACTATCCAGGGTAGAAGGCTTTCTACTAGATTTTGGAGGAGCATTGCTGTGAGATGTGAGTGCATTCAGTGAGGTGAGGTCAGGATGTTAGATGACCACCACCCCACCTCATCCCCAACTCATCCCAAACGTCCTAGAGCACCAACCATCATTCCAGAGAACACAGTTTCACTGCTCCACAGGTCAATGCTGGGGGGCTTTCTACTCATCATAGTGGCAATGCATTCGTTAGAATAGATGTCCACAAAGTTTTGGACATGTTGTGTATTTCTCTCCACACTTAACAACTTTCGAACCCCCTTTTAAAGTCAGCGAACCCTATCAGTTTTTGATGAGAAGTAGGGAAGTAGGTTCTCACGCTAAGCCATAAACACGTTTTCTGCCAGGAAGCCAATTGGACTTGACAAGAACCTCCAGCCGTGTGCTTCAGGAGAGTTCAGAATGAGAGATCGGGAGAGATCGAGGGAGAGATGTTCCCGTCTCTCAGTCGGAGTATGGCCACCGGTGGAGAATTCAAAGTCAGTCCATGACAAAAAAATGACAAGTGATAAGCCTCCATACGGAGGCTGGTCATGCCATTGCCTGTGCAGCTCCAGGTGGAACATACCCTTTTGCCCTGATTTGAGCCTCACTTCCCCTAACCACATCTTCTAAAAGAGACCAAAACATGAAACGGAGATCATTTGTTTTTACCAAGATCTGCCATCCATCTTGTTGGCACAGATGGAGTGAAATTGGAGCAAAGACAGGCCCTTTTTTCCCCACATATGCATTTAAAATGCAGCCTAAATATTTGATCAGCTGTTATGTTTCTCTTTCCCACCAGAGCGCTAGCAGCTCCAGCAACGTCATGCAGAGCCCCTGAACTGTCACACTCTTTACCGTGGTGGTTTCAAAGCTCGAATCCAGGATGTGACAAACTCCTGAGCTGACAGCTAGGAAGATACTGTGCTAGCTAAGCACGAGCGCCTGTTTATAAGTGCAGATGCAACGTGAACAACACAGGAAGTGAGGAAATGAGCTCTGTGCCAGTTTCTTATACTGGTGTTTTTGCTTTTTAGAGCTACCTAATGGAGGTTCATGAGGTAGAAAGTTAATTCATCTATATAATAAGAGTCCAGATATAGCCAAGCAAGCTCTACATTGAATAGGACTTCAGGAGCTGAGCTGAAGGCCTACTACACCAGATTAACCACGGACATACAGTAATTACGAATTCACAGTTCATTCAAGTGACTCTGGGCCTTCTGAAGGTGATTATGAGTAGTAGTCTAAGGTTTTAGAACTGGGAAACAGCAGCAGTGGCTGCATAAAGGACTTTATAGTATAGTGTATAATACTGCAAGTTTCTGTTTTTCAGTAAAAGTATAGTATATATCATTTTGTGATCCTTGATTATTATGTAATACAGTATATCCAGAATAAAGAATAGCTTAATTACAGTTATTGAGGAGGTTTAAATAAACTACACAAAGGAAGTCTTTACTAGTAATGTTACGTACCTCAAATACACCACGGAATGTCTTTCATGAGCTTTAGATGTCTCTGTAATTGCCCATCAATAATAGGCAAAAAGTCATTATGTTATTTGACATTATCTTAGCACTAATATATTTCGGCAGGTAAAAGAAATTAATTATTCAAACTTCTTCAAGTTTGGTACTGCCAGCACCCACCCAGTGCCCCTCATACTAGGAGGGTAAGGACTTAACACGCATCTCCTCCAACACACGTTTTTTCCATGTTATGGAGCACCAGTCCACCATAGTCCACCTGCTAGTTATTGGAATACAGGCGTTATGGGAATACAGGCTGCTAAGCGAATCAGACCGTCTGATTTTGGCTTTTCTTGTGCCATTGTCTACAGAAGGAAAGCTGAACGAACATAAAGTAGCAGCTTATTGTTTTACCAGTAAGACTCAGGAATGATGACACTGTTTTTGTTGCATAATACGAGGCTCCTGTGTGACATAGCAGTGCCGTAAACCAGTAAATCAGCGAGTATTTTAATTTAAGTCTGAGGCCAAATAACAGAGTTGTAAATCACTGTCAAACAACCCCAACCAAAAGACACAAACTTACTACTTATACATCATAGAACACCTTACAATATTACAATATGTTTATTCTAAGGGTGAGAGGTTTGAAAGTGGCCATGTGGCCATGTGAAAATAAATATACACCAATTTTCAGGACCTTTAGTGGACTATAAGGTCCTTTAAGATGCTTCCACGGCATGAAGTCATTTTCTGCTATAAATAATGCAGACATATTCATAAGCACACCCCAACAACAGTAATATACCAGGGAATAGTATTATATAATATTCCATATAGCAAAAGGAAATCATCAGCAGTCAGTGTGTGGATGCTGTGTCTCTGTGTCAGTGTGGAACTGAACTTAGGGCGGTTGCTGGGACCTCTCGCAGCAGAAGGTTTGAGTGACAGCTTTCCGTGTGCTTTGGTGTCTAGCCGATGGTTTTTGGCCTGTGCAGATGGGATGTGTAAATAAAGTGACAGACCACTTAAAACATCTGCTTTCTTATCCATGAAAAAAGGAGACAGCTGATGGTAGATAGCGAGTCGGCTGGAAATCAAGTCTTCAGTGCATAACAGACACGCCGCTTTCCTACTGGCTAAGAGGAGGATTTTGTAAGCAGAGGAATCTACCCAGTGCACGTTCAGCAAAACGAAATATTTCTTCTGATTTTCAATCTTTCTCTTGCTCTCTCTCTCTCTCTCTCTCTCTCTTTTTTTTTCTCTGTATATATTTCTTGGGAGCTTTATTGTCATGTCTAATGAGTACAATACTGCCAAAGCTTTACAACCAACTCAGTAATAACAACAGATGTTTTTTTCTTTAGCCAATTAACCCACCCACTTACCCACTTGTTTTATCTCTACCCCCCCCCCTCTCTTGTTTGAAATCTCTATCCCTTTTCCCTGAATGAAGTGGCATTTGAAATTTGCAGGATTAAATGTGGTGAGGGGTGGAAATCAGTAAAGTGTGTGAAATGATCAGAGCTCTCGCCAAAACTACTGAACTTAAAGTGATCCAACACATTTTTTTAATTTGCAAACACTTTACATATTTAAGACATATCCCCTCCCTCTCTATATATACCCTTCCCCTCTCTCTGTCTCTCTGTCTCTCTCTTCTTCCACTCCCTCTCTCTGTCTCTCTCTCCTTCCCCTCTCTCTGTCTCTCTCTCTCCTTCCCCTCTCTCTGTCTCTCTCTCTCCTTCCCCTCTCCCCTTTCTCTCTCTCTCTCTCTCTCTCTCTCTCTCATCCATTGTGTCAGATGATTTCGGTTAAAACCACACATTAACAGAAACAGAACAGGTCTTTGTGTTTATACACGATCAGGTCAGATTCCAGTGCAGTTAGTGTGTGTATGTGTGTGTGTGTGTGTGTGTCTTGATCCAACACTGGCTCTGGCTGGGGGATTTAAGCCAGAGATGAACAAACACAGCGTAGCTATCAACTCCTCTCTGAGCTTTGCAAATCCAAATGTCAGAGCGGGCTCAGTGTCTCTCTCACACACACACACACACACACACACACACACACACACACACACACAGACCCCCACCCCCCACAGCGCAGTGACTTTAAATGATACCACAATGATGGAGCAATGAGGTCCAATAGGATTCATATCACATTATTAAGAACACCAGCGCACACACACACACACACACACACACACACACACAGACACACACACACACATATTGACGGGATGAATGTTGAAATTAAAGGACTTTAGAGGATAATGCCTCATGGCTCGCATTGCAGTAGCCCATGATATTCCCCTGTCTATAAATACACCCCTCTCTGCCACCCCATCCAATTCCATCCCTAATTAACAATCGATTTATGCCTCCGCCATGAGCCAGCCTAATTAAGTTAAATTAGTTATGCAAAACGCAGAGAAAATTGAGGTTTGCCAGGGTTGTGGACTTTTCCAGCGTAACGCTTCTCCCCCTCCACCCCCCAGTTTGAAAGATGGAGCAGTGAGCGATGTGTCAGTGAGCAGCTGCTGACATTTAGCCAAGCCTGAGCTTCCAGTAGAGAGGCCTTCTGTAACTAATGGTAACGTATGCTCTCGGGCTTGATAATTACAGTAAAATCACTCGCAGTGCAGGCGTGTTCTGATTTCAGAGCGGGACTGCTGATCCTGGATCAGTTTTGGCTAATGGCAGCTACAGGCGAGGCTTCAGCCCACTGGAAAAAAGCCTGTAATAGAGAGAATGGGGTTTCTGTGGATGCCACTCCAGCCAGTCAGAATGCTGCTACTGCACTGCTGGTCTGCTGGTTCTGTGTCTCTTAGCTTGTCAACAAATGTACAGCTGTCCATAAAGAGCAGCTCAGCGCAATATTCGCATGTATGACATGTGAATTATACTCCTTAACTGTAGGGGGAGCCCATGAGCAAACAGGAGTTATTCTTGTATAATGCTGCTTTAAGTCATTTTACGCAAATATGAGGCCAGATAAAAAAAAAAAAACTTGTCCATAACAGCATGCCCAGTTTTCATATTTATTTCTGATTCATTAAGTGATATTTTAATGTTTACACACATGTTTACACATCATAATATAATATTATATACTATTATAAATAGTGACAAATAAACAATGGAAATGATATATGAATAAGACATATTTCATAAACACAGTCAACACACCAACATGGTTGGTGTGGCGCAACAGATAACACCACTACTTGCCACTGAGCTACCACACCATGTGTCACACCATGCTACACCAATAAGAGTCCTTGGGCAAGACTCCTAACACTCCATTGGCCCACCTCTGTAATACGAGTAACCATGTAAGTATCTCTGGATAAGAGCATCTGCTAAATGCTGTAAATGTAAACATGGTGCACACAGTCAAGAGTTACAGCACTCAACACAAAAGGGTCATTACTTTGCTTCCAAGCAGATCCGATTTTGTCTTTAAAACATTTTTGATATTTCACTGAAATACACTGGTAAATATGTATGTGTCTACATAGAGTGTGGCATAATACCACTGACCCACTGACAGGATTTGGAGATTAGGGATTTAGAGATTGCATTTATAAGAAAAGTAAATTGAACAGCAGAAATAACCAAGTTCCCCTCTGCATACAGATGTGTGTGTGTGTGTGTGTGTGTGTGTGTTATTTGTTGGATTATTGTATCTGGATTATTAGACCAATAGAAACACTTTTAATAAGTTGTATCTCTTCAGAAACTGTTGATATATAAGTCTCTCTCTATATATAATTTTCTATTGGATATCAGCTTTTATCTGCATATACGCTGTAAACATCTAGTTTCAATATTTTTCATTTTGAGGTTACAGTATGAATATACATTGCAGGAAGTGTCTAAAACTCATATCCACCACCCATATGACATTATGTAAATTATATATCACCACACATGATAACATGTTTGACCCTGAAATGGCCATGATCCCATTTTCATATTTGGTCTAAAGTACACACTTTCAAAGCCCATCAAATATCATCTCACAATGCTTTAAGTAAGACCTTGTAAGAGGAGCTCACATCTTGGTCGAGCGTCTACTTAAGACTGATAACGGTAATTCTCAAAATCAACAAAATAATCTTATGTTCATTTTTCTTTTGTTAGGCAAGTACTCTTACCAGAGAATTTGGGCTCATTTTTACCTTGATATGAGCTTTTATTTTTTTTTAACTGTAAATGTAGGTGTTGTCTACAAATATAACACTGCTTTAGACCTGACTGTACAGCCCACTGCTGTCATGTGGAAAAACCTTCTAGCTCCAAATTTACAAAATTACAGAAGGAAAAACACTTCACTTTCAATGGAATCAGTTAAAGATTTTATTCCAGGTTATTTTGGGGCATTTCTATTGGTCCATTCATCATAAAATTTGGACACAATGTAAAGAACAACTGCCAGATACAAATTCTGTCAAAAAGTGAAAAAGGGGGAGGCTTTTGTGTTAAAATTCAAACATAGTAACAAGCAGCTGATTCATATACATTTTGTATCATTTTCTTATTTGTAGTTTTAATACTTTCACAGATTTTTTTCATAATTAAAAAGAGTCACTGGGTGTTTTGCTGGCGCATTTTGTCTACAGAACTACGACCAGTGCTGTGAGGTGACTGTATATTTTTGCAGCATCACCCACCGTTAAACTAAAGTAAGCTGGTCATGCTGATTTGGGTAAATGTCTGTGTAAACTGGAGGTCGCAGCGTGAGCTCTCATTAAAGTTATGTAGGAGTTTTGCAGGCTTGCTTTTATGAACAATGAGCATGACTGGGACAGTTTATCCTGTGCTCGGAGCAGGAGATGCCGTAGGGAAATACTGCAGCCGTGAAGCAAAACAATACCATACCAATCACAGCTAAATTACTACTGCAAATAAACTTTTTCGTCTACTCCTCTGTCTCTCTCTTTCTCTCTCTCTCTCTCTCTCTCTCTCGGTCTGTCGCTTGCTGTCTCGCCCACGGCAGAGGTGTGAAGTTTAATACAAAACATAGAGGTTTGTGGCTAGATTCATCGCTATGAAAATTGTCCTATTTCATTCCCGAGGTAATGTAAACAAGGTGCTGAACTCTGGGCTCGGTGGGGGATATTCCAACTCACCATATTTGTATGATAATTTGCACTGACTTTTAAAGACCTGAATGACAGAATGTGTCATATTGGCCATGTTGAAATAGTATTGTTTCCATTATCATGTAAATCTGCTATGTAAATATTAATAGGCACATCTGAAACCTATAGTTTTGTGACTGTGTTTTATATATATATATATATATATATATATATATATATATATATATATATATATATATATATATATATATATATACACACACACACACACACACAGAGTCAGGTCCATTTTATCTCTCCATTTTCACTAAGGACGTCCCCATCAGGTTATTTTGCCCCCAATCATATTAAGTCTCTTAATGCTGAGTATCAGCCAATACCGATAAAAATCTGATCTTTGTGTTTGGATAAATAATTCAGACACACAGTTTAGATACGATGAGCTGATGATTAACCCCTTTAACGCAGAACGGTGTATTACACACTAAGGTGTATATGTACTTATGTACAAAGTGGTGGCGCTATTCTTTGGTAATCAAAGTATGTAATGCTTTCGGCTTGCTGGTGGACCATAGGCTGTTTAAGGGGATAATACAATCACTTTATTTTTGGTATCAGTTTCTATAATGAGACATTCTGGATTGACTGATTTAGTTTATTCAAGACCTTTCTTCAAAAGAAGTGTAAAAAAAAGTGTGTTTAATATCTTATAATCCAGTCTGATTCTCCTCCCTGACCAATCACCTCCCAGCTCCATTTAAACACTGCAGTCAAGTCACTTCCTGTGTGTGTAGTTGTGTAGTGGACAAACTCTTTGGTTCTTTATAAAAAGCAGAAGTGTTTCTTCTAGGGCATCAAACAGCCATTTGAAGCAGTTTATTTGTAAGAGTGTGGTAAACTGTAACTGTGAGCAAACTACTGCACTAAGTGCACCTACATGGTAGATGTTTCTGAGAAATAGCCAAAAATATGTGTAGATACGAGGTAGCTGTACCTAATAAAAAAGGTGGCATCTGGTAGCGAGTATCCTGAGAATAAGAAGGAATCCTGGTTTCCGCTGATGGGATTTGTATATTCACTGAAATATTCACTATTCGCTATCTGGGGAAAAGGAACAGCGGAATAAACAGATACAAATAATATTTTTGGATTTGGGGAACGGCATGCATATTTCATGAGAGTCTGCAGGATGGCAATCACAGATATACACTGATTCCTAAATAAACGTTGTTGTTTTTTTTCCCCGCTGTCGTCGCTGCACCGCAGAAGCAGATGTCCCATTTACATTGAAGCCGCATGCGCCTGAGCCACTTCACAGGGACGCGCAAATGACACTGCGTCTTCATAAAAGGCTGAGGAAGTGTAAACGTGACGCTGGCACAGGTACGTTTATTCCTGTAAACACTTCAGAAAGTTCTGTATTAGAGGAAAAAGCTGTGGGAGAAAAAGAGCCCAGCTCAGACCTAGCTTTACTGAAGTCTGGAGAGACTAACTACAGTTAAAAACATCGGCTATATCAGGCAAGCCAAAAAAAACCCAACAAAACATCGTGTCATATTTTAAAGGGACCCAAGAGTGTCAAAAATGAATGTATTTACCCTGGTAAAGTTGAAAAACAAGAATTTGGTCTATGATCAAAAGAGATTTTTCCCTTAATAAAAAAAAAACATAATTTTAATGTAACAGTCCTGGCTCATTATATTTACACTCATTTACATACAATTACCACAATTTACATACACCCCGCCCATTAGCAAAAGGCCTAGTCACAGCTGTTGATCCTGGAGAGCAGTACATCACCTCCAGACTCTAGTTAAAGGTTAACATATTTGTCACTGTACACTGTACAGTGAAATGTGTCCTCTGCATTTAACCCATCTGTGATAGTAAACATACACACACTAGTGAACTAGGCACTCTAACCGCTGAGCCACCACTGCCCAATAGTCATGCTAGTCATGGGAATATCGGTTGCTAAATGAACCGAACCTTGTGACTGCAGCTTTTCCTGTGCCAGTGTATGAATACCGGCATATAAGCGTGAAGCATGTATTTACATGATAGTTTAGGGTAATGGATTTGGATTATGCCTTTTTTCTTCCGATATCCGATCCAGCAAGTTTGGCCAGTATTGGACCAACACCAATACTGAATATCAGATTGGCACACCCTTAACTTTAACCTCTTTTCAATACAGCATCAGCAACTGACTAGAACGCACCATTGCTGACGGATGCCGCATCTGAGCCAGCACTGGAAGTGATGGTCACATGACCTCCTGACCAGAGGCAGAGTGCTCAGCTGTGCCACAAACAGCGGCAGTGCCATTGCCCCAGCTACTCACAGGCAAGCATGACATCACATTAGCTGAACTGTCAATCAGAAGCAAGGGCCAAATGTCACTTCCCCTACGTTTCTGACTGGTTATTAGCACCATTAGTATTTCCCCATTTCACAAATTTCATCTCACAATTTAGGACCAGGACGGATTTCCTCGGCCTGCTAGGGAGACGGCGCAGTGTTGTGACACTTTAGATTGCATTTTTCTGAAAGGAATATGGTGATATCTCCGCAGTCGGCAAACAGCATTGATTTCAGATGATGCTGTGTGTCATTGGTGATCTTTCAGAGAGCCTGCAGTTTACGATTTGATTCGGAGTGACAGAAAATGGCTGCCGGTGGCTTCAGTGGCATCTGTGACTGCTGCAGAGCTCTGTGCACTGCAACCCTCGGTTTCTTCTTCTGAAAGATGTGCTTTGGTATTGGAATGCAGAATGTACACAAACACACCTGTGAGTTGGTGTGTAATCTGTCCCTGAAAACGTTGAACATGGTTTCCACGCCATCGATCGTTTCATCAATGGTGTCTCGACTGGAATTACATGCTAGAGTCACCTGAATAATTGATGGAGTAACCAAACTACTCTTGTTTCTGTGGCTTTGGCACACACACACACACACACACACACACACACACACACACACACACACAGACATTGTATATGTGTGGTTTGTAAACACACACTAGCTATTTCCATCCAACTGCTTATGGAATATGAATATGGAAGGATATCATACTTTGGGAATACTACTTTAAAAAAGTTCCCTGATAGGCCTCCTGAAATAAATACACGAGTATGGTGTTTTTTAATTAATTGATGAATTATTTAATTTATTTTATCAGATTTTTCACCCATTTTCTCCTTAATTTGGACCACCAATTACCCAATCTCCCCCCCCCCCCCCCCAAATTGCACGCAATGCCCCCAACACTAGTGAGGGCGGACGAACACATGCCCCCTCCGACATATGCGCAGTGAAGCCTCTCATTTTTTTAACTCGCAACTAACCGGACAACCAATGCACCTGGAGGGATGCACAGCATACCCAGCTCTGCCCCCAGATGCTGGTGATGGCCTGCACTGCAGCGAAGGGATGCAGGGAAAGAGAGTGCCATCTACCCACCCTAAAGACAGCAAGGCCATTTGTGTTCTCTCTGGGCCTCCGCTATCGATGGCTAGCAGCATGACTGGGATTAGAACCAGCGATCCTCTGATCATAGTGACCACTCGGGGTCCCGGGAGAGTGCTTTAATTAAAATCATTGCTAAATGACAGCACCTTATTTTACAGTGCAGTAAGTATCTAGTTTTGGCGAAACGTGTAGTAATAATTACACAGTACTGTGCAGTAGTGTGACATATTTTGCAAGTACATAGCAACTGTGTGAACTCTACTAGGTACACACAGCAGTACGTAGTGTTCCAGTGTAATACTAATACACAGGTCAGCCATAACATTAATACCAGTAAAGTGATCACGATCATGCACAGTAGCATCTGTCCAGGGGTGATCTATATTAGGCACCAAGTGAACAGTCAAAGTGACGTGCAAGAAAAATGGACAAGCATAAGAATCCAAGACAATTGGGTCAGAACATCTCCAAAACATCTGGCAGGTCTGGTTTGGTGGGGGGGGGTTCTGGTATAATGTGGTCAGTAAAAAAGTGCTTCAAGAAAGGACAACTGGTGAACCGGCAACAGGGTTATGGACACCTAAGGCTCATTGATGAGATCCATGGAGGTCCCACCTCACCTCTTGCAGGATTGAAAGGACCTGCTGCTAATGTCTTGGTCCCAGATACCACAACGCCTTCAAGGTCAGACCTGTTGTGGTGGCACAAGAGGGACTTACTCAATATTAGGCAGGTGATGTTAATGTTATGGAAGATTGGCGTAATTATTCAGATGTCAGTAAGTAATTATGTGGTACTAACAAGTAAATATTTGCCGTATTCATTCATATTACGTGCGTTTCATTATTTAAGTGTAGAACTTGCATAACTTTGGTAAGTTTTACCAAACTGTGTCACAAAATGCATGCATGCTACATAGTGAAGGTCAAATAAGTACAAGTAAAGAAGGTGCCAAACGCAAAGGTCTCACGTAACACTTCAGAGGGCGTTTAAATATATGAATAAAATAAATCTTTGTGTTTCCATAAATTTACATTTACATTTATGGCATTTAGCTGATGCTCTTATCCAGAGCGACTCACAAGGTTACTCGTATTACAGAGGTGGGCCAATGTAGTGTTAGGAGTCTTGCCCAAGGACTCTTATTGGTGTAGCGCGGCACAATCACCCAGACCGGGAATCAAACCCTGGTCTCCCACATGATGTTGTTGTAACTCAATGGCAGGTGGTGGTGTTATCTGTTGCACCACACCAACCACTAATCACACATAAATAACATAAATAAATATGTTATTTATATAGAAATAACAAATCTCCACGACTGAAGGTCAGATGTGATCATACACACTAGTAAACAGCAGCAAAATCACTATTTTTAGTAACAGTTTCTAAAGTCACACTAAATTCTAACCTGATTGACTTTGTTTGGAGCAATTTTTGAAACTCTATAGTGTGTAATATCTTACAGTCCGGTCTGACTGACCTATCTGACCGTTCAGCATCCTGTCCCTTTAATACCCTGCAGTCAGATCACTGTGTGCATTACCCTCCTCTACGGCTCTGAATGTGCCGTTCAGGGCTGGTTTAGAACCAAAAAAAGGAGCGTGGTTCTCTTGCTGGTAGAACAAAGCATTTCCACCATAGTTTGGTTTCTAACCAAGCATAATTCCAGAGTAAAGATGGGATGGGAGGAATCGATCTTCCCAAATGGATCTAATGGAATAAAACAAACAGGGCAATATAACAATATTTTATTATGTTGTGACAAATTTTGTTATCGTGATTCACAATATACTTTTCTAAGCATATGGAGGATATTGTTAGTGCTTAATAAACACTGATCAACTGCATGTTTCATTACTAACAGTGTGATTAGACTGGTGTAATTAGATGAAGAGCATCAGATGTTGAATATAAATCACTGTATCTGAATAGTAGTTTTTAAGAGTCTGTTGCTACTGATGTATTTAGTCTGCAGTTAGATCAATATCGTAAAAAATGTCTTTATATATTATGACCATAATTGATAATACGATAATATTAATATATTAATACTAATATGATGATAATAATAATATATAATAATATTAATAATATGATATTGATATGATATTGACCATAATTGATATATGATTGATGAAATTTTACCATCTTGCCCAGCTCTACTGTGTGGTTTTGGCTGCGCAGACAAAAACGGCGCAAAGTAGACCAACAGTTTCTGGAAGAGAGAGTGTGGCTCTAAGCTAAAGTTTTCCTCTACCTTGAACTTTGCGTTCCACCTTAAATAATGCAGCAGTTCTGTTCTGCTGTTGAAATGTACACACTGTAACTGTAGCACTATTTAAGGTGGAATGGAGAGTTAGAGTGAGAAGCCAGCTTTAACTTTTGTTTTGGCTGCTAACTGGTAACGTCACCACTCTGATTAGTTCAAATAAAGCTCTGTTTTGTTTTGCTCACAGATGAACTCTGTCCAGTTTTAGAAAATTGAGAAATTCGTCTGTCGCAGCTGAGGATCATGTCTATTAATGGCGCCTAGACAAGGCTAGATGGCACTTTGCTACAGCAAACTTAAGGATCGGAAGTGGATTGAAACCCAAAAAGCTGATACCCCATCCTTTAAAAATGCCTGTTGCTGGATCAGATTGGGACATCCCTACAAAACACTCATCGGCTGAAACTTATTATATAACAGGGAATGGAAACAAAAAAATCTAATTTTTATGCATTTCTTTTGACTACTTGCAATTTGAGCAAAAAGTCAGTGGAAACACAGCTCAACAAACATATTGTAAATGGTCAAGCATTTGGAAAAGAGAGTCTTTTCCAAGCTCAAAAGAAAGAATTCTAAACACAACCTTTCTTCTAGGTCCAAGCCATTGAATTTTAGTCCAAACTTCTGCTCACCTTTCAGAATAATTACCATAAAAACCAATAATGACAAATAACTCGTCCCTCTTCCACTATCATGCAGGAACACCACTTACCCAATCACTCTCCTTAGTCTCGTTCCAGGCGAGAATAATCGGTACAAGATAAGGCGAAGGCGATCTATCATCACTCTTGGGCTCCAGGATCTTCAGCAAGGGGGAAAGTAGGTGCAACTAGCATAGCGCCATCCATCATCTCACATGCTAACTAGGCAAGGGATTTTAACACAGAGATAGCACTGCAGCAAACTTTATCAAATGGCTTCCAAGACCCCTGTGTTGTGTTAGGGTGCCTGAGCTCTTTATCAGGAGATACAATGAACTGACCTTGTGACAAACTGCTGCAGAAGCCCTGGGAAGTTAGTTTAGCCTCGAGGGATGCCGCAAATGCTAATCAGCGTGGAATTACACTGAAAAATGTCCAACTCCCTCTGAAAATGAATGCCGGTAAAGAGCATTTTACAGGATTTCTGAATATTTTCTAATTAAAGAAAAAATTAAATAAAGGACTTTTTTCAGACAGTCTATTGGGTCATAAAAAATGTGAGTGTTGTGACTTTTACTTTTACATCTAAATGCCTAATGGCTAACTGTAACCATGATCAGAGGCAGGGCTAATACACCAATACACTGTTAATACCAATAATACACTATACACTGTTAAAAGTTTAAGATTCTTGAGGATTCTTGAGGATTTTTTCATTTTGAAACTGTGGATGAACCTCTAAAGGTGCTTTGAGGAACCTTCAAGGAACCTTTTTCTTCAAAAAACATTTTCTTAAAGGTTCCTCAAAACACTTTGGAGGTTCCTCCACAGTTTTCAAGGATCTTATACTTTCATCAGTGTACATACAAAAGTATACAACCACTCCTTTTAACTTTACAATGCATCCATTACTGAGACACACAGGCATTTATTTGCACATGTCACCACAGAAAAGCATTGGACGCTATGGAGCAGCCTAAAGTCTGATGTCATCATGCCCAATGCCATCCGGTAAATGTATAAAGAGGTATGAAGCCCCACAGCACTGGGCCGTGGAGCAGTGGAACAGACTTCTCTGGAGTGCTGGAGCTCCAGTCAGTACCCCTGGAATAAGTTTGAGTGGAATTTGTGATCTTAAATAGTCATCCATTATCAGTCTCTGACCTCACTAAGGCCCTCATGGCCTAATGCCATCACATCCTCACAGCAATGTTCCAAAATCTAGTGTATGGCTTTTGCAGAAATTTAAAGACATGTTCCTGCAGCAAAGGGACAACAAATGTCCTATTATTACCCTGCATTCCAAAAACAACTCCTGAGGAGCAGGTGTCTACAAACATTTGGACAAATGGTGTATTACAACATGGGAAAACGGTCATGACTGAGGTTTTATAAAAAAATGCTTTGGTGGAGAATTGGAAATGGTTCTTCAGAAAGAAGAAAACATCTTGTTGATGGTTCTTCATTGAATCCTTTAGAAATGCTAAATGGCACCACAAAGGGTCCCACCTGCAACCCTTTTTTGCTTCAAGTGCATTATTAGAGAGATCCTCCAGTTCGCACTAGATGTTGCCACATTACCTGCATGGATTAGATTCCATTTAGCCTGAAGATCATTAGTAGCCACTGATCCTAGGTGATTAGCTCTGACATGCAAACGGCATTATAATGCATTGCAAAAGTGAGCAATGATTTTGGTCTTCTGTGCATCTACTCTAGAGAGTCCAGTACAGCTGGGTGTGCTTTTCTATGGAGATTACACAGGGCTCAGCACCTGTGTCAACAATGAGCGTGCCTTAACATGCTAAGACAAAGCCAACCAAGCCTGACTGATGATTGCGTTTCCAACATCAAGCTTTGGGTGAAAAGTAGCGCTCACAGATGAAGGACAACATGCATGTAATCTCTATACGAACTTGAGGACTCTGTATTGTGGTAAGACATGTCAAATAAGCCTAGCTAAACAGCTTTTTCTTTGCTAGCTTCTGTGTCTTGCCTTGTGCATTGATCAATAGTCTAAACAGCTAATGATGAAACTCCCCCACTGACAACACCCGGCTGAAAAAAGACCCAGCATGATCAGTTTAAGCTAGTTGACCAGCATATGCTATGTTTTTTCTTCTTCTTGAGTTTACTGCTTTAGCTGATCTACAAGCGTGACCAGTCAAGCTGGTGATGCTGATAGATCAGCTAGTCAAGTCAAGCCAAGTCAGATTTATTTGTATAGCGCTTTTAACAACTGTTGTCGTCACAAAGCAGCCTTACATAATTAGTGATTAATAAAAGACAGAGACAAAGAAGAAATAACGTAAGACATGAAGGATTAAAGACCCCCAGTGAGCAAGCCAATGGCGACAGTGGCAAGGAAAAACTCCCTCCGAGCTGGAGGAAGAAACCTTGGGAGGAACCAAGACTCACAAGGGGGACCCGACCCGTCCTCCTCTGGTCAGAACTATTTATACATTAATGATAAAAATTATCAAACCAGATACAACAGATAGTTAATAGTGGTGATATTAATAGAGGGAGATAGTTAAGAGTCCATTTAGGTTTTAACATGGTCATTAAACAGGTAGTTGAACTGGTAGGTGGCAGCTGGTCTGACGCAGGTAGAGGGGACCTCAGCGGGCAATCAAACGAGACAGATAGTCCATTGAACTTGAAGGAAAACATACCCTATGCTGGTCCAGAGCTAAGTTGGCTAATGCCAGGTTCAGACCACTCGATTGTAGCCCTGATTTTTAAGTCTCTGACTGTTTCTGGCCTCAGGTGGGCGTTGGCTCTGAGCTGGCTTGGTCGCTATGTGTGAGCTGCTAAAGGAAACCGAGAGTTATCTTGGAATCAAGTCTTTTTACACTGACACGTAGTCAGTGTAAAAGTTACCCATTTGTACATGCAAGGTTTTTACTCGACAGTGACGGTATATATTGGGTCACGTTGTGGATAAGGCCATGTGTTATTAACAGTCTACAGTTTAATTTCACATAAAGCGACACTCCCATGAGTAATGGACCCCATCAGTCATCCACTAAGTGCTCATGATTACAACAGCCAGCATATGATGGTCTGTTCACAAAGCTGTCGTGTTCTGTTCCTGAAGCACGTCTGCCGTTGCTTCGAGTCCACTGGGGGAAAAAAAGAAATCTGCTGGATGTCAGAAAACTGTACAGTCCAATTTCCCTTTGGAGGATAAGCATTCACAGTTTTCATCACGAGTACTTACACTGCATAACAGTGTAGTCCTCCAAGAGTTTCTGCTGTGTGACTGATCTAGGCTGCTGTAGAAGTGCATTACTGGGGGGCCAATTGAGATCTGCTGCATCCGCTTCCAATAAGTTACATATGTGAACCCAAGAGGTTTTAAAGTCACGGTGAAGATATCACTATGTCACACTGCTCTCAAGGACGGAAGGTCATACTGGGAGCAGGGCTGCAACTGGATCTGTGTTTTATATACACACACACATATTGTGTGCACACTATGATGTGACACCCATTCTAATGCACGCATTCAGCTACTTGCTTTTGTGCAAATGCACACACACACGGCTTGTCTAGTCCTTGTAGAGAAATATCATCAATAGAATAGGTCTCACAGCAGAATAAAACTCTCATGTCTAATGCCAGGCATAAAGAGAGGAATAAAGCCCCTGGCATTGAGCTGTGGAGCAGTGGATCTGTGTTCTCTGGATAGATGGTGGTGCTCCATCCAATATGTTTGGGATGAGCTGGAGAGTTGGGCATGAGGTGTGGTGTGATCATCCAACATCCTAACCTCACTAACACTCCAAAATCTAGTAGAAAGCCTTCCCTGGTCTTTTTTATACCCTTGATATGAGAAGAAACAACAAATAAGCAGGTGTCCCAATACGTTTGTCAATATATTGAATGTATTGGGCTGTAAAACTAACACTAACATCCTACTTTCTGCAGAAATCTCTCAGATTCACACTTTCCCGATAAGGTGAGGGAGAGGGAACAATGGCTATTAATGGGGAAAGAATGCCTGAGGAAAAACAGATGTACCAAGACTGTGGGAAACGTGTCGGTGAGGAGAGCTACCTATCTGAGTAATAGCATTACTGCTGCTGAGGTTATTTTTATTTCTCTTATTATGAAAGGGTAATAAGAAAAACAACAAGGAAGAAAAAGTACACCCCTACAGTTTGTTTGCAAGCTCCCTCAGGGGAGCTAAAAGGGTGAACACTAACATTCAGATTTTCTGTACAGCGTTCCATGTAAATGTCAAATTGTCAATTGTATCTTTATCTGATCAAGCATCTCACTTGGCTTTAATGTGGGGAGCCCTTTGCTTGCTCGATCAGTGCATCCCACCAACAGTTGCGTGGGTAAATAAACAGGATGGAGCACAAAATATACTTCTTAACTATAATTATCTGCTTTCAGAATTTGGTGATACGTACATGGAGAGACAGGGAGAGAGTGAGTGAGAGAGAGAGAGAGAGAGAGAGAGAGAGAGAGAAAATGTTCTTTCCACATAAGGAAAGAATCGGATGAAAGGGCCTCGGTTTCTGAACGCTGAGGCTCCGTTCCCCTTGTGATCTATTTGTGTTCACAACCATAAAGCTTCTGATTATCTTCCTCTGCTTTGTAGCAAAGCCGTTCTGCCATCCATCGGCACTTTTCAGCCTGAACTATCAAAGGTCTAATGTACCGAGAGTTCCTAAAATTTTTGCAGTATTTTAATGGAACTAGTACTGATATGTCAACTGCAATACCAATCACAAAACCAAAGATACCATTTCCAATACCTTCATTGAACTACAAACTAAAAGTTGCTGTGGCTTAAAGCAACATTATGTAGAATTTCTACCTTAAAACAGCAGCTTCAGGATCATGCTGATGCGGTCATGGTCTCGGTCATTTCCACTCAGGGCGCAGACCCTGCTTTTAGTGTAAAAGTTAGTGTTTTAATGACTGTTCTGTTTCTCTCTGCTTGCCCAGAAATGCATGTGTAAAGCATGTCCTTCTTGAGAGGTGGCTTAAAGCAACTGTAGGTGGATGCCAGGAGCAAGAAATACCAACTCTCCCATAATGCTGCTTTAAACCAGAGCATTTGGAGACGGAAACAGGCTGTAGACAAACTGAAAAGCGACTTTGTTCTCTTCTCAATTGGCGATGTGTCTGCATGTATTTCAGAGGATATACTTGCTAGCCTTTACCCTCCTTGAGTCCACGTGTAGATATCAGATACAAACTGTTTGTAGAGTTTTTAAAATCATCAGTGTGCTAATTAAGTAATGAATTATCTTAAATATTGCATAAATAATATCTAAATAATAATGTATAAAATGTAACAAAATAAAAAAAATTGTATTCATAAAATAAAGTAACATAATACATTACTAAAATTTATAAATATGTTTGAATTTAGGGGGAATATTCAGAATTTAAGGGGTTAAACAATTTAGTGTTTTATGTTTTTTTTTTTTTACTGATGTGAGCAATACATTCCAGCTGTGTTAGATGTGATAGATACAGTCATATACTGTTAGCAAAATGTTAATTCATTATTTTTTAAATAATTGATCAGAAAGTAAAAAAAAAAAACAGTTTTAAAGAAACTGAGATTCAGTACTCTGGAATCTTAAAGTAATTCAGGCTGTACCATAAAAGTCTTGAATTTCTATATCCAGCCCAAATCTAGAAGCTTCATGAAATTGAATCCCAGCCATCTTTTCCACACAGGCTCCAAAAGCAGAGTGCAGTCTTTTATGGGTAGTCTAGGTTACAACAGCTCAATGGTATCCAACTTGGCACAAAGGCCTAATGACTTTAAAAGGGCCTGCACACAGTATGCTGGCAATAAGAAGTGTAGTGTCTCTCCAGTCTGTCAATGTCTTCAGCTCTCCACAGAGTCAGTGGGCTAAACAGAATTCTATTGCCTGTCATGGGTGAAGTGCTCCCTAATGAAGGACAGTCAGGAGGCAATCAAGGCTGAGAGAGTGCAGCATTGTCCTGCAGCTAACTTCAATTTGCCCGGGCTTTATCTTAATATAGCATTCTTGGCTTTCCCAAATTAGAAATAAACCTCTCCACCCATGGGCCTGGGCAACACAGGCAAAGACAAAAGTTGATTGATTGAACACAATCAGCACAGGAGCAAGGGAAAGATCCAGTTAAGTGGCTATTTGTCTCTCTTCCCCTCTCGGAGCCTGACACTTTCCACTAAAACGCAGAGGAGTCTGGCGAACTTTGAGCCACCAAAGTTTCCAGAGCGCTCCTGGAGTTTGTTTGGACTTTTCCCAAAGTCGTTTGTCAGTGGTCGTATTTTTGTTTGGGCTCCGGGGGAAGTCGAGAGCCGCCATCATCCTTTCGCCTCCTTCCCAGTGGGCATGTCTGTGACTGAATGACCGCACGGCCTCTTCTTGATGAGGTCACCAAAGGTGTGTCGCATACCGTGGGCCTCTTGTGCTAAATGGGTTCCTCTTCAGTAGGCGCCCTCGTTTCTGACAGATCTGAAGATGACGTATGCCAATGGAAAGTCTGCCAACGTAGACGTTTGTTGAAAGTCAAGGTCCTTTTCAATGTTGGCCGAGAAGTTGAACGCTGTCTTGCCCAAAATGAAGTTAATGAGACCTACAGAAGCGCCTTCAGAAGCAGAGCGATTCATCTTGTTAAAATTAGAACACCTCCAGCAGGGTTATTTTAAACCTTTTGCGGAACTTAGTGGAGAACCTCCGCCTAGGCGTTGGGTGTTTTCCACACTCTGAAACCAATCCAGCCCGTTCAGGATCAAACATCGCTTGAGTCGTGGATCAAACATTGGGAACAATTTCGGAGCACAGGCGAGGCTGTTTCCTGGAGAGGAGGTCTAATTAAAGGGGGGATAATTAAAAATAGATAGAGACATGCGTCTACATGTGCATTTACATCTGCAATCCTGAGGGAGTTGCTTATGAGAGACTGACCAGCTGTGTCTGCCACTTTCATCATTTCACGTCCCACTGTCGCGTAACTATCTGTCCCTTCCCCATTACAATAATCACGGCATAGGAGGAAAAGATGGAGGGGGGCGCTTTACGTGAACAAATGTGAAATTAGTGCATAAACAAGTACAAAAGCCTAGACTTGGTTTTAATTGCATCCTCCACTTGCAAGGCTTCAAAAGAAGAAAGATTGGTGGGGCTGCCTTTGATCTCTCTCTCCCACTCTCCTCTTTCTATGATTCGAGTTCACTTCAGTGGAATAGACTGCAAGTTGGCTGCTATATCTGATGGAATGGGAGAAGCCTATGCTGTTTTGTGTGCAAGTGAGCAAGCCCGCCGAACACCCTAGAGTCAACAAGCTCTTGTTCCTTCAATCAGAATACGACCTTGGTCTCATATATTGCGTTTTTGAGAATATCAAAGCCTGTCCCGACTGGACATTTTCTGATTAGTTCCAGAGAAGCCACTCGCAATCAACCAGCTGCCGAAGTAGGTAGCCTGAAAACGCTCTCTGTCAGAACGTGCTCCACTAAATAGTTGGCTTTATGGGTTGCTTTACAACAGCGAGGCGTTTCTATGCACCCTCCTCTGACAGTTTGCATTTATTTACTTACTTTTGCGTCTTACTTAACTGCTGCCAAATTCCGGGCAGGCTGCTCTGTCGAGGTTTGGTGAGCGCAAACTCAGATGTCTCGCAGTGACGGTCCAAAAGGTTAATCTACACTCAGCGAATGAACAAATAATTAAAACCGGAAGCTGTGAAGCAAGTAATGTGGCTATGGAGAAAGCCACCTGAGTCATTCCAGTGCTTGCTTTTAACGATAATTAAGATAAAATTAATAGGTGGAACCGGCAGGCTAGGCGGATGAGCTCGATATTAATGGCAATCTTTCCATGAAGCATCACCGCAGGAAACATAAAATGGCACAGCATGGACAAACGGCATTGAAGGAATCATGCAGTTGCACTTAAGCAAATGTCATTTTAGTCATTCGAAGGCACCAAAGAATGCATTTAGGTAGTTGAGTTGTTGTTTATCTTTAAATAGCAAGTGTGTGACATTGGTTGGGAACAAAAATGCTAAGATGCGTGGCCACAAACAAATGTACAACCCTGTTATTCTGTCTCAGAATAGAACCTGTTGATCTTCCTTATAGAATGGGCTTGCAACCCGGCTAGCTTTAGTCTTTGGTCTAGCATGGATCCTTGTTTACTCCCCTGTTTTTTTTACTTTGTCATGCGAGTATGAATTCCCTTTCTGTGTCTTGCACAGGAAAAGCTGTGGCTACAAGGCCTGGTTAGCGTAGCAACCCGTATCCCCACCATATACATCATGTTCGCCCGTTGTTGCATTTTACCATTTCGCCAGCTTTGATGAGGGCTTTTACTAGTGTGCTGAGTGTATGTAAATCTTAGGTGGTGTAAATATCAAGTCATTAATTCCTTTTTATAAGCTCCATAACAAAGAATATTGTCAGAAACAGAATGTGTCCTATTTACTATAAAGTGCTCCACATTGGGGACCTGCCATTTTGTAGTGGTGTCCAAAAAGTAGTAGTGCTAAATGTTCGGTGCACTGTCACAGTCATATAAAGCACCATTACATTTACTATGATAGTGCTCTATACAGTGATCTGGCTTTTCACATGTAGGCCACAGTGAATAGAGCACAGTTTCGGACACAGCTGAGCAGAATGCTGTGGCGCATCCTGTGTTTTCTCGAATCTTCTTCGAGTACATGGCAGGCTGAGTTGTGTGCATTTAGCTAACCAGCACCGCCAGTGGTTGGGAGCTCCTTGTGAATGGTAAAATATGCACAGATTACAAATTTCTAGGAGTACACTTTATCATACTGTGTTGTATGTACAAATTCTAGGAGATCTTGCTGCTGTTTTTATTATACTGGCACTCTCATTGTAAAACTATGCCAACGAAAATTTAGTTTGACATTCTAGGGCCTCTTTGGGTTAGACACCTAGTGAGGAATGAGGAGAGCCTTAAGGTTGTTTGGTTTCCTTACAAGCCAAGGCATACTGTTAGCAAAGGCTTTTCACTTGGGCTTTATTTCACATCTCCCGAACTACACCGAGGCCTGTTGCTCCCCACTCCTGCTTCGCTTCCTTTGAAGAAGTATTGGTGAATCTTCGGCATTCATCTCTGAACAAGTAAATAAACAAAATAAATAACTAAAAAATCAATGCGCATATCTTCAGCTAATTGGATGCCGATCAGGGGCCCCCTTTTGAAACATTTTGAAATCATGCAGCCTGCCAAAAGGCATAGTAATTAAAGCAAAAATAAAACATGATGGTCTTTTAAGAGTGCGGCCTCTTAATGAACAAAAAGACTAATTAATTGCCATCTTGTCTTGGAGGACATGAAGTGCACACTTGGTGAATTATAGATGAGACGTGTGGAGGCAGCTGGCCTGAAGAGTAATGGGAAACTTAATAGGTGAAGACAAATAAAAGAGACAAGATAACCATAATCAGTGCAGGAACTCGATGCTCTTCCAACTCACAGTCCACCCACTGTTCTGCTAAGTTGGTTATGCTAATAACACTAATTGCAGACTAGCAGGACCTCCTTTTGTTGTCTAGACGTGCTAATGCTTGGCCAGGCAAGTCGCCACGAAACGGAAGAATGCAACAGGCAGTCTGGTCCAACCCTCAAACGTGTGACAATGACTTGTTCCAAGCCACCTGCGGAGTCTGTCGATATGCTGTGGCTAATATAGCGTCTCGCCATCCCTTGATTTGGCGGGACTCTCTGCAATCTTAGCAGTGGCCCAATGAGCAAAGACTGAAACATGGGGGGATACTTCTAAGGAGGGAGAGTAGGTTAGTTGTCTGTGAGACATTTTCTTTCCTCATAAACAACAGAAAGCAGAGAGGGAATGGCAGGGCCAGTGCCGTGGCGCTAACTTGTGCAGATGGTATCTCATTGCAAGGACCCCTGCGTCTGCTACTGCTACGCCTCAGCACTTTCCACTGATAACTAGCCATTTATGCACAGCGTGATGTCCGCTCCATTCCTCGTCCTGAATGTCAAAACTTTATTTAAAGAAGCCCTTGCTGTAACAGAGGTGTCGGAAGGAGATGGGGAAATGAAAGGCCTACACTGAGCACTTTTATACATGGAAAAGAAGAAAGAACCTTACGAGGAAGTGTGGGACGGCATGTGAAAAAACAACAACTTTGGAACAAACTTCATCAATGAACTGTTTTGTATGCAAGTTTTTTGGAGGGTTTTCTTCAGATATTAGGGTCAAACATCCAACGCTGCCTCATGAGGGAAGTCAGCGTATATTGTGCTGTACGGATGTATTCCCAACAAAATCAAACACTGCAAGACGTTATTCAAATACCCCAAGCCTGCTGGTCTCAGATTTCCCAGAGCATTTATCACGTGTTCCTTAAAACTCTACCTCGTCAGCCGCTATCTCCCCAGCATACAGCTCCATTTACATAGAAATGGAAGGATGAAGGCATCCGGGCAGCTATCACCCTCTTCCAAATGGTTCGAGGCTTTGCCCATGACTGGACCACCTGATGCTCATGAAACCCCTCAAAGGGGCTTGCATCCCGAAGAGAAAACAACCCCACAAGGGTCCTCCCCCACCATCTTCTCACTTCAAGGGACAACACTACCCCCCATTCTCAAAGCTTCAGCAACTTCAGGTTGCGTCCATGGGACAATTTTATCCATTAACCTCACAACATGGGAGGAATACCCAGAGGGTCCAAAAGAAAGAGAATCGTTGCAAATGACAGCACAGTATGAAACCCTCAAAGGTACTTTTCAAGCGTGTTGAAGTATGGCATAGGCCTTTGTGCTTGCTGCTGATAGGGATTAGCTCATGTTGAGGGCTAAAAATAAATAAAAGCCCTTCAGACATGATTAATTATTGTTTTTTTAGCCTTTTTTACTCTTAGATACCCAGAACACTAGTATACTACATGGACAAAAGTATTGAGACACCTGCTCATTCATTGTTCCTTCAAAATCAAGAAAAAGTCAATCCTGCTTTTGTTGAGTAACAGGAAAAGCTTTCTACTAGATTTTGGAGGAGCTCTGCTATGTGGATTTGATGGCATTCCACAACAATAGCGTCCGTGAGGTCAGGATGTTGGATGATAATCACCCCACCTCACCCCCAACTCCCCAACTCATCCCAAAAGTACTGAATGGAGCACCATCCATTCTTCCAGAGAACACAGTTTCACTGCTCCACAGCTCAATGCTGGAGGGCTTTTACCCCTACTAGCCCAAGCTCAGAATTAAACATGATGCCAATAGGTTCATTTTTATCTGCTCCGGAGAGTCATATTCTATTGGCAGTAATCAACTACAGGGACTAGACAAGCTGTGTGTATAGGGTGTGTGTGTGTGTATTGCACATATGTTTCAGCAAAACATAGTGTGTCCACAAACATTTGGACATATAGTGCACGTTTAAAACCTTTATCCAGTGCAGATATTTACTAGTTAGGCTGACTAATTACTAGTAGCTGCCTTGTCACTTCCTTTCTGTCAGCTAGCCGTGCTCTCTCCCATCACTTTAGCGACCAGAACAGGAATCTGCTAACCAATGCATCAGCTGGCCGGCATGGATGTCTGCTAGCCAATGCAACTTGGTTGCCGGGAGCATTTCATGTGATGGGGGTGAGTACTAACGAATGCTAACAAGCTCTCCAAAACTATGAGGAAAACTAGGGGGGAATAGGGTAAAACATTACCCCAAAAATGATAAAAACTGTATAAATAAATATCAAAAAACACTATTTGCTATTTTCTACATTCTATGGCATCATTCAAGGTACAGGATTACAGTGATCCATGAAAGACGGTTCTTACTTTGTAGTTATTTAGAATCAGAGAATGGAGTGGAGAAAGAATTGGCCCAAACACTCAAGAACCCATTTCATTGACTGATTTCCAGCCATCTCTCTTGCTGCAAAAAAAAAAAGGTGCCCCTGATAGCGGTTAACAAAATCCAACGGTGCGCTAAGCACACAACAGAATGTAATGTACTTCCCTACCAGCAAGTCTTAGGCCCATTATAGTGTGCATGGCAGGTCTAAAACCCACATCGGATGTCCTGAAGCGTGTAGGAGTGTGTGGCGGGCGGTGACAAAACCGTTACAGAACATTGCAAACCCATCACATGCTCGCTGTGCCTCTTTGGCTTTCCACCAGGTGATCCTGAGCCTGGCTAAACGAGATGTGTTATTGGAGGGCTCCAGTGTACATTTAGCCCTTGCGCCCCATGTAGCAAACAATATCGCTATTCTTTTTTTTTCTCATACATGGCCTCCTCTCGCTCTCTTTCTCTGACTCTTGCCTTCAGGGCTATTTATTCCATTGATCTTAAGCGGCGAGTCAAAATAGGAACGTACTCTCAGACCAGAGGACACTGTTTGCTGTTATCTGAGGCTAATAATGTAAATTTACCGCTCCTGCAAGGATGTAGTTTCTTTGCTGAATAGGACTACACCCACACTCTGAGGCAGTGAGAAGAACAGCCAATTAACCCTTAGCATATATATATATATATATATATATATATATATATATATATATATATATATACACACACACACACATATACACACACACACACACACACACACTATATTAAACTGTAGCTTTTAACCACAGGCATGTGTGTTTAATGCATCACTAGCATCTAGCCATCACTGTTTGTTTCTCTGTGGCTCTGATTTTTACACTTACCCATTTGTCCTGCTTTTACACATCACCTTCAAGAACCGAATGTTCTCTTGCTGCCTAGTATATCCCACCCATTGACAGATGTCCCCATAGATGAAGACAATCAATGTTTTTCACTTCACATGTCTATGGCTGATCAGTGGATGTCCAGTATTTGGTGCTTACGTGCATACGGCATATCTGTATCATCTGTAGTTTGAAGTATATGCCTGATCCTTTCTGATATATGTAAATATATGGCCTTAAATCAGATATCCGTTCAGATCTCATCACTATCCAATAAAACATTAAACATATCTAAATATTAAACATATCTATTAAACATATAACCGGGTTCAAACGGTAGAGAAAACAAAAAAACAGACAGAAATGGAGATGGTTTTCATTGGACAGCAGCAATGCAGATACATTTATATGTTATATTTATATATATTGTGGCGAGCTCCTGGGGAAAGTGGCGTGACCACCGTGACCTGATAGGCAGCAGGGCTCAGAGACGACACAAACACAGGGCTCAAGTGATACATATTTCCTTATGCACACCCTCCACCACACCCAAACGAAACTTAAATGAACATATCTCTCCATGCAGGGCTCTAACAGTCGGCATTTTGGCAGCTCAGTCCGTGTTCTCTCCCTGTGCTCACTGCTCCGTCTGAGCTGGTCCTGTTAATGATGTTCACCTGGCTCGTTAGCCTGCACGGCCACAGGTGAATGGCATCAAGGCAGTGTCGGTGGCTCTCTCCCGTCTCCTCACCATCACAGTATATAATATATATATATATATATATATATATATATTGATAGATTGATGGAAGAGACTACATAATATATATGTTCCGATTGTTCCAATTTCTCAATATTTGCACCAGGCAGACGCACCAAATGGGCAATGTTTTCTGCTTCCTATTCAGATATCTAGTGCAATTACACAGTACTCATAACCCGTAATTCTCTCCATCTGCCACAAGCTTCATTACTAAAGCCATGCGTGCAAATGAAAAGGAACGTCACATTTAATTACTCATTGACTGCAATCATATTTACATGTGTAAGCACTAATTGCATAGTTGTTCCATTTGCATTGAGAGGCTGCCTGTGAACAGCGCTTTGTTTGTGGACAACAGTGGAAGCAAACTCAATACATACGGGCAGAATTAGAATAGCGAGACGATGGACAGGTGAAGGAAGAAGTGGATCAGGACAATTGATTGATGCTCAGAATAACATGAACACAGTGTCACTAATGCAAAGCACCAAAAGCACTTTGAGTATATATAATGTCACCATTATGATGAAGCTTCATCCTGCTAAACATGAGTGAGTGGATTAAGGAGGGTTTTAGGCCAGGTCAATCAAATGCTTCACAGATAGAAACAGGATTTACTACACTATAAGAAATGCTTTTTCTTTAAATAGGAAACCGGACTGTTAAAATTCTAAGTGCAAATAAAGAACAAAAGCCCAGACACTGAAGCTAGGCTTACAAGATAACAATTAAGCTCACCCTGTACATACAGTATGTAGTGTCTAAAGTTTAATACATTTAATGCAGAAAATAAATATATAAAGTATATAAAATTATAAAGTAATATAAAATATATAAAATTGAGTTTAAAGTCTGCATTACAGAATGCATTAATCAGGCAATGCTCTTCTCTGACATTCCATATTTTTATTGCCATACATAACATACATAATGCGCTGTTCTCATGCTGTGCAGTCTGACAGAGAAGGATGTTTGCATTTACCAATTTAATCCAGAATATTTTTTTTTTTTTTAAAACTATGAAATAAATATGATCATTACACGTTAAATATGTTCAGTGCCACAAATGAAAGATAAACAACAACAACAACAAAAACAACAATAATAATAATAAATATTTTGGTGGCCGTTCATCTATTTTTTTCCAAAGTATGTTTACGACTTTTTTGATTTTGGTGTATTACTGGGTCCAGCTTATCAGATTAAAAACTTGTTTAAGGTAACTTCAATCATATATTAAGGAGAAAAACTAAAGCGAGTGAAATGCAGGTTAACTTCTGTTAAAACTGGTCATGAGGTGGACCGTCAGAACCTGAATGTGAATTTGCAATACATTTTTGTTAAATTTTGGCCGATTTCTACTGTTTGTCATGATATTTTCACAAAATGTAAAAAACAGGTTGGGTTTTATACACATTTGTTGCATATTAAAATGTATTTGGCATATAAGCCAACTTATTTAAACTGGAAATGTTCAAATATGAGATCTATGTTTTAGTCATATATCAATATACACAAACATATGTCATACTAATATATGTTACAAAGTTTTGCCATGCCAAAAACTCATATCCAAAATGGCAACTTTCAAAAAATGTACTTTCAGTGGAAAAGTCAATGTAAAAAAGATTTTTTTTCAAATCATTCCAGAGCATTTCTATTTCTATGGATGACATAGAAATAAAATATCAACTAAAATCTATTTTTAAAAGTGAGATCTTGTGGGACATCAACAACATATATGTTTACATATATCTCATCTGATTCCTACACATAAGTATGCCATTTATGTACATATATTTTAAAACATAAGCCCAATCCTTGATAATAATGTATATGTACATATATGTCTATATATATTAGATTTCCATTATGACAATGTAATCAGCCTTTAAGCATCAAACTAACTCAATTCCATAACAAAAGTACTAAAACATGGATCATCTCCAGGTCAGAGTTGATTTGTCAGATGCCTGGATCTGCTATGGCACAAACACACAACAAAACAAAGTGGAATGTGTACAGCTGCCTCTGTTCTCCCGTTGACTCCATAGGAGTTAAGTCAGCACTTCTATCTGCTAGTAGCCGAGGGCCAAGATTTACGGAATAATTCACTTTGGTCAAGATAGCCTTATCATCTTCCCCCAACTCCCCTGTTTTCTGGGCTAAGCAGAAGAGGCTGGAGGCATTCCCATTCCTTCCAAAGCCTAGAGAGCCTCCGGAATCTTCTATCAAACTGACACTTGTGCCTCTGAAGTTATTTCCGATGTTCCAGACAGTCCAAATCAAGTTTGTGCATCACAGAAAACTTTTTCATTGTCTTAAGGGTTGAAAAGCAAAAGGCTGCTCATAGAAACATGTTCTTTAACACCTCAGCATTTATGATTTCTCAGGGTTTGAGACATGATTAATTATGATGGGGGAGCGTTTACCTGTAGCTTTGATGGGCACCAAGGGGAGTCAGTGATAGGTGAATTCTGACAGGTTGTCAGAAAAGCTGATTACGACTAGAGTGTTCATCCTTGATCCATCAGATTGAGGAAAATACCTGACTGATTGTCTCTAGAGCGTCAATCGCATTTTTTTAGTTTAATATGTTAATAAGTAATTACAACACCCACCAACAGTAAAGTTCACTGACCTGTTTTTTTTCACATGTCAGGAATCAAGATATTAGCTTGTCACTGGTTTCTTCACCAGCAAACTGAAGGATAGCACCTCTGCAGGTAATGGAAGATCATTGCATCTTTATTCCATGACAAGGTTCCTTAATGGAGTTATGATCTTACACTTTTGGTAGGAGGAACATGCCTGAAGTACTTCCTTCCTAATCCAACGTCCCATAAATTCGGTCTCTACCTTGTTCATGTGTCTACAACAAATCTTTGCAACCTTCCATCACCTTGTCAGCACCCTTTTTAACACTGTCATCTGTCATTACCTGGCTCCACATATCAGAAAGGGATCTTGCTCCTACCTCAAAGCAGAGGATACCTTATTATACCTTATATACCATTGCCATCAAGTACGGAGGGGCTGGTCCTTTCTGGACTTTGTAGGCCAGCGTCAAGGTTTTGAATTATTAGAGTAGCATTAGAGATATAGGCATATAGTTTTCCATGGCAATCAGTATCAGGCCGATATCACAGCAAAATGCTGGTGTCAATGGGAGATTCAGACCCAATTAAATACCGGACCCAACCTACCTACCATGTTGGGAGTCTAAATCCATCCTGAGCCAAAGCTCCAAACCTAAAGTTTCAAACCTAAATCAAACGAAAGTTTTGAGACTGAAAGCACCCTGAGCCCAACAAACCCAAAACTGAACCGGCCTACCATCAGCCATAGTTATTATGCAAATCTCTCCTGCAACAAATCTAGCCTGAAACAGCTCAAACAACTCACGCTGTGTGATCTGATTATGTTAACTGTGTTTCTTCCTGAGTGTTTGAGTGGCTTGAGGACAATTGCCCACTTTTAGACCTTTTACACCTGGTTGCTTCATGTGGCTAATATCTGGATTGTATCCTGATAAGATTTTGGCTACATGCATTTAAACTTGGTAGTTAAATGTGCCTCCAGTTAGTCAGACTGAAATCTGAACACTGTGTGCATCTCAGACCACCTCCTGAAGTGGGTGTTCAGATTTGAATCTGGTTTAAATAGGTTTTGGGTGTGTTTACTCTTGCATTATTATGTGGCTTGCTCTCATCGAGACATAACCCTGATACTCAAGATGCATGAAGTGACCAGGTGTAAACGGGCTCTTAGCTGTTTTTTAAAAGAAAAAATACTTATTAATTAATACTACAGATTTCATTCTAACCATTTCAGTATCAGGAAAGAAAAAAAATGATAACGCACCAAGGCCTAAATCAGGGGTGCCCAATAATGGTTCTGGATATGTACCATACTGGAAAGTTCAGATCCAACACACTTGTGGGGATGTAGATCTCTGAAGAACGAATCCAAGAACACAAGTAGGAGAAATAAAGACACTCAAGCAGAAGGACAGGAAGACCTCCTGACATCTATGGGTAGAGCCTTCTACATAGGCTTGGGTATGTTTCAGGTGCTTCCAGCCTCTTCTACTCAGTCCAGGAAACAGGGGACTTGGGTATGTCTTTTGCGAAGAGCTTACATGTATTGACACAACATAGTGAAATGTGGAGAAAGAAACACCGTAAACACCCACCCTGCCTTCTCATCTTTAACCGTGAGCAGCCGTAATTCTGCAGCTAAGACAATCATGCTGGTCATGCTCGGCTTGTGTGTTTGTTTCGGATCTAACGCAGAGACTTCTCAATATTTTGCGACTTTCAGCGCCTCATACTAGCACACATTTGCCATTTGAGAAGTCTGTCACGGGCTGCGATACAATAACTATAGGCACATCAGGAATGATGGTAGTGTGTCAAGCGTGACTCGCCTCCTAATGGCGACAATCAAGGCCTCTTTGAAACCCCGGCACTCTAACAAGACAATTAAACTATCCTGACAGCAATGTTTCCAAGCCAGTCTTTCATCTGAAAGAGGTCAGCAAACCCAAGGCACCAGCCAAAACAAGGCCATTAAACCTATCAGGTGCTAAACAACAAAATCAGCATTTGGAATGCAGAGGATCAAGCCGTAACAGTGTTTATATATGTGGCGACTTGAGCTGTGTGGGAGCTTTGCCCAAAAGGGATGGCAGGACGTGGTAATCCTTCGGGCATGGAATGTTAGTTGGCTAATAGCACATTTTCATATACAGGGCCAAAACAAATGAATCTAATGTAATATAATACGTGCATATACATGAACAGATTACAATTAGAGTAAAATTGTACTTGAAGTGCCTTCTCATGCACTGAATCTATAAGATCCAAGCACAAACATGCATTTGTCTTGGAGTTCGTCAACACAAATTCTCTGTGAATACATAATCAATAAGACTTGGATGACTTGTAGAACCTCCAACTTACGCCTTCAGAGCTCGTAAGTACGATGTAATTTGTGCTCAAGTGGTTGTGGTCATGAACACCCTTAGATTCCTAATAAAACACAACCTTTAGTGTTCTATTTCTTTAATACAACAGTTTTTACGAAATCAACAAAATAAAGAGTCAAAATCAAAGTATATCAATCAAAGAATATTATGCTGAATATGCCTTAATCCTGACAATTCCTAGCTCCAAACAGTAGCTCCACAACAACAGAGTTACAGCTATTAACACTAACAATTCCAAAACACCAGAACCGACTAAGTGGAGGTTCGTTAAGGTACATGTTGAGCCCTGAACGCAGTCCAAGATAACCACTGATACTATGAAGCTCACCTTTTGTGGTATAGGAAGAACCATAGAACTGATGAAGTATCAAGTTCAGCCAGAGCCATTAGAAATGAGGAGACCAATGGCCAATGGTCTCCTAACGTTCAGCATGGCGGATTTCCACAATCCGCTTGCTGATTATGTCGTGAGTGGAAGAGGGTTGACATGCTAGTGGGGAAAGCCCCCCCGATGAGTTCTGTGCAAGTACAGTACCCAGAACAAGCCGGAAAATCACAATGCATTACTGAACCGAACACTACAAACTGTTTATGAGTTATTTATCAGATTTTATCAGTGGTTTAAAATCAGTGTCTGAAACAGTAATCTGACCTTCCAGTTTCCAGTAGTTTGGTCTTTGGACTGAACTTTGGAAGTGAAACGGCTTTAATGTGAAAAGGCTGCGCTGTTCTCACAAATATCAACACAGTTCAACACAGCGTTTATCAACCAATCAGATTGTGAGGTCGGAACTAATTATCAAATAACTGTCATTAATCCATTTTTTCATGTGTGGATGCCATTTAAAGTGATTACAGCCTTCAGTATTCATGTGTTGTTGCTGAATAACTCAAATATAACTGTTCATCAGCCAGCAGAGCTTTGAGATTGATATTGACATGCCTCTAACTAGTAGAGTTAAAGCTCATTGAAAATAAATTCCACTAGTTTTCCACAAGTAAATATGACTCAACTCAACTAAGCTGTAAAGGGTCACGTGATCACATTTGATATCCTATTTCGAAGCCTGTACCTGTGCTGGATCTGTTCGATATCATCCAAAACATTGAACATGGTTTGGAAAGCAAAAGCCTAGTCCGCAGAAAATGGGTGGAAAGTCATGCAAAGGATCTGGGTACTGTTATTAGGTGGGATTGTCATGTTAGGCATGTTTTTTTGTAGTTTTTGGTGAAATTCAGCTTTATGTTTTTTTTTTTTTTGTGCTGGAGACAATTCTACACATTTACATTTTTGGCATTTAGCTGACGCTCTCATCCAGGGTAACTTACAGGGCTACTCGTATTACAGAGGTGGGCAAACATAGTGTTAGGGGTCTTGCCCAAGAACTCTTATTGGTGTAGTAGAGCATAGTACTTTAGACTGGGACCTGAAACCCAGTCTCCCACATAATGAGGTGGCTCTCTGGCATGTCTTATCAACGTAAGACTGATCTCATATGGAAGCCGACAGACGTAGCCATGACAACTACCCTACATGGCATGGTACAAGCATCGCTAAATTGTTCCAAAAAAGTTACAATATCGAAATATTCCAACAGCAGGCTTCATATAGCAAATGTTCTGAGGAAGACATTTCTTCTGAAAACCCACTAAAGGATTCTGACATTCAACGAGAAAATCTTTTTTTATAACAGACTCTTTTCCCTGCGTTATTCTGAACCTGGTTCCAGGTCCGTCGGGCCCAAGTGGTGTCTGCATTTTTCTGTAGCAGACTGGAAAAAGGCACTTTCAGTCACGGTAGCAAAAGTGGGAGCAGAAAATAGCATGCTAAATCACCATGTCTACAGCAAGGGATGGAGAACACAGGCTCTAATACTGGAAATACTGTAACAATTGCCTCTCTCTTCTTCTTGCTGTGACAGCAGGCAGGAGGGAAGTTTACAGCTGCTATTATCATTATCCAACACACTTTCACTTTCTGCAACAACCAGAGCTGAAGCCGGCAAAATATTGTGAAGTCTGCAAGCCAAGCATGACCAACAAGCCTGCAGAGTAACAGATGATTCAACTGACACAATCTTACTCCTCTTACTCTTTCTTAGTTTTGCACTGGAGCTAAGAGGCCACCCCCAATATTGGCCACTTTTCTCTCTTTGCCAATTGCTTGGATGAAATTCCCAAAACAGAAGCTCCTGCCTTAGAGAGGCATTTAAACTTTATTCTTGCAAAAAAGCACATCTGAAATCTGAAATAATAAAACATTGCTAACAATGTTGTAATCCTGCGCATCTAGGACGGAAATGTGCACTACACAGAAGTGGCCCATACTGTTAGTGGACTAACTGCTAGCTTCTATAACAGATGATCAAATTGCAGCACTGAAAGAATGTATAGACCACAACGTCCACAAACACAAAGTGTTTTAAGGGTGTTCTAGATAAATGAAATCTCTCTCTCACTCTCTCTCTGTCTCATGTTTTTGTTTATGTCTAGTCTCCGTCTTCTCCCTAGTGCTTTAATGTGTTTCTTGTTCTTAGGCCTGCCCTGTTGTCGTTGATGTCAGGTAGTCATTATTCATGTAGAGATATATATATATATATATATATATATATATATATATATATATATATATATATCAGACCCTTTGTTTCACATCTCCTTTGTCTGCAAACTTCTTCTATGCTGGTTTCCACGTCTCTTTGTTTAGATGAACTCTGCTCACGCTCACGTCCAGTCTCATCTCTACCCATATGGAATTCTAATTTGGAAATATATAGATTTTAAATATATAAAATCAATTAGAATATATGGAATTCTCTCATATCCAACATGTAGTTTGTCACCTTGTATCTTCATTTTTGCTATTTTGCCTTCTTGACATGTGAATCTGGCAGGTGTTCTTCATATTGTGTCAAAGTTCCATGAAGGATGGACCAATAGAAATATTATTAAAAGTTAGGATTATTTGCCTTCTGCTGTAAAGTTGCTGTTTTGGAGATACAAGGTTTTTGTCAGTCAGCGCGGATTTGTTACATATTGAAACATATATGACTTGCATGACTTACATGACATTGTCCATTTTTTAAAAAATATGGGACACATCCTATTTGGACAAAAATATTGGGACACCTGCCCATTCATTGTTTCTTCTGAAATCAAGGGTATTAAAAGAGAGTGTATCCTGCTAACTGGATATCGGTCTCTACCTCCAGGGAAAAAGGCTTTCTACTAGATTTTGGATGAGCATTGCTGTGCGGATTTGATTACATTCAGCGACAAGAGTGTTAGTAAGGCCAGGATGTTGGATGATCACCACCACACCCCATGTCATGCCCAACTCAGCCTATAAGTACTGGATGGAGCATCTTCCACCATTGCAGAAAACGCAGTTCCACTGCTCCACAGCTCAATGCTGGGGGCTTTATGCCCCTCTAATTCAAACCTGGGTTCAGCTAAAGGTATATATGGCCATGTATGAAATTTCCATATGGAAATATAGCTGAAATTGTTCTGCAAGATCAACTGGGTTCCCCAAGACTAGAATTGAAAACCCCTGAACCAGATTGATCTAGACCAGGAGTTCCTGCCCCTGGCCATGGAGAAGCCTCGTCCTATACAATTTTGTTATTTATAACACAGTCCCTTTTTCTCTACCTTTAAGACCTCAATTGCTCAATTGTCATGGTTAAATGGCACGATTAAAAGTCCTATGTTACAACCAGGCCTAAAGCATTGTGGGTTTTGTGGACCTGGTCACACTATGGCTTTAGAGCCTGATTCTGTTCATGTTTATAGATAGACAGTGAGCCACACAGTGTCAGAAATCACATAAGCAAAACTATTATACATTACTATTACTAATTGTGAGTTAAAGAAAGAGTGTAATGATGTAGGCAGATGCTAATTGGTTCCATTGGTTCCCTTACTGGTTAAAATAGCTTCGTAGCTCTGGTGCAAATCTAAAGATGGAAACTTTAGAAACTTCACATTAATTGCACCTACGGTAAAGGGTGATTTTTTTTGTGCTGGCAGTATTGATGTTTGTGCCATTTTCTTCATAAGAATTACTGTTTCTTTCCACACATTTCACCCTGTTGTATCATTACACGCAAGTTCTTTGCAAGAGTTGGTTGAAAATATAGAGAAGTCTCAGAGGTAAACAGTGTCTGGATCTGAAACAGACCTGCAAACGGAAAAGTATGACAGCTTCTGGTTATTGCTTTGAAACAGAAGTAGGCGCTTGGCGGGCCATGTTTTCTCGCATTCCTCTGTCGGCGATACTCATTTAACGTGACAATGAAGGTCTCCGTAAAAAAATGAGGGGCTACAGTTGCGCGTGGAGCTGTGATTAAGATATGGGAAGGGAGATGAAACAGAGCTAGTCAATTAGCTGCTTGTCATGTTTTCTTTTCTTTACCTGTAGGAGCTCCCGAACAATGTTGTGAGAAACTGGATGTGGTGGATGTGGCTTTCTGAACGACACGTGTCCATACATTTACGTGATTCTTGTATTACAAGGCAACAGCCTGAAACAAGGGTGATCAAATCGTCTGTGAATCTGCCAGAGTGCCTCTCAGGGGATCCCATATTCGGCATCGTAAAAAAAACAAAACAAAAAAAAACAATCGAATGAAACAGCACACACACACACACACACACACACACACACATACACCCTCACGCTCAGACATTTGTGAAGGAGCCCTTTCGTGTTGTTGAGAATGGGGTCTGTAGCATGCTATACAGGGGTTTTCTGTGCTTGCAGCTTCCACGCAGGAATTCTAATTGATCTTGTTCTACATTGCAAATGAGTCATCCATATTAGCGCTGGCAGGCTCTCAAAGGGGGAACAGCACCCTGGTCTTATCCCCTCACCGCAGGCGTTCATTAGCATTGAACGGCAAGTGCATCCTGGCACGCGTGCAGCCGCCTCTGCCATGCAAGCAGCACCGAATAGTTAATGTCTTGTGGAAAGGCTTGTTTGCTTATTTGCAAGGCTTGTTTGTTCTGTGGTGGGTATTTTGGAAGGGAACGCATTCCCGGCGAGCCGCATTCCACCAACTCTCTATTTCTGTGCGTAGCAGTGAAGGGACCCAAGTACCAGTGACCCACAAGCCAAGGCCTCTCTAGGAGGCTGTACAAAGGAAAGTTTGGCAGTACGAAAGGAGCATTCTTTTCCTTCACATTGTGATCAGTGTCGGTGTGCAGAAGCCAGGAAATGGACAAATTGTGACCTTTCAAAGTACCTTCAAAGTAGCTACAATTCCAGCAATTTAATTAAAAAAAATCTATTCAAAATACAAATTCAAGCTCACTGTAAAAAAAAAAAAAAAAAAAAAAAGGCATGTCATTCGACCACGGCTACTTCTTTGGCTTGCGTCCCGGGTTTCTTTAAAATTCGCTTTTAAGCTTTTTTTTTGCAGCAGCGCCCACCTGTGGCTGCATTTGGTTATTTCTTTGGAAATGCATTCAAACGCAGAGCTGCTGCGATATGTGCCTTCTAAATTCATTTAAACAGAGGCATCACCCTAAATATTTATCCCACCACTGAATAAACACTTGCTGGTCCAAAGTACATGCAGGAAAAACATAGTGCATCCAACAAAAATGTTATATAGGCATCTTTCATACAGCACTGATTCTACTCTCTGAGCTATTTTACTATGTGGAGCCTAAACTGATTTAAACATTTAAAAAAAAATCCCATTTCACCAACAGAATGGCCACTAGAGGGCTTGTGGAAAGAACCTGTAAGTGCACAGTTTTTGACCTTGCAGGAAAAATTACGACCACACGATTTTTGAAAAGCAGAGAATGAAATTACCCAAATTTGCTTCTGTTTCTTTTCTAGCCCTGAGAGAAGACTTGAATGAGCCCAGGAAATACTGGGAAATTCTTTGCTCTGTCACCTGTGTCCTTGAGTGGTTAAAACCCCACCACACAGCATCTCCTCTCTGTTTCCTCTTCACTCTTTCATGCCGCAACCAAACGGCAAGGCTCTACTTGTTGAGCGCACTTTGAGGAAGTAAAAAAGAGTAGAATAAGGGGGAAGATAAATAAATAATAAGAGAACTTTACCACCCACATTCCCATCCAAGTTCTGGGATGTTGAAAGCATCTGTACATCAGTGAGCAACTTGGTAGCTTTTTGATGGTTTCTGCACTACAGGGTGGGGGCTTCGTTTGTCAGGGCTCCCCACAGGGCACCGAAGCAATGAGGGACTATGCCATGAACATGTACTACACAGAACCCTCACACACACACACACACACACACACACAACTACACACACACATACGCTCCCAAAAAGGGTTTTTCCAGATTATTTTAAATCCAATTAACATTTTTTGTTAGCTTACAATTATTTACCAGAATTATTTTATGGAAAACTATTTTAAATATTCTTATATTTGTGATTTTTCCATGTTATTTAATAACTTATATCTTAAAGGTTTTAATTATTTAAGGAATTCTTATTGATCTTGTTCTACATTGCAAATTCATGGTCCACCTGATTCTAGATACATGTAGTAAATGTACTAGTAAGTGGTGCAGACTCTAAAATACTGTCTAATTATTCAATTATTAATAAAAAAAAACACCACATTCTTGTGATTAAGCTCACTGAATTTCAGCTGAAAGTTTCATTGTATGGACAACAAATTATTCACCTTGTGTTTAAGGTGGTAGTAACTGCAGGCTCCTGCAGATGGTGTTGCACAAGGATGAAATGTAAGTATGTAGGTTTTATGCACACCGCTTTTCAGTTATGTTACGTTTTTCAGTTATGTAAACAATCTAGACTCCAGCTAAATGCCCAATCTGTCCAATCTGCCATCTCTCATTTGGATGACAACGTAGCTTTATAAAAAGGGGATGGCCCGACCTCTAATGAGCCTTTTAAATCAATCACATATTCAGTATTTTTGTATACATGTAATTCAGTGGTTGAGACATGGACAAAGCAATTTACAGAGGTCTGGTGTGAAACTGTTAATCGTGTAGAGAGACGACTCAGTTACAGTGGTAGTGATTAGAATGGACAGTTGCGATGCTTTAACTCAAATATGACTAAAGCTACGTTCAAATAGCAGGTAAAGTGGCTCAAATCTGATTTTCTCACCGAATCCTGTGTCCTTTTAAGGTGTTTTAAGGTCTTATAAACATCGCTCTTCAGTTACATTACTGTAAATGACCTAGACTCCAGCTAAATGTATTTGTCCAATCTGTCTTCTTTCATTTGGATTGGCCTTATAAGAAGGGGGTGGCCCGACCTCTAATGAGCCTTTTAAATCAATCAATCACATACTCACTATTTTTCATTTTTTATCATTCAGTGGTTGAGACGTAGATGAAGTCATTCAGAGTGTTTTGGTGTGAACTGCTCATTGTAGAGACACATAGATGACTCAGATACAGTGGTGTTGATTGGAACCAGCAATCGCAATGCTTTAAGGCGTTCACACAGCAGGTAAAGTGGCCCAAATCTGATTTCCTCACCAAACGTGATGATTTTAGGCTGTTTACACTGGCTTTCTAATGTGACCTATATCCGACATTTGTCTGAACAGTTCAGGATGATCATGTAGGTGTCGTAGTCTTATGAACACTGCTCTTTCAGTTCCGTTACTGTAAGTTACTGCACTGTCAAATGCAGTAGACACCGCATAACACCACTGCAGACCAGGACAATATCTAAGGAAATAAACCTGTGTTTGGCTGAACCAGTGCTTGAATTTACTGCAAGCCAACAAAGAAATCATGCTAATTTATTTGTATGCATGTGCGTGGGGTGCAGTGGAACATGAATAAAAGGTGCATGGGGAGATGAGTAGTCAGAAAGGTTAGTGGATTAGTTCAAGAAAACTCACACTTCTCTCCTGTGTGCTCTTTGCAGCACAACGGCTTACTGAGCGCTGGCTGTTCTCAGTGTGGATTATTGTGGGCTTTGAGAAGCAGCAGTTTTTCAGATGGTGTTGTTTTAGTTAGTGGCGTTAAGACTTGTCTGGGGGTAATTGTTTTGATTATGTCAGAGTGGGTATCCATCAATATGAAGGGGGGGGGATACTGTACATGGCATTGGGCAAAGCACGCATCCTTGTGTGTGTGTGTGTGTGTGTGGGTGTGTTGGTGGGTTAATTGTAGACTCCAGCTAAATGCATCTGTCCAATCTGTCATCTCTCATTTGGATGACACAACGTAGCCTTATAAGAAGGGGATGGCCTGACCTCTTATGAGCCTTTTAAATCAATCACATAGAAGTACATGTAATTCAGTGGTTGAAAGGTTTTTTTAGGCTGTTCACACTGTCTTTTTAATGTGACCTATGTCCAAAATTCGTCTAAACAGTTCATGCTCCTAAACTGACGCGAATGTGCAAAAGAGCAGTGCATCACGTGAGGTTTCCATTTCATCTTTGCCAGCATCACAGGAGCTATGAAATATGAAAGAGCTTGCTGCAAAAAAAGGGTATGTTATTTAGCCATGGCCATGTATTTGGTTTGAGTCCTTGGTGTCTGCAGCAGCGCCCTCCTGTTAGCCATTTCTTTCTTTGAAACTCTGAAATGTTGCGATATGTGCCTTCTAATTTAGTTTGAGCATCTCCCCAAATATCTATGAGGTCTGTTACCTCACTATGTCCTGGCACTGAGAATCTCTTTCACTGCTGTTGTCCATTTGTTACTAAGAAATAGCAGTTCAGGGGAAATGTGGAGGTCAATCTGGATCTGGAAGACCAAGAAAGCTCTGAGAAAACTGCTTCTGTGCTGGTAAATCAAAACTTTCATATGACTGTAAAGGAAGGTTTAGCTGAGTCAAGAGTGGTGGTGCACCGTTCCACTGTGCAGCATTGCTTGATTAAACATAATATTCATGAAGTCATAAAAAGGAAACATTACCTGCAAACTAGCCACATGCTATATAGCATCTTGACAAGTCAGATGAGTTTTGGAAACAAGTGCTGTGGACTGATGAAGTCCACAAAATGAAACCCTTTGGCCACAAACAGCAAGGGTACGTTTGGAAAAAAAAAAAGGAATTGCAGTTCATGAAAAGCATTGGTGTGGATCTATTGGTCTGGGGATTGTGTTACTGCCAGTGGCATTGGCTATAATAATGGATTTCACAAAATACCAACAAATCCAAATGGTAAATGTCAAACCATCTGTTTAAAGACTGAAGCTGAAAAGAGGATGTCTTCTAAAACAGGATAATGATCGAAAACACATCTCAAAATCCACCATGGACTAACTGAAGAGATATAAACTGAAGCTTCTGGAATGTCTCTCACAGTCCCCTAACTAAATAAAACATTGTAGAAACATTGTGGATAAACCTTAAACAAGCTCTGCAGGGAAGTCGACTCAAGAGTATCTCAGAAATAGAGGCCTTCTGCACAAAAAAGTGGGAGAAAATTCCAAGTACAGGAACTAAAAGACCTTTAGCTGCTATAAAAAGCATTTGCAAGCTGCGATTTCTGCTGAAAGGCATGTTAGTGAGTTCTGACTCAAACATTTGCACAGGCCACATTGATGACGATGATTTGATGTCTGATTGGCTACAGAGGTTGTGTTTACTGCTTCTCAATAAAAAATAAAAAAAACCACCAAAATGTGTAATTTGGCCAAGGGTGCCCAAAATTCCACATACGACTGTAAATTAAAATCACCCCAAATTACTCCCCTCCAGGGCTGAGGTGAACTCATCACAACCTCCACTTCGCTCTGCCAAAACAGGAACCGATCCACCCGGTTACCTCAACGTCTTACTTATACATCACAGAAACCAGATTAAAGGCAAAAAGGAGAAAAGCATTTCCCAGCTTGCTCGTTTTCTCCCTCTCATGCTCACTCTGTTCTTACATTATCTCTTCTGAAAGATCTCTGCATGACTCTGATCTCAGGCTGCTCCAAAACCAAGTTGCATTAGAGTGGGGTCTAAATATCTGAGAGTTTATTAGAAATCTGCAATTGTTTTCTATTAAAGCTGGAAATTAATAAACTGAATGTTTCACAAGATTGAAAACAATGCAACATAGAAAAGTAATGACGAGAAAAAATAAAATATTGAAGATTCTGCAGTATTTCTAGGTAAAAATTCAAATTTAAGATTTTTTTTACATTAGCCATGATATTGCCTTTGTACAAAGTGGCCATTTTCAACTGAAGCAACTGAAGTGTCCAGATGACCTTCACACAGACTTGTGAAGTTCATCCCAGCTGAAGTTCGCACCATCAAATGCTAAGAACTTCTAAATTGTTCAAATATCAAAGTTTCTGCTTTCACTCATCTGTACCAAATTAGAAAATGACACACTAAATGAAATATTTTCACTAATGGTCTCAGACTTCTCAACCCCATTGTATATCTGCAATTTCAGCTTACAGCAGAGTATGTAGCTCTGACTGGTTTTAAATGAAGCACAATAATAAGCAGCCAATCAGAACAGAAGTTGTGTACATGTATAAATCAATCAATAAATAAATGAAAGCTAGATCAGATCACATTTCTCAGATTGTCTTCTCAATTGCTGTAAGAACTCTGTAGTGAAGTCCAATACATTTAGGACCTCTCATTCCCTTCAAGAAGCTAGTACTACAGCTATATCCAATCAAATCAGATCCTTTTTCATTCTTGAATTGGCCCAATATGCTGCAATATTGTCCAATCAAAACAGCTACTCTCATTCTCTTTAAGAACCCAGTGTGCAGCAGCACAGTCCAATCAGTTCAGGACCGCTCATTAACATTATGAAACCAGTGTATTGCAGTACAGTACAATCAATTCAGGACTTCTCATTCACTATAATAACCTAGGCACACTGCAATATCCAATCAAATCAGGTCCTCTCATTCCCTGTATGAGCCTATTGTGCTGCAGTGATGTCCAATCAATTTAGGACCTCTCATTCCCTTTTAGAACCTAGTACTACAGCTATTTCCAATCAAAGCAGGCCCTCTCATTCCCGTATTTGACCCAGTGTGCTACAGTATTGTCAAATCAATTCAGGACCTCTCATTCTCTATAAGAACCTAGGCATGCAGCAGTATCCAATCAGGTCCTCTCATTCCCTTTATGAGCCCATTGTGCTGCAGTGATTTCCAATCAAAAAAGCTACCCTTGATCCCATTAAGAACACAGTGTGCTGCAGCACTGTCAAATCAATTTAGGACCTTTCATTTCCTTCAAGAAGCTAGTACTACAGCTATATCCAATCAAATCAGGTCATTTTCACTCTTTAATTGGCCCAGTATGCTACAATATTGTCCAATCAAAACAGCTACTCTTATTCTCTTTATGAACCCAGTGTGCAGCAGTACTGTCCAATCAATTTATGACTTCTCATTCACTATAAGAACCTAGGCACACAGCAATATCCAATCAAATCAGGTCCTCTGCTTCCCTATATGAGCCCAATGTGCTGCAGTGATTTCCAATCAAAACAGCTACCTTCATTCCATTTAAGAACCCAGTGTGCTGCAGTTATATCCAGTCAATTTAGAACCTCTCATTCCCTTCCAGAACCTAGTACTACAGCTATATCCAAACAAAGCAGGCCCTCTCATTTCCTTGATCAATCCTGTGTCCTACAGTATTGTCAAATCAATTCACGACCTCTCATTCTCTATTGGAACCTAGGCATGCAGCAATATCCAATCAAATCATTGTGCTGCAGTGATTTCCAATCAAAAACCATACCATCAATGAAATCATTGTACTGCAGTGGTGTCCAATCAAATCACCACTTCTCATTCCTGTTAAAAATGTGCTGTAGTGATTTCCAATCAATCTAAGACCTCTGACATCCAGCCAATTCAGGACCCATCCTTCTTCTCATTCCCTTTGAGAACCTTGTCTGCTGCTGTGATATCAACCCAGTGTGCTATAGTGATATCCGATCAATTCAGGACCTCTCATTGCCTTTGAGATTCCAGTGTGCAGCAAGATCCAATCAAATCCACACTTCTCATTCCCTCAAGAACCCTGTGTGCTGCAGTGATGTCCGAGCAAATCAACCCTTCCTACTCTCTTTAAAGACCTAGTGTGCTGCAGTGAAATCCAATCAATTCAGGACCTCTTAGTGCCTTTAAGAATCCAGTTTGTAGCAATATCCAATCCAATCCACATTTCTCATTCACTTAAGAACCCAGTGTGCTGTACTGATATCCAATCAATCTAGGACCTCTTATTTCTTTGGGAAAACCTAAATAATGCAGTGACATCCAGACAATTCAGGACCTGTCATTCTCTTGAACATCTCTTGCTACAGTGATGTTCAATCATGTCAGGACCTCTCATTCCCTTTTAGGAACCCTAGGTGCTGCAGTGATGGGCAATAAAAGCTGGCACTTCTCATTGCCTTAAGGAACCAAGTACTGCAGCAATATCCAATCAAACAATGTCCAATCAAATCAGCACTTCTCATTTCCTTTCAGAGTGCTGTCCAGTGTGCTGCAGTGATATCCAGAAATCAGAGCAAGTCTTCTCATTCTCTATAGAAAAAAAAGCTGTGTCTGGACTTTAAAATATTGCAGAGATGGGATCACAGCGAGAACCATTTCAACACTGATACAATGATGGGATGTTTCTTGGGATACTTCCCAGAAAAGCATTCTTTTTTATCTAACGATAAATAAAGTCTGATTTGTGTAGAAAAGCTTTTTTTTTTTTACAATATAGTAAAACAGTGGAAATAGTCAAGTAGGGTGACTTTTGTGCAGCTATCAGCAATGACCCTCTACCTTTCCTTTGTCTACTTGACCACAGCGTCATGCACCAAAATATTGCTTCCCTCTGTTTCTGCTGCTGTTAGGACAGACCGCTGTGTCCAGCTCGTTCTGAGAGAGGCCACTCTCTCCACAAATAGTGCAAAGGCAGGCTGGTAATGACTTCAGGGCCTGTGGACCCTTGCTTTGATAAGTGAATTTGGATGCCGAATGCTTGGAAGCGGAGGCCGGTTTGAAGCACCTCTTTGGCCGAGGTTGTCACTCTGTACCAAATCCTATTATGCTGTAGGTGTACTCTTTCAGAGGGGCAGATGTAAAAGCTGGGTCGTCTCTCCTGTGGCCTTGCGGTTCATTCATGGTCAATTTTTTCGGCCACCTGCTTTGTATTTCTCTCTGGTTTCTGTTCTGGCTCCACAGCTGCCGCATGCAGAGGTGCTGGCTTTGAATGGGGGTAACTGTTGCTGGGGGTAATCACAGGTCAGTATCACACGCACAGATGTTTCCTGTGCATGTTGTGCATTTTCTCAAATTGTTGACAATGTAAGCTTATAAGCGACAATGCAGGATTGTCTGAAAACAGCAGATTTACAAGCACTGAATATGAATGTCAGATTGAACTAATACGACACAAGCTACATCTCATTAAATTCATACATATACCACTTAAGTCAACCCCAAGAAATTCGAACATTTGCACAAAAACATTTGTACATATTTTTCACAAGGCACTCCAGTCCACTGGTGACATTGTTTTGCCAAAGTCACACAACCCAGCCTGTCATGTATGCGAAGAAGAAAAAAAAAAAAAACAGCAGTGCCACAGCATTCTGATTTTCTCTGTTATAGATGTAAACGTCTTCAGAAAGGTTAAGTTTAGGTTATGTTTAGGGTTAGGGTAAGGGTTTGGTTATGTTCAGGTTATGGTTATGTTTAGGGTTAGAGAAAGGGTTCAGTTAAGTTTAGGTTATGGTTCTGTTTAAGGTTTGGATAAAGATTCAGTTAAGTTTAGGTTATGTTTAGGGTTAGATTAAGTTTAGGTTATGGGTAAGTTTAGGATTAGGATAAAGATTCAGTTAAGTTTAGATTATGAATATGTTTAGGGTTATTGTGAAGATTTGGTTAAGTTTCGGTTAAGGATATATGTAGTGTTAGGGTAAAGGTTAGGTTAAGTTTAGGTAATGGAAATATTAATAGTTAGGGTAAAGGTTAGGTTGAGTTTAGGTTATGGTTATGTTAAGGATAAGGGTTCAGTTAAGTTTAGGTTATGTTTATGTTCAGGGTTAGGGTAAAGATTTGGCATTTTATTTACTTATATTTCAAAAAACGTAGCTTTTTCTTGGAAGTTTTGGCCTCCAGTCTGCATAAACACAGTGTTTTATGTCAATGTGTATAAAGGTTTTTGAAAAACACTCTCCAGGGTGGAGATTTTTGAGAACTCTCTCAGTGTTTTCATGTGGATGGGAAATGCAGCTTTATGAAAATGCTTACATTGAGAAGTTAACTTGTACATGCAAGTTACTCTCTCATTACACTGTGACAATGTCCTGCACTCATATTTGGAAAAAAAAACTACAGTTCAAAAAGCTACAAAAACTGCCTTTCTCTGCCTGATCAAGTGTGTGTGGGCGATTCAGACAGTGGCGCTGCCACAGCAACATAAAAAGTAACACCTTTAGCTTCATTCTGATTTGAGCATGGGGTCCCTTTTTTCCCCCTGGTACAAATTTGGTTTTGAGATTGTGTGAGATTGAGTTTTGGAGACTTGCTGTTTGAATAACATACAGTGAGAAAATTATTACTTGTGCTGTATTGAGGTCCATTTTACCTTCACCTGTTTAAGGCATTTAGCAGATGCTGTTATTTAGAACAACTAACAAAAGCGCTTTACTGTTTACCCAGACAATATCATGAGCTAGGTTGTATAGAATAGGATCCAAAAGATGTCTCAAGCTAGATGCTGTCAAATACAAAAGTCAGTGTGGATACCCAGATACACAAAACTCAACTCACTACACTTTGCCTGTCAAGCAAATCAAGTAAGACATAAGTCCAATTGTAAGTTTTAATAAGTGCGAGATAAGTACTCTTGAAAGAGATGGGTTCAGTCTGTGTTTGAAGACAGCAAGTAACTTTTCCATACAGACAAGCAGGGAAAGTTTGTCCCAGCACTTTTGTTCCAGGACAGAAAAAAGTTTGGATGCTTTTCTTCTGTGGATCTTAAAACATACTTAAAGCTCAAAGGGCTCTTGGTATAATTTTTTTGATCATTGCCATCAAGTACAGAGGGGCTGTTCCATTCTTGGCTCTGTTGGCCAGCATCAGTGTTTTAAATCTGATTCCAGCAGCTACAGGAAGCCAGTAAAAATAAATATAGCAGAGGAGTTATCTGGCTGAATATTGAAGTCATGCAGATGCATTAAAAGTTAAAAGGACCTGATGGTACACATAGGATTACCAGTCAGAAGGAAGTTGCAGTAGTCAAGCCTTGAAATGACATGAGACTAAACATCCGAACAAGTCAAATTCTCTGGATGTTATAAAGGAGAAATCTGCATGACACGTCAGACACAACTAGACCAAGTCTTTGTGCTTCTGTAGATGGAGTGACCAGCGAATTCTCAAAGGAGATGGCCAGATCATGGTGATGTCCAATAGTTCCAGGGATGTACAGCAGCTCTGCCTTGCTGTACTGTTAAAAGTATAAGATTTTTGCAGGTTCTTCCATTTGAAGCTGTGAAAGAACCTCTTAAGGTGCTTGAGGAACCTTAAAGTAAAGGTTTTTAGATAAACGGTTCCTTGAAGGACATTGTGCCACTTCTTTTATAATTTTACAACAAACTTTGTGAAGTGTTAGCACTCTTACTGATCTGGCATGCTCACAAAGGTTGTGTACCAATTTAAAGGTTCTTCACACTCACACATCTCTATTACTAAATTAGTTATTTTATGGCCCCAGGAGGGGTTCTTCTGTGGGAATCCTTTGCACTACATTTATTTTTATGAGTGTAGTGCTGAATAGCACATTCTGTAACCATGTGTGTAAAACTCCCTCAGAAGAAACCTTGGGGAAAACCAAGATTCACAAAGAGGGACCCATCCTCTGGTACTCATAAATTAATGATTTAAAAATGTCCTGTAAAATGTTGGAACCCTATATAATGTACACACACGATGTACATGGATCACAGTCATGCAAAGCCACTGTTATTGTCAGAAATAAGAAAATCTGAATAGCTGGGATGTCACTATGATTTGGATGAATACACTGAAAATGATAAATCATAATGAAGTGCAATTGTGCAAAAACACTGGAAATCCTGTCAGGCGACAGTATCTCCACAGGGTTAAAGCTGTAAAACAACACTCTGAGAAGTGACCACATTTTGTCCAGCACCGAAAAACAACTCAATTAAGCCATGTGACCGCAGGCCATGCGGCATTGTCCAGTTGGAGATGGCCCGCTCCAGCCTCATCCGCCTGACCCTGCGGGGGCGGGGACATCATCACAGCTGACTGAGCGCGCTCTAAACGCCATGAGATTATAGCTCTGAGCTCAAACACGCCAATGCCAAGAACTATCAAACAGACGACTGGTACACACGCAGTGTGGAAAAGGTCAGACTCTTCAGTTAAAGACAGACAACTTAGAGCTACAACACTTCATTTGAGTGGGTTTCTTCAGAAGAGCATACAGCCAAAGTATCACTGTGATCAAGTGATTTTGTTGTTTAGCAAACTATCAGTAACATGTAAAGCAGCAACATATGAATAGCATTGTACACAACGTATTGCACATATCGCCCTATTTATTAAGATTAATAACAAATATTTCAAACAAATGGCTCAGTGGTTATAGAGTTCATATCTAAACTATTCAGTATCTACTATTATATATTATTTAATGTTTTATTTGGCCTCTGCCATAAATTATTCAGTCTCAGCTATGAATTATTCCGTATCTGCTATTAATTATTCAGTGACTGCAATTAATTATTAACTACTGTGAATATATTTATTATACACAATTATCTATTATCTACTATTAATTATTATTATTATTATTATTATTATTATGTATTGCTATGAATTATTCAGAATCTATTAATTATTTAGTATCCACAATAAATTATTTACAATCTACTCTGACTTTTTCAGTATCTACTATAAACTATTCCATTATACACAATTATTCAGTGTACAATTCATTATTTAGTATGAATGATTTAGTATCTTCTATTAAATAGTCAATATCTGATGTAAACAAACCACGCTCTTTAAGAGTTTAAAGGGTTAAAATAGTAAGTAGGCACCCTAAATAAGGTACTCAATGCTGAATATACTCTTAAGGGTACAACCATGTTACAGTGTTTGTACCCTGCAAGTGAGAGTGTAGTCGGCCCAGTTGAAGTTAGAAACAAAATGACTGTTATATAAAAGCAAATGTTATATAAGCAAGAAATACTGTAGTTTTTAGCTTTATTACCCAATACAATGTAACTTAGCTTTATTATTTTATATACGTTTTAGCTACAAAGCTAGCTAATGTTAACAAGGTGTGAATGTTTTTTTTTTTACAAAGCCTATGAAGTACTTCAGACATGGGTGCTGTCCAGAGTGCTGAAAATAGAGATTCTCAGTAAACCTCTCTGTGCTAAATCTCAAAGCAGAATTAAATCTCCACACTCTCTCAAATGATCTATCTATATATATTTTGGGTATATAGTGTCCCAGAATGTAGCATTGATATGACCAGAACCTTGACAGACTATCCAGCATAAAGTGTCCTGCAATTTGCATGGAATGACAGCCAAGAAGTGGGCCAGAACCGGATGTTTCTAATTCTATTGGATTTACTTATTTATACCAACACAGTGCTACACAAACACATATACAAAATATTCCTAATAATAATAGTCATTCTAATACAGTGTTCAATAACACAGCCAACTGTCCGTTAGAGTTGTCAGAATGCATCTCAGCCACTTTTGATCCACCCCAGAACTGCTTAACCTCTGGTTTAACCACTAGATCTACAATAGTTTAAGTGAGTCTTGTCTGGGGAGCTGTCCGTGGTTCTGAAACATCTCAGTGTATTATATTTGAAATGCCACACATCCTAAAAAGCAGTTTACTATTTATGTCAGAAACTGGCAGATATGCTTCAGGGCAAAATGCTTTGTAGGTATTTAAAAAAGAAAAGAATAATTATATAAAATGATAATTATCCATAATTAAAATGTAATCAACATCAATTAATTGTTTGTTAATTAAAAATCACATCCACATAATTACCCAATGCCTCATTTAAATGAAGGTGGGGGTGTTTGCAGGAATGTTATGATGACAAGACTGAGGTAAGGGCAGACTGGAGGAGGAAGCGCGAGAGAAGCTGTAAAGAAAACAGCTAAGGTGGAAAAAATGGCACATTTGGCCCTGAGACTAAATGCTCACTCATTACTCTTCACTTCATCGTTTACTCCATTCCATTAGGTTTTAAATGATAAAGTGGCCCCCGTACCAGGCTTGTGCGCACGTGCACACACACACACGCGCACACACACACACACACACACACACACACACACACACACAGAGACACATATATATGTCCAGTGCATATATGTCCCTGAGAAGACATCTCTCAGTGAACAGGCGACATAAAATTGCAGAGGTGTGGAATGCTCTCCTGACATGCTGTCCTCCTACCAGCCAGTGCAGCTGGACAAACAGATACAGCAGCTGCACTGCTTCACTCAAACAATGAACTCAACCGCTAAACAGACACACATTTAAAAAGTCACAGGTATGTGAGATTCTCAGGTTTGAAAGCAATTAAAGCAGCACATCAACAACCATATTTAACACTTAACACATTTAAATCCTTCTTCTCCTTTAATCCACAAAAGCTGACAGTATTAGTGTTGTTTTTGCTGTTTGGTTGAGTTGTAGAGCTGAGCCCTTGCTGGGATTTGAACTTATGATCTCCTCACACTTGATGAGCAGCAGTTAGACCGTAGGGCCACTCAAGAGCTGTGAACTTACTCTACTTAAAAATACAGTGAATGGAGTGAATTTTACTTTCTCTTCTTTCTTGGACACAAATGTATGTTATGTATGTACATTATTCAGTTTGCAGAGTGGTGCTTGGGAGTGTGTTCTGCATACATTTAACCTAAAACTTCATCAGATAATGAAAACTCAATCAAACAAGCAAGACTTTTAGAATGATGAGGTTTTAGGTCAAATTTATGCAGAATTTAAAGCACCACTTCACAACTAATAATTCTGCATCTACTATAATTTATTTAGCATAATTATTATTTATTATTAATTACCTGCTATGGATAATTTAGTATCTGCTATGAATAACTTCTATGTGAGAGTTTAAAGGATGAAAATCATAATATGATACAAGTACTGTAGATTCCCTAAATAGAGGTACCCAAGATATACACATGAGAGCACCACCCCATTACAGTGTTTTTGCCATGAACGGTAAAGAAAGAGTGTAAGTCTCAAATGGTTTAACAGCTCCAGAGTGGCACAACAGTCTAACTGCCTGCCTGTCAGGGTTCAAATGTATGATCTCTGGTCAACACCACAGTCCTCCATGGTCAGAAGTCTGAGACTAGAAAGGCCTCCCCTAATGTGAAAGGATGTAAAAGTTCTAACATGCAGATGGAAATAAACAAAATACATTTAGGGGGAGGAGCCAAAGACTAAACATTTTACACTATATTTATGCAATTTCAGCTGCGGCTCATTTACTAATGGTTTCGGGCTCAAATTAAAAGGTGTTGTTGGCCAAACTAAGATTCAGGACCTCTTAACCAGAATGAGTGACCTCAAAATACACAAAGGACAAAACAGATTCTTGGTTAACCATAAAGCACAATATGGGTCAATGCCTGAATAACTGCATTTATTTTTTTCCTGTAAACACAAACAGTCTTTAGGCCTGTGCATATACGAGGTCAATGGCATCATTTGGTCACAAAGAAAAGGATGCATGCTCAAATGCTGCGTCTCCTCCGTCACTACTCTGAGCTGCATTTATTCTTACTGAGAAGACACACACACACACACACACACACACACACACACACAAACAGAAGTACACCAAGAATAATAACTGTACATTTGTTTAAGGCTACAGGTGTGGAAAGTAGGCCTTCTTGATTCAGCAGCCTTATGAGCTGTGAAAAACAATAGCCTGGAAATGTCAGAAGTAATCCAGCCATCGTATGCCTTCTCATGCCTGAGTGAGTCTCTCTCGCTCGCTCTCGCGCTCTCTCTCATGCACACCCACTCTACTGCAGCCAGTACAACAAATAGCCTACTCAAAGGTTTCAGAGTCAATCGACATCTGGTAGTTCCAATACACAGAAATGATTTGCGAAGGATGTGCACTGCACCGGTTGCATCATTTCCCTGAAACCGTTATTAGGGGCCTACACCGGAAGGCATTCTGCTAATCCCCCCCGTCTGTGTATCCATCTGTCTGTTTGTCCATCCAGAGAGTTTGTTTCGCCGCTAAAACGCAAAGCAAACATGAAACCATAAAAACAAGCATGAAGATAAACTGTCTTAGGTTGCTCATCCTTTGCTCTGGTTTTCTTTCATTGGTGGTGAAACCCGTCCCATGCCACTTTGCCATTCCATGTGCGGGAGAGCACAATTGGCTGTGCCCTCTTCGGGTGGATTGATGGTGCTCTCTCCCTTCATCACTCTTAAGTGATGTTAGCCAGAATATGTGTCTGTTAGCTGGAGCAATCTAGTCAAGGCTGAAAACATCTGTTAGAATTAAAAATCATCCGTTTAGATTTTGGTTTGTAGATGGTGATGCAGATGGCTGCCAATGTTTCTTGGAGCTCCCATGTCTGTGTTACCTTCTGAATCTCCTTTTAATTAGACTCTTATATTCAGATCTACCGGAGGCATTAGTCACACTCTGATAATGTTCACATTCTCTGTACTCCATGAATACAATTAAAAACTCTATGCATTTAACATTTTTATGCCTTTTAATGACAACGCACCTGTCTGGCCTCACATTGATGGAAGTTTGACATTTGGGGTCTCCTGCTACTCAGTGGAAATTTGACCATCAGACCTTTCTGCTAATCTAATCACCTCAATACAGTGTAGATACTTAATGACGGTCATGAATTAAAGGCATGGCTTTAAATAGGCACATTTCCATGCAGTTTTAAGTGAATAACAAGAGACACACATCACTGAAGTATATTTTGAGCACAGTGTTTAAATGAGCACACTGAGCTTAAACGAGCATGGAGTCTAAATGAGCAAAGCCAGTATGATTGGCTCATTTATATCGATTTATACATATTTATACAGGTGTCGCTGGAAGCAACACCTGGACTGGAAGCACACTGAATCTGTATTGATTACCTTGGCTTTATTATTGGCTTTTATTATGATAAAACTCTTACAAACTTCGACGCCTTGTATCTCTATGTCTATCTCTCAACTTTACAACATTCTAACTTTCAATGGAAGTCAGTGTATTTTTTATTTTCAGTGTATTTTTTAATGGTCATCTTGGATCCATTCATCATGAAATCTTGACACAATGTAAAAAACAACTGCCAGACTCACATTACGTCAACAAGTGAAACTGGCAAAAATAGGGATGCAAAATTTTTGTCCGACAGTGACATTTGCAACCTGGCGACGAGCTCCTAACCAGTAGTTAGGAGTAATAGTCAAGCATAAATGACTGAAACAGTCCACATTATTTTGCCCTATCGACATGACCGCCAAGATAAAATGAGTGTATTAAAAATCCAATACCAGTCTTTATTTATATTACACATTTCATTTTTCTTAGAAGGCTACACCATTACAGCTCAAATGGCTCAACAGCAGGGTAAGAAACTACTGAAGAGAAAAATCAATCAATTCATTACTTTTTTTTACAGTTACTGCATTTGGCAAGCAGTGTTAACCACTTACACCCTGTAAATGGTGTGTATGCTTTGGTGCCCTTACAGCTACATATCAAAGTCTTAGTATGTGTAGGTATTTAATAAGTGTATAGAGGTTCATTTCCAGTCTTTGTTGTCACATATTAAGATTGATAACAATAATCAGCCTGTGGTTCAAGGGGTTAACCAGAGTGACTTTCAGTTTAATTACATTACAGAGGTGGTGAACGTAGTCTTAGGACTCTAGTTGGTGTAGTGGAGTGTGTATGCCAATGTACATGGGGCAGTGGTGTGACCCACTACATGCCAACCACTACATTAACTTAAACAAGACAAATGTATGAGTCACATGTGAACTGAACCGCCTTAATTCGTTGCTGGTTTTACTGTTTGACCTACATGCTAATTACGATCATTTGCATTTGTAGTGCACAGTCGGATACCACCACAGCCTGCTAGTATACACTATTTCATCAAAGGTTGTAACATAATTTAGTGACCATTGAGAGTCAGATCCGGCCAAATTGAAAGCATGTTATTATGACTGTATTTATGGTCTTGACACCACTGCAATAACATTCACAAAAGGTGCCTTTGTGGGATTTGCAGTGTTTGGCCAGCACCATGCTGGATCATGTGTCAACTTGCCACCATATTGGTCCAGGCAATTTCTCATATTTGTTATAAGATTGTACTGAAAAAAATATTATATAAGTCCAAACCAGATCTCATTACACTGAGAACCATATAGTAATATCATTACTATTATTACTACTTGTATAATTTTATGCTATTTGTCAGCCCCTTGGTATCACGCCTTCCCCTGGGGTGATCCCGAGCTGCTGCCCACAGGCCCAAATAAGGGCCGCCTTAGTTTTGTCATGTTCGTGTTCAGGTGTGTTTGGTTCTGTTCACTTGTGTCAGTTCGTGATTCAGTTCTGATTGTTCATTTGTCCTTTTGTTTGGTTCATGTGTTTCACCTGGGACTGGGGGTACTTAAGGAGCCTCAACACCATGGTTCAGTGCTGAGAATTGTATCGTGTGAAACCCTGAGGTCGCTCGAGAGGTTCCCCGAATGACTAGAGGTGTGTTAAGGTCAGCTTCAGCTCGGTATCCACGTTCAGGAGCAGGTCACCCTGCTAACTACGTTAATAGATAGATTATTGTTAATCTATTGTTATTATTATTATTTAATATTATTTATTATACTACATCATATTGTATTTATAGGTAAGAATACGCTTTACTGCTGTACTATACTGTCCTATACTGCTCTACTACTACTGCATCTTATTTTACACTATATTACACTTAAATTCCATACTAGGGTAGTGGTGGCTCGGCGGTTAGAGCTCCGGGCTATTGATGACAGGGTTGTGGGTTTGATACCCAGGCTCTACAAGCTGCCACTGTTGGTCCCTTCAGCAAGGCCCTTCATCCTCTCTGCTCCCCGGGCGCTGGAGCCATCACTCTGTGTGTGTGTGCGCTCACTGCCCCTAGTTCACTAGTGTGTGTGTTCACTACCACAGATGTTGTACATAGTACAGTCAAATATGTGCACCTTTAGTTATACTGTTCTGTATTTTTACTATTTATTTTTTACCATATCACATAAATGTGTTACATACTCCTATTACACCCGAATTTCCCCTCTGGCCATCAGTAAAGGTGTACCTTGTTCTGTCTATCGTCTTTGACTGTAATTGTCAGTCAAAGTATACCCCCTAAATGAGTATACCTGTATTATATACAGGGTTGTAAACACTTGTTGAACCACATCTAAAAATTTTCGCCCCCAAACAAAGTCAAACTTACTTAACCCTTATGCCAATGAGTTCTGGCAGGCTGGGACGGTCTGCATAGAGGGAATTTCTTTTAGACGAGCAGTGGGGAGCTCTAGAATATGACCGTTACTCAACAGCTCAGCTGTATATGTGTAGTGACACTTCATTTTCCACTGTGATTCATGTATTCACTGGTTAATTTGCCATGTTTGCCTTAACTCATAGCAGAAAGCCAATATTCCAGGTGTAAGGTGTAACAGAAAAAATTCCATTCAGAAGCTAGTGCTAGAGAATACCTCCAGCCTAATGAAGGCAGTCGTGTTTGTTTACAGTGTCAGAAATCAGTAGATTTTATGTCAGAAATGTTCTACTGAGGTTATGTGACAGGGTGGTTCAATTATCACTGTTTTAGAATATTACAAGGGAAGCTCTTGAAGTATTTAAGCATTGAAGTACTTAAGCATTTTAATTTTTTTTTAGATGAGCACCCAGAGCTTAAAATGAGCAAGAATGTGAACAGTATGACAGACAAACTTAAAACGCTGTTTATCACAGGGGTTGCTGTGTTTCGGCAGTAATGCAGAGACGCGCTGAATGATGTGTGAAGCAGGTTAGATGAACTAGTGGAACTAAAGCTGATTGTTGGGACACGAAGTTAAACGCTCTACACCGAACATTCAAATCCCACCAGTGGGACGGTACCAACCAGGGACCAGCCACGGCTTGCTAAAGGGAGAATTTATGTATTCTATGATCATTTTCATAATTTGCTGAACTTACATTTACATTTACGGCATTTAGCAGACGCTCTTATCCAGAGCGACTTACAAAAGTGCTTTGCTATTTACCCAAAAAAACCTCAGCTAGTTTGAACAGACTAATAGTTCAAAGATACCTCTAAGCTTTAGACATTACTAAACACAAGTCAATAAGGTGACCATAGTACTCTGCTATTCACCCAAGTATTCTCTGAAGAGGAGGGTCTTCAGTCTGTGTTTGAAGACAGCGAGCGACTCTGCCGTTCAGACACCCAGGGGAAGCTCGTTCCACCACTTCGGTGCCAGGACAGAAAAAAGCCTGGACTCTTGTCCAGCATGTGTTGTTTCTGCTAAAAACTGCAGTGCTGCTGCTGTAGCTGATTTTAAGGCAATAATACACTCCACAATTTCAACATTTAAGTCTGACCAGTAGCTAGCTAAACAGCTCATTTTCCAGTTTCACTGCTGAAGCTGGGAATGGGCTCTCAAAAGTGATGCCTCAGTGGAAAAAGTAAGCTATTTTTGTAGCCTTCTTCCAAAGCAACAGAAAAACTGATGACTCATTTATAGTAGAAGCCAATAGGCAGATGATTCAGGTACTATGAAATAATAAGTAAGTTATTTAGGTGTCAGACTGAAGAACTGAGGTGTGGGCCTACATGCAGGTCCCTGGAGTTTGAGGGTAAAGTATTCAGGGTTTCTTTTCTCCTAACCGGGCAGTGTTCTAGATTTAAGGTTAATGTGTAATATTATTACTGCAAGTGTCCCAACATTGTGTTCTGAATGAAGGACTTTCTAAGCTGTAACCTTTCGAGTTTTGGAGGAATAAATCCAGGCAGCATGACCGATTTCTTGTTGATGGCTGGAAAGAGAGACCTCATTAAAATGCTTCTGGCAGCTGTGCAGGATGATAGCAGAGTGATGCAGCAGGGCATAAACCGTGCCAGCTACTCAGGCTGAGCATAAAACAATACTCTAACAGCTCCAACAGAAGATTTCTAATTACCAAGATCAGTCCTTCGGTTATGCATAGCCGACGAAGGGCTTTTCCTCGCCTGACTTCATTCCCTTTATTAGTTCTGTGGTTTTCTGCTTACGGTTTAAGGTTACTTCAAAGCCACGGCTTGGAGCGAGGCCTGTACAAGAAGACTGGAATACAGCCTAATGTCCTCGTGCAGAAATGCCAAAAATGGAGGTGTCCAGCTTTGATGTCTCGGTAACAACGATATTCCAGCCTCTTCACAGGCCTTTTGCCCTCGTTCTCTGTGACACACGCTCGGACAGAACATTGTATTCCCGTATCTGTGGAGCGTTTCCACAAATACTGATTTATGCATTACTGCAGCTATTGCTAATGCTAATGCTATAGCTCTGGCTTTGCCTTAACTAAAACCAAAGGGATAAAGTAGGGTGAACATAAGCTCCCTAGACAAAAGAATTGTTACCTGGTGTTTAAGGTAGCAGGAGCCTGAAGTTACTACCACCTTAAACACACAAGGCGACACATTTTTATCTTGGTTTCAGGACACTGGGGACATATGATTAGGATGTCATGGCTTGGGGGGCTTCAAGTGGGTCGAATGTGTAGGGCCATAGCAATGTGTGTGTCTGTAGGTGGGTGGGAGTTACCTCTACAACAATGGAGCTGTGTTAATAATAATCTATATGCTTTTATTTATTTATTTATCAAAACTAATGCATAGTTTTTCGAGCCTATATGCCCAAATCTTCTTTTTTTAATTTCAACTGGTTTCTTACATCTACCACTTTTTACATGTATTACATTTTATTTTCATGCCAAAAAAGAAAACTAAAAATATATGAATAAAATAAAAAGTCAGCTGCCATAAAAAAAAAAAAACAAAAAAAACATTTTCCTCAACACTTTTCAGTCCTCCTGGTGTGTCTGACAGGCTATTACTGAGTGATTTGATTGTTTTTGGACCTTTCAAAATATTAGGTCCACTTGGTTCCACAGAGTTTATTAAGGAAACGGCCAAAGTAGGACTGAAATAAGCAGTTTCAAGCAGTTGGGCTCGACAAGGCAGTTGGTCATCCAAAGTACCAAAAGGTCCATGCACATGATGTGTAGCCACACTCATGAAGACTCATATCCCAGAGTACAGAGTGAAGATAATAGTCTTACGCACGTTTTTGACTGTTTTCAGGCACATTCAGTAGACTGTTTCATCCAGGTTTACTAACTTTCCCTCTTACTTGAACTTAGCATGTCGCTAAATTTTAAACCACAGTGGGCTTCTTCCCACCTGTTTTCAGAGCCGGACTTCACCACTTGTTTCAGTGCCTGGATTCCAGCAATTCATTAGTATCTCTTCTCTTTTGTAGAAGGAAGCTCTGAATTCCTGCTGAATCTGTTTGTAAAGTCAGTCAGTTTGTACAACAGATTTTCCTGTTTTTACATTTCACACACATCAAAAAACACTTTTCACTTGCATGAAATGTAGCAGTTGTGGCTTGCATAAACAATACACAGCAACCACAGGTCAAAACAACTGGCTTGAAGAAATCAGCTAAGCCACCTATGATCATTTAATACCTGTGCAACATCCACCACCCTTCATATTACCCTACATCTCACTAAAGTACCACTTTGCTCAGAGAATTATGAATAAAGTAGTGCAATAAGCAATTATTTCCTCACACAGAAATAAGCGCTTTATCCTAAAACATACATATTGACGGTTCAATCAGTTTGTTTTTCATTCTCTCTGGCCACAGTCTCGGAATAGGTTTTGTAATTGGCGCTTTAACTCTCATGAGTCAGATTACTATAAGCTTTATTTGGCAAATCCACAAGCGGCCTAATGCTGGAGAAGAACGAGAAAAAAGAAAAGAAAAGAAAAAACCCTCATATTCACTCCCTTGTCCTTTGGAATTATTGTATTTCTAAATTAATGAAAGTATTCTCTGGCGCCTCGTGGCAATAGCAGTTTTATGGCTGCAGCAAATGAATAAAAACTAAAAGCTGTTTTATGTGCTATGAAGGGAAAACCTAAATGAATGGTGATGTAGATAAATTAATTTAATCATCAGGCTGTAGATTCTTTGTAAACTGTGCTATGTGGCAAAAACATTATGACTAATACATTATTCTTTCTTTCTTCTTCACTTTATGAAAATACAGGGTGCGCTTATACCTTAAAGGTCCAAGCCACCATTCAGAGGTACACCAACCAGCCATAACAATAATACCAGTGACATGTCAAGTTGGGAAACATTGCTCATCTTCATCTACAGTGGCATCTGTCAAGTGGTAGATACATTAGGCAGCAAGTGAACCATCAGTTCTTGAAGACAAATGGGCAAGCATAAGGATGGCTGGGTCATGGGAACATCTCTAAATCATCAGGCAGGTCTTGTGGGATGTTCCTGGTAGGCATGGGTCATACCTATGCAATCCATGACCCAATCCACCATGGTGAGGCCCCACCTCACCATTTACAGGACTTAAATTATCTGCTGCTAACACCATGGTGCCAGATACCACAGGATGCCTTCAGAGGTCTTGTAAAGTCCATTTCTCAAATGCTCAGATCTGCTGGGGGGGCATACTCAATATTAGGCCGGTGGTACTAATGTTATGGCTGATCAACGTAGGAACTGACTGAATTTCAGGATACAAATGTGTACAATTTCTCAGGTTTTACACTGGTAACAAGCTTATGTACATCAGCTGGCATTATATCATTTTCAGGCCCACCTCAGCACACATAGACCAGTCGAGCACAGAAAGTAGGACGGACAGCAGAAGAGAAAAACAGTGCAGGCAGGAGAAGAGGACAGAAATCTCAGAAATCAGTTTCTCTGCTACCAGGTTCTTTATTAGTGTGACAATGCGACACAAGATGAAACCAATTTCACTGCAAGCTGTGTAAGATCATGCTGAGATATAGTATTGTGAGCCAGGCTGGGTAAGTTTTGATAGAAAAAGGCAAGTAAAATGACCAGTCACAGATACTGCATAGACTTAGTGTTAAATAAGGCAGTACATCATCGGATCTTGCTTGCTTGCTACGGACACCTTCAAAAACTGACTAAACCAGATTAAATTCTGAGTAAACGGCAAGATTCTGATAATGGTGGTGATTTTAGTGTGGTTTACATCAGACAGTCTGATTGCCTCTGTGGGGAGTGCCTGAGGCTGAAACATACAAAATCCATCCTACAGTGCATATCTCCCATCTCAGACCACAGCATTTGCTGCTATGGACAAATCTACTAACTTAATACTATTTCTTTTTACTGTAGTAATAAGGAGTAGTCAACTAGCCAATTATTTTTCGAATAGTTGAAAATAATAATCATAATGTCTGAATTTTTTTTTCAGTACTTTTGTCCATTTGTCTAGATAACAGTTCGTCATACAGTGCAAGAAAATATATAAGCAAGTCTGAAACCTGAAATTTCTTAACAACCAGACATGTTTCTAAGTTTGAATCAAGGTCCGAACCAAGGTTTATCATTTTGTTACACTGTCTACATTTAGTCCAGTTAGTTTTGGTGCACTAAACTTTGCAAGATATGCCAATGTACATGGGTTAAATCTTCCTATACTTGACACGGATTTGTTTGTAGAAGGGCGTAGGTCTGACAAGACAAGACAACTAGACAACTACACAACTACACAACTATTCACAATTTGTGTTGGAAACAAACCCATGCATGCAGTGCAGACCAAGGAAACACACACAGCACACGTGCCCAGAGCGGTGGGCAGCCATTGCTGCGGCACGCGGGGAGCAGAAAGCTCTAGGGCCCAACAGTGGCAGCTTGCTGACCCGGGGTATCAAACCCACAACCCTGTCATCTAGAGCTCTAACGGCTAAGCCACCACTGCCACGTTGGCATGTGGTCAATTCGGTGGGTGGGCTTTTCCTGGAAAAATAAACAAACAGAATAATTTTGTAGCTACTTTCTTTTTAATATTATGGTATATCAGCAGCACCAACTTCAGGCACAGTCCTTAAAACTAGTTCAAATCCGCCAAGTGAACACTCATGAAATTGTATCATAGCCAACAAATAAGGAGGAAAAGACGGCAAGCAGTCCTGCGGGTCAAGACAACGTGTCTCCTGCTGCTTTTCTGGTTCTTTTTCTTCTTCTGTTGTCTGATGGGTGGTGACAGCCTGCCTCAACTTCCTGCAATTGGTCCGAAAGTTGAAACCATCCCCAAAAAAATGTTTGCACACTGCAAACAAACCAGACCAAGGTTTAGTTGATCTGCACTGAGACCACCTCTTTTGGTTGGACAAAATTTTGGTCCTTTGGTTCAGACCATGGTTCACACCTACCAACAAACTGAAAATTCTAATTGTCCGGACCAAACTAGGTAGGTGTGAAAGCACCCTTAGACATGCACCTTACATGATGCTATGGCATTGTTTTTAGCTCTGCAACAGATTGATCTGTATTGATTTGTAAAGACTGCAGGAAAAACTACTATTTAAGGTCAGTTTGAGGTTTTTCTTTTTTTGCTGTTCGTATGAAAGTGCGAGTGCCCTTGGCCTCTGTAGTCTTTTATAACATAAAGAAAAAAATCTAACAAAAATCACAACGTAAAAAATAAAAACATTCTCTGACCTTGATAAGCAAGCCAGGCCTGAGGCATATCACCAACATCAATTAGAAACCTTCAGCTGAAACAAATTGCAGAGTGTTATACATTATCTGACTCTCCAAACCTTGTGTGAACACTTGTGCAACCATGGGCTCCTCTAAGCAGCTGTCAAAAGATCTGAAAATGAAAGTAATCGATGCCCACAGGGCAGGAGAAGGCTATAAGAAGCTAGCCAGGCATTTTCCGCTTGTGGTTTCTACATTGTGGAATGTTAATAAGAAATGTGGAGGTCAAGAGGAGATCTGGGAAACAGAAATCTCTTTGAGAGAACTGTTCGTATTCTCGTCAGACAGGCCTATCAAAACCCTTGTTTGACTGCCAAGAACCTGCGGGAAGGTTTAGCTGAGTCAAGAGTGGTGGTGAACCGTTCCGCAAACTAAAGCTTTTAAAATGGGCATCATGGTCTTCTCACCTTAAGATCATGCAACATTTGTGAACATACCTTAAACAAGGTGTAAAGCAAGGTGTGGATATGATTTCAAAACTGGAGGCCTTCTTCAAGAAAGACTGGGGAAGAAATCCAACTACAGGAACTGAAAAACGTTCAGCTGCTACAGAGTTTTACCAATTGGGGTGTTTGTAAGTCCTGACTCTAAAAGGTGTCAAACATTTTAGACAGGCCATATTGATCATCTTTATTGTTTTTATGTTTGTGTAAAATGTGTAAAAATGTGTTATTTGTTCGGCCAAGAGTGCAAGGTTAAATTGCCTGACAAGAACTTTCTGGAACTATCAGAGGTCTAAATGAATCATGTGACCACCAAGCATTTTGAACTTTATGGGACTCTCTCTCTACAAGGCTCTGATACAAGGAGAAACTAGTTCAAATCTGCCAAATGAACGAGCTTGTTATGTGCCAATTATATTGCATCCAACAGATAATGAAGAAAAGATGGCAAGCAATTCTGCGAGTCTTGGCAACTTGGAAATCTCTTCTTCCGTTTTGTCGTCTTCTTTTTCTGTTGTCTGATGGGTGACGATAGCCTGCCTAAACTGCCTGCAATTGGTCCAAAAGTCCCACCCCTGCAAATAACCGGACCATGGTTCAGTTGATACACATGCATTTTGCTTGGACCAAATTAATATGACCAAATTTCAACTTCCTGGAACTATCAGAGGTCTGCATGAATCATGTGACCCCCAAGCATTTTGAACTTCTGTTCACACAACTCTCTCTACAGGACTCTGGTGTGAGGAGAACCAAGAAAGGAGGAGCGTATAGCTCCTCTTTGGTCTCACAGACTTAAGATTTCAAAATAAAAGCCCAGACAACACTGTGCAGAGGTCCAGCATGGTTATCATTTTTGATCTGTGTTCATTTGTTATATTTTGGTTTACAAAGTTGGTAAAGTGATGTTCAAGTCAACCCTGATGCCTCAGGTCTCTCCCACACAGTGAGGTATTCAGTTTATTACTTCAATAATGGTATTGGATCAGTATCAGGCATCGATCGATACGTAAAATGTTTGTATCGGCATTGGAACTGAAAAAGCACCCACTTCCATTACTTGTTGACAACACTGGCCTCACAGCACCAAACTGAAGAAGCAAACTTCAGATCCTGAACATGTCTTGACTGAAGAACTTTATTTGGAGTTATGGGGTAAATTCCATTTTTCGCTGAGCTTTTACTTTGAGTGGGTCTTGAGAGAGTAATCTTCAAACTAGCAACGACTGAGAATTGTCGTAAATCTTGCAGTTACCTGTTTCGCACCCCTGTGAGGATCTGGAGAGCACAATCCATTAGACAGAATGAGCCATCAACATGATCACGGCTCTGAGCCGTCAAGGGACTCGTAGGACCCCACAATGCCATATGTGAACTATTAACATCTGAGTTCCAATAAATCTTATGAATAATGAAAATACATGCCGCGCATCCCGAGCCCGTTCCTAGGAGATCGAGGCAAGAGCCGAAGACTGGATGCAATATGAAAGGGGCTGGGGTGGTAAATCACCTCCCTTGGAGATACTGGTTGAAAAATAGGCTGCCTCCAGCTTACCTTTGAGTTCTGTTGTTACAACAGAGTTGACAAACTTACTGTGCGCCCTCCAATTTAGGAAGGTAATGCCTAAGAGTGTGTGGAACTGCCTGACATGTTGGAAAGGAGCACAGGTAGGATGATACCCCAGTAGCTGAGGCTTCAATACAGCTGTCAATTACAATTAAAATGTAAACTGATATATCGCAAACAATTATGCAAATAAAGACACTGTTCTATTAGGCTTTCACAAGACAATGCATTCATACAAACGTTGGAATCTTTGAATCGTTGAGAAGCAGGGTTGAGGAGAAATGGATTACATGCCATAGTGATACATAGTCAGTATGCAAAATAGGTGATTGTATTCCATTATTAATTACAAAAAAAAGGATAATACAGTGATTATAGATTATATATATATATATATATATATATATATATATATATATATATATATATATATATACACACTAGCAAGCATAAAACCCTAAACAAATTCTGACGAAATATGCAGTTTCACATGGCCTGAGGCATTTAACCCCAACGAATGGTGGTAGTATCTTACTTTAGAGCCATTTTGCTGCCAGTGGAACTTGTACATTGCACAAAGTGGATGAAATAATGAAGGAGGACTACCTCAAAATTCATCAGCATAACCTCAAACCATCTGCTAGATAGTTCAAACTTGGACACAATTGGTTGTTTTAACAGTACAATGGGCCTCATTCACCAAAATCTTCCTAGGAATTTGTTCTAGAGAATAGTCCAAACCAAAAGTCGAGGTCAGATTCATGATGTGATTTTAAACCACAGAATTGTTCACAGATATGCTCTTGTAATGATGGATCCCATTGTCCTCATAAATCGAAAAAAAAAACCTCAAATAAGAAGACATTTGTGAATATCAAAATATTGGAAATCTGCACAAGTGGGTAATATAAGGTCCAATGACCCCAAAACACACATCAAGCAGGCCAACAATGGGTTTTTGGAATGGCCTTCCCAAAGTCCTGACCTCAACTCTATTGAAAATATGTAGACAATATGTAAAAGTCGGGTCCATGCTAGGAAACTGACTCATGAAGCGTGATCAAATATCTAACCGGAATTCTGCCAGAAAATGGCTATGAAAAGCATCTGGTCGAGGTGTAACTTGCTGAGGAACATTTAACCAAATATTAGGTCTTTTATAGACATTTTGATCCAAACATGAAAAACTTGTTGTTCACTCATTCCTCAGAAGGAAATGTTTGGTTAGTAGAATGAACGTTAGCTCTGAACGTTATAATGTTGGTTCCTAGAGTGTTCAGTCTCAGAGTGTTTCCTGGGTGTTCCTACTATGTACTTGCAGCCTTCTGACATACGAGCGCCATACGTCTTTTTTTTTTCTTCTTTCGCTTCGATTGCATATAGTTCAGTACATACGCAAAGCGAACCAGGACTAGAATTTTACAGTGTATAATTTTCTTGCTTGGTCCGGTCAAGTAGAACACACCCTTAAGCTTTTTTGTACATTTAGAAGAGTATTTAATTCTATGTGTAAATAAATGCTCAAATTCTGTAGCTTGAAAAATCTTTTATGATAGATTCATTCATTATTATTTATCAATGTAATTATTGTGTTTTTAGTGTTGGGGAAACTTACTGCAGATAATTACATAATGTCCGTAAACGTTCTGTCTAACTGGGAATGTTGTGTAAGAAACTTTCTATTAACGTTGTGATGTAAACCATTATGACATCACTCGTTTTCAGAACTTTCCTCCTACGTTATTTCTGTAATGTTACAGGCTAACCTTCCTGGAACCTTTGAAAAACATTGATGGATGTTCCAGGACCGTCCTCTGCTAGCTGGGAAAGAGCAAGTCAAAGAAGTCACTGAAAGCCAAATAGTGCCGTGGTCCATTATGTCTATTATGAGCTTATACAAACCTTCCACCATAACTGTTTATCCCAATTCCGAAGCAAATGAGAGAGAGAGAGAGAGAGAGAGAGAGAGAGAGAGAGAGAGAGAATGTAAAAACACGAGGAGATTACGTGACTCCATAACCAACCTGCGGCGGTACTGTGGTGTGAGATGGTATCAAGGCAGACATTATAAAGAAGAAAAGAAAAATACCCAGATGGAGCGCTGTAAAGCCATCAAAACAGCTCAGACAAATTATCTCCAACCCAGTGTGATTTTTACTTCTCGTTTCAGGAGCTAGTGAGTATGAAAATGGGTTTTGAAGGCTCACGGCAGCTGAACCACAGGAGGCTTTGCCTCGAGAGTTTCTTCCCTTCTTCTCCAAATAAAAACAAAATGGCTGGCTGGTGAGAAGTGATATTCCACATAATTAATCTTTTGAAGCCAAGCTGAAGCGGGACCATGCTCGCAAGCTCTTCGAGGGTAATTCCAAAAAAAAAAAAACAAGGAAAAAACAAGCTTTATTCAGATGATCGTTTATCAACGTAAAATCCAAATCTTTGGAAGTTTTTTTTCTTGGATTTTAGACTTTCAAACATGGAGTTCAAATGAGAACTGTCTATTTTGTTCTTTTGGGCCTCAGCTTGAACTTAAATGCTATTGGCTAAGATAGCGTGTGTGACGTCCTCAGCTTTTATTGACAAGATTCCAGATCGGAGCAACTAAGAGGAGTTTTTAGGAGTTGCACTTTCCTTTGCTGGCCCGGCACACACCCCTCTTTAATCTGTCTGAGTAAACAAGGCTTGGTTCGCACAGGTTCGGCGGCGCATTTTGATCACGCCAGGCTGACAGGGAACACCTGTTGACGAGCAGGGAGAGATAAGAGGTTGTCAGGCATTCCGCAGCTGTGGGGATCTCCCTGGAATACCAATGCTCCGGGATAAATAACTTCTCAAGGTAATTCTATTCCAAGGTCTCCAGGCGACAGGGCACCCGGCAATCGTAATTAGCCGAGATAATGCGAGGCAACTGGGTTCAAGAGCGCCACCCGTAATCTATTGGATGGACATCCCATGAATGAGTGAGGTGGTTTCTTCAGGTATCTGAATGGAAAGTGGCAAACATGGCCATGCATATCTATTTGGACAAGAGTTATGAATGTTGAATGGTAATCATATGAAGTCAAGTCATATCCGAGGGTATATTTTTCACAGCTTACTACTCGCAGCTTATATCGCATTTTGTGATAATTGGAAATGTGTCAAGTGATCCGGCAGTCCGTACGCTCTGGCTGATTAAAGTTTTAAGTCAAGCAGCATTCAGTCATCTTAGGCCGGTTTAGATCTTTACAAGAAAGCTGTGGTTTCTTGAAACTTACATAAAACTCCCTTTCACTTGTGTTGCATTATATAAAGCTTCTGGCCACTCACTGAAACTGCTCTGAAGAAGCAAATTCCAAGAAACAACCCATCAAAATTGCTCAGAAGAATTGCTATACTGTGTGATTACCACAAATGACAACCAGTCCATCAATATCTGTTACAGTGTGATGTGGGGTTTAGACTCAAGTGCAGTTTAAACTTTGATTTATTATTATTAAATGAAACTACTCCTCTTATGGTGTGTGCTTGGTGACTGTTGGTTGAGCTCCCAACCCTGGTAATGGGAGACCAGTGTACTTCCACTGCACCACCACAGCTGAGAGGTGGCAGTATAAACACTGTTCATAAGCAACATAGAAAACGGCGGGAAAACAAACAAAGGAAAAACCAGGAGTGATGTTTGCTCAAACTAAAGACAACTCAAATGCTTTTCTCTTTTAACTTCAGCTTCTTGCTGTTCACAACTTGAACTGTTTCTTTTAACATCAGCTTTTCTTCACTGTTCACAACTTAAACCCACTGTTACCATTCACCCCTCTACAAAGGTGCGACGGGGAAGTGTGTTTGGCTGGGTGTATTTATACTGTGCCACCCAGGTGGGTCTGGTCAGCGTTGATTACCACTGGGGATTCTGGGGCTTGGAATTCTTTGCTCCAACCCCACCAGCTTTCATACTTTGCTGGCCGAGCCCCCTGCTGGTGGCTGATGGTACATGCTGCCTGCTCACAATATCGAGGAATTAAGCAGAGGATGGCCTTTTAGAATAATGTTGCTTAACTAGCTAACCGAGCCTACTGGTGACCGCTCAGCTGTGTAAGGTTCCCCATCACAGCATGAACATCTGTAAAGCTGTACTGGTTATGATCTTAGACCAACGTGACTACAATTGAGAGGGAGGTTAAACATCTGTTCATATGTTTATATGGTGTTATTTTTTTAACCACCATGTAGAATATATGGCTGCTGTCCAATGTTTTTAGTTTTGGCCATTATTTAAATCATGTAGCTGCTTCTGTGCACTGTATAAATATTTCTGGACAAATAGACTAATAGAAATACTCTAAATAATCTAAATAAGATCTTATTTTACATGAATTTCTATTCAAAGTAAAGATCATTTTTGCCATATTAAAGCCATCATTTGGAGATGCATGTTTTTCTTTGGACAACGACAACATTGGTTAAAGGTAACACAGATGAATTATCATCACAACACAATCAGCTTAGTTACATGTTAAAGTGGAGTAAATAATGTAATAAGGCTTAACTACATTTGCCATGTTTTGTAAATGAGACAAATACAACACATTAAAACAGAGATTATGTCAACTATATCCAGAAGTGCTGTATTGGGGTGGGGGGTTTAAGAGACATGGTAGGCATATATTTATATAAGCTAAAATATAGCAAATAATATCCAAAATCCCTTGCAGTGCCCCATATGTATATATACTATACTATATAGACTATATATAGATAAATATAAAGTTCTATTGTCTTTTCCCTTGAAGAACCTAGTTTTTAAAGTTAACTGTGGGACATTAGCAAGCATGTAAGAAAAATTTCAGTCATTGTCGGGCAAAACGGGCTGTTTTTCATTTTATTTGACAGAATGGGAATCTGGCAGTTGTTCTTTAAATTTTGTCAATATTTCATGATGAATGGACCAATAGAAACAGAAATGCTTCAGAATGACATGCAATAAAATATTTTTATAATAAAAGCTTTTTTCCTTCTACTATGAAGTTGCAAATTTGGAAATTCAAAGGTTTGTGTGACAGACAATAAACCTGTACTGTAAACAACTTAAAACAATAATAAAAAGAAAATAATAAAAAGACAAATACTACTACAAATGACAAACACAAGCCCTACTATATATTTAATATATATATATATATATATATATATATATATATATATATATATATATATATATATATATACACTATAATATATAAATATTGTCCAAAAGCCTTTCATAATCTATTCAAAAGCTTTAAGATTTAGAAGCAGAAAATAAAGAAGCTTGGCAAACAACAGCTGGTAAACTGTTCCACAATCATGGAGCATTAACAGCAGTAAACAGACATCAGTACAATGTAATGCAATTAGAAAAAAAAGGTGCTACAAAGGCTTCTTTGTAGCCATTTTATGTTCTATAAAGAAATAAAGTGGTTATTTACTGATTTAAGAGTTAATACTTTTAGTTAATCTTTTTTTTTAAAAAGGTTCTATATGTAACTAAGAATCGTTGTACTTTTATGTTTAGGACCTTTAAGGAGCTTTATAATTATAATGGACATTGATCCTGCTTTTGTTGAAGTTACTGTTTCTACTATTCAGGGAAGACTTATTATGTACTGTAATTTGGAGCGTTGCTGTGAGGTTTTGATTGCATTCAGTGACAAGAGCGGTAATCAGGTCAGGATATTGGATAAATCACCACCACACCTTATCCCCAATTCCCCAGCTCATCCTAAAATGACTGGATGGAGCACCAACCATCACTGCCAGGCGTAGGCTTTATACAACTCCAGCCCACGTCTGGCATTAGGCAGCCAATAGGTTCATGTTTATCTGCTCCAGAGAGTCCTATTCTATTGGCAGTACTTATATACAGGGACTAGACAAGCTATGTGTGTGCACTGCACATCTGTTTCAGCAATGGGTGCAGCGCAAAGTAGCTGAATGCATCACTAGAAGGGGTGTCCACAAACATTTGAACATTCAGGGTTGGTTTCCCCACACAGGGATTAGGCCTAGTCATGGACTACAGAGCATTCTGAAGGCTAATTCTCCATTGAAAGTAAAATTTAGTCTAGGACTAGGCTTAATCCCTGTTGTGTGAAACCAGCTAATGGTGTATATGACGAAGACTAGTTAGTCATCATGCTAACTCGTTTAAAGCTCTAATGAGCTACATTTGCGTTGCCATTTCAGTGCTAATGTGCCAGTCATAAACACCTAATGTTATAAAACCTCCTCCACGGTTTGACCTTCAATGTTTAATTGGGCTCCAAACACAAACAGATATTAATAAACTTGTCTTTGACAACCCAGACCATGAGAGTCCTGATAACCGTTCTTGAAAAGGTGACCTAGTTCACAGCGTGGAGAAAACATGATTTATGATGCCTTTGAAGACGCCCTGGCATCAGCTCTTTAGATCTTCAAACACAAATGAACCGAGCCACTCACAAAGCAATATAATTTTTTCCACATGTAATAAGCAGGTTGTGGAAGGGGTTCATCGCTGGTACGGCAGCACACACCTGGAGCCACGGAGAGCAGCTCTGAATACATGCAGGTGCAAGTGGCTTACATCTGAAGCTACAGGAACACAGTAGAAATTAGCAGAGCCTGACATGAACGAGTTGCCAACAGCCTATTTATATCCCACAAACAATACCTAGCAAAATTCCCACTGCTGAATTTACCAACAGGGCTCATTGTCAAGTCCAGCTGGACAACAAATTCAATACCGTAGGTTAAAAAGTCAAGCACATACAGTCAGGCAGACTCTGGCATTTTAGAACATTCCATTGCTTTGCCTTAGTATGGTATCCCACCCAAGTGCCATTCCTGTTTTTCAGCATTTGACTGAATCTAAGCAGAATATAGAGCTTTATACATTTCATAGTTCCTGCTGCTACTTCTATCAGCAGTCACATCATCAATAAACACCAGTGACTGCGTTCCATTGGCAGCCATACATGCCATAACAGTGCCTCCACCGTGCTTGACAGATGATGGTGGTGTGCTTTGGATCATGAAACCTTCCTTTTCTTCTCCATGCTCAAGTTACTCCACGGTTCATCTGTCCGAAGCATCTTGTTCCAGAACTGGGCAGCCTCCTTGAGAGTGTTCTTGACTTGTCTGGCTGAGTCTGTGCCGGTTGGCTCTAGTCTGCAGATTCTTTTGTCAGTCGGAGGCGACAGTTGGAGAGAGAACTGAGTAGTGTGTGAAGGGTGCAAGCTTTGCTTTTTGGCCTCCAAATTGAGTCTCAGGCCAGTAGGAACGTATCTCTGAGCGTAACCTAGTAGTTTTTACTGGTCAGAGACTCAATGTGAACAAGTCCTGTCAACAGCCAATGAAAATTCAGCACAAAATGTGCAGTTTTTAAATTTTACATTAATTTTAAATGATGCAGCAGCTCAATTCCAGTACTAGTACATGTCCCATACTGCAATACCATTTAAGGTGGAAAGGAAATTCCTGTAAGAACCCAATGTCTGCCTCGTAGGTAGGGTAACCTCCAATATGTGCTGTGCTACACACCTCCATCTTCCTCTGCAGTCTGTACAGACTACGCTGACCCCATCTTCCTACCCACAACCTCACCCAAAGGTCAGTTTGGTTCAGCCGCAGGTTCAAGTGGTTTAATGTATGATCCCTGGCCACTTAGTGTGCAATGGACATGTTAATAGTCGTGTAGTGTATCCAAGGCTTTAGCTATCTTCTATGGTCTTTAGGCTTTTCTTTTAAAAAAATGAACCAAACAGATTATTTAGCCATTCCTAAACCTTCTTCTGCCTCTCTGATGGGTTTGTTTGGTTGTTTCAGCCCCATGATGGCCTCCTTCACTTCAATCAATGCCTCTTTGGACCACATATTAGGAGCTTATCTTCTGTCAGAAGTGCAGGTTCCAAACTTTAAATCCATATATTTATGCAGTGGTGCATTCTAAGACTTCATACATAGGGTGGTCATTAGTTGGGCACAGGGGTCCAGAACCCATAAGCCCCCAAAAATGTGTAATTATCAGAGGCATACCCAGAACTTTCTTTCTAACTGGCTGTTAGAATGCTTCCACCCACTCATCTGACAGAAAGTAGTTCAGCGCATGGTGAGATTGCCAGACACCAGCAGGGCCAGGAGAAAGTAAGATTTTAAAAATGTCAACTTGTTTGTAATGCTTCCTCCATGTTCTCCCTGATCAGCTGGTCGTTAGCACATTCTCGTCCACATGCATTCATTTCCAGGAACGGCAATATATAGAATGTCGAAGCAGAGAAGGGTGGGTATTTTGTATTTGACTCAAATAACCATATTCTGATTTCTCTTGCCACTACCAACGACCCCACCAACCATCATATCAACATTTTTGTTCTTTGCTAATAAGTCGGCTTCTTGTTCCACCTTAAATGGTGCAGTAGTTGGCTTAGCTTATTATTTCCTCTGCATCTCTGTATTTTAAGGCAGAATTAAAAATTTGAACATTAAAAAGTCAAATACAGTTAGATCTACACTGTATATGTTGTGTACACTCCAGTTGGGGTGTGCATTAATGATGCATTGAATGCTGTTTAAAATGCCACAGTCAAAATCCTTTTTTTCAATCTTTAAACTGTGTGGAAACTGTTTCTCTGGAGTGACCCATTTACCCACTGTAATGTAGATTTGGTCATTTCCTTTCATTTGCTACTAATGGCTACCTCATTTATACAGTCCTTGAATCGCCACTAGTTAATTGGCTATTAACTAGCCAATATGACTCAGAAAACATGATCTGTTCAAATTCTTCCTTTTTTAAGTGAACACTAGTTTATAAACATTGATGTCAGATGAATTGATGATATCAGATGAACTTATCTGAAGCATATTTTAGACACGGTTTAAAGACAGACAGTAAGGACAGCTCAAAGGGCCTGTGACTGACAGGGGCCCAGTGTAATATCTTTTCATGGAGCCTATAATTGCTGCTAGCGCCCCAAAAGTCTAGTGAAAACACTGGTGGGAATTGATTCGATTAAGACATTTCGAAAGTCTACCAGCCTTATATGTATATCTCACCAATTATATATTTTTTTACACATATCATACAAAGCTATAAATCAATAAGTCATTGGTTAAGTCAATAAGTCAACGCAAATGAGAATTTGCTATCATCTAGATCCACAGAGCGGCTAACCTTAGTCAAACAGCGGCTAACCAGTGAGGCCTAGCTCACATTTTTCAGCTGGTTAGCTAACTGAAATGTTATATTCATTTCACATTGGCGCGTAGACCGTGTTTTAGGAGGGGTGTTGGTAATAGTGAAGGACATAAGAACAGCGTTACTCTGAGAAATACAAACAACTCGCTCTCATTTACTCTTAGCTATATTCATATCAGGATCCCTGGGGATAAAGGAATGTGAAAAAGACTAATACAGGCAGGACAAGGGGAAAACGCTGAGTACTCAGTTCTGACACCTGTGCTGGCCAGCATTACAATAAAGTAACGTGGGGGGAGATAGCGGGCCATCTACCCAAGAATTGTGCTCTCTCAGGCTCCATTTGCTGAAGACAGGCAGGCAGCATGACCCTGGATTCGAACCAGTGATCCTTGTCCGCTGGACTAATCAGCAGTGCAGACTCAAACCTGCCAATACAAAATACATTGCAAGTGTAATCCTAATGTACCAAAGTAATTAATTATGTCATTATCTCATTACATGAGATACATCAAGTGATTAAGTGATTACATAATGCAAATACAATACAACGGTTCCTGCAGGACTGGTTCTTTGATAGGAAAGAAGTGCTAGAATATCAACATTTCTTTCAAGTTTTGTACCCTGGTTATGGAAAATAGGAGATTCTGTGATGTTTGCTGAAATGTTATCTGGTGCATTAGCTTTTCAAATGGAGAATCATTTGCTGTGCAGCTAAAACAAACTTCACTTTTAGGCCATCAACGAGGACATCACTTCTGAAAGTTTTTACAGGTCCTCTTATCTTTCTCTTTCCAAGTTGGGCTGCAAAATGCTTTTATAGTAGATGGTGGTGAGCAGCGTTTGAAAAGCAGCACAAATGCTAAAGTCTGAATTCTCATATGATCTCCTATCAGTACTGCTTGAACAGCTAGATGCACCTGCGCCTCTTCATATTCCTCTTTATTTGAACTACTGAACTCGCGTCAAACAGGAATCCCTACTTGAAATGCAAGACAGTTCAAAATCACTCATCTAAGGCTCCAAAACTATCCTTGACTTAGATGTGCAGTTCTAGGAAGAACTTTATATGGTACAGACAGTTATATTATATGCTGGTTTTTGAACCTTGAAAAGGTCCTTCACATTCACACAGTATTAACACACCTGTGTTCTAAAAGGGACCTAAAATCAAACTGTATTTTCCATGGCACAGTTGAATAATGAGAGTCGGGATAGTGGTACATGGAACTGACATGACCATGAACCTCAAACAGTGTTGTGTTTAACCAAAACAGAGCTCCTAAAACTCGAGTTTTAACAACAGTCTTAACTTATATTTACATAAACCCCACCCACTACTAAAAAACTAGCAAAAAATATGGTGGAATAGATTCTGGAGAGCACATTGCCTTCAGACTCTTCTGGTTATGAAAAACTTGGGTTGGTACTTAAAGCAGGCCTCATGACCAAAGTTTTTCCTGTGCCAGTGTTCCCCACATAGAGGAAGCTAAAACTTGCATGCATGCTTTGAAGAAAAGCAAGTGGGGATCTGTGCTCGGCTAAAAGCAAACGCTAGCTTTTTCCACTGCTTCTCTCCAGTGTCTGCTTCCTTAAAAACAAACAGGACTACGTCAGCTGAATCGAACTGGAGCTAAACACACATCAGAAGAGAAGGAATTGGCTACTTCAGCTTTCTAACAGCACATGGCACTGGGAGGACACAGGGAGACAGCAGCACTATCTGCTAATCATTTTTCGAGAATAATCATACTGTTTTTGTCACAGTGTTGAAACAATGCTTATCCCACTGGAGACTACAGACGTGCTAGTGTCAAATTTGATGTTACTGTTAACATCTTTGCGATAAAACAGCACAGAAATATGGTTGTAGAGCCCTTCTTTTCCATTGCATCTGGTTGCTGATTGTACGTGACTCGCATCCAGAGTTACGAGGCTTTGAAGACGCATGAATTCCTGTGTTCGTCATCTGTCTCACATCTGCAATTGCTGAATTTGTGCGTCCATCTATGTTTTGTGCAAAACTGACCAATGGACACTCAGAAACCTGTCTTTTGTCTCTCGCCATTTATATGCTATACTATTCAGGCATACGTCTTCTTCCACATGAGTGTAGGTATCATAGGTTCATAGGAAATATGAAAAATGACTAAAATATGACTTCAGTTCTTTGGTACTTAGGATCAGAGTAGTGCTTCACACAGTGCTCTGGGTCACACGGGGTCTCATTGAGAAAGCTGAGATGGTTCTGAATATTTTGATATAAAATGTGTGTATTACCTAATATGCAAGGGCCTTTAAATGCGAATTTAAGCCGATATGCACAAATTGAGAAAATGCCCTTAAGACATTTTTTGCCTCAACAAGTCATTTTTATCCAACTTCTTATTTATATGTCACAAAAAAATCCCAAAATTTTAAATGGTTCCAAAATAACATTTAAAAGGTTCATCAAAAGACGTTCTTTAATGTCATTTGAAACAAAAAAAATACTCATTGTTACCATTATTTTTTAAGGGTGTAGATATAAACAGCGATTGGGATTTGGACCAAAAAAATCTCCTTATAGGAGCTTTAGAAACAGCAGAAAAACAAGCCCTCTGGTCTATGTTCTATGCTTTCCATGGATCAGAGATTTGTCCGCTTTCCCTAATGGTCTTAGCGAGTAACTGTCTATTTATTCGCTGACAAATCACAGTGTACACAGAATGTCAGCATATCGTGGGCTTATCGCGGGATAAAGCGCGCTGTGTAAACTAACCTTGTTATTGGACCACAGCCACTCCTCACCATGCCAACCCGCAGCACCAGTCAAACCGCATTAAATGCTCAGTAATGGGCTGAATGACTGACATTAAAAGCTTTCTGAGCCTTGATACCTCAATAGCCTTTTCATTACAGCTGCTCTCTTCTGGAATGTAATGGCCAGAGCACTTCAATTTCAGAAGGCTTCTTGAAGTGTTGGTTTCGGTCCCCATTTTGTGTTTATTCAGGTTTTTTTTTGTGCTTCTCTTTATGAAATGTCACAGTATGGTCATTACAGTGACTATTAAGATATCATGTTTTATCAAACCAGCATGCTTGAGATGCTCACAGACATGTACACACGCATGCACTCTAGTTCGTCCCCAAAGCATTCGACCCCATTGTATGTTGACACTTGGAAGAGGGTTTCAGTTTCTGGGTAAGACTTCAATTAAAACCCTATCACAGATACTCCCTCAGCACATGCAACTGTCAGTACAAGCAAATACTAAACATATATTCAACAAATGCAGGACCTCTTGTAAATACGTTATTCTACTGTATACTGGATACTGTATACTGTATCAGGACTGTAGCAATGTGTATGTGTGAGGGTGGAAATACCTCATAAACCATACAGCTACAGAATGTACATTAAAACAAGCACATTCACTCATTTAGCAAGACCAATCATCTCTTTCAGTTCAGCATATAACGTACCTCTACTGCTAAGGCGTACTTGAAACCCCCCAGCCACGCCATCCTAACTACAGTGGATACTTGTGTGCCCCCAGTGTCCTCTTGTTTGAAAACAAAAATATGGTCCCGCTAGCATGTGGATTAAATGTTAAGATGAGGATCAACACAGTCAACCAGGTGTGTCCAAATGTTTAAAGACATATAAATATATAGTATAGACATATAGATGGATAGATGGATGGATGTATTAAAGAAAACATATTTATAAAAAACAGACACAGGGTGAGGGGAAACCCAGGGAGAGGAGTTCTGTAGACTACTGGATAAGTTCAGCCAGTCTGCCTGGAACTTGTTTTTCACTGCAAATCATTGCATAAGGTCGTATCCCACATTTGTCGCTTCTTGCATGCGTGTTTTCGTTTGGAGAAGAGAATGTGTAGAGGGAACAGCACAAAAAGTTGACCACTTTGCAAGTACCACTTTTAAAACCAATAGACCGGACTTTTATCATTTTGTTGGGGAAAAGAATCGTTCCTCTAACTGGCATGAGCACTCGTCTATTGAAAAGCCCTTTTCTTTCTAATTCAGCATTTTCACTGCAGGTTTTATGTAATGGCTCAAACAGCAAACTACTTCAATAGTAGATCTGCAATGACAAGACCACCGGGATATATTTCAGTATGCTGGTATGTGATTTGAATGGAGTCAGTGCTTGACTCGTGCAAGCAAGTGTAAAGGATGTTAAGAGATGTTAAAAAATACAGTTCAGTGGGATGGGTTGGCTTTTGGCAGAAGCTCTAACCCTTACTATCGATGATAGGCTGTGAGTTCTTAACCAGGGCTCGGCCCACTGTTGGGCCCTTAACCCTCTCTGCTCCCTAGGCGTCGCAGTAAAGATGGGGGTCAAATTCCATCTGCGTCCAATATAAATGGTGGGTATGGTTGTCTTGTCTTGTCTAAACGTACCTTTAGGTAGAGGGTTGATCACAAGCTTGCAGAGGCGGGGCCTAGAGAGGCACAGGCAGAGTAGAAAGCAGCCAATCAGAAGCTTTCACGCTTTGTGTGTTCCTGTGGAAACCTGTGCATGTGTAAACAAGCGATATGTCACCGCCCACTTCCATGTAACAGCTGAAAAATTCCATTCTTATTCATTATCAACTGAGGGCGGAGCTACAGACGCAGCAGAGCTGAATTTTTAACCACTAGGTGGAGCACTAGCCATGTTTGTAACAGCAGCAGAGTAATTAATTAGTAGGAAATGGACAAATTGTTGGACAAATCACTAATTTTAGCCAAATGCACCAAGAGCAACTTTGAACAACCTTGCTTTTCTGACAGTTTTCTTCATTTTGATGCCAACAAAATGACAGACTTACCAATCTCAATCTCTCAAAATGTAAATCATAGTTTGTCATACCTCAGAACTCTATCTGCACTTCCAACAATGTTTCAATGAACCACAAGTGTGAATTCATATAAAATTACACCATGCTCTTGTTATTACTGGTGATAACTGCAACCTCTGAGGATAAAAATGGGGGCGTATGTGTTGTTATCGGATGGACGACTGAACAAACACTTCAGAAAGGCTTTCTGTGTGAACTGGCCTCGACAGAGAATCGGGCTTTGTAGCTTCTTTGCGGCTCTCACAGCCACATCTGCTGCTTTCTGAGCACTCCTTTGAGTTTCCCAGCATGAAAGTCAGAGCCGAGAGGAGACCTTGTGCTCCATTCTCGCTGCGTTCGCTGGGAAAATCACTAGATAGTCTACTTTGTTGCCTCATTACAGATAGCTGTAATGAAAGCCAGGGAAAAAGCATGTACTTGTCAGAGTGGGCCTGAGCCTGTTGATAAATCATCCCAATTAGCCGTCACCTTCACGAAGTGACCTCTTGTTTACACAGAACCTGCTTCATTTGCAACCGCCGCTTGTAGTGTGTGGAAACCAGAGTACAGGCCTTAGCCTCCACTTGGACCCAGAGCTCAAAAATGGCTTTACAGATAAAGCACTAGCGTTTAGGAAATAGTAGGAAGATAAGTTTGTAGAGACACAGTTCCGTAACCCTATACTGGATGGTTTGCTATAGATGCCTTGTAGATGGTCAGCTAAAGGTCTGTTAAATGCAAATGAACTCTTGGCTGAATGCACATGAATCTATGTTAAATGTAACCCAACACCTATTCCCAACCCTAACCTTACCACTTTAGAGTTAGGTTTAGGATTAATTAAGGTTAGGGTTAGGGTTGATCCAATGGAAAGGTTAAGGTTAGGGTTAGAGTTGGGTGTAGGGTTACATTCAATAGGCAACCATTTACATTCAGAGTTCACTTGCACTTAATAGATATTCAGTTGAATGTTAGTTGAATGTCAGGTAAGCATCAGAGTAAAGTGTTACCAAAAAAACTCAAAACTTTAGAATTATGAGATTTTGACACAACTGCTAGATTCAAAATATGTCAAAAAGGAAAAGAAACAGGGGGCTCAGAGTGACTCAGCAGTCTAATGCACTAATACTATGGCCCGGCTTTGGCAAGTTTAAATCCAGAGCCATGCTGCCTTGCCATCAGCAGCCACAGCCTGAGAGAGCACAATTGGCCGTGCTCTCCGAATGCATAGATGGCGCTTAAAGTGATGTTGACAGCACAGGCATCTATTAGCAGGTGTGGCAAAACAGGGGACATTGGTGGCAGTTTGAAAAGAGGCGGTGGCTGGCTTTGCATGTATCGAATGTTCGAATCCCGGGTCATGCTGCTCGCCATCAGCAGCCAGAGTCTGATGGAGCACAATTGGCTTTGCTCTCTCTTAGGGGTGGGTTGATGGCACTCCAAGCACAGGTGTCTGTTAGCTGTTGAATCAGAGCTTTCCTCTGAGTGCAGTTCGAAAAGAGGCAGTGGTTTCACGTGTTGGAGCAGACATGGTAGTGATGGGGGAGTTCACATGAGCAGGGATTGGGTGATTGGCCTTCAAAATTGGGGTCGAAAATGGGGTAGAATTAGAAATAAATGATAAAAAACACTTTCTGATTGGGAATTTATTTCTATTTAATAGATTATTTAAATTACACCCCTTGTTCAATCAGACAGAAGTTGTACTCAGAATGACCTCAATCAGACTACTCTATTTCGACTGAGGTGTGTGTACATGGACGCATTTTATTCCGATTGAGATATTCATCCATTAGATTATCAGGCTGCATGTAAACGTGGCTAATGAGGTTAGACAGGAGCGCAAAAAATAGACACATAAGAGAAGGTAAACAGGAGGAAAAACGCAAGACTGACCAGTTTCACTCGGTTGTTTGTTAATTAACATCAATGAGAGAAAAGTAATTAAAACCAACAACAGATGGTTTTAACAGATGGTCATGGAGGGCTGGTGTCCAGCATCGTTTGGTGATTTCTCTGCTCAAACATACCTACTCAACCTGCCATTTAACCGATGAGTGGAATCAGATATGTTCAAGCAGGGAAATCACTGGACTCTTCTGGGCACTGGCCATTCAGGACAGGAGTTGAAGAACTCTGATGTACAGTAGATCTACACAGTGTATATTTATTGAGTTTCTAAAGCTTACAGTGTTTTCTGGACAGTATACAGTACAAAAGGTAGGCTTATCTATAGTAGGTCATTTTTATATTATATATTATATTATTTTCCTGTTCTAGCATAAAACAACAAGATGAAGACGCCATGTGAGAGGTAGTGTAAAGCTAGCATTGGCTGCATATTAAGGCGTAGAGTAAGGCCTTGTATTATAGTCCTGTTATTACAAATAACAACATAGTCATTTTTTTAGAGGTTAGTGGTGAGTGACCTTATTTGTCGTTAACAGTTAAAGGAAGAAATCATAAAGTTGCTGTCCTTTTTGAAGGATGTTTACCTGCAAAGGCTTCAGGAGTCTTATAGGGCCTGTTTACACCTGGCTTTAACAGGTGTTCTGTATCCAGATAGTATCTGGATCTACTTTGACTGGATTATGTTTACACTTGTCATTAAAATAAGTGCCCAATGTTACTAGTGTTACCTGTTATCAGTGTTACTTATGCACAAAAATATGGGCAGTGGTGGCTCCGCGGTTAGAGCACCAGGCTATTGATTGTGCTTGAGCAAGGCCCTTCTTCCTCCCTGCTCCTTGGGTGCCCCAGCAATGGCCGTGCACTGCTCTGGCCACGTGTTCTCACTGTCACTGTGTGTGTTTGATCACTAGTACGGAGGAGTTAAAGGCTGTTCCATCTGTGTCCAACACTAATAGTGAATGAGGTTGTCTGGTTTTGTCTTGTTAGTGTAGATTACTAATGTTTTTGAGGCACAACTCAATACATATTGTTGACCAAACTGGTCAGGAGAACCTTTGACTAGACTAAGTTGAGTTAAGTTGAGCTACTGTCTCATTATAGGTCGGCCTGTTCTGTCATATATATGAAACATGGTGTCCTGAATTTGCATAATTCCAATATAACATGTGCTATGACACAGTTGCTGTTGAAAAGAGTCTTTAGCTACTGTACATTTGACTCTTCTACAACTCTTAATAAGTCATGACCTTGTGCTTTGCACTGAAGCTTTGGAGCTGCTGTTTAATTAATATTACCGTGTCTATATGGGACCTGTAATGTGATAACACGGACAGGATAAGGTTACCGGAGCGATTTCGAGTTGTCAAAACCTGCTGGGAGACAGATTTAACAATTATCGGTCCTTATGATTGGGATGAATGTTTTGTTTATGCGCTCAAATTGCATTAGAGTCCATGCAGTTTCAATACCTTGGGGGGAAAAATGAGAAAAAAAGAACCTGTGTCAGCACTTTGTTCTAGCTGGTCGTTCTGTTCAATATTTAACCGACGAGCAAGGGCAAGACTCACGTCTTTGGAAAATGATGGCAATTCCGAATCGCTTTTTAATGTAGCCGGGGTAAATTTTAAGCAACGGGTTAGCAGAATTAGCATAATTTACGACAATTTGAGGTAATGGAGGTTTTGACAGGTCTTCACTCAGGCGGAGGGAGATAAATAAGTAAATAAATAAATAAGTGAATAAATGAAAGACTGGAATTTGCGTAGGCTTCTGCGAGCGCAGACAGGCGTGCACAGCGAGCGCCCAAATGTTTTCGCATTCACACTGGGAGTAATTATGGGCCTGGGATGAGGTTATTGTGCCATTTGTTTTAGTGTGCTTTCGCAGGCCTTCATGTGGAAACCGAATAGAGGGGGGTTGGGTGGGGTGGAGGTGGGAGGGGTCATTTGGAAAGCAAGCGTGGCCTTTAAGCTCCACTGGCCACTACAGCAAGCCCCCTGAACCCAGTCAGAGCTTAAAACTTGCAGTCAGAACTATTCCTTAACCCAGAAATAAAGGACAGGCTTTTCCAACAGGCCACTGTTGTTTGAGCCAGACAGAGAAACCTATGAAAGTGCCTTCTTAAGCCATCTTTCTCTCAGTGGTAGTGGTAGACGTGACTGACTCACGTCCAGGATTTCTCTTTCTGTTTATAGGTCTATCACACAACACTCACATGCTTTGTTCTCATCCACACACAATGTGTGCCTTGCTTTCTCCTTCACATCTCACCCACACAAACGTGATACTGCGTTCTCCCATTTAGTGTAACACATACTGTCTGTTTCTCTCACTCAAATATTGGAAACTATGCAGAGCAGTGGGCCCCCAGGACTGGGCTTAGGAACAATTGATCTAGAACTAGTCATCAGACATCAGTATTTGGACTCACTAGAGCTCTTGTGGGTGAGTGCAGTGAAATATTCACAGCAATATTCAAGTGCAAGGCTTACCCAGTAGATGTTTCTACTGTAGTGAAAAAGGGGACAAAGGTATTTATACGGAAATTGTGACCTGGGTAAAAAGTGCCAGGCTCAAAAGGTTGGAGCTGCGATGCTAACAGGAACAGCAGCCAGACTCAACAGCTTTGGAGTAGGTTAGCCTCGATGCTAACAGCCAGGCAGGACATGGGGTGAAGGGGCAGTCACAGAGAGACGCCAGCAGTCTCTCACCCTGACATGGCGGCAAAGGCCTCATGAATGCAGGCTGAAATCGCTAGTGAAATCGATGCATCCCTTGTCTAACTGCTCACTTGTGCTTAGCGGCTTAGTCTTAGTCGGTCTAATTCGCTACCACCTTGCCTATACCGCTTTGCCATCAGCGTCCAGAGCCTGAGTGCGCACAACTGGCCGTGCTCTCTTTGGGTGGGTAGATGGCACTCTCTCCACCATCATCACTCTTAAGCGATGTTGACCACCACAGGCATCTGTTAGCTGGGACCAGGCGCTTTTCTCCAAACATGTTGGCTGTCTGGCAGTGCAACACTGACAGAGGCAGTGGCTGGCTTGTATGCATGTATCGGATTGGCAGTACCAAATTGTGAAAAAAAGAGAAAAAATAAAATGTATAAAGAAATGAAATAAAAAAGGATGCTCATCAAAACACACACACTACTCATCCACACATAATGGGCAGCTGAGTGGCCCTCAGTTCCTGCGCCAGTACTGTTGGGCATTTTGTCAGTTTGTGGCCAGTCTCACAGTATAAGACCACCAAGCCTGTAGCATAGATACATCATCTCCAAACAACTGCAAATAAAGCACGATCCACCCCCCCTCTGTTCACATTCAGATCCAGTTTCTGTCTGTTGACCCCATTCTTTCCTCAAACAGCAGAAGCCCTTTAAATATGTAGAGCTTCCGCACACTCAATTGGCAAAAAAAAAAAAAAGTGCATCTGAGAAACTGGATGAAGATCACTGCTGTATTTTCCAAATATCACAGAAATGGCTGAAATGGGTTAGGCTGCAATATCTGATCCTGGATCACCAAGCCCATTTTCAAAGCTGCCACTGAGCGCAGGAAAAAAATCAATTTGCCAAAAGAAATATGTCAAGCCTTACTGGCCTCACGCAATGTTTCTGTGGACCTCAGAGATGATGCAAAGCTTCAGTCAGAAACTTGCTTTGGCCTTCTCTGCATGGTGAGGTTCCCTGCTTTGGAGATTGCTACATAGCCCACATCATTAAACATCCACTACAAAAAAAAAAAAAAACCTTCATGAAAGCTTCCTAACCCTCAAGCCTGAAGCCATCTGATCTTTCTGTGTTGATCTCTTACTGGGGTTCAGCCAGGGACAGGCGTCCAGCCTCCAGATGGTTTCGGAGTAAGTGTCCTCCTATTGGACAACTAGAGGTCCTGCACAGTCCCCCTAATGAGGAGCCCTTCTGTCAGAGTCTGGGCACATATGGGCATGGTCAATCCCAGCTCCACCTTTTCTTTCAAGCTACGGTTTCAACTGACTTGCCCATAGTAGGCTCAGGATATGTAGTCCACATATAGCAGTATAGCAGATTGGGACTACAGAATACTTGAAAACACAACTACTACTTAAGCAATGTCAATCACATCAAGTACTTGTCTCTCTTCATCTTGGTCATACACTGCTGCCCTTACAGTCTCCTGTAAAATGTTTTAATGCACCTTGGAATTCAATGATCACAAGGCCTCCAGGTCCTGAGGCAGCAAACCTATACTATGATACTCCCTCCATCATGCTTCACAGTTGGGATGAGGTTTTCGGTGTTGGTGTGCGGTGTTCTTTTTCTGCCACCATAGGGCCTGTTTACACCTGGCATTATCACACGTTTTTCGTGATTGGACCACGTTCATATTTCACTTGTCCGCATGAAAAGCCAGGTGTAAACACCTAAAAAGATGCATTGTGACCAGATTACGATCGGATCACTCAAACCACATTCGAAGGTGGTCAGAGATGGATCTTGTCCACATTCAGCACCAGTGTAAATGGAATGCTTTTTTTGTGATTAGATTTTTTATAGGACGTAAAATGGATATTGTGTAGGTATGTGTATGGTAATGGATATGTATGTGTAGGTGTGCTTTTTACACTGGAAAGTCAAATGGGATCTTGTGGTCACACTGGGGATGCATTTTAATGACCATTATAAACAGAATCTGGTCAAAATAGATCCAGGCACAACCCGTATACGAAAAGCATGTCAACACTAGGTGTAAACAGGCCCATAGTGTTGTGCATTTGTGCTAACAAGATTGGAATCCAAGTTATTTTGGAATTATTTCTATTGGTCCATTTATTATGGAATTTTGATACAATGCAAAAAACCCCCAAAAACTGCCAGATTCACATTCTGTCAAAAAGCGAAAAACAAAAATGGAAATAGAAGGTTTTTACATGACAGCAACGATTTGTATTCAGTATTCTTGTACACTGTATAGCTTAAAGTAGTGTTTGAAGGCATATTCAGTCTGTCAAGACGTCTAGCTGATCATTTCCTGTCGGGATAAAATTCCATCTCGTATGAGTGGTGCAGTCAGACCCCAGATCTAGAGTCATTTCTACTTTTGAACCATCTCGTCTCTTTTTAGCTTTATAAAGATCTACCCATCTATCAAGTACTCTTTCTGTGTCCCATGTTAAGACGTTAAATCAGAAGAGCACAACACTGCCTGGCAACACCTTGAAGAACAGCCACACCTGGGACGAGCTGACATTAGCCTGGAATTAAAATAAGACCATCACAGGTAACATGCCAAGCTCGCTCACCACACTGGGGATTGAACCGTGCCATGATATAAACTCCAGGGGGACGCATTTTTGCGAGAACACAAAGTGGAGGTTATCTGTGTCTTCAGGCATCACACAGAATGTGAAAATGATATTTAGCCAATAACGTGGGGCTTCAGCAAACCTGGAACACATAAGCACCCATGATTGACAGATAGCCCTCCAAGAATTAAGATAAGAAAGGCACGAGTGCAGAGGAAAGTAGGTGGTTGTCAAAATGTCAGCTTCAGGGTTTCTTTTTTGCTCTTTTTTTAAGCTCCATTTTTAGGTGAGATGAATTCACCCATGTGGCATAAACTCTTTAGGACCTCAGGAGTTACTTTGATAGGATTATCATTTTAGAGATACTCTTTAAGAGGACCACAAAAATCCCTCACACGTCATAATATTGTGACCTTCTTGGAAGTGATAGGTTTAAACAGAAGTTCAGAGCAGATGTATAATGGAAATGAAAGTGGCAGCAACTAGGCTGCAAAATTTAACCAGTCAAGTCCTGCTGCTTCAAGACTACCTACAGACATTCCTACCTACAGTGTTCACATATGAACTCCGGAAAATGTCTGGATAATCAGGTCCGGACATTATCCAGAGTCGCCCTTTCACACATGTAGCCTACTATAGGAAACACTCCATGGGGTTTAGTGCCATGGTGACGGGAAAACTTGCATTGACGTACGCTGGTATAACACACTTCAACACTTGCTGTTAAGGCAAAACAGGTTAGTGTATTCATATTATTATATTTATATTAAGATTAATATATAGTATCTGCCTAATAGTATTAGTGTGTAGTATGCAATTGAGATGCAGCCTTGGTTTCGCACATATTGTTTGAGAAACGTCTTTAATGAATTCTCCAAAAAAATACCTGCTCTATTCACACATGAGCTCCCTCAGACATTACCCGGACTTTGTGCTAGGGGACCGGCAGGATGAAGTCTTGGCAATGTCCAGTACTTGCGGTTACTGTGAATGTCTGAAAAAGGTGATTCTTCAAGCATTCTACAGTAAAGGCGATTACATAGAGAACAGTGACCACTCACCACCCTTACTGCAAAGCATTCCTTGAGTGACGCCATAGAAGAACCCCTTTTGGTTCCATAAAGAACCATTTCTGTAAAGGAGCTCTGAGTGTGAAGAACCTTTAGATTGGTACTGAACCTTTTCTTTCTGTAGACCTTTAAAAGGTTCTTTACACACACATCTATACAATGTCTATTAATATCATCTGTATTTGATCTGAGAATCTGTGATTTTCTATTCTAGGTAGTTGAGAGTTCAGAACATGCCATCAGCATATTATACATGTAGGAGAAGTCTGTAAAAGAAGGAGAGAACTTTGGGCTGGCATTCAGACTGCTTCTGCTTTGAGCTAAAAAGCCCAGACCCTCTCTGATAAGTGGAGCTAGGACTAAGAGATAAAAGGCGGTGACAAGGTTGTTGTGGGTTGCAAAGATGAAATTTCTAGAATGCTAAATTTGCAGGAGGAGAGGCTTCAGGCATGTTCCTCCTCCCAAACTTCAGAACTGCACTGTACTTTGGCACAGTACGGTCAGTGTACTGTCAGCATCGACACCACACCCAGCTGTGAAAAATAACACGAGAAAGGACACGAGAGTGAGGATGCTCCAATTACAATCACCTAGGATATTTGTAGGCCTTGTTTTTCTGTCCTGCTCAAACACGTCTGAGAGAGAACCCACTCGTCTGGTCGTGCACTTCATCAATGCCAAGGCCCAGTGGCTTCCACGCAGGCTGACTTTATATAACTCCACTTTACGAGGCACTAGATCCTCATGCCGCACGTCAGCTTCCAGCCACAGCGAGAGCATGATGCGAAGGATGGCGTGGGGTGACCTTGGAAAATGCTCACTGTGCTACATTTCAGGAGGGCTTTGTCACGGTACTACACACACACACACACACACACACACACACACACACACACACACACACACACACACACACACACACACAGACAAGCACACAATCTTGTTTGAGTGTCTTTATGTGTCAGAATAGATTCGGCCTTCTTATGGCATTTACAACTCCTGTCAGGGATGTTTACAATAGAATTACTGTTCCACAGATTACACTTTACAAACTACAGTTGCCCTCCTTTACAGACACATAAAAGGCTTTTACTGGGTGTGGATGCAGCTTATTTTAACTTTAAAAGAGACCTCCAGCCATCAGCAAAATTCAGATTCTACAATTTCCAGTGTGCTGGTTGTATACCAACTGTAGAACCTACATTCTCCAATATACAGGTTCTATATCCATTAAAGATCCTACATTTTCCACTGTACAGGCTCTGTACTCATTCCAGGTCCTACATTTCCCAGTGTACAGGTTTCTTGTATACCCAGTTGTATACCAATTGTTCCAATTAGTAAACCTACATGCTCCTATATACAGGTTCTATACCTATTACAGAACCCACATTCTCCAATGCACAGATTGCATATCCTTTGGAAGTACATGTCCTAGAGTTTCCGGTGTGTAGGTCGGATACCATCTGCAGAACCTTGATTCTCCAATGTACAGTTTTTACAACAATTAAAGAAGATACACCATCTAATGTACCGATTCTGTATCAATTTAAGAACCTATATTCTCAGATGTACAGTTTACAACCCTATTATAAAACCTACATTCTACAGTTTACAGTTTTTATGCCCATTACAGATCTTACATTCTCCAATATACAGGTTCAATACCAATAAGAGAACCTACATTCTCTGATGTAAATGTTCCATAACCATTACAGATCCTACATTCTCCAATATACAGGTTCAATACCAATAAGAGAACCTACATTCTCTGATGTAAATGTTCCATAACCATTACAGATCCTACATTCTCCAATATACAGGTTACGTGTATACCACTTCTAGAACCTAAATTCTTCAATAAACATGTTTTATACCAATTACAAGCTACATAAGCTACAGTCTCCAAAATACAAGTTCATTATAAATTACAGAACATGTATTCTCTGATACACAGGTTCTATACCAATTACCAAACCAGTACTGATTATATATGAATTACAGATCCTGCATTCTCCATACGAATTACAAAACCTGCATTCTCATTTTTGTCCTACATTTTTAAAAACCAAGGTCCCAAAAGGGGTTCTGTAGAATGAAGACATTGAATAACAATGTTTGGTTTGCTGAAGAACACTTGGATGTTTTTCTTAAGATGATTGTGAAAAAAACATTGAAAGGATGTTCAGTGCTAATTGATGTATTTTCCTAGAACCATTTAAGAAGTGTATAAGAGTAAGAGTGTCCTCACTGCATTTAAAAGGACAGTCCATCAACTGTTTCTTTTCACTCCCCTAAAAAATATCAAAGGTCATGCATGTTTTAACTTAATGAAGTGAAATAAATCTCTCCAGGTATTGCTGGTCATCATTAAAACTTTCAGACTATAAAAAATATTATTTCCCCAGAAAGTCGACAAGTTGAATTATCAGTGGGGTACCCTGTCAGTCAGACAAAACCTCCAAAATGCATAAGCACTACATTGTAAGGAATAATTACAAACAATGGTAATCATAAATATTTTCATATTCTATGGTGTTATTATATATATTATATATATATATATATATATATGGCACACTTGCTAACGAAAAATCTAGCAATGTGATAACATGCGCAAGCTGAAGTGGAGGGGGGGTTCAGGCTAGCAAAAACTGTTTCTAATAAGTATGGAGGCATTTTGAACTTTTGAATGAGAATCCTAACAAACTAAGCCATTCCCCAATTATCTGGGCAGATTTAATGCAGGCAGTAAGTTTATTTACAGGCTAATTCAAAATAAATGTTCTGTATATCTCTGCTGTGCTCATCATAACACAGAAAAATATGACCACACTGACCATCTGCCTTGTGATTTATACAGGCCAGGTCAATCTTTCAGTTTAGACCTATTAGCTGTTTGTTGTGCAGGAAAAAGAGACTGAAGACAAACATATGCTTTTTCATGTTAAATATTTCACAATCTACATCACAAAAAATTTCTGGTCTGGGTGACTATGTTGCGATACACCAAAAAGAGTCCATGGGCAAGACTCCTAACACTACGTTGGCCCACCTCTGTAATACAAGTAACCTTGTAAGTCGCTCTGGGTGGGGCTAAGGGTGTCGGTTAAATGCCATGAATGTGAAATGTCATTCTCTATAGCACCAAAAAGGGTTCCACTACCATTACATATCTCATTCATATGGAACCAAATGTGGTTCTTCTATTTGCTTGCCTAAAGAACCTTTTAGCTATCTGCTGCATCTGTAGCATACAGTCACTTTCAACAAACAATAATTAAGAGACACTTCTCTGCACTTAGTAAGAGAACAGAAAACCGTTTGACCCTCAGTCAATGGGTTTTCTGTTCTTTGCCTTGTCCAGGAAAAAGGGAAACAATTATTGTCTGTGGTAATCAACCGTGAACTGCAGATGTGGTAGATCGGGTTTAGATTGAAAAACATCAGAATACTCCTTTAAAGAACCATTAGGTTGTTCTCGAAAAGTGAGTTCTCAAAGAAGCAACATCAATGCAGAATGCTTGGGCTTCCATTAGAGCAGAAATAAATGAACTGTATCCCCCTGCGACCACTGGTAAACCTCTCCTGGGTTAGCAATGTGGCTTCTTATGCTGGATCAACACTGGAAATAATGTGTTGTCACAACCTTCAAAGCTTTGAATCAGTTTTTTTTTTTGCAGCTTGCCAAAATCCTTTACCAGTGTTTTAGAAAAGAAACAAGCTTACTGCAGCCTGATATTGTAGGGATCAAGGCCAATCCAGGCCTATTTTAGTAGACTGGGTAACGGCTACTTTAATCCCAAATCCCAATCCAGTTTCAAGTCTTTGTTTAAACCACAGTGACCTGGTGTCCTCAAGGTGTCTTAAACGGACATTATTGTCTATCCGGCTGCAGTACAGACATTCTCAGAAGGTAAATAAAAGAGTTGAGAGTCTGCAGTATTTTACAGTGGAACATGAAAACAGATCATAATAGGTGATAACACTGAGGTTGCACAGGTCTCAAAATACTCGCCTTTAAGGGTTAACTGAACACCTGAACGCATTTGTGATGTTTTGTTGAATTCAATTAAAATGTATGTTATGGTACGCTGCCAGAGTAAGGGTGTGCATGCAATGTTGACTTTCATATTTGCTTCAAAAACCCTGTTAACTTTGAATTTCTGGGTCTGTTCATTCCATTCCATTTTATTTTTTAGCTCACTGCTGTGGTGGGCTTGGTTTCTGGCATGGAAAAGCAGCTCTAGCAGTGTTTCCAAATTAGGTAAGCACTACCTCGGAGAGTAATTTCCTTATACTGTTCTGCAAAAGAACAGAAAAGCTCAGAAAAAAGTAACTGGGAAGGTGTTTCAGCATCATCTTATTGGCTTTAAATGAACATTTGATGGTAAAAAAACATCCAAATTATTGCTCATGATAGTAAACTGTATTTAAATGTGGTATAATTATTTATCATGCTGGTGTTGCACAGGCCCCAAAAGCTCAAATATGTATTAGATATGATACACTTGGCTTCAAAGGTTAACTGAACTACACATTTGTGACGTTTTGTTGTATTTGACAAATATTAGACTTCAGAGAATTGAGAGGTAAGGGCTATTTAAAAATGGACAGAACAAGACAATCTTATTAATATTATTATTATTATTATTATTATTAGTAGTAGTAGTAGTACAAGAAGTATTAATAGTATAAGTAGTAGTGGCATTACTATAAGTAGTAATAGTAGTAGCAGTAACCGTAGTAGTATTAGCAGTAGTAGTAGTAGCAGTAGTAATAGTAGTGGCAACAGTAGTAGTAGTAGTAATAGCAATAGTAGTGGCAGCAGCAGTAGTAGTAGTAGTAATAGTAGTGGCAGCAGTAGTAAGAGTATTAGTAGTAGCAGTAGTAATAATAGTAGTAGCAATAGTAGTGGCAGTACTAGTAGTAATAGCATTATAGTATTACTATTTGTATTTAGTAGTAAATAATATTATTTGAAGAACCCTTTCTTTTAAGAGGGTCCAAGTGGATTTTTTGTAGCAATGACACAGTAGAACCACATTTGCTTCCCTAAATAACCTTTTAGCTATCTGTTACATCTGTAGCATACAGTCACTTTCCACAAACAATAATTAAGAGACTTCTCTGCACTTAGTAAGAGAACAGAAAACCGTTTTACCCTCAGTCAATGGGTTTTCTGTTCTTTGCCTTGTCCAGGAAAAAGGAAAACAATTATTGTCTGTGGTAATCAACCGTGAACTGCAGATGGGTGGATCGGGTTTAGATTGAAAAACACCAGAATACTCCTTTAAAGAACCATCCATTAGTTTTTTTTATAAGTGAGTTCTCAAAGAAGCAACATCAATGCAGAATGCTTGGGCTTCCATTAGAGCAGAAATAAATGCACTGCATCCCCCTGCTACCACTTGTAAACTTCTCCTGGGTTAGCAATGTGGCTCAACACTGGAAATAGCGTGTGGTCACAACCTTCAAAGCTTTGAGTCTGTTTAGTCCACTAGTAATAGTAATGGCAGTAGCAGTAATAGCAATATTAGTGGCAGTAGTAGTAGTATTAATAGCAGTAAAAGTAGCAGTAACAGCACCAGCAATAGTAGCAGCAGTAGTAGTAGTAGCAATAGTAGTAATATTAGTAGCAGTAACAGTGGTAGTGTAAGCAGCAATAGTAGCAGCAAAAGTATTATTAGTAGTAGCAGGAGTATCTCTATAAGGACTGACGCTTCTGGACACATCATCAGAGACGTTCCTGTAAGCATCAGCTGATGTACTTGCAGATATAATGACAGTAATACTAATAGCAATGCTATTTCTTCTGGTCTGGATACAAAAAGCTACGTCTACATGTCATGGGCCATTACATAAAAAAAAAAATTGTAGAATCCCTACTTTAGCAAACCAAAGTTTGTTCTTCTATGCCTATCTCTCCAAAGAACCAATTTGGCAGCTCTGTTTATTAGAGTGTACATGAGTTCAACATTAAGGTTTGTGTCTGAGAATAAAAAAAATCTCCTTTTCAACTTTTGAAAAAAAAAAAATGACTTCATGAAAAGACAGACAGACCATATGGTAACATTATTGGAAAGTAAATCCCTTAAGGCACCAAAATACTTTCACCAAAAATATGCTGGTACACTGCCAGAGTAAGGGTGTGCATGCAATGTTGACTTTCATATTTGCTTCAAAAACCCCGTTGACTTAGAATTTTCTGGGTCTGTTCATTCCATTCCATTTTATTTTTTAGCTCACTGCTGTGGTGGGCTTGGTTTCTGGCATGAAAAAGCAGCTCTAGCAGTGTTTCCAAATTAGGTAAGCACTACCTCGGACAGTAATTTCCTTATACTGTTCTGCAAAAGAACTGAAAAGCTCAAAAGAAGGAATTGGGAAGTGTTTCAGCACCTGCTTATTGGGTTCTATTAAATATTTGTTTGTACATGAGAAATGCATCCAAATTATTGCTCTGGACTGCCAATTAGAACAGCTCATTTATATTTACTATATATTCAAAAGTTTATGGACACCCCTTCTTATGAATGCATTCTGCTACTTCAAGTTGCACACATTGCTGACACTGATGTGCGCTTGTCTAGTCCCTGTAGAGAAGCATTCCCAAAAGAATAGGACTCTCTGAAACAGGTAAACATGAACCTATTGACACCATGTCTAATGCCAGACATGGACTAGAGGGGCATAAAGACCCCCCAGCATTAAGCTGTGTTTTATTGAATGATGATTGGTGCTTAGTTGGGAAGTTGGCGATGAGGTGGGGTGGTGATCACCCAACATCCTGACCTCACTAATGCTCTTGTCACTGAACGCAATCAAATCCTCACAGCAGAGCTCCAAAATGTAGTAGAACGCGAGACAATTACTCCAATAGAAGCAGGGTTAACTCTTTCTAATAAGCCTAGTCTCAAGAGGAATTCGGACATACGCGACTACAAGACCACTGCAGGATTCGGACAATGTGCACTAATGTAGTTTGACCCTCAGACATATGCATGAATTACTGAGGCAACCCAGACATGACGAAATCATAGAATATTTATTAAAAGTTAGGGAATGTCTCACTCAACCTAAACCTAACCTACTACATCTATAGGCTAAACATAACCCATAACCTGAAACTAACCATTTCCTTAATCATAACCTAAACTTAACCTAACCTCAAACACAGCCATAGTATAGTGTGAAATTCTTACCATTTCAGCAGGAGCTACTTCCTTTTGAGAAGCTCCATAACGAAGAAAAGTGTGGCAACACTGTTCTTCTTTAATTACATGATAGGCTTGGTTGTAGGTATTAGGCACAACAGTGCCACCTGTGGACAGGAGGTCCCTGTAAATCGTATAACGTACAAATATGCTCCTGCAAATGTTAGGTATTTCTTTGGGTGCACGTTAGTGTCAAAAGTACGAAATTTTGTTCAAATACCCTTGATTTTGGAAGAAACAACAAATGAGCAAGTGTCTCAATATTTTTGTCCACATAGTGTATATCAATCTTAAATGTGTAGCAACAAAAGTAGAGAAAACAGAGGTTGAAAAGGTCATAAAAATGCATCATGACTGGATTTTAATTGCAGAAACACATACACAACCTCAAGAGCATGTGGGAATGTAGAACATTCTTAATGCTTAATGGAAGTCAAAGTAAAAATATTTGAGTCATTTTGAGCCATTTCTATTGTTCCATTCATTGTGAAATTGTGCGACAATGTAAAGAACAACCGATTTACATAATGTCAAAAAAATACTTATATATTATATAAGTATAGTTTATACTTTACTTAATTTAATACTTATATATAATATTTAATCTTTGCTTATCCTATTTCATATACATTCCATATGTGTATTATTATTATTTTCAAAGTATATACTTACATCTTACATGTACATCTATCCTATTGTTTCATGTGAACAAACAGTTAAGGCATTTCACTGCTAGTTGTACTTTGAACTTGAACAGCTTGAGCAAGTTATGCATGAAGCAGAACATAATTACATATTAAAATGACTGCATTCTACTAAAAACTACATTCTAAATACCTACCTAGTATTTTAACATATTCTACAGATACAACAAATAAATTCAGATTCACTCCATTAAGTCTTCATTAGTGTCTAAGTGCTAACAGTGAACTGTAAACATGGTCATGTAAGAGATGCCTATAATGATTTTAATGGAAGACCCTCCACTGCCAGTGTAATTTAGCATAGAGCGCAAATTAAGGAAATCTAACAAATTATTCAGTATCAAGTGAATAAGGTTTAGTTTATGAGATACAAAATGCCTCTGCGGACCAAAGCGCAGGCAGACGTAGAATAATCACAGAACTGAAGTGTGTGCTACTGGGGCATTGCTGTCAAACATTAATAATAATGTGTGTGTCGTTTCAGTACATGCTTTGCATTATAATCGGCACTCAGCATTACTGAGGAATGGTGCTGAGGATCCATTCTTTGTTGTTAAATTTATAAGTAGCACTTTATTTTACACATGTATTTTACAAATTTAAAGGTAAAGTTGGCATGTTGGATATTAAAGGGTCTAAATAAAACACACAGTGGTTTAGCCTCACTCTTTCAACACTGAAGTCATAAGGAGTGTTTAAACTCTTTAGACTGCTTTATAAATTAAGCTCAATACAAGGCAGCCAATCATCTAATTTCTTGAGGTTGAATAATAACAGTGTATGTAGTTATATGCAGCTATCAATGTGTCATGGCGTGCTAAGCCAGACACAGTGGGACGAACACTCGCAGAGATGGAGTCAAAGCAAGCAGATTTATTAACAAAATGAGAAACACAAGGGGGCAAGTGAGACACAAAAGCAGCGAACCAGGAACAACAGTGATCAACAAAACATGAACGCGGCAAACAAGAGGGCGAACCAAAAACAAACCTGGGACTGGGGGTTGAGCTGGGGGAGCCGCTACTAAGCAAGAACAGCTAGGCCGACCAAACCTGGAACCGCAGCGTACTGCCTTGAGCGAGGTTCAACTATCTGGGACTTGGGTAGCCAGAGAATCCGGGCCGTGAGCGAACGAGCCTCGCAGAAAACGTGGATAGCAGGGTGACCTGCTCCTGAACGTGAACCTTGAGCAGAAAGTGGCCTCAACACACTTCTACAGTACGGGGAACCTCTCATGAAACCTCAAGGTCCCAAACGATACAAACTCCTAAAATACCCCCCAATCCCAGGTGTAACACGTAATCACAATCAACATGACTCGACACACTGAATCAAACATGAACACAAACGAGGAGGAAGTCCTTATGTGGGCCTGTGGGCGGCGGATCAGAATTGCCCCGGGGGAGGGCATGATACAGAGGGGCTGACACAATGTTATATTTACAACACTGGTTGCTTTGGAGAGTAAATAAAATGTTTGTATACATTGTGAACCCTGATTTCAATCACCACCGTTGTAAAGACATCTCTGGGCAGCCCGTTTTGAAATGACTGTTGTTGTGCTGTCTCAAAAAACGTATTTACATATGTCCCATATTTCAATATACAGCAGTTTAGCTCCACCCAGCTCCACCCATCCACAAAGAGTGTTTCAATCCAGACTGCTTAATGAACGAACCCCTTGAGTCAGACTTAATTTTAACACGTATTATATACTATAACTTGTGTGAATTATCCAGTTTGACCAGTGAATTATTCCGCATCCATTATGTATTATTATTATATATTATGTAAGTTGTTCAGTATCACTATTAATTATTTAGTGTCTACTATGAAATATTTAGTATGCACTACAAATTATTCAATATCCACTATGTATTACTCCGTATCTATTATATATTATTAAGTATGCACTATGAATTGACCAGTATTCACAATGTATTATTTCATACCTACTATGACTTATTCAGTATCCACCATGAGCTATCAACCATTATTAAATATCCACTATGAATTATTCAGTATTTACCAGCATTTTTTCCGGACCCGGGAACATTTGCTTTAAGAGTTCGGTACCATTGGTGTATAAAAAGCTGTTTTCGAGATCAGGAGCGGTCCAGAGAATCAATCTCTGGTCCTTCTGAAATTGGTGTTCTGGAGTTCACTTGAAGCAGACTCTGGTTTGGACTGCTGCAGGTGTGGAAGCTATCCGTTTCAGATGCTGTGTGTGGGGTTGCGTGATTGGTTCATTTTGTCACATGACTCCTTCAACTTACCGCTTGCATGGCTAAAAACCTTCTCCTGCGTGATTGGCTGCTTGTCTGCAGGTGCTCCTGCACTATGAAAGGCCATGACTCCAGAAAGCGCTGCTCCTCCCTGCCTGAGTGTTTATATCCAGGGGAAATGATGAAAAGCAATAAAGTGATGAAACCTACAAAACCATACACTACAAGCCCAGAATCAGCCCTGGGTGTGGACGCATGTATTTGGGACAAGTGTGAAAACATCCTAATTACATTGCTTGTTTTTGTGTTGTAGACATTGTGATCCACGGTTCAAATGACCTCTACTACAAATATGATATCTCTGGAGACCAAATCACCAAGAATCTAAGAAAAATCCATTCACTGTGTTCCAAAGCATGGGCCTTGCAGTCGACCTGGAGTTTTTGCCTGCAGGCCGCAGCTAGAAAAGAATGTAAGAACATCAAAATAAGAGTGTACAGTGTTAGCCCTCTGCCGTGATCAGCATAAGGAAGGAAGAGAAGAGCATGGTAATAAATGCAAGGTCACACCATAGCATCAGAGTAAATTTTAGGTGTTTTTGCGGGGGCTTTTTTTCCCCCTTCGGGAGCTGATTTATTGGTATGCGGCGTCGCAGATATGCTAATCAAGCAGAGTTAAACCTGGCTGCATGTGTCGATGGTAAGCCTTAGGAGATTATCTTAAATTCAAGCTGAGTTGCTGTATGAGCTTGTCATGAGATTAAGCATGAACAAAAGCAAAGCAGAGGAAACGTTCCAACAGGAACAGAGCCGGCAGGTGAAGGGGAGATCGGAGAGTGGAGGAGAGGTACACTAAATAGTGCAGGAGATGGCAGTGACGGCACTGTGTGAAAGACAGGATGGATGCCTTAGAGCATCACTTGTTGCTAAGTGATGACAAATGCTGGCTACCACTGTAAGGCCACAGAGTGCACTTTTGTTTTTGCGCAGTGTCGTCAGCAAAGACACAAAAGCCAATTACGAGCTTTGCTTGCCGTTCCAGCCTGCATTAGCTGATACATGGCACCATCACCCTACAGGTAAAAGTAAACCCTGCTGTTTCAGATTTTTACATGTTCTTTTTTTTGTTTTTTTGTTTCTTATTTCATAAATGTACGTCTGCAATTACGCCCCCATGTAGTGCTTTTAACAGCCCCACACAAAATAGCTGCCTTGCATAAAAGCCTACGATGGTCTCTTACTCATTTTAGCTCAAATGTACTGTTGAAGAGGACACTCGCTGACATTTTGATGGATTACAAGTAGAAGACAAGCACAAGGTATGAGAAGTCCACGTCTGCAATTCTTTTTATTTAATGATTTTATAACATAGTTTTGGCTTCTGGCTACTTAGGGTGACCATATTTTGTTAAAAAACAGGACACTGGCTGCACACAGCCATCAGCCGTGGTTAGGATATTGTGGCTAGGGAGCTTCAAAAAGGCCTAAGTTGTGGGACTGTGGCAGTGTCTTTGTGCATTATAGCATTTTTAACATTTACTGATTAGGCAAAACTATTAAATACATAATACCCTGTATTGCTAAATCATCTAATTTCCTTTCAACTAAATTATTTTTAATATAAAAATAATTTGAATGTAAATAATTTTATATTAAATAAAAAAATATATGTATATAATTAATGAATAATACATTATTTCTAAATTATTTCCTATTTCGTATCAACTTCAAATATATCTTAAATAAAATCTTTTTTACTCAGAGAGGCTTTGTTTTTAAAGTAAAAGTTGTAAAAGGTGTATATTATACATCAGTAGTCTGTATAAGTTATACCCCATTATTTGCAATAAAACCCCATGTTTTATAGATTAAATGGTATGTCAGTGTTATGTGTTGTTTTGTAATAGTCATGCTAGTAAACAGAAACCCATAGGCGACCATAGAAATTTACATGCATTTCTGGACAAGCTGAAAGACACAGAACCGTCACTGAAAGTGTCAGAAGCATGCAGACTGGAGGTGATAGAGGACTATTACAATATTTTGGATGAAAAGCAGTGTTACACAGTTCTCACAGAGCGCTGTCTCAGCTTTACCAATTTACATTAAGCAGCATGTGCAGCCCATAGTAGCAATGATAGAGATGCTATTCCCCTTTATTACAGATCAGTTGAGAATCAACATAATTTGAAGCTGCTGTTTTAAAGTAAAATGCTGCATTATTGTTTCTTCACGTTTCTTAAGATTTTATACGATCTGTGTTCATAGCAAAATTAGCAGCCCAACAGAAAGGAAATGCTTTCTAAAACATGCTAATTGCACATTGCAGGCTTGTGACTACTTTGTGCTGAGGGAATTTTCTGAGCACTTATCATTATCCATGCGATTTTCTCTCACTAACTGGACAATAGGCTACATTAACCTGCATTTGATCTGTACTCCCTCAGATAAAAGGCAATTGCTCAAGGATTGCTTTGCAGATAAGAGGCTGGATCCCATCCAAAATAGGGGGAATCTCACATTAACAAAATCCGCTCCTGTTTAACTGAACAACGACAGAACTAAAGTCATTTATTGTGAGTTAAGTCCTATGAGATAAAAGCAGCTATGACTAAAGCTAATTTAAAGCATGACAGGATGCCTCAGCATCCGATAACTTTACATTAACATCTACATACACTATATGGACAAAAGTATTTGGACATCTGCTTATTCTTTGTTTCTTCTGAAATCAAGGGTATTAAAAAGAGTGTATCCTGCTTCTGTTGGAGTAACTGTCTGTACTGTCCAATGGGGGCTTTCTACTAGATTCTGGGGCATTGCTATAAGGATTTCATTGCATAATGGATGACCACCACCCCACCTCATCCCCAAATTCCCAACTCACCAAGTGTTGGATGGAGCACCACCATCATTCCAGAGAACAAAGTTCTTCCACTGCTCCAGAGATCAATGCTGGGGGGCTTTATACCTCTCTAGCCCACACCTGTCATTAGGCACAGTGCCAATAGGTGCTCCAGAGAGTCCTATTCTATTGGCAGTACTTCTCTACAGGGACTAGACAAGTTACGAGTGTGCATTTGCACTTCTGTGGCAGCAATGGGTGCAACTTAAAGTAGCTGAATGCATTCATTAGAAGGTCAGAGAAGAGCTGAGAAGGCCTTTGCTGCAGCTTTGCTGCTGTTGTTTTTTACAGCCCACAAACTGGCTGCACTTCTCTGACCAAAAAGCAATTTTATTTAGGTTTTGTGAACATAAATCTCAGTATAAATCAAATTACCCTTCTGTCTATAGGTGAAAGTCCACAAGACTCTGTATCAGACTCTGCTCTCCAGCCAGATCCTGCACGCTCTGAGAACAGCTCACTAGCTAACACAATAGACATTCCTGAGCGTTTGCTACTGCTCGGCTATGCTAAAATATGAGAGCTGAGAAGATGGAGGAGAAATTTCTGGGAGATACCTTTGGTCTAACACGGTCGAAACCCTAACATACTCTATTAGCTGTACTGCCAGCACACTTTCGTCTGGTCAGCTGTCAACGGACCAGCAGTTCTTTCACAGAACTCATACACAGAACTCATTGCTCATACCGACAGATGCGATACGATACACCATCACCTCAGAAGAGCAGGACAGGCTCTTCTTGTCACATGTTTAGTTGTTGTGGTTGCTGGAATAACAGTCGATTCCATTCACAGGCACTCTGTTTTATACCCACAGTAATATAAGAACCAAGTGCAATGGTGGACACTGTCGTGTGTTCGTATACTTCTGTAATAGAGGGACAAAGGGCAGCCAATCAGTATCATTAAATTAAATTCTGAATATTGATTAGATTTATTAGAAGCCTCATTTTTCCCCCCCAGTTTTCTCCCAAATTCAATTAGTCAATGCTAATTCCAGCCCCTTGTTAAAACTTCCACGTCACACAATGAAACCAAGTTGGGAGGCTGAAGGTTGGCACTTGCGCCCTCCCATTTACATGAAATCAGCCACTGAACATTACTAGACTGAACACCCTTGGAGGAGAACACTAACTGCTAATTCTGTCACCTCAGCTAAAACTAGCTAGCACCATGCTTTACCCACGGTACAAGGCACAGTTACCTCTTGAGGTGCTACTTGAGCTTCAGTGTAACATGTACACTGTTTGTCGGAGCATTGTTGTGTTTATATACATGAGTATATACTGTATATTAGCTCACAGCATCCAGCTAAAACATTACAGGAAGTCTCTCTGGACTACATACTCCAGCGTTGCACATGTCATGCACAGCATATTGTTCATTATATGGGTCTGCATGCAGTGATATCACTCAGCTGTCAAAATCTGAAAATGATGGATAGCATCCACTCACATATCAGAAGAGGTACTTCAGGAGATACAGATACTTCAAGCTTTTCTTTTATTTTGGAACCCAATTTTGTCCCTTTTTTACCTTAGCCAAGTAACCCACCCACTCACTAGGACTCCCTGGGCTTCCCCCATCACTCGCAATGCTCCCAACACTAGTACATGCCTCCTTCAATTCGTGTGAAGCCAACCACTGCCTCTTTTCAAACTGCCGCCAGTGCAACATTACTAGGCAGCCAACGATCTTGCAGGAAAGCACCAGATCCTCAGCTCTGATACATCAGCCAACTGAGACTTTCCTGGCTAGCATCACAATGAGAGATGTGGGGTGAGAGCACCATCTACCACCCAGAGAGAACATGGCCATGGTTGTGCTCTCTCATGCTTCAGCTGCTGATGGCAGCAGCAAGCAGCATGACCCAAGATTCGAACTCACAATCCTTTTACCATAGTGTTAACACCTTAGTCTACTGAACCACTCAGTGCCACATCTCCTCTAGTTTTTAGTCAGAAAGAAGGTATCACCCAGCTCACCAAGAAAAGGTGCAAAAAGAAAATCATTTCTGGAGGCCTTTTTGGACACAGCTGCACTTCTTTGGGTATCAAAGTACAAAACCACGCTCAGCCATTTACAGTCTTTCCTGACTGCAGCTTTTATATCATTAGTTTTTGTGGAAGGTATAGTGTATAAAACAATTGAATTACATGGTCAAATAGCATCCACCATTGTCTGGAGATACAAATACATCAGTTGTTGGAGAACAATGACTTGTTTATTCCCTGTTGTTGCTTTTGTATCATTTTAATTTCTGATTCACAGACTTGAGTACAGACTGGAATTTCGCTTCTTTACAAACCGCATTTGATTTGTTTCAAGCCTTCCCTCGAGCTGAAGATATAAGCAGATTTAAAAGTTATGCCCTAACCAAAAACAACATTTACAATTGATTAGACACAAACTGTTTCCACAATCTGAATCTGTATTGTGGAAAGGAGCAGACTCCAAATGAACTGGGTATCATAGTCACTCTATGGAGTTATTCTTCCCTCTGAGGACATATTTATATAGTGCTGTAATTAACTCAGCTGGAAGCAGAAACGGTCTAGGGCAGAATAATTGGTGGGGTCTTTATTTCCTTAATTTCAGATTAGCTTTCAAGAACACGATGCCTTTGAGGCAATTTGCATGGGCAGACACTTCAAGTCTACATTTCTAGTCGAGCCCCGAGGCATCTAATATATGTACAGGCATGGCCAAAATAACAGAAACATCACAAGGGAAAATAAGCAGCTTTTTCAAGTATTATTAAATCAAAAGTACACAGGCAAGATTAATGTTACTTAGCATTCTATGGTATGTCTAGAAGAGGGCGAACAGCCAGCATTTTGAAATGTGAGTTTCCAAGCAATTATTCCAATTTAATGTGGATCTCCTTCAGAATCTAAAATAGTATTCAGTGTATCAGTGTATAACTTATACATATACATATATGTGTATCATCAAAAACTCATATCTCCAAAATGCCAACTTTGAAGTAATGGGGAAACAACCTAATTAACCATAAATGGAAGTCAAAGTCAAGGAGCATTTCTATTGGTCATTCTCAGGATTGAATTTTGATGCAGAACTGCCAGATTCACATTATATCAAAAAGTAAAAACCGGCATTTTATTTTTTTCCATGACATCGACAGTATATACAGTACATATGCCAATATCATGACAAATATACCAGCAATAGGATCCAGTGGTAAGGTGAAGGTTAGCATCCTCCAATTTACATGGAGTAAGTGAAGGAACATTACTTGACTGAACACCCTTGGAGGAGAACACTAACTGCTAATTCTGTTTTCTCAGCTAAAACTAGCTAGCACCATGCTTTACTCACAGTACAAGACACAGGTACAGTTAAAAACCCAGGGCTGTACCACTTAAGGTGATACTTGAGCTTCAGTATAACATGTACACGGTTTGTCTGAGCATTCTTGTGTTTATATACATGAGTATATACTATATATTAGCTCACAGCATCCAGCTAAAACATTACAGGAAGTCTTTCCCCCAGAAAGCCAAGATTTGTGCTCCAGTGGGGCCCCTAAAGACTGGTTTGAGAACCTGCTTTAAGGAACCAGTAAATGGGTGCTTAAACCCTGTATGTAGGCTTATACTCCAGTTCTTTACTCTTATAATTTAAATCTTACATTTTTATAGACCCTAAAATAGAACCCTGTGGGACTCCACAACATGTGCTAAACTGAGCCAATTCATGGTAGTTTCTGCATTAAAACAGATTTCATTACAGAATAATTAAAAAGGGTTAAGGGCAGAGATATGCAGACTGTGTTACATAATTTAAAGATTCTATACCAATTAATTTGGTACCAGATCTTTACAATACGTTCAAGCCAAGAACCATTTAGGAAACTTTTTTTTTTTGAGCGTTTGTTTATCCTCCATTACTTCTACACAAATTCAAAGCTGGCTTCTTGAACACTAAGATGAGCTTCCTTTCTTCCTTACTATGAGCTTGACACCTTTTTGGGAAGGTTCAGAGTGTGAAGAGTGAAGTAAGATTTCCATCATCTTCATCCCTTAAAGAACTGGAGGCTTTTCCACTGTCCTCTGTTGTAGAACATGTCTGCAACATTCCCAATAGAACTGAATCAGTTCTCCAGGCAAAACATGGCTCTCCTTTTTATTATGTGCTGGATATTAATATAATGTTAGGTTTCTGTTACTTTGTTTACTCCACACAAGTATAAAAAAGCCAGAGGCATCCCCCGGCTTTTTGTGTCATATGAACCGTATCATTTTTGTAAGAGTATGCACACTATTTCTCACTGTCATCCTTTTTTTCCCTATTCGGCTGTCACCGCCAACCTCGGGCTCTCCACGACAAGCCTCCTTGCGGGCTATTCACACTGTAATTATCAACGGCGGTGACACAGCGATGATTTATCATCATTATTCTTGCCGTGGATAAAATGTAAATCTGGATAATGGCTGTCATTTCGGCAGGGGGAGGGGGTTCAGCCACAGGAAACTTAGCATACAGATTGATTCTCAGCTGTCCGTCGAGCGGGCTGACGGAAATTAAGCGGTGAGTCATGCGGAGCGACTTAAGATCGCAGCGACAGAGCCGCCAGAGACTATTGGCCACTTCCTTCCGTGTAATCCAGTTCCCCCAGGGCTCATTACGGTAGTCCGGGCTGTACTTCACTCTCGCTAATGCGGCCCTTTATGCAGCCCACAATCCACTGCACTGCCCTACCAGAGACTTCACATGAAAGGCGCGCTGTTTTTTTATGCTAACAGTTAGCGTGCGCGTGTTTTATTTCCAAAATAAATTGGCTGTTTGATGGCCTGGAGTAGACAGCTGGTGGTGACTATGTCTAGTTTGGAATCATTAGCGTTGTTTTATTTAGACTGTGTTGTGGCAAATGTTCCCCTTTTAAAGATGTGTGTGTCGGGTTGTTAGGGATTTTAACGCTAGCGTGAAATCTGCAGTGCCGGTTGGAGAGATAATGGCTTGCTGGGCCACATTCTGAAGTGCAATACCTACAGCTGCTAGGTCTTTTAAGTCCCTCATCAGATGCTAATAGCTGTATTGATGTCCACTGTACTTGCACAAAAACATGGCTGAGGTCATTTCTCATGCAACTAGAGACAACAGACAGCTGACATGTTCAGCTGCAGGCCACTTTAATGCCTGCTGCTAGTAAGAACCAAGAGAGGTGTCTCTGTAGCTCAGCAAACATCTCTAAAGACCCAAAAGTATACTGTCAAAAGGACAGGGAACAGGCAAATAGACAGCTCACACTTCTCCTCACAGAGTTCGTGTTTACAGAACTAATACTATGTCTGTATGTTTATGGACACCCCTTCTAATGAATGCAGTCAGCTACTTTAAGTTGCACCCATTGCTAAAACAGATGTGGACAGGTACACACACACAAAGCTTGTGTAGTCCCTGTAGAGATGTACTGCTAATAGAATAGGACTGGGCTAGAGGGGTGCAAAGCCCTCCAGCACTGAGCTGTGGAGCAGTGGACCTGTGTTCTCGGGAATGATGGATGGTGCTCCATCAGTTCAGGCTCATTCAAATCCTCAATCAGATCAAATACTTTAAGACTTGGGGACCCTCATCCCTGCACATTGTCAACTACTGTCAAGTGTTTTGCAGCAGCATAGTTTAATTTTTGCTGCTTTTTAACGAACCCAATTTGGCTCATACAGGACCTGATAACTAGCAAATGATGTGACAGGTGTGCTACAACAGGGGAACTACAAAATGTATGCAGAACTTTTCCATTATGACGAAGTTCTAACATACCTTCATCACTTACATTTCAGTATGGCCATTTCTGTTCATTTCTATTTTGCTGTTTTAGCATGGATGTTGTGGAGGTGACCGTCCAAAAGAGCTCAGGGCCTGGACAGAAGAGAACAAAGAGGTTTTATCATCCTGGCCAACCACAAGGTCCTTCTGCATCACCACAATCCACCATTTCCTGTCAGTAAATAGGAACAAAAAGTCCCTCTACTGTCCTGGAACCACTGCCGCATTCACCAGCCCCATCACAGCAAAGGCCAGCACATTCTGGCTCTGGATGGGAAGCTGAGAATGATCCAGATATCACACCTGTCCTTCCAAGGTTTCATCCAAAGTGCATGCCTGGTGTCCAACCATCACTTATTCAAACACAACAAAGAAAGCCCCATGGATGTGTTCAGACTTTTTGTGATGACAAGACCACAAAAAAGCATCATTGTCAACACAAATAAGAATGTTGGCAAAATGCCTGCAGGGGGGAATCTTCCCAGGCCGTGGCGATCACTCCTGTGGTGTCTTTTCAAGTTCCCAGGACTGCTGCTGTACATGCCAATTCTCCACCTTCCAAAAATCAAATTTATTTCAGGGATTTATTTCCCTGTAGACAGTCCACCAGAGACAGAAACACAGATCAGTGGAGGATAGGAGCAGTTTAACCGTCCACCACCTGCTGCTGTAGGTGACAACATTAAAAACATGGGAGAAGCAGACACGTCCAACCAGCTCCTGGACTATGTCATTCAAGTGTACTACAAAACCCAAAACCCTCTTTCATAAAAAACACAGATGACCCACCAGAGCTTTGAGGAACTACTCTCTGCAGTACTGGGAGTACCTTTGGTCTTGTGTCCTGGTAAAGGGGGGTACAGTGAGTATGTTTCAGTGTCAGGTAGATCACAGCCTGAAGACAAGGTGAGGAAAGCATCTAAAAGAGATGGAGATGATGGTTCTGTAAAAATCTCACAAGCTGCGTTCCACAGCCTAGGCTGCAGATGCAGTAGGCTGCATTTCTCAGGCTTTTCCAGAGTGAAGGATCCTTCATGTGCAGCCTAGAAATGCAGCCTATGTTTGGATCGATTTCAAGGACGCGAATAATGTATTCTTGCCAGCCTTCGATTACCCACAGTTTTCTGTGCATGTACAGCACAAAGAAAAAAAAAAACCCACAAAAATGGTGGAAAACAAAAGACTATATATATATATATATGTATATATATATATATATATATATATATATATATATATATATATATATATATATTAATTAAAATAGTTTAATAATTAAAAAGTGCACAGGTTTCACTCCGCAATTTCACCGCCACACAGCCTGATTAGGCTGTTTGGGAAAAGGTTTGCTGGGTGCCCTACCGTGTAACTGTGGGCAGAATTAGTCCTTTGGCAAGACTCCTAACACTACATTCACCCACCAGTGTAAAAAAACAAAAACAAAAAAACAATGAAAAAACAAGTAAATACAATTGTGCGCCCGTAGGCCGACCTTTACATGAAGTGAAAAAAACTTTACATGAAGTGTCTTCTCGTTTTCTCTTTAATATGTGAGTATTAAAAGTTTTATTAGGCAGACATATACCCCCTTAAATATTTTCTTTTTCTCTCTAAGTGCTAAATTTTTCTTTACAGAAGATTTTTCTTTACTTCTTTACAACTACTTTGAAGTTGTATTTGCCTGTGATTTATAATAAACCCAGAGTGAGTAGTTTGGAGATGTATGTGTAATATTTAATGTGAGTTCTCCTGCAGATTTCTTCCAAAAATCTATCCATGTTTTCCAAGCATCCTTGAATTCTATTGTTTGTAGGCATTGATGTTGTTGACATGGATGCTATTCTTTACTCCAGTTATTCTTTAGATGTTCTTATGATGACTAGTGATGCGTCACTGAACCGAAGACATAATCATTTGGAGAGACACAATCAGGTTAATGTTAATAAACACTGGACGCCTACATTACACTGACAGTACAGCACTGTATTATACCTGTGTTGAAACATTCAGAATTTGTACACAGATCGGACATACTAATAATACTCATTGTCCATAATATCAGCTCCACTTCCCATATACAGACTGTAGTCCATCTGTTTCTCTGCATACTTTCTCAGGTTAGCCTACTTTCACTCTGTTCCTCAATGGTCAGGACACCCACATGACCTCCACAGAGCAGGTATTATTTGGAAATGAAACCCCCATATTCTAATATTTGGAGGCATGCCTTGATGTGACCACTACTGTGTGTTCAGAAGGTGGCCAGAACTGAGGAAGGCTGAGCAGAAACCAGTTAGCATGATCTAATTTGCATAATGCTAACAGGATCCTAATGGACTTCATGATTATGAGCAATCCCCTCTGAACACTCTTGATTTGTGTTGCATATTTCAGCGCTGCCCTTTTCGTGACTTTCCAGTGTACCGAATCTTTTGCGGAGCGGCGTGATTCGGGGGACTATATGATATCCCGGGCTCATTTTTCATTTCAATTTCCGGCCCCCTCGTTTAATGATAAAAACAAATAGACTTTTATTTCCCACAGTCCATCAGCTATTTCATTCTCTCTCTCTCTCTCTCTCTCTCTCTCTCTCTCTCTCTCTCTCTCTTTCCCCAGTTCATCTGTTGGCAAATGATAATGCTCCTATGAAAATGTGCCTTCATCTATTTATAGAAGATGGCTGCCTGCCAGGCTAATAAGTTCTCTCTGACATTTCTGAGAGCGGAGAGATTGTCAATTTAGCGCTCATCCAGCGTCACAGCCCCCCTCTCACTGTCTCATCTCCGGCACTTTGCCATCGGTAAGGCTGTGTGGTAGAACAGACGCTGCTGCTGCTCAAGCCGGATCTTTTACACACTGCACCTACTTACAGTGAAGCACAGAGGACACTCTGTCCTCCAGCCAAACTCCAGCCTGCACAGCCTCACCAGCCTTGACTCTCCTTTCAGCTTCCTTTTACGTTCCTTTCACTCTCCTTGGTTCCCTTCACTCTCGCTAGTTTTTTATTTCTTTATTTTGTATTTATTTCATTTTCAGTGTTTACTTTCAAATAAAAATCCCCCCAAATACTTTTCTCTTTGCTTCCTTCCTTCTTTCTTACTTTCTTCCTTTCTTTCCCCTACTTTATCCCTGCCCTCGTCTCCAGTCTACTGGGCAGCTCAATCTCTTTAGCGTGTGTCCAGCCGTTGCAGCCAGCTGGCCACAGTCGCCACTCGTCTTGCGCTAAATAGCTGAGGCAGCTATCCGGCAATAAAATGATTACGGGAGCATTCGCAAAGATCGCTTAAAGTCTTTCTGTTTACTGCAGGCCCAGATTCATTGGCCACTAATACAGCCACAGGCCACGCCCCATTGACTCAGGGCAAGAGAAAAGTTACTGTATAAAACCTCACACTGCACACAGGACTAAACGTTGGACCAAACAGAAGTTCTGCTTTTGCAACTGAACAATCTTTAGGTAGTGGAACATTTTTAATTTTTAAATCTTGAGTCTGATTGTAGCCAGTTTTGCAAGTTTGATTTACATTTACATTTAAGGCATTTAGCAGACGCTCTTATCCAGAGAGACTTACAAAAGTGCTTTGCTATTTACTTAAGAATAACCTCAGCTAGTTGAATAGGCTAAAATTCAAAGATACCTCCAAGTTAGGACACTACTAGACACAAGTCAATAGGGTGACCACTCTGCTATTCGCCCGAGTATTCTCTGAAGAGGTGGTTCTTCAGTCTGCGTTTGAAGACCGCGAGCTTTGGACTCTGCCGTTCGGACACCCAGGGGAAGCTCGTTCCACCACTTTGGTGCCAGGACAGAAAAAAGCCTGGACGCTTGTCTTCCGCGGATTTTGAGGGATGGCGGGTCGAGCCGAGCCGTACTTGAAGCTTGAAGGGCTCCTGGTGTGGATCGGCTTTTGACCATTGCCATCAAGTATGGAGGGGGTGGTCCAGTCTTGGCTTTGTAGGCCAGCGTCAGGGTTTTGAATCTGATGCGGGCAGCAGCTACAGGAAGCCAGTGAAGAGAACGCAGCAGTGGAGTAACATGGCTGAATTTAGGAACATTTGATGTACTTCTTTCTTTATTTAGTGTTGCATGTGACATTGTACAAACCAAAAAAAGCTGCTGTTTCCTTGTCCTAGAGTTTCCTAGGTAAACCCTACCTCTTTCCCCACTATTGAACTACAAAAACAAGTAAATGTTGTAAATCTTTAATAAGCTGTATTCAAAAAGACCATTACATTCTTTATGAACTGCAGAGTCTGTCTGCAAGCAAAACTATATATGTTGGTACCAGATTCGTTTTGGCAAATCCATAGATTTATTTACATTTCAGAGTGGGTTTGCTGTGAAATGGTTAATGGTAAAGAAATTGATTCTGATTGCTTAACAGGTGTGGTGACAAGAGTTCAACCCAGTTGAAGTCATTTTAAAGCTCATTATATTTCATCCCTGATTCCATCAATGCAAACACATTAATTGCACTAAATGTGCTTAGTCCCCTCGTATACCAAGCACCCAGCTCCCAGGTCTGTCCACCAGAATGTTCTGATTTGGAATCCCAGTTTTAGAACCAGATTTTACCTGACTGGTGCTTGGACCCCCTTAAATTGCCACATTTGCCAATATTTATGCGTAATGTTGATGATAAAATAGAAACAAACCACCCAACCTGGACTCAAAGAATGATAAGAAAAACAAATTCCATTTCAGGTGAAGTTAGCAAGCTAGCTGAACTCACCAACTGTAAATGTTAAACACAGAAAAACAAAGATATTAAATAAATACAAATAATCAAATTGTACAATGCTGCCTGTCCTTTATGTTTTAATCTGCAATTGGCCAGGAAAAAGTATTTAAGCTGCCGCCACTTCTGTCTCCTTAGTGAAGGCTGAAGCCTGTGTGAGTTGTACTATTGGTTGCAGCTTTAATGATTTGATGGTTTCTTAGCTGTACCACTATTTTATTAGCACTATTACATACAAATATAGCAGCAAGTGGCAATATGAGGGGTCCAAGCACCAATCAGGTAAAATCGAGTCACTTTTAGAATGACACTCAGAACATTTTGGTGGGCAGACCTGGGACTCAAGCCCAAAAACTCCAAACCTGGTACACTCTCAGTGAGATTCACAACAAGACTTATATGAAAAGGTATTAGAATTGGCAAATTTTGCAGTGCAAAACAATTATTGCTGCAAATTCCACTGAAATTAATAGAATTTTGCTCACTAAAATTTGCAGACAGTAAACCTGTGACTCGGCCTTAAGAGTGAGGGACTGTGTACTGTGATAAGTTATTGCAGGACTAAGATAGAGCATCACTGCAGCAAAGCAAATCAGCATTTACAATCTAGATGGACTGGAAGAAAACAGGCTATCATTTATCAGTATTCAGCTGTGTGATTTATTCAGCGCTCCCTCGCAGATATATGGAAATGTGTTGGTTTATCATTGGATTTACACTGATTGCATGTCTGTCTGTTACGTGACGAGGGCAATGATATAAAAATCCACACAGTGTGTGTGTGTGTGTGTGTGTAACAGAGAGCGAGAGCGAGAGAGAACCGATTACTCTTGCCCAAAGCTCATGACTTAAAATGTGTGAGGAGTGGAAATAGGTAAGTGAGAAGCCCACCGCTGCCGCCCTGGACAAGCCCCTGATGGAAATGGTGCATATGTGGGTCTTGCCTGTGTACATATTACCTGTCAGTCAGCTGGTTCAGCAAGAGTGACTGAAGAGAAATGGTGGGCAAACCATCTCTGGCAGTTCTATGTATTTACTGAGGAAAAGGTTTTTCATGCCTTATCTTGAAGGGGTCTTTGGTGCTATTTCACCAAATTCACATCATATTCAGTGTGTTTACATTCACACTAACAATACTAAATAATGACAGACCAGCTATCAAGCATGGATTTTCATCCCTTTAATCCCTGTAGAGTTGTCATTCCATGTGAGGGGCCTTCAGTTTGGTTGTTGTATTGCAAAACAATTCATATAATAAAGATCTTAGGGCCCTATCTTACACCTCATTGCTATCTTACACTTATTTTTACACCTTCTGTCTGCGTCAGTGTAAATAGCAACGCTGCTTGTGAATATATCTACGTTGATGGGCGTGGTGGTCTCGAAATGAGGTGTGTTCAGGTCAATTTAGTTGCTGTCTTGGCAGTGAATTGTCAACACAGGCACATGCCTAGCGTGTACACCTCAACTTTACACCACAGAAATAGCAATCCGCCAAAGTCTGAGCGCACCTGGCTCTTAAAGGGAATGGCAAGTGACACGCTGCTTTTTTTGCGCGTTACGTTCAAAACACACCCATGATTAATTAAGAGACCTATTTTTCCCATTGTTACAATAGCAAAGACACTGACAAGTCATAACTCAAGCTGCACTGTGCACGGTTGACGGCTTGCCAAAAGATTGCTAAAATAGGGCCCAAAATGTTTCAATTTGATTAATTTATTACATATATATATATATGGGGGGGGGGGGGGGGGGGTCAATCACGGTCAATCCCGAGATTAGTGTTCAGTTTTTAACATCTCCTTCCTATATTTTCATGTTCCATTTTTGATCGATAAAACACGATAAATCGGCATGCAAAAAAATGACACCTGAATGATTGTCAGGGGAGGACCTAATTTCCTGTTAATAAGACTGTGGATTTAATTGAATGATTTATTGACCTTTTTTCAAACCAGTTTGGTCTCACTGGCAAGTCCTGATGCACACACTCGGCCGTTTAAGATTTAAAAGGCAAATTCTATCTATTTAAAAGGCAAATTTTGATCTGTTTGGATCCAGCATTAAGCAAACAAGCCTCACAGCTGCCACTGAGATGAACTAGCCTTTTGTAAGAGGGTTTCAGAGCACATTCGTAAAAACCTTTAACACATCTCACTTTTATATGAGCCCTTACTCTTCTGCACTATCCGGTATCAACCAGAGGAGGATAGGTCCCACTGAGTTAATGAGCTCATTAACATGCTTCTTTCCACTGGCTGTTAGTTTTATGAAATCTGGCCCGTATTTCCTCTTCAGTTGGATTTTTAAAAAGAATGCAAAGCAACTTCCTTCTGTATGAAGATAATCAAAAGCCTGTATATAATCAAAAGCCGGTGTATTTAAAAAGATAAAAGACTCAACCAGTATTGTATAACTGTTCTGTAATTGCGGTAAAGGTTCGACCGTTTCAGTTTCATGTGATTTATTATAGTCTTGCCTGGGATCCACTTTGCTTTTTCTGAACCCATTTGGGAAGCCTTAGTTTGGTCATTAATTTGCATGAACTTATGATTGGCTTCTTGCTTCTTTTGATTGGCTGTAAGTATTAGTAAATCTAGCCGTATTTCCTCTTCAGTTTTTTTGAAGGATACAAAGCAACTTCCTCCAGGATGAAAATAATCAAAACCTTTTTTTCCACCTCCCCTGGTACTAATGTTATGGCTGATCAGTGTATTTAGAAAGGCTCAATATGTATTGTGTACTTAGTTGTTGAGTATAAAAATTATTGTGTAACTATTCCATTCAGATTCATGTGATTTATTATGGTCTTGCCTGGGCTCCAGTTCACTGTTTCTGAACCCATTTAGGAGCCTCAGTTTGAATGCAGTGTGTTTGTGCAGGAGAATATCACATTCAGAATGTAAACCTGGGTGAACAGCGTTCTCCTCACAAAAGTAAGAAAAGTAAATCCCCTCTCTCTTATTCTTCCCCCCTCTCGCTCGGCCTGTAGTCATTCTGTCTTTTGCATAATACTGTGCTTAACACTTCCAATTGTTAAGTGTGAATGGAGAGAAACACTCTTGAGCCAACACTCAGTACCACGTAGAAAAAAAAAAAACACACACAAGAGCAAAAATAAATAAATAAAAAGAGAGGGACACATTTTCTTCTTTGGCGCTAAAGAATAAATGATTACGACGGGTTGTGATATTATTGCGGCTGCAGTCATTTGGTTCCTCTCGGCCCGAAATGAGCTCATTTCATGCTCCGGCAGGCAGTCTGAATCCCAAAATGAGCGCAAATTGTCACTCGCACCCGGCTCGCGGACGGACGGATAGCGATTGCGAGATCACGGAATCCAATGGAAAATGGCGAAAATCAGGGGGGCAATAAAAAAAAAAAAGCCACCCCTACAGTTCACATTACTGCTGGCCAATTTGATGGCTGACATGTTTTTGCGCAGAACGGTTCTTGAGGAAGATGGACGTCTCTTCTTAAAGTGGTAGTTTTATTTTTGAGGTGTCAGCCTCGACTATAGGCCTTTGCCACTCATCCAAAGGGTCCTTTCATCAAACACTGACCTAAACTAATGACTTCTTTTCCTCTGAGGACAGTACCTACATAGAGCTCACAAATACTGCTTGTGCACATATTAGGCCTACTAATTATTTACTCTGTTGAAGAGACTGGACTCACTACTGTCAAATACAAAAGATGTTTGCAATAGCAAACCAATCTCGGGTTCATAAACCACCACACTGTTTATGTGAAGACCCTTAAAAAAAAAAGGTTCAAAAGACTATCATTTGCCCTAAAGATTCTTTTCCAATAAAGTTTAATAAAACGCATCAGAACAGAGACGACCCCAAACTGTGCTGGGCTCCAGCCCTCCGTTCTCCACCCCACACTGGAGCATAACTCAATAACCCTTCAAAGAAACTTTATCTGGGTTGCACAGTTAGAGTTGATCAAGCTTCTTGACCAATTGTGGCATTGACTTGAACGCAAGCAAAAAGCTGGTCAAACTGGCACACAACTTTAATTTCTAATATTAGCCTGACCGTCACTTCTCAACTAGCTCAGCTTCAACTTGTTGGCACAATTCAAGATTAAATGATCAGGTTGAACCAACCCAATTTCACCCCAGGTGTCAATACTGAAGCATATTTTCATTACTTGTAAAGTTTAGTAATTTAAACAAACCTTTAACAAAAATGGTCAGGTCATTCCAGGGACCTTTATCCATATACATACCTTAGTACACTGCTGCATATGACACTTTACTTCTGAAGCCAATGTCAAAGACCCCTATTTATTTATACAAACACACACTTCCATTCTTACAAATTAGGATAATTTGCTTCATGTTATTGAATGTTTAAAGTTTATTTAAATGGTTAATGTTTGACACCATGGGTCTGTGTGTAATGCAATTCCAAACCTGTGTATGTCCTGTACATCTTACAGGTTTGACCAAGCTGAATTTGATATTTCTCACCTTAAAAAAAAAAGTACACCCTTAGTTTAAGAACAGATCCAGTCATGTTAAACCTTGTTTTATTAAGAAAAACATAAAGACCAAAAAAATGTTTTTTGCATTGCACAGCTAACAATTGGCTGATTAGACAGGTGTATCAGTAGGTGTACATGCAAGTACAGACACATGGTAGAGGAGAGTCTTTGGTACGGTCCATGCTTCAGGAGAGTGGTCTGAATGGGACTGAAATCCGCAATACCAACCACAATTTAAAGGTTTACCTGAAAAACACACACATTACAGAGCAGAAAATCAACATGCATAAGGATTCCTCGTGTAATTTGAATAATAGGGTGCAAATCTCATACCATGGCACAAACCGATGCATCAACACTATATACAAACTGAACCATCACACATTCAAGCTGCTACCTCAGACTGACGCCACAGAAATGAACAGCAGCTGTCCATATCAGGGCTGTAAAATTAAGGTATGATATTCAAATGTTTAAATTCAGTACACAAGTATGCTTATTTAAATGCAGAAAGTGCACAATAGCAGTTTAATTAGTCCATATTTCAAACCAGGATGTGAGCAGTCATTACACAATGAACACCAAACACAGAACAGGTTGCTGTGGATTGCAGCTGTTTAGCTGCTGTAGAGCTTCACAGGTAGACATGCAGCACCTCTTTAGCAATTCAGATGTTCTACATGAAGCTACGACTTCAGATACAGATACAATTCAACAATGTAAAGTATTACATCACTTTAAACACTCAAATCATTTTTAAACAATGACTAATGATAGCCTAGAAAATGCAACTCCTGCAACTCATGGCCACCTAAAATTAAATTTTTACTACTGGTACAACATATTTAGCAGCATTTATTAAAAACCCTAATCTAAAGACAACCTCAAACATTTCTTGCTTTACAAAAAAGCAAATCTGCTGTTTGCAGAGGACTGAGGTTTACCATAATCCATTATTACAATCCAAATCAGTTCCCTTCATCCAGCATTTAAAAAAAAATTTTTTTAACTAGAGTATTTGAACCTTTACTTTTGTGCAGTACTTGTGTTCCTCCGCCACCTCTGACCACTAAACTAAAGCCAGGTGCTCATTAACCTCCACCTCAGTTACATGCTAGCTTGGTCAAGCACCTCAGTACCAGTTTACACTACTTTTTCTTCAGGCTTTGCAATTTAAAAACTACCATTACCATGGTTTACCATTTAAACATTTTCTCATCCATACTTACTCAAGCCCACACATTTCCACATATATATATATATATATATATATATATATATATATATATACATATATATATTTTTTTTTTCACGATAGTCCCAAAATGACCTCAAACAGCAGATATGTCTTTTTCTATATCCATCCATTTAATAAATTATTTAATAGCGAAATAATTTGCCAATAAAACGAAAGAAATTGCGAGACATTTTCCTTAGAATATAGTTACAATGCTTTGCGTCTCTTTTGAGGGAGTGGCAACGTTGTCATGTGTCACAAAACACATGTCGTCACAGTTCTGAGTTATATATTTCTGACTTTTATTTAGAAGCATTTCAGGTAAAGACATGATAAGCTCAGATCAGCAGATTGGACTTTCTTAAGTTTGTTCCATAACCCTGAATAATTCTTCGTAAGGTTTCAAAACTGCGTGATGTGATGAAACTGACTGATGAATGACTTTTGATACAGACCTTAAAGCAATGTGTCGAAACACTGATTCAGTTTCAAATCTGGGTTTTGTGGACGCCATCACTAGGAAACTGTATTTAATATCTTTGTAAACAGATCATATAAAGTCTTCATTTTCTTTTTCCATTAGACCCCGATAAATACTCTCATACTCTTGTTTTTTCTTGATTACACTTCATTAAATAGTATTACCAAGCTGAGCTGAAACAAAGCTGGTCAATGTTAAGTCCTCTCTGAGGATATTAATGTTATACACCATTTTAGTCTCAGTTTAGTTATCACTTGCTAGCTGAGTAAACACTGGTCCACACTATAGTAGTTTATTGCCCTTTATAAAAATGGTCCTAATATTTAGCACATAACATGAATTTTGCATTTTTATCCCCTTAATATTTGGCCATATAGGTGATTACAGCTATTTATTAACCATTGTAAATAATTAAATGTGTACACTGATTAGCCGTAAAATTAGCACCACTGACAGGTGAACTGAGACATTGATTAGATATATTAGGCAGCAGGTGAACGGTTAGCTATTGAAGGTGATGAAGTGTGTTAAAAGCAGGAGAAACATCAGGCAGGTCTACCAACCAAAGGTTCTCCAAGAAAGGACAACTGATGGACCGGTGAAAGGGTCATGGGCACCTAAGGCTCATTGATGTGATCCACGGAGGTCCCATCTTACAACTTACAGGATTTGAAGGATCTGCTGCTAATGTCTTGATGAAGGACACCACAACACTCCTTCAAAGCCCCTTCGAATGGTCAGAGCTGTTGGGGGAGCACAAGGGTTACCTAATCAATATTAGGCAGGTGGTACTAATGATATGGCTGATTGGTGTATGTATTGATGTTCATTATTAGTTAATAGTTAAACAGATCTACAGGTATTTAACTCCCACCCCTCTCGTTCACACACACACACACACTGCCTCTGTCCTATAACTTAGGCCTACTGAGCTACTAGCCCTGGCCACATCACTAGTAGCAGTAATTTATCATCTTACTGTTGAATTCCTGGTGGTTAATTACTGGTAAAAACACTGGTTTACCTTTAACAAACATATACCCTAATTGATATATGAACTGGTGTGAATGTCCTCTTCCAAAAAGGTTGGTGGGTAACACACGAAAGCATGAGAGAGAGAGAGAGTGAGCAGGGCAGAGAGAGAGAGAGACAGAGACAAAAGGAGTGCAGAGAGTGCCCGCAGGGGACAGGTCGAAGACATCGCTTGCCAAAGACATGGAGAAGAGTGGAACAGACAAGTCTCTGTGTTGGAGAGTCAGTTTCAATAATGGCTACCTCTTCCCACCGCACAGTCAGTCTACAATAAGAACTCCACCTGGCAGGCAGCCTATACGAGACATAGGTGCCAATGGGGGAAGTCTTTTTAGACCCACATGCAAGCCTAGAATGAGACTTGGATGAGACCTTTACTCCCTCACACCTACTTTTCATTTCAGCTGTGAAAATTGTCAGGGAGGCTTTCCAAAATCAAATGACTGACCATCTACAATCACAGCGTGCTGCCTGAAGCCGGTGACGCCAATGGGCCACTGGTTAAGAGATCAGCTTAGCTAAGTGGAGGACCTTGGCATGTAACATTACGACAGCATGATGGGCCAAATCTCTTAAAGGTAGCATACAATGCATTTCTTGAGCAATTTGAGTTGTTTTTTAGTATAAGTAGTAGGTATGTGACATTGGTTGGGGCAAAAATACCCAAATGTGCTTTTGCAAGCCTATTTACAGACATCCCACAACTGCAAAAACTCATTTCAGGGAGGTAGCACAAAGCAACAGCCTCTGTAACCTCCACCCCGCCCCCATTCACACATACACTTTTGGTGATTGTCTAATCTGAAAACCATGTTGGGTAGCTATACTCGACCTCGACATGACATGTTAGCCTATGATAAAGACAAAAACTAGTGAAGAAGATGAGTCATTACCATCTACTGCTATACCAGTTTGGTCTGGTCATCAGAAAAGGCTTTTTTAAAAGAGGACACTAGGGACGTGCGGGTGGTTAGGATGCTGTGGCTAGGGGGCTTCAAGTAGGCCTGAGTTATAGGACCATGACAATGATGTGTGAGGATGGGAGGGACTTCCAATATATCTTCCAAAACCAGCAGCTACATTAGCACAGCATCGCTGTCGGCCCAAAGTCTTGTATGTCTGTTTTTCACCCGTTTTGATATGATATTAATCTATCAGTTGTTCTTTACACTGTGTCAGCATTTTATGATGAATGGACCAATAGAAATGCTCCAAAATTACCTGGAATAAAATCTTTTTATAGCGAATTAAGAAGGTTAAGTATGACCTATAAAACCTTCGTAGCCTCCTTAAAAAAGGCAGCTCCCTTGAAAACACTATTCCACTGGACACTTTTCAGTCCTCCTGGTCTGTGAGACAGGCTATAACTGCATGCAACCTGATCGATCTGATTATTGATTTGGAAATATTTCAGAAAATTTGGTCCACTTAGGCCTCTGGGACTAAACAGTGTATTTCCTTTCTGAAAAAATAAAAAATAAAAAAAATCATCATTTGAATCTAGTATTGCTCTTTATATTTTGGTGGAATGGATAGTTCATGATTAATGGACCAATAAAAATGCTCCAAATATCTTTCTTCATGACATTTTAGACTGTTGGGTTTTTGCAGGACAGTGAAGCTTTGATCTTTCTCTCTCTCTCAAGCAGTTTACCCAATTTTCCTCCCAAATTATAGATAGCTAATTACCCTACCCACTCGTTAGAACTCCCCCCATCACATGTAATGCTCCCGACTCTGGGAGGCTGAGGACTAAGAAAGCAAGGCTCTCTTTGGATCTGGATGCTGTTGGCAGGCAGCATGACCGGGATCCTTAAACCGCTGGACCAATCAGATGTAGAGGCAGGTACATATAGAGCAGTTATTGTGGAATGATTTAAAAAAAAAAAAACTGTAAAAAAAAAAATCAACACCAATGATGAGGTAAAATGACGTGAAAATTAAAGCAGATTTCCATACATTTTACGTAAATTAGGATTCACTCATATTTTAGAGTCTAAAAAGAGGACATGCCCTTGACTAATATGCATTTTGTTGCTGTTATGCATATGCTTTTCATGATAAACATGCTTTCATGATAAATGGATCAATAGAAATGCTCTAAAAAATTTTTTTACATTGACTTCCATTAAAAGATAAGTTTTTTTTCTGTGGCTTTTGCACGACAGCACTGAAATATAAATCTGAATTATAAACATTTACAAAATGTGCAGCTTTGTTAGCAGCTACGTTTCTGTTCATGCTACGGAACTGATTAGCCTGCTAGCACACATTTACTGTATTTATACACCATAGTACATTAATATCAAATGACAAGCCTGTTGTCGTCAAGAGATGCACATCTCAAGTGACCGCGCTCGGCTCAAAGAAATGATGAAAATGCAGACAGGAGAGCATAAACTCTTCATGCATGTAAAAGGAATTGTGTCCCAGAACCTGTTCTGGTGCGTCCGCCGTGCAAACCCTGAAGCGGATGGAAATGGAATGGAGTGCGCCTTTCAGCGGAAAAAGAAAATGAAGCAGTCACTTAGTGACAATGCAACGTGTCAGGCATTGAAGTGTGCTTACTTCAATGCTCTGATGTCAGCAGCAGCCTTGCATCTTAATGACTGAATGACAAGTCGTGGTTAAATGCGGAATGCCACACATATCACTTGCGCTGCTCCAAATCACTCTTGAATGGGAGCATCATGACTCAAGGTTTAACCTTTGTGTTCAGCTGCAGTCAAGCGAACTGTGCACATCAAAGAAACGAGAGGAAGAGGAGGAGGAGGAGGAGGAGAGAGAGTGAGAGAACAAGAGAGCAAGAGGAAGAATGGCTAAGCACACAAGGACTAGATGGCCACCTCCAGGGGCTGCTGTTGTTCAAGCCTGCGTTCCTTCAAGGCTCCCGGAGTAATGCTAATAGCATTCTCATTGAACCACTTGACTTATGGAACTGTCCCTCTGTGATTATCCTAAACACCGTGATCGAGGGTAAATTACAAACATACTAGTGCTGTTATTAAAGTGGTTCAGACGCCCTCCAAAACACTGACCCTGCACCGAGAAGCACTCCTTTACCGTACGGCTTAAATGCCACGCGAATGAAAGGACCCAATGAATGAAGGCTCCTTTTCTCCACCTTAAATACCAAATCTTACAAATTTGCAGTCCCGGATGATATGAATAATTAATTCAGTCTGGAGGAATGTTGGTCTTATCACAGATAAACATCAACTGACATTTGGGATGGTATTTGACTTCAGACTGGGGCGATTTCTGAGAACGGCCTTCAAAAAGAAAAGAACGAAATTGCAGCAGAATGAATGGAGAAGCCGGCAGATCATGTTCATTGATCATTGGCCGAGCCACTTTTATAGCCATTGTAAAATTATAGGTATGCACGCTTACGATCACACCAGTTACTGTAGATAGCATGGACAGTGCAACGGCTCTCAAAAGTGAAGCCACCACAGGTCCAGTGCCTCTGCTGGCCGGTTGCAGTACGATGTGTAGCTCAGCCCATTCTCATATGTTTCAATGTCAAAACATCTCTAAACTGTCTTTCCATCTCCAGTGTCTAATTCCAACAGTGCTAAAACTGGCCCAACTTTTATGTCCCCCCAGACATCAGTTTATAAACCCTTGTTCTGCTATGTCGTCAGAAGCCAGCGTTATTCTTAGGAAAGAGGTGATTTTGTCTGTTTAGTCTCTGGTGCAAAATAGGTAGGACATGATACAATAGTGCAAGGACAAAACACGAGACATGGTGCATGGACAATAAGTAAAAAAACAACAACTAAAATATACAAATACGTGCAAATATGGGCATGAAGGCTGGGTGATTAAGGTCCAGACTGTTACTATACTAACCTAGTTGCTATACCACTACATTACTATACTAACTAGAATACTATAAAAATAGATTACTATACTAACTAGAATACTATACTGAGTTAGAATACTAGTAGGTTACTACACTAACTATGTTATTACACTACCAAGTTACTATACTAACTAAGGTACTATGTTACTAGGTTATTATACTACTAAATTACTATACTAAGTATATTACTAGGTTATTATACTAACTATGTTACTATACTACTAGATTACTATAAAACTAAATTACTAAACTAAGTACACTACTTGGTTACTATCATACTAAATTACAATGCTAAATTAGTATATTACTAGGTTATTCTACTAACTGTCTATACACTATATACTGTATATACTATATGTCTATATACTACTAGGTTACTACACTATTACTATACAATAAGTCCCTATACTATGTTACGGTACTACTAGGTGACTATACTAAGTTATTATATTACTAGGTTACCATACTAACTAAGGTACTTTACTACTAGTTTACTACTTTACTATACTTCTAAGTTACTATACTACTAGGCTACTATACTAAATGACTATATTAAGTATACTACTACTTTATTCTACTAACTATGTCTATATGCTACTAGATTACTATACTGACTATATTACTATACTATATCAGGCGGTGGTGGCTCAGCGGTTAAGAGCGCCGGGATATCGATAACAGGGTTGTGGGTTCGATTCCCGGGCTCGGCAAGCTGCCACTGTTGGGTCCTTGAGCAAGGCCCTTTACCCTCTCTGCTCCCCGGGCGCTGGAGTTGGCTGCCCACCGCTCTGGGTGTGTGTGTGTACTCACTGCCCCTAACACGTGTGTGTGTGAGTGTGTGTTCACTACCAGATGGGTTAAATGCGGAGGACACATTTCGCTGTACAGTCCACACTGTACAGTGACAAATACGTGCACCTTTACCTTTACCTTTCACTTTACTCTTAGGTTACTATACTAAGGTACTATACTACTTGATTACTATACTACAAAATGACTATTCTAAATTACTATAGTACTAAGATATAATATGCTAAGGTACTGTACCACCAGGTTACTATACTTTTCTAAGTTACTATACTACTAGGTCACTAAACGATACTGTAAATGAAGAGTAAAACAGGGAGTTGAGGACCGTATGCTGAGGTAGAGCAGCCTGGTGTTGTAAACAGCATGACGTACGTAAACAAGGTGTGCAGAGCAGTAATAAGTATAGCAGCTAGAGAACTGTACACAGCTTATGTACAGAGAGGGCGTTCCAGATAAAACTAGATTAATATAAGCATTAAGAAATGTTTATAGCATGATGTTTGACCATTATGTTTCCTGTAATCAAACTGCATTGCTCGGTGGAAGATTAATGTAATGGGATTGATATTAATAGAGCAATACTGAACATTGTTCAGTGAGAGAACTTCTTTTTCTCTTTCTTTTTTCCATCCCCTACCAACAATGTTCCACAGCATGCAGGGTCATCTTGGTTTAAAAAAATGGAATTTCCTCCTTGAAATGGGGTCAAGTATAAGAAGATTACCCCCCTGTACTGTTAGGCTACACTTTAACACAAAGGGATCATCACATAAAGAACAGAAACAGCATCCTTGTAATAGGATAGAGATGAGAAATTGTGTCACTTCCAGACAAAGCCGAACATCTACAGTAACATTTATGGTGCTTATTATTTGGAGTTTAGCCAAATGTAGCTCTATCGCAGTTCCCGTCCTCCCTATTATTCACTGTCATTTCGAGAGGATCCTTGTAATGACTTAGGAATCGTAATCCGGGATGGCTTTTTCGGGAATTCAATTTCCTACCCCTCAAGACACAAGCAAAGTGGATGAAATCATTATTAAATTTGTATGGGGGCAGACGGATTGTCTGGTTCTTCTATTACTGCATCAGGTTTCCTTTGCCACAGAAGGAACGGCCTTTTATTTCTGTAACTTTAACGTACTCCTCAAGGGCATGTGCGTCTTCCAAGAATGGCACATCAGCGAAGCGATGTTGCTATCATTCCCAACAGCATGTGATGATAGGCAGTGAGCTATTTCCCAGCATTCTTCGCAGGGTAACAAGTCTAGTCTAGGACTTTATCAAGCCCAGGCCAGGTGCAGAGTTGCTGCCCCAGTTGGATGGTGCTTCAAGGGTGTGAGACAGACTAGTAAAAGAACATTTAGTGAATGAGGTCCAATGACTACAATTGTGGGATGTTTCACAAATAAAAAGCTTACATCCTTCTGCCTCAAGCCTCTTATTCTTACAGTTTTCCTGATGTTCCTCGTCAAATAAGCAGAATAGCATGTCAACAGTTATTAGTGCTTCACCCACCCCAAACGAGACCAGCTTTTGGAATGAGACATTATCTGTAGTCACCCGATACCCGAGTGAATTGAGAATGCTTGAATTGGTTCTCTTTGCAGAACCATACTGTCGCTATGGTTGTGGGTGTTGGCTTTTAATTGTTGTTATTCATTTTCCATTCCTCTCATCCCTGCTATTGGATGATAAGAATGAACTGAATAAAAGGAGGCGCTTTCGCTTCTCACATTCCCTGTCTCTCTCTCTCTCTTCTAATAATGTGAATATGTGTTGGTGACAGGAAAGATTAACCGGTACAAAGGCATTATTGTGACTGTTGCTCACATTGCTGCGATTTGATTGCGGACGTCTATAGTTAATATGACTTTCTTTCATTGCGCAATGTCAAATGTAATGTACATAATCAAATTACAGTCTGTGTACAGCCATTTAGTGTGAAGGCAAAGGGTGTGTTGCCTTTTTACAGCCTCCTATTTAGACAGAGAGGACCATTGTCTTGTCCAACATCAGCAGACACCAGCATCAATGCATTATGTTAACTTATAGCTTAAAGTAAGGGAGCACAACATATCAGCGGGTGACGTATCAGAAACATAACTGGTAATAACTGGTAACTGCTCCAGAAATGTGATTTAACCCTTGAACCCTAGATATATTTATCCCAATGCAGTAGTGAATTATTGGGTAACCATTTGCTTGTGGAGTCCCACAGGGTTCTATTTTGAGGCCTATGAAACTTATGTTAATTGTGGGCTTATGAGGCATAACATTAATACCACCTGCCTTATATTGAATAGATCGCCCTTGTGCCCCAACAACAGATCTGACCATTCAAGGCTTGGCCTCTACAAGACCTCTGAAGGCATTCAATGGTATCTGGCTTGTAAGCAGCAGATCATAGTCCTGTAAATGAAGTGAGTTAACTAAGGGTGGGGCCTCCATGGATTGTATCAATAAGTATTAGGTGTCCATGACCCTGTCGTTGGTTCAGTGGTTGTGTTTTCTTACCAACAACAGCTCCACAAAACCTGTCTGCCATTTTGGATATCAGACCCAGACCTAGTCATCTAGCCATCACAACATGGCCCTTAACACAAACTTCAAGAACTGACTGTTCACTTGCTGCCTAATATAAGCCACCCCTTGAGCGATGCCACTGTAGATGTAGATAAGCAATGTTTTTCACTTCACCTAGCACCAGTGGTACCAATGTTTGGTGATTGGTGAATATTTTAATAGAAATGGTTCTGGTTGAGAGCATCTGCAAACTAATGCAAGATGTCTCCATTAAAATGACTGAATGGTGTAGACTGCCATGTCAGATGTAGCTATTAAGCTTCAGATTTTAAATCTCGCATTCACTGCACTTCATCCATGGATAATAAGGGGTCCAGGGCTTCAGTCGGCACTGGGGAAGAGGGACAGTGACTTCAGCCCTAATGAAATTAGCCACTGCCCATTTGGTTAAAGTGAAAAAAGTTCATATGCTGTTTTACAAGCTTATTAGCAACCCTGTTCTTATACATTAGAAAAAAGGAAATGATAAGCTCTGCTTTAACTGCCTCATTTATGGCACCACAACTGCCTAGCCTAACCTAACCTAACTAATAACTGTATAATATTACTGCATAGTGTTGCTGTCCTCTCTGGGTCCTCTCAGTGTCCAGTTGGCATGGTGGTTAGCTAGGTGAAGAGATTGTAGGTGGTCAACTGAGTTAGCTTTTAGCCTTGTCAACGAATCTCTGGTGTGTGGATTACAACAGCAGAGCTTGATCAGACGTTCGCCTCTATTTAGTCGACCTAGCATTGACTCTAAGCATTTTTAGCCTTGTTTTCACAGTCTGCTGAAGTAGTTATTGCATTTAGACACAAAAGGCTAAATAAGTGTGCTGGATCAATTGTACGTTTTTGGGACATCAATTAAATGAGTCAGGGGTTTTTGAAATTGGCCCGTTTTACAGCTCTTACAACCTTTATTTAATTAGGCTTTGCTTTTGAAAGAGGACACAACAGCTTTTGAGGTTCACGGTATGTCAGTTGGTACAATGTACCAAACTATCTTTATTCAACTATGCCAAGCTAAATGTTTTCCAGTTTTCCATTCATGGGCATCTTTGTTAATTAGTATACTCTTTTAACAAGTTTTTGGAAAATGTAGCAAAAAAGTTTGAATTACGCATGCCATTATTGGCCCCTAGATTGCGTATCAGTGCATCTCCAGTCTCGAGTTTTAATGCCAGCAAAAGCCAATTCACTGAGCCTCCTCACCACTTTGTATGATATGAATTTTCATAATATCACCATAATTGCAGGCTGAGATAGAGAAAGGGGGATTTTAGTGTGCAATTCCCCCTGTCTTTATTTGTCAAGGTAAGCACTCTTGGCCTCCCACAAGAATTTCGCAAAACGCTTAATTCAGCAAGTGAACCTCAGCAGACAAGAGTTAATTTAGAACAATCCAGTAACTGCACTTGTAATTATCTGCTCCTTAGCAATGCTAATTATTGTCCTTTCATAACTGCTGATGATGTTTAATCACAGATCTGGCATGCGAGCGTGCCTAAAAAAACAGATTTGCATGGAATTAAAATTGAAAAGAAAATGAAAAATCAGTTGGTTGGATGATGGATTGATTAGAGGGATGAAAACATCGTTGCACCATAGGGTCATTTCTCGAAGGGGCTCGAATGGATATGTTGTCTGAATAAAAGAACTGCTAAGTGCTTGCTGGATACAGTTCAGTACAGTATAAGTGATTGCTCCACATGTGGTTTAGCTGGCAGTCAGTGCTCATTGTCTGATCTCAGAATTGCTCCTGTATGATAAAAAATTGATGGGGGGTGAGGGGGTGGTTGTGTTATGCTCAAGATCTTGTTGAGATTGTGTATATTCAGACCTTCTTGCTTTTTCCCTATCAAATCTTAATGAACCACACTTCTGACAAGGTACAATATGTCCTGTAGTGATAGTACATCCCCCAGTAGTGTCCATGCTATGAAATAATAATGACAAAACAATATGGCTCAATCTCAAACTCATTTTATTATCCTTACAAGGTAGCAACTCAGGGCCACTGGACTTGTAATACCTGAAATCCTACCAAGACCCATGGCCATGAAACTTGTCACAGATAGGGAAATCTGCCCTTTCCTGTGTGTAATTGACAAATTTTCATGAAATTCAGAACTAAGATTGGCGCTCGCTGTCAGTCCTGACTAATTCTGTGGATGAGGAGACAGCTCTGTCAAAACATCAACAAGTTCTATCAACGCATGAAGCATAGCACCGCTGTTGGGTCCTCAGTACTTGCATTCAACTAAAAATGAAGGCTGTTAAATGGTTCTTGGCTTAGGTTCTAGAAAATAAAAAAAACATGTGTTGAACCTGTACAATATGTGGAGGTTCTTTCATTTAAAGAATGGAAGAGTCGCTGCTTCATTCAAAGACATTAGAGACTGTGCATTCCAATGCAAAGAGATTTCTGTTTGTAATTGTGTTTCCTTTGATGAACTAGTGAATGAATTAGTTTTTATTTTCAGTACATAAATAAAAGTAAAAATGAAGGTAAAATCAAACTGATTTGTATGTATTTACATTTGCGATCTGGTAGACTTTACTAGACTGTGGCCAATCGGCTTTAGCATTAAGCAGTTTGACCAGAGGCCGCATGTAGATATAGATATATGTAGACCAATAGTGGCAGTGAGAAGGTGGAATTTAAGCAGTTTGACCAATGGTTAATGTAGATGCAGGTACATATAGACCAATAATGGCAGTAGGATTGTGGGACTTAAACAGTTTGATCACTGGTTGATGTACATGCAGGTACACATAGACCAATAGTGTCGGTGAGAAGGTGGGATTGAATCAGTCTGATCAATGGTTGATGTAGAAGTTCTATCAATGCATGAAGCTTAGCACCACTGTTGGATGCTCAATGCTTGCATTCAATGAAGAGTGATGGATGTTAAATGGCTCTTGGCTAAGGTTCTAAAAAAGAGAACCTCTAAAAAAGAGGATGTCTGGTCACCCTACATTATCATCCACATGGACAATACCAAGTACAAAAATACCAACGAACTTTGTACCACACTCTGGATCTGGGCATCATGAATGGTCTCAATATTTCTAGCATCATTGTTAAGGACTTTATATCCACCATAATATTTATAAACACAGTCTTTACAAATTAGAAGTTGAGCCAATCTAGCCTGAACAACTCAATTTCTTGGACATTTTAACAGGAATATCAACAACTGCAATGTATATGGCTAACATCTCCCCAAAAGAAAACTTGATTCTACTAATTGATGCAACAAATTTGCATGTTTTTTGTTCGGTGATAAAATTAGAACTACTGGACTACTAATCAGTTCCACACAATCCAGTAAGCAAACATTGCAGGATTTAGCTCTACCTAGAAACATCCTGGATGTTATGTCTTAATTCAACATTGTTAAGACTGAAACACCTCAAAACATCATTAAGCCATCTTTTACTCTAGTGTGGATGATGTGCAGCAAACAGTCATTGGTCAATCAAATAGTCAATCATTCTGTCTGACTCAGTTCTGGTTTTGTTAGATATTGGTGCTGTTTTTGACACAGTTGATCATGTGATTCTCTGTTATCTGACTATGTGAGACTATCTTGAAATGGTTCAGATCATATTTACAAGAGTTTCTGGTAGTTATAAATCTGATAGGATGGCTATAACATGTAGAGTCCCCCAGTAATTTAATTCTTGGGCCTATTTTATTCCATTTATATGTTTCCATTAGGCCAAATCCTGCAAGGCAACAAAATTGCTTATCATAGTTACGCATGTGACATACAGATTTATCTGGCTCTCTAGCAAGATGATTATGGCCCTATTGATTTGCCCTGCCTCAATTTCATCTAATTAAGTAACCTGAAATGATTGTGTGTTGGTAGAAACACTGGAATGACTCAATTTCTCTGCACACTTCAGTCCAGAGCTCTAAACGCTAAAGACCAAGTCAGAAATCTTGATGTTCAAATAGACTCTGATCTCACCTTTTCCAGTCATGTCAAAACAGTCACCAAAACAAACCTTTTATCATCTTCAATATACAGCCAGAATCAACAGTTTAATGTCCCCAACGGGATCTAGAGGAATTCATCAATGCTTTTTAACTTTAGCAGAATTGATTGCTGTAATGCAGTTTTAACTCTGGCTGACTTGCTCCAGCTGATTCGAAATGCTGTTGCAAGAGTTTTACCCAGAACCAAAACAGCACAGCACATTACTCTGGTTCTAAAATCACTACACTGGCTTCCAGTGAGCTGCAGAATAGATTTCAAAGTGCTGCTACTACTCCATAAATCACTTTATGGTCTGAGTCCAGTATACATTTATGATCTGCTTAAAGAATATATGGTCAGTAGATCATTTGTATACAGGTCAGCTAGTAGAGCCCAGAATCAGACCTGAACTGTGCTGCACACAACTGAAACCAAATCCCTGAAGATCTTAGATTTACCCCAAATATAGCAGAAATGTTACAAACAAATCTTACTTTATCAAATGACCTCTGATCTGTGATATGTGTACTTGTACAAACAAAGCTTTTTTTGAAGAACCAAATTTGGTTCTTCTATGGCACTGCAGCAAAGACGTTTTTGGTATTATGATCCTGAGCGAGTAAAAGGAGCTATTAAATTATTTCCAAATTTGTATTTTAAGTTATTATTTTGAGATACAGTCTCCTTATTCTGAGATTTTGAAATATTAAGTCATTATTTTGAGATGTTGTCTCATTATTATGAGATATTATGTCATCATTATGACATACTAAGTCATGATTATGAGGTACTGTGTCATTGTTTTGATATTCTAAATCATTATTTAAGTTATTATTAAATCCTTATATTTTGAGATACTGTCATTTTTTTGAGAAACTAAGTAAGATTTTTGACATAGTACCTCATAGTACCTATAAGACATTAAGTCATTATTATGAGATACTAAATCATTATTGTAAGATGCAAAGTTTTTAGATGATTTCTCGGTAATTTGAGATGATCCTTTCTTGTTACTTTGAGATGGTTTATACTTTTGGAATGAAGAACTTTTTGTATTATTATTATTTGAAATGGCAGGAATGGGCTTCCATACTCTTGTAGCTACTATTAAAACAGTTCCATTACATTTCTGTTACGAACTATCCAATAGATTATTATTAACACTGTACTGAAGAGCAGCATATGTCATGACATGACATCCACATAATCATGACAAGTGACAAAACAACACACATTTATAGAAGCACTGTAGAAAATGTCATGACAAATGACGCTTAGTGGGATAAGCCTTTTTAAGAGCTCATAGAGATTTCATTTTAGTTGTCAAAACAGACATAACAGACATCTGTAGATGTCATGTAGACTTACCCAGCTAATTGTACAACATGTACACTCGACCCGATTCTCTCTAAATTGCTAAAAGAAATTCTCCCAATTATAATCAGACCTCTTTTAACAATTTTAAATTCATCCCTTAGCCTTGGGCATGTACCCCAAACCCTTAAAATCGCAGTTCTAAAACCTTTAATCAAGAAACCAAATCTTGATCCTAGCGTATTATCTAATTATAGACCCATCTCAAACTTAACATTCGTATCTAAGATATTAGAAAAAGCTGTGGCCCAACAACTCTGCTTATACCTGAGTAAAAATTACATGTATGAGAAATTCCAGTCTGGATTTAGACCCAATCACAGCACAGAGACAGCCCTAGTGAAGATTACGAATGATCTCCTTCTTGCCTCTGATCAAGGCTACGTATCTTTATTAGTCCTACTAGACCTTAGTGCAGCCTTTGATACAATAGATCATTCTATATTACTAGAAAGATTAGAGAAAATGGTTGGAATCACAGGGACAGCCCTATCATGGTTCCAATCATATCTAACGGGACGCTTTCAATTTGTAAAGATAAAAGATTTATCTTCAAACTACGCAGAAGGAAGATATGGAGTTCCGCAAGGCTCAATTTTAGGACCGCTATTATTTACATTATACATGTTACCACTGGGCTCAGTTATAAGCAGACATGGAGTTAATTTCCATTTCTATGCAGATGACACACAGCTCTATATATCAGCCAAACCTGACGATAAATTTAGATTACAGAAAATGGAGGACTGTGTAAAGGATATAAAACTCTGGATGTCACATAACTTCCTTCTCCTCAACAGTGACAAGAAAAAAAGTTCTCCTTTTAGGTCCAAAAGACACTAGAAATAAACTATCTGACTTAATGTTAGACTTGGCTGATACTTCCATTATTCCTGGTTTAGCAGCTAAAAATCTTGGCGTCACATTCGACTCAGATTTATCATTTGAGCAACATATAGCTAATATTAGTAGAACAGCCTTTATGCAGCTTAGGGACATCTCCAAACTAAGAAACTCCTTATCACTACAAGACGCAGAAAAGCTAGTACATGCTTTTATTACCTCAAGGCTAGATTATTGTAACGCACTACTGTCAGGTTGTTCCAGCAGGAACCTCAATAAACTTCAGCTGGTGCAAAATGCTGCAGCCAGGGTCCTTACTAAAACTAGAAAATTTGACCATATCAGTCCAGTTCTATCAGCACTTCATTGGCTCCCAGTTAAATTCCGTATCGAATACAAAATTCATCTATTAACATATAAGGCCCTACATGGCCTCGCTCCTGAGTACCTGCAGGATCTTATAGTATATTACGAACCATCAAGACTACTTAGATCTCAGGGTGCAGGCCTCTTACACGTTCCCTAAATTCAGAAAAACCTCAGCAGGGGGAAGAGCCTTTTCTTATAAAGCCCCCCAACTCTTGAATAACCTTCCAGATAATGTTCGGGACTCAGACACAGTCTCAATCTTTAAATCTAAGCTGAAAACTTATATGTTTAGTTTAGCTTTTGGTAATTAATGTTTCTTAGATAAGGGCTGCAGGTCCAGGGGTTCGTGGACCCAGGGAATTGTAGTACACTGAGATGCTGGAGCTGTCGTCTCGCTGCTTACACAGCAGATACATGCTGGTGTTCTCAGGGTGCGCCCGTGTCCGTGTTACCTTCTGGCTCTCTCCTTTTAATTATGCTGTGATAATCAGACCTGCTGGAGTCGTCAGACATACCCAGATGCTGATTCTCAACATTCTCTGCACTCCATAAAATTCCTTATAGAACTAACTTTTCTCTCTTTACCTTCTTCGAGTAAATGGCCACCCAGCCCGACCTGCTGGAAGATTGCCCGCTGAGGTCCCCTCTACCTGCGTCTAACCAGCTGCCACCTACCAGTCCGGCCAGCGGGTCCCCCCCAACCCGCCACCACCCATGGCTCACCCGCCAGCTGCTGCTGCCTGTTTGGTGGCCGTGCTGAAACCTGGATGGACTCGTGCCTGTCTGACACTATTAATATCACCACTTTCAACTTTCTGTTGTATCTGCTTTGGTAATTTTTATCATTAATGGTTAAATAGTCTGGCCAGAGGAGGACGGGTCGGGTCCCCCTTGTGAGTCTTGGTTCCTCCCAAGGTTTCTTCCTCCAGCTCTGAGGGAGTTTTTCCTTGCCACTGTCGCTGTTGGCTTGCTCACGGGGGTCTTTGACCCTTCATGTTATTTCTTCTTTCTTCTCTGTCTCTGTCCTTTATTAAGTACTAATTATGTAAAGCTGCTTTGTGACGACAAAAGTTGTAAAAAGCGCTATACAAATAAATTTGACTTGACTTGACTTGACTTGACTTATGAATGCTGCCCTTCAGTAAAGTCCTCCCACGTTATCCTTTAAGCAATCACATCACCGTATCATGTCATAAAAAGAAACACCTTATTAGCTGAAGGAGAGCACTCAAATTAATGTAAAATTATTAATATAACGCTGAACACACCACTACTTAAGACATTTTGCCACTGTGTCCCCAAAGCAGCTCTGGACTTGAGAAGACTTGACTTGAAGGCATCCTATGTCATGTGCCATCAAGGCCCTTCAGGAACCTGTGAGCTTTCAGCGTTTCTTCTGAAATCAATGGTATTAAGAGGAAGTTGAAAGACTGCCCTTCCACGCTTTTCTGCAGTTCAAACCTCTCCTCTTCTGGGAAAGTTTTATGTTGGAACATTGCAGTGAGGATTTGGTTGCATTTGGCCATTAGAGCATTAGTGAGGTCAGGTTCTGATGTTGAATGTTAGCAAACTCCACTTCAGCTCCTTGCAAAGGAGTTGGATGGAGCCCCATCACTCCAAAGAACTCAGAGCTCAGAGCTGAAGCCGAAATGTCAGAACAAAGATTCTATCTGTATCAGCGTGAAGAATTGGGCCTCACCCAATCACATTTCTCCATGAAGAGGAATGTTTTCCTGAATGGATCGTAATCTTTGGGGGTTTGTGACATCATTAACAGGTCTGCAGAATTGTGGCATTATGAAGCGCCAGGAGGCTGTTCACTCACTCTGTCTGACTACAATACACCAAAGTCTGTTATTTTTACCCTGTTTCTCTGAATGATTGCAATGCGTTGCATCACTGACAACAAAACACATTGTTTAGCATAAGTATGTTATAGTCAGAATTTTCACTGATGATATGCAAATGATAAGCTGCATAAATATATCCCATGTTAATTTATTCTTTCAGCCGCACTATGCTGTCAAAGCTGCTGCACCTCAACCATGAATGGAGCTCTCCAAACGCTCAGCCTCTCGGAGTTTCTTGAGATCACTATGTAATTGGATAGAGAGGAAAGGAAGAATCCAGCCATTTTCCATTTAGAAGAAAACATGAGATTGCTAAGCATACAGCTGACAGTAGAGGACGAATATTAGCTTATTATCATGCTGTAGTTGGTAGACTATCATGGCTGGTACAATCCGCCTTACATCTCTGGTGGTGCATCTTTGCAATGCCTGAAGTTTTGCTAACGGCATCTATTCATCACAAAGCAGTCCCTCTCTCTCTCTCTGCCCAGTAGCTCGTTTTCTCTGCTTGCTCAACACGATCATCCGAAGCTCAGGGAAAAGACGGACTCTGCAGGCTTACAAAATATGCAGACACTGTCCTTCACTGGCCAAAACACAGGGCATGCACTAGCTAGCTGTTGGAGAATCATGTCTATGTACACTGGCTTAACACTGCATACAACAATTAGCATGATTAAGCTAGCTGTTGAATCGAGTTTGGACAGACAATGTGGCTCAGACACTTCCTTTCCAGGAATATTGCCCCATCAAATGTTATGAATTGTATGTTTTCGCAAAAGTACTTTTGTTACAAATGTAATTATGTATTTAATTACATACGTGTGTATTATTCACCATTATGGCCATGATGAAATCCTTACATACTTATTCAGAAAAGCATTATTAAAATTAAAGGCCAAAAGAAAAATAAGATTTGCAGCTTACTGGTGCCACCCTGGATCAGGCCTCATCTGTGTGAGGTACAGTAGATCATTCTGGCTTTTAGGAGCGATGATAAATAGCAAACAGTTACAGGTTTACTGGTAATGATCAATAACAAAGCTTATGGGGGGGGGATCTGGTCTCTAATCTCTGCACCCTGTGAGACTGTGAACCAATGAATATCTTGATCAAGACAGAGAATGGAAGCAGACAGCCAGTGTGAGTAATGGATAGATGCAGTTGCTGATAAATAGATTATCTAACTGGAAGTAATTATGCACACACATCTCACTATGACACTTCTGATCAGAGCTCTGAGGCCTGGAGGAGGGGGAAAACACACACACACACACACACACACACACACACACACAAACATACCTGATTTAACCACAGGTGGGCACATCCCTCTCTCGCTCACTTCTCTCCCCTCTCAATTTTCTCTCCTCCCATATTCCCTTCTCCCCCTCCTCTCTCTTCTTTTCTTTTTTCTCTGTTTCTCTAAAGCCAGCATGCTCATGTAGGGCTCACATGGCTGGAACATGGGCTAGGTGAGTTCCAGGTAGGCATGGGCTCTGAGTGGGATTGTACATAAGTTGTTACTGGGACCCAATTGGGCCTTCGTAAATCGGCCCCATTGTGACAGCCCACCCTAAACTCAAATGGGTCCCATTTAGCCCCCATATGCAGTGTATAACCCAGATGGTACCCATGCTTAACACCTCCTGGCCCCATCACAAACCCTAGTTGGGTCCCTGGTGGGCATCCATATGTGGGGCCAACGTGAAACCTGAGTACATCACTTTCTGGTTCTCAGTTGGGCTACCCATACAGGCCCCACATGGGCATGTTCGCTGGGCTGTCTCCATTTTGTCTCCTCTTCAGTCTTCCTTTTTTCTCTCCCTTTTCTCTCACATATTAGCTCTCTCTCTTTCCCTCTATCTCATCGTTTCTCAATCTCTCACCTGCTCTCCTGCTTTATCTCTCCCTGCTATTTCCTTGTCCTTCCCTTTCTTTCTTGTTCCACATTCTCACTCATTTCTCCCTATTTTCACTGTTTTAACACATGCCTTCTCCCATACAGGCAAGGCCAGCCGCCACCTCTTGTTGGGCAGCAGACGCGCTCTGAGGAAAGCCACAGGTCCACAGCTCCACCGCACCAGCTAACAAAGTGATGACGGGAGAGAGAGCGCCATCTACCCACTCGGAGACGGTTGTGCTCTCCCAGACTCCAGCTGCTGATGTTGAAGCAGCATGGCTCAGGATTCAAAATTGGGACCCACGGGCTATAGTGGTAGCTCTATAGAGCCACTCTGAGCCCCTTTGTCCCTTCTTTTTCTCGCTGCTGTTCTCCTTTTCATCTCTTTTCACCCCAGGCTCATTCACGCGTTCTCTCTCTCTTTCTCCCACCCTTCTCTTTTTCTCTCCAGTCCCATATTCTCTTGTTCCTTCCTTCTGTCGGTTCTTTCCCTCTCTGTTTCTCCTGCTCTCTCTTACCACCCCTATCTCTCCATGTTCAATTATTTTCTCCTTCGCTTGTTCAACCTTCTCCTTCTTCTTCTTCTCTCTCTCTCTTCTCTTTGTTCTCGTTTCGGTTCTTCTGTCATCTCTCTCCATAGCATCCCCCCTCCTCCTCCTCCTCCTCCCGCCTTCTCCTCCCTTTTTCTGCTTCATTTGCTCCCCACGGCTCACCTGAGATTGATGCGTGGTGTGTGTGATTGGTGTAATTACCCCGGTCCTGCCGCTCCTGCACACTTTGGCCAGCAGCCCCACTGAACGCTGGGACGGCCCAGCCACCATTCATTCCCCTCAAGCTGTGGAGAGAGGAGGGGGCACGGTGCTGACTGGCTCCAACAGCACAGGTGTCTCTGCTGTAATTAGTAGGTTTTGATCCAAGCACTGAAATCAGCAATGCTGTATTAATGTTTGCACTGAAGCAGCAGAGGCAGGGAGGATGGGCTCTATCAAGGGCATATTAGTGGTTTTACACCTGTAAGTCCAGACCAAGGTTCGAACCAAGGTTCTGTTTTTTGTTCCATTGTGCGTCCTTTTTAATTATTGTAGCTTTACATTGCAGTTTCACAAGCACACATAATGCCCCTGATTATAGAACCATGGTTCTCCCCCGTGTCCTGTTTTCCCCATGTCCTTTCTCCGGGTACTCGCATGATAGGTGCCAATGTAAAACTACATCCTAGAGGTGTGTCTTTGTGTGAGTAAATGTGTGTATGTGTGGTACCCTGCGATGGTTCCCAAGACCAGAAGGAGGTATTACTGCCTTGTCACTGTTAAAAGGATAAGATCCTTGAGAAACTTTTGGAGGTTCTTCAATTCGAAACTGTGAAGACACCCTTTTTTTTTAGAAGAAAAAGGTTCCTTGAAGGTTCCTCAAAGCACCATAGGAGGTTCCTCCACAACTCCCAACTAAAGAACCTAAGGAAAAAGCTCATAATAAGATGGATAAATGGAAAACCCACATCAAATAATTACATTTTTCTCTACTGAACTTTGCCAATCAATTCAAAACATTAATACATTGATCCTGAAAAGGTAGCCTTCTGAAGAAGTTTAGGAGTTAAGGAAAACTCCTCCACCTGCATGATAGCTAGACACTACCCCCATGGACCAACCTGCCTCTCACTCCATGAAAATTGTAAAAGTTGGCAGCCCTGTGTTTTGGAGGAATGGGAGGGATAGGAAAAGGCCAGACTCCTTGTAAACTTGCTCTGACAACATAACGGTTCTGAAAGTAACCCAAATGTTGTTAGGGAACCCCCTGGTGCAACTGCTTAGGTACAGCCTGTCTGTGGCTCCTTTGCAAACAGCAAAATGAGCTAGTGTTATATGTGAAATCATCAGCATCATTCCAGTCTATAACAGAAATGGATTTTCTTCCATTCGGGCAACTTTTCCTTCATAAAAAAATTCAGGCCAACATAAAATTATGCAGTAACTGTTTACAGGGCTTTTTTGAGTTAACTCAAACTTTTTGTCAAAAGTTCTGCTGACTCTCATTTTTTACTTTAGTTTGTAGTTCCTCCCCCTCAGCCTTTTTACTGTTTCATCTGCAGATTTTAACCTTTCCCCGATCACAATCAAGGCCTTCTTGTTCTCAGATTTCTGACCATGGAGGACTGTGGTGTTGACGGGAGTCAAACTTATGATTTCTTGTCTCTGGACAGACAGACAGTTAGACAGCCACTCCTGCCACAATGCGAAACCATGTACATTTCAGTGTCCACGAAGGAACGTACAGGTACATTTTTTTAATTAGAACTGTGTCGAATGTAGTGTAATTTCAGAGCTCTAGAGTGGCCCTACAGTCTAACTGTCGCTCAATAACTGTGAGAAGATCATAGGTTCAAATCTTAGCAAGGGCTCAGTGAGAATTTTTGACTGAACTAAGTTGAGTTAACTCAAAAAACTCTGGGGGCGTCATGTAATACAGGAGGTTCTGGAGATGGAATGAACAGTAAACACATTGAGGGAGAGGAACACAAACTACAAATCTTGCAAAATATATTGAATCAGTTTCAGCTGAAGCTCATTCAGCTGAAGTTTAATGTTTCTAAGCCTCAGCTCAACACGTATTGTTGCCCAAACTGAGGTGCAGAAGTAAAGAATGTGAGTTAGGAGAACTTTTGACTGAACTAAGTTAAGTTAAGTCAAAAAAACGGTCTGCAATCAGTTACTTTATCATTTTAATTTGCCTGACTTTACATTTTTTAACGTGCACTGTGCATTACATATTAAGCTTTCAGCTGTATCCACACTTTAACTGTTTCTATTAAAGTCCATATACCTGCGCTGCAGACCTTGTTCTTCATAATCACACAATAACAACTTGCAGTGCTGCATTTTCTTCTATTCAAACATTCTAATCAGCAACTTTAAAATCATTAATGTATGTATTCGTCTCTGGGGCATCTTTCTGAAGTTCTTTAATTATCTTTTCGCTTTGTCTTCTGCTCATGCATGGAACGAAAAAAGAATGAGGCAGCACTTTTGCCTTTGCTTTTTTTTTTTTTTATGGAAAGTGGGATTCGCACCGGTTAGTGGTGTAGTGGTTACAGTACAGGGTACTGAGGATGACTCCCAGGCATTTCTCATAGACACTGCCCTCCACATCTTTAGAGGAAAACAAGCAATTAAAGGAAATGAAGGCATTTCGTAAGTCAACAGCTAAATGAAAACACTACAAATGCCTGCCTAACATGTATTAACTTCACATTTCTTCTCCTGTAGTTGTCATTAACCCTCCGGTGATAAAGGCTGTTTGCTCATTTCTAATTGCTCTGTATAAAATACATCAAAATGCACCATTACATACAGTACACACCATCATATAAATGCACCGTATCACAAGTCAGTCAGCTGATATTCACCATGCCCAGAATGCACAATGTCTAGAGCCCCATTGGGACGGGATTTGCTGTTTTCCATGGGGGTGTACTGGAGTACTGTGATTTTACCACAGGACATATTTCAAAGTTGACTGATTCACTACTAATAAACAGCCAAAAATTTATAACAACATGTATCTAGGCTACAAGCTAAGCTACACAAAGACTAAGGCTACAGCTCCCGGAAGTGTTGTACCTCTAAGGGGTCCTTTGGCTCGTCATGGATTTGAGTGCTGTACCTGAAGTCTGATGTCCATGCCACTGTCTCCTTGAGGTCCTCGATACTTGAGAATAAACATAGGGTGTAACAATATTTACCCAAACATCGATGCACATATAATTAATATAACCTTAGGTTAGTTTTTATGGCATGTTTTATAGAAGGTAAAAGCTGCCCGAATCTTTACATACACCTGAGCACACAGTCTGTAAAAATGACTGAGATTCAGACATGACTAAAATCACTGAGAAACTGTGGTAATAATTACATTACCCCACCTCCCCATGTAGAATGCAGGCTGTCCAAATAGAGTTTAAGACTCTTACTGAATATACCTGATGTTATGTGAACACTCCAAGGCTTATTACACACTAAGGTGTATTACACAGTAACTACAGGGACTTCTGTACAAATGGGTGGGGCTATTCTTTGGTAATACCCAACATTTTCAAAGCATTTACCATTTGAGTCTTCTCAGGCCTTTCTCTTATCGCATGCCTTTGGGTTTTCTATAATCACACTGCCTTTTTTAACAGTAACAATATAAAACACTCTTTTAAATAAAGGTCCTCATAGAGTCTTTTGCAATAATGATTCCACAAAAAAATCACTTTGGGTTCAAGAACTGCAGAGTTCCAAACTTCCTGTTAGAGCTGCAAAGGAAGACCATATACATATTACTTTGTATCACAGCAGATGCGGCTGTGGGCAGTGGTGGCTCAGTGGTTAGAGCTCCAGGCTATGTTATTAGGATGTGTTAAAGGCGGGAGGCCAAAGTCCAACACAAATGGTAAATATGGTTGTCTGGTCTGGTCTGGTGTATGGAATGTCATTAAAGCTCCTGAAGGTGTAATGAGTAGGTTTCCTCTGGGTGCTCTGGTTTCATTCTACCTCCCATAAACACACACTGGGTGAACTGGCTCCACTCCTGCTCCACAAAAGTTTCTGTTCATCATTCCACTGTAATATATTATACTTAACATTCTGGGTCAGAACATTCACTACATGGACAAAAGTACTGGGACACCTGCTCGTTCATTGTTTCTTCCGAAATCATGAGAATTAAAAAAGAGTCTCTCCTGCTTTTGCTGGAGTAACTGTCTCTACCTTCCAGGGAAGAAGGCTTTCCACTACATTTTGGAGGAGCATTGCTGTGAGGATTTGACTGCATTCAGCGACAAGAATGTTAGTAAGATCAGAATGCTGGATGATCACCACCCCACCCCAACTCTTCCCAAAAGTATTAGATGGAGCACCTACCATCAAAATCCAGAGAACACTGTTCCACTGCTCCACAGCTCAATGCTGGCATTAGGAGGCATGATTGCTAATAGGTTCATGTTTATCTGCTCCAGAGAATCCTAGTCTATTGACAGTACTTCTCTACAGGGCAAGCTGTGTATATACATTTGCACATCTGTGTCAGCAATGGATGCAACTTAAACTGTTACAAACTTCATAGTTGAGGTTAACTTAAAACTTCAAGCTTTAAGGATATCCCCAACCTGCCTCAAACTAGAGTGATTACCCTGCAGCAGTTTTAAAGAAGTGAAGAAACACTGTTGCATATTCGTGGGATCACGGGTATCAAAAGCATGTCACTTTGCTGGTACCAGTCGTCCACAATATGTCTGTCATTTCAAACAGCCTTTCGTGCTTGAATTCCGATGAGGGTGAATCATAAAGATGCACCAAACGGCCTTATTTTCCTGCCTAGAGAGTCTGAAAAGGAAAATTCTCCATTTAAAGTTGCATAACGGCAAGACCTGCTCTCAACAGCTGTGCTTCTGTCGCTCTTCCAAATAACTGCCATTTTGAAAAATTTACAGAAGAAAAAAAAAAACAACTAAAGATGGAGCTCTCGACAAAGACACGAACAAATCACATCCAGCCAAAGAAGGACTTGTGGGAATACGAACCTCAAAGTTATGCAGACAAGATACATTCAGAGTTTCGGTCTCCAAGGCAACAGCCTTTGTTGCCTTGTGAACCAATTTATGATTCATGCCAAGCAAAGCTTGTGTAAGCAGAATGTCCATGAATCGTTTATGGGGACAGTCATAAATACACCACACACACACTGGGCAGCTCTTTTCACTACCATAGCAGACATGGCTGAACAGACCCCAGAGGGTTGAACAAAGAGTTTCTCATCGATATTTCTCCAAAGAAAAGGTTCATCCTTACCGTACGTCCTCCACAAAACAGCAGATCACAGTTGCTACAACTTTTCTCTTTGAATTTCAGCACTTGAAGCATTATTTTTCCTAACTTTGCCCCAGCACATAATTAGGCCTCATCCACCATCCGTTCTGATGAAGACATTTCTTCTTAAAACCCACTTATGGAACTTCTGACATTCATCCAGGGTTTTCTTATGTGGGATTTGTTCTGTTTCCACCAGAAGACTCTGGAGACATTAGTGCAGTAAAGCAGAAATGTAATCTTGGGAACATTGTTAGCAAGTTAAAACTCTTTGTTGACAGATTTCATCTTTGGCATATGCCCCGTCATCAACCCAGGTCCTGCCACAGGGTGTAGCCTACCACCGAGCAGTCGTCAAGACCAAACTGGTGGCAGTGGCGAGGAAGGAAGGAGGGTCATGATGTCACTTCTGAAATCAGCTAAATAAAGTTTGTAATTAGAGATCTTTTAAAGCAGGGAGTGTCTGGTTATTGGCAGTTCTGTAGTTTTAAAACACATCATGAATCTGACTTAGACTTTTTGTTATGACTTTTCTCAAGAACAAATTTAAGGAAAGTCTTAGAAGGATTTCGGTGAATGAGGCCCAATCTTTTCCCATCTATTACATCCTTGAGAGGAGTCTTTAAGGTCAGAAAAACAGACATGACTGCAGTCTACTGGGCACAAAGGCTTCCACTACATCTTTCTTTATGAAAAGGCCATGAAGCACTGTCCAGCATCTCAACCCAATGCACATTTCAATGACATTCAGCACGGCTGAGCTTCTCATACATGAGATTAGAGCCCACAGCAATACAGTCTGCTACTGTTTGTCTTGCTTATGTTTTCTAGGATGTTTGATTCTGGGGTTTTCATGCAATCTGTCTCGTTTGTTTATGTTTAATGTTTATGTTCAAGTATTTAAGTTGGTCTTTGGTGTATAAATAGTAAGCGGGTGACTTTAGCTTGGGATTCCAAGCCTATTTACAACCCTGTTACTTTGCCTTAGAATCACTTTCCTTTTATGGTGGGCTTGTGGAAAAAAATAGGAGCCCTGCTCTGATTGACACCTGATTTTTACATCATCACGAAAGCTCAAAGTAGCCATTTAGCTTAGCCTAGCATAGCATATGATAACAGTGCTAAAAGAACACTGCAGTCATTTTATTTACTTACTGGCTAGTGATGCTGTCCTCCTGATGTCCATTCGGTGCAGTGTGCTGTTAACACCCACTCACAGCTTTCCCACAGTGCCGCTTTCACCCATTTGCCTACTTTTAGGTTTTTTAGCCTTGCTTCCATATTCTTTTGAAGGAGATGTTGCATTCGAGGCATTCACTAGTGGGCTGGGTGTTTGTTGGGGTTTGACACATTCTACAGTTCTGTTTTACTGGAATTTGCTTTTGAAGCAGAACACAACAGTATTTGAGACATTAACTACTTTGACAGGACAAGGCTTCACATGCAAAATGACCAACCACATGCTGTTGCTTTTGCAGGACATATATTATATATATACAACCTTCAAATTATGTGGAACACAGAGTTAAACAGTACCTAATAAAAAATAAATGTGTGTTTCTTTAAGAGCATTGATATGAACAATTCTTTTAGGGTGATTTTGGTGAATGGGGCCCAATGTTCTCCCATCTTTTACATCCTTGAGAGGAGTCTTTAAGGTCAGAAAATCAGACAGGAGTCCAGTCTACTGGGCACAAATGCCTCCACTGCTTCTTTCTATAAGAAAATGTCATGAAGCACTATCCAGCATCTCAACCCAATGCCAGCAAATCATGCACATTGCACTACGGCCTACAGCAACCTTCACATTATGTGGTACACAGAGTTAAACAGTATCTCCATTTATTTTATTTGTGTCTCTCTTTGTGTCTCACTTACAGAAAAATAGAACCTAGAACCTAGAAGAGTACCTAGAAAACCTATTATTTGATGCCATCAGCCCCTTGCAACTCATCCAGAATGCAGGGACACAACTTGTCTTACCTTGAAGCCTCATGTAAGCCTCATCCTTTAAGAGGTATGGAAGACAAACATCTAGAGTTTTCTCTGTCCTGGCACCAAGGTGGTGCAATAAACGTCTTACGGGTGTCCAAACAGCAGAGTCACTCACTGTCTTCAAACACATGTAAGGACTTTTTACTCTTATACCTTGAAAGCCAGGCTCAACAGTCAGAATTTTGTGTTGATTTAAGGTCACACAGATGTTATTAATGATACACAATAACCTGAGTTACAGGATACAGTTGAATAATGAATGAAGTAATGTGGCTGTAACCCAGATAAAAGGAGAAAAAACACCTGAATACTATCTGTAGAGCATAAAAGGACAGATCAGGGTGAGTGTAACAAAAAGAAAGGAAGAGAGATATAGAGAAAAAGAGGGAGTCAAGATTGTTCAGATGAGCCCCATGTGATCTCTGACCCCCGGAGATTCTCTCTCTTAGATCCTGACCTTTTATCTTCACCAGATTGTGATCTTTTAAACAAGAGCTGGTTTACCAGCCAGTCCAACGTGCCAGCATGTCAACAACCTCTGACTGACCAACCCTCCCTTGGGAACGTTTAAGCCCATTTGAGGTGGGGGTTAAACAGGAGGCAGGAGGGCAGAAACCCACAGCTACACACCAGCCCATCTCTTTCAGCAGAACTTAAATTAGCAGTGATCTTTGATTACTTGTGTTTTACTTGTGAGTTACTTGACATTCAGGCATAGTGTAGTGTATGTCCAGTATCTATTGGGCATTGGGTATTGTGCACATTCGACATCAGTATCAAAGTATCAGCACTTACTTTTTGTATTTAGCAGTATCTAAGCTTGGAAGTATGTTTGGATGCTAGTCTGTTTACACTAGCCAGAAATAAAGTATTTTGGCACTTCCATAAGTCACTCTGGATAAGAGCGTCTGCTAAATACTATTCATGTAAATGTAAATGACTGAGCTTACACTAATATATATATATATATATATATATATATATATATATATATATATATATTAGTGTATATATATATATATATATATATATATATATAAATATAAAATACTTTATATATATATAAAAAATACTCTGATTTGATATATTTTGCTTTAATATTAATCAAAATATTTTTAATTACCAGAGAATAGCCCCACCAGTTTATACCGAGGCCCCTGTAAATACTGAGTAATACACCTTAGTATGTAATAAGCCTTTCTACATTAAGGTTTTTCTGTGCTTTTTTCTGTGTACAGTTTGACATGTTCACAGTGTGTCAAAGCTCATGAAATCAAATACTGTATTTGTGACACTGCAGGGTTTAATTTGGGCCTTCGTAAACTGCCTGTCTGCTTTGACTAAACAGCTCAACTCGGTTCCTTGGGGTCAGGGATAGTCAAATGGCCGTTTATGCTGATAACCTCCTAGTTTCAGCTCTTTAAACAGGTTCATATTACCACACTAATTGCCCACAGTCTCTCTGCCAGGGAGCCTGGAACAGCAGGATCAGCCTGGCCATCTAATCCGGATTTATTCCCCGACATTACATTGTATTTATAATTAAAAACGAAGATTAATGGCATCTTTAAAATTTGACCTACACATGGGGATATGGGGTGGGTATATATAGAATACAGAGCTGTTTGGTAAACAGAGATGCTGGAGTTACACTCTGTTTGGTGTGTAATAACATGAAGGAGAATCTAATTAATGGGGAGCATGTCACCTACGTCTGACCTTCCGGTGGTGCGAAGGCACATAAGAGAAAAATACATCTGCAAGGCAGAAAGATGGAGATATATTTTAGAGGTGCTGACTTTATTTACTTAATTTAATTAATGCCTCATATTTCCCAATGCTGACAAAGTCATGCTATGTCAATACATCACAGGAGACCTAGAGGATAAACGTAAAAGAGTGTTTATTGGAGATAAGGCAGAATAGGAGCATGGTTGAAGCAGCGGTGTAGGCGTGCCTAATAGGGCTCAGAATGGAATAAATAATCAAATCAGTTTGCTCCGGGCAGAACTCGGTTTTTAATGTTTCTGTCCTTGCATTTCAGCTCTAACACAACATTCTCAAACATAAAAATGGTTATTAATAAGGCCTAAAATAATACAGTTATCATACCTGACTGTTGTGTTTCTATTAATAAGGAGAGGTACAGTATAGGCAGGTACAGTATAGGGAGTATAGGCCATGTAGCTGGGGGAACTAAGGTTTTATTAGAGGGCTTCTGAGGGTGTTTTCACGCCTGAAAGTCTGATCTGAGGTCCGAACCAAGGTTCATGTTTTTGTTACAGTGTATGCATTTGATCTGGTTACTTTTGGAGTGTAAAGAAATACTGATATATCAAAGTATTGTGAGTATTGTGAATATTGTCGATTCTCAAAACCCCAGTATAGCTTTTTAATTAATATTTTGCATGCAAAGATTTACACAGATCCCACTGTTCTGATTGCAATGAAGTACTTTTCCTCAGAGTTTATGCAGATGGTGTTTTTCTACTATGACTACTACACTATTTCTAAAATGAATTGAAAAAAAAAAATCTAAATATTTCATCTTGCTTACAGTATCAGAATATTTCACAATATACTGTATTATAACCCTTGTATCATGATGTCATGATCATATCGCCATGTTCTTGCCAATACACAGGCCTATTCAGGTCCAGTTCCAACTGTTTTATCCCAGTACCGCCAGATCTGTCTGTCTACTATTAAAAGGCTTGAATCCGTATCTGTTCATAACATTCGATGTGAAAAGCGCAACGTAAATACATTTAAATTGAATACTCCACATACTTGACATTGATTGATTTGTGGAAGGGTGTGCATCTGATGTCGACATGTTTACAATTCAGCAGACAGCCTTTCCTGGGAAAATGGATAGATAAAAATACCTGTATGTGCTCCCGCTGCTTATTTTCACTTCTTTTCCAGTTATTTTTCTTTAGTTTAATGGGTTTAATGGGTGACGATAGTCCACCTCAAAATCCTATAATTGGCCTGAATGTCCAAACCATCCAAAAAAATGTTTTCACACAGTCTGGACCCAGACCACCAAATGTGAGGAGTTTAGGCTTGCTATCGTCACTTTTTAAACCATCGAAGAAGAGAATTGGACCAGATTTTGGACCCTTGATTTGGGCCAAGGTCTGAGACTCTTTTTTTTTTCTGCTAGCTTGGTTCGGACCAAACAGAAAAGTCAGAAGGTCCAGACCAAACAAGGTAGGTGTAAAAGCACCATGAAGCAAGCTCCCCAGCCGAGGCCTCTCGTTATAGGTGGTATACCTGTGGTATATCATACATTATCACATCTACCTTGTTTGATCTGGACTTCTTGGGACCACCTCATCGCATTAATACAGGGAGGCAGACTGTCATCAATCATTAAACCATAGAACAAGAAAAAGAACTGGCAGAAAAGTTGGACCAAATTTTGGTCCCTTGGTTGGAACTGTGGTCTGAGGTTGCTTTCACACCTGCTAGTCTGGTTTGGACCAAACTGAAAAATCAGAAGGTCCAGACCAAACAAGGTAGGTGCAAAAGCACCCTGAGGCATGCTCCCTAGCCGAGGCCCCTGGGTACAGGTGGTCTACCTATGGTATATCATACATTATCACTAGAAAGTTGAATAAAATATACGGATTACTGACAGGCTGAGTTTGAGGAAGAATATATCTGAGGAAATAAAGGCCTGTTTAGACATTTATAGAAGCCTCACAGATGTAACTGCTGGCAGAAACAAGGTGACAAGGTGTTGTCATGAATTTTTTATGGACTTCTTCAGGGATGAGAGAGTGATAGGTGAGAAAGTACGCAGGTGACAGCAGAGCACATGTGAAGGTCAGTGGGAGTGTGTTATTGTGAGCAGTAAACATAATCTGAAGGAGGCCCCAAGCTCATTGCCTCCTTCCTGCTGAAATACTGATTGTCTCTCACTCTGGGCTAGTCTTTATATTACGACTGTGCGTAAATCTTTTACTGTAATACTGAGGACTGGGAGGCCTCAGGCTCAATAATCAGGGTTTTCAATCATTTTTGTCAGTTTTATGTTGGAGCGACTGACACTGTAGCTGTGCAGGCTAGCCAAGAAAGTTCAGCAACTGTTAAGCAAACTTCATTTGCAAAGTTTTAAATGAATGATTTTTTTCAAAGTGGAAAAGCAGCTTTGCAGTTTTCTTCAACAATAGTTTACAAATTTTCACTATTTTTTTTACAAAATATTTAATTATGGTTTTATTAAGTGAACATTTAATGAAGGAAGTTTTGCAAAATATTGAACATGAACTTTTATTTAACAGCATTTCTTTTATTTTCAAATTCGAAGGAGGTGTGGACTGGGAAGAGGCAGATCACTGGCTTCAAAGGGAAGCAGCAGACTGTTGGGGGCAGTTTGGACAAAGCCAACGAGCTGAATGTGTTCTTTAACAGATTCAGCATGACACCCTCCCCCTCCACCAGCAGCGGCGGCGTCTCCCCCACCCACTCACCATCACCACCACCACTCCTTGCTCACTCGCGTCTACCCCCCCTCACCCCACAAACACAAACATTGTCTGAGAAATCACAGCAATCACCCACCCACTTAGAAGTGACAACTGGCCAGGTGAAGAGACAGTTGGAGAAGCTGAAACTGGGAAAAGCTTCAGGACCTGATGGGATCAGCACAAGGGTACTGAAGGGCTGTGCTACCCAGCTGTGTGGAATCCTACAGCACCTCTTCAACCTGAGCCTTAAACAGGAGAAGGTGCCAGTGCTGTGGAAAACATCATGCCTGGTTCCTGTTCCAAAGAAGTCTACCACCACCTCCTCCTTGAACGACTATAGACCTGTGGCCCTCACATCATACGTCATGAAGGTCCTGGAAAGGATTATGTTGACACACCTCAGTCCTCAGGTGAGCCCTTTCCTGGACCCCCTCCAGTTCGCTTACCAGCAGCAGGTCGGAGAGGATGATGCTGTCATCTATTTACTGCAGAAGGTGCACGCCCATCTGGACCACAACTCCTCAGTGAGAATCACTTTCTTTGATTTCTCAAGTGCATTCAACACCATCCAACCTCTGATGCTGGGGGGAAAGATGGACAGAATGCAGGTGGACAGGTCCACTGTTGCCTGGGTCATGGACTACCTGTCTGACAGACCCCAGTATGTGCAGCTGGGATTCAACCGGTCTGAGTGCTTAGTCAGCAGCACTGGAGCACCACAGGGAACTGTTCTCTCTCCCTTCCTCTTTACCCTGTACACCACTGACTTCCAGTACAGGTCAGAACTCTCACACCTTCAGAAATTCTCTGATGACTCTGTGGTAGTCGGATGCATCAGGGATGAGGATGAGGATGGAGAATACAGGGACCTGGTGAACAGCTTTGTTGTGTGGAGTGAGAGGGATCACCTGATTCTCAATGTGACCAAGACCAAGGAAATGGTGGTGGACTTCAGGAGGAAGAGGACCACGACCGGTCCCATTACCATCACAGGTCAGGATGTGGAGCGGGTAGACACCTATAAATACCTGGGTGTCCTCCTGGACAGCAAACTGGACTGGAAGGCCAACACAGAGGCTGTGTACAGGAAGGGGATGAGCAGACTCTACTTTCTGAGGAAGCTCAGGTCCTTTAACGTGTGCAGCAATATGCTGGAGACCTTCTACCAGTCTGTTGTTGCTAGTGCTGTCTTCTTTGCTGCAATCTGCTGGGGAGGCAGCATCAGGAGTGGAGATGCCAGTAAGCTCAACAAACTGATCAGGAAAGTACCTGGGATCAGTCCTGGGCTGCTCTCTGGAAGGCTTTGAGGTGGTTGTGGAAAGGAGGACTCTGAGCAAACTCACTGCCATTCTGGAGAACACTTCCCACCCCCTCCATGATCTAATGGTCAAGCAGCGGAGCACTTTCAGTAACAGGTTCCTTCAGCTCCGCTGCAGCAAGGAATGGTACAGGAGATCGTTTCTCCCAACAGCGATCTCACTGTACAACGCCTCGTCACTGTGCCGGGACATTATTGTGCACTGAGTGTACTAATAGAACAGTCCCGCTGTTTCTCAATCGGACACTATTCTGTTCATCACTATGTACTGCCACACAGCTCTGTCATCTGCACTGCCACTTTAAAACTCTATTGTTTATCACTTATACTGTACTGATACCCCAGGATGCCTTACATCACTAAATTATATTAATGTAGTTACTGCACTGTTACATTACACAATTCATTCTGTATATTACATTATATTAATGTAATTACTGCACTGCAATCACTTTTTCTAGTACTTCTTATTATATAATTGGGTTATATTATGTATATTATAGCTGTATTTATTAATATAGCTGTATTTATAGTCAGGTTTACTGTTTCCTATTTGCCACTTCTTACTATTATTTTAAGTGCCTTTATTATGCTGCTCTCTTGTTTGACTTTGCTGCTGTAAAAACGGACTTTCCCTGTGGGATAAATAAAGTGATCTATCTATCTATCTATCTATCTATCTATCTATCTATCTATCTATCTATCTATTTTATTTATTTTTTCATTTCTCAAAAAATAAGCCTACACTTTCTGAAAGTGAATGTGGAAACAACATTCAATAATCTGTATTGACAATTTTAATCTACCTTAATTTAGAACAAACTCTGCTGTTTTGTAAGTGTAAAATTAATGCTAAACTTCTTTAAATTTGACATTCAAAAGTTTTGATTAACATCAAAGGAGACCAAATAAGCAAACCTGCATACATAAAAGTAACTCAAACTGGACCATATTCAGTACTTACTAAAATAAGATGGTCATTTAATGCTAACAGGCTCCAGTAAAGTTGTGAGACAATGTGAAGAAATTAATATCCAAACTCTAACACCTAAAGTAAATAATTTGTTACTTCAAATGTCTGTAATAAGTTTTAAATATCTGAATCGTAATCTGCAGAGATGCTAAAAATGCCAGAATTCACCACAATAGCACTCTTTTTTTTTTCTTTTTTTAATTTTCAATGGGAATCTGGCACCTGGAACCTTATGCCACACTTCTATGATGAATGGACCAATAGAAATGCTTCAAAATGACTTAATGATAAAATTAATAAACTTGATTAATAAAATCTTCCATGATGGTATGTGTAGTTTTTGGCCACACTATTTTTAGATCTTTTTTAAATGTATGTATTTTGCAATTTGTGATGTACAATTAAAAGTACACTTTTCAAAATCCAATCATAATAATGTTAAACTTAAATGTTCAATTCTACATTTTAAGGTTTGTACTTTTTTCATTTTAAACTTTAGCTAGTTGTGTTTTGCATTGGCACGAATATTACATATGGTTGAAATATGAAGAACACAAATGTATTTTATTATATAACAATATCTTTAATTATGCAATTATATAGTACGGTCAAATTCAGGAAAATTCCAGACCAGTTTGGTGATTTCCCTCCTCACACACTTGATTTACATGGCCCTGCAGGATCGGAACTGAAGAACACTGCATTACTAATCGTACTTAACTCAATTCTAGTCCCCATTTCTGCATTTTTCAGCTCAAAACAAATGTAACCCAGAAAACTAACAATGCACTGTTTTTCATTTTGTTCGAGTTCGAGTTGTTGTTTTAATAGTGAGTTGTTTTTTCCCACTCCAAGCTGTCAAATCACTGACCAACATAACCCAATGCTAAGCTTTTACTTTCTGTCATATAAACAAATAACAACTTAAGTGTTCCAGAGCTGCTAAAAATAAGATGGAACGAGAAGGAAAGAGGCAGATAAAGAAACAGCATGTTCTGCAGCACAGCAGCGCTCACTGTAATACCACTCACAGTTAGAACAAGTATTTGAATGATGTTGGAGAATAAGTAATCAAAGAGTGTGTAGTGTTTGCAGTCAGAGGTTACTATTGGAACCAGCAACCCACTGTGAAGCAATTATAATGTTTTGATGTCAGTGATCACGGGAGGGCCTGTTCAATGGCATCTACTAGACATGCATTCACTAGTCTTGATCTGCCATCATTATCTGTTGCCCTCCTAGTGGAAAAGGAATCTGGGCTTTTAGAGGCTTTACTGATTCTTCTAAATTTCATATCTGTAGTAAATAAATCAAGACAGAAGGCCTGTTGTTTATATGATCCTGACTTTCCAGTTTGAAGAAAAATCATAACCACAAAAAAAAAACTACCAATGGCCTTCACCTGTTTAATCAGCTACACCTCCTGCATCAGTGCAATTTATAGGTCTATGATTACCTACTGTAACCTTTTTTGCGGGAAAGAAGTCCTTTGCCATTTACAGACAGGAAACCCTCAGACCAAATACTTTGAAAAGGCCATAAAACTGAAAATCAAAAGCATTTAAGAGACTAGTTAACCTGTTTCATTAGGAGAGTTGTTAACCTGACTGTTCCATAAGGATCATACTCATGCAGGTTTTGCTGCACAGTAGAACAGTGTACCACCCCTCCAGAGTCTTTCTGAACATCTTTTGCAGTCAAGCAGAGGTTCTGATTTGCCTTTCTGGCAGTCGAACAAGCAGTTCTCTCAGAAAGTATTCTTGGTCTTCCAGACCTCAACTTGACCTCCACCATTACTTGTAACTACCAATATAACTAATTACATTATGACCTGAGGGAATAACAACCAGAAATGCTTTGCTATCTTATAGCTTTCTCCTTCTTCGTAGGCATCAATTATCTTAATTTTTCGGAGTGCTAGGCAGCTGCTTAGAGGTGCTCATGGCTCATATGTTATATAATCATGTTAGTTAGACTAACAGTGTTACACTAAATAAACAATTAGTTAGCATGTAAACATAGCCATCGACAGCAACATGGTAGAGGAATAGTAGTGGGTGCTGTACTGGTACAAACATGCACAGCACAACATTTGCTGGGACTTTTCTTTTAGCATTGCTGGAAAAAGCGGTCAGCACCCACTCTGTAAGCAGCAGAAATGCAATGCGTTGGTGATTCCCAGGTTATATAGTAATTAGACACACTATTTCTGCCTAGGTTCTCCACATCCACATAACAAATCTACCATATTGTGAAGTTTCCATGTCCGAGGCTGTTATAGTCTAGCAGTGTCCACTGGAAGACACAAACTACAGCAGCACAAGTTTCATTAGTTTCAAATGAGAGCCGTTGGGAAATCTGGTCCATTTTTGATGTCAATTTGCAGCGATTGTGCAGTTTGTGCACCTTTTTATGGGAAAAGGTCCCAATTCATCAGTGCCCTTTGTCATTTTAAGTCTTCTCTAATACTCCATTAGCCAGAGTGAAATTCGTTACAGGTACCTTAAAGACCAGATGGTATAAGTCTACACAGTACTGCCCCTCAGTTCGGTTGAAAATGAAATTCTACTGACAACCAAAAGCTTCTGTAAAATGGGACAGCAGAGTTGATTTGGTGCTACTTATACATTTGGTCTACATCATGTCTCTGAGACCTGAGGAAATGAGCTAACACCAAGGCTCCCAATGGCAAGTGGTGCCAAGCGAGGGCTGAATGGGGCCGAGCGGGTAATAGGTAGCAACCATGGCACCCTGCTACCGACCAGTGACTTGCAGAGTAGTGAGACAGGCAATCCTCTGAGAGGTAAAACGAGTGGGTGGACACATCCTGGAGTGATGTCTCCTGATTTGCCTTTCTAGTAGTTCTACAAGAAGTTCTTTCAGAAAGTATTCTTGATCTTCCGGACCTCAGCTTGACCGCCACCATTCTTCTTAACTGCCACTCCAGAGTCTGCTAAATCTTCCTGAAGGTCTTGGGCACTACACTGCAAGTTCTCTCAGATCTCAACTTTTAGTCATTCTGGCTTTTCAGCTCCAAACAGTCCACCGACTTTTCAGTCAGCTGTTGATCTATTCGGCTATCTCTTCTTTCTCTCTTCTCCAGTCTCTGCTCCACATTTAAGGAGCCCTCTTTCAGCATCAGCTCATATTAACCACAGGAAAGCAGGAGAGAGATAGGGACAGACATAGAGAGATAGAGAGATTGCTTCGCGTCTCACTCGCCTCCAAAATTCTGCAGTGTGGCCTACAGGAATTGAACACGATTGTTTGGCTAAGCAGCGTATTGGAGGCCAGGCTCAGAATGTTGTGTTCGGGGATGTGTCTGCACCTTTCGCTCAGAGGCATGCCTCTAGGCCCAGCTCGTCCGTCTCACGGCTATGTAAGTCACTGCTGGGAGGCATGGTGCCAGGTTATCACTCGTTCCTCTCAGGGCCCTGCCTGTCCCTCGCTTGCAGTTCGGGTGCCGTGGTGACCTTGTCAAAGTGGCTCAGATCCTTATGCTTGTCCATTTTTCCTGCGTTTAACACATCATCACCTTCTGGGGCTGACTGCTCACTTGCAGCCTAATGTATCCACCCTTTGACAGATGCCCCTGTTTATTGAAGATAGCCAATGTTTTCACTTCGACTTTGGTGTATATTATATTATATTATATTATATTATATTATTATATCCTGTAAAGTTGGAAAGCTGGCCGTGTTAGCCAGAGTCAGAGAGTAGCACTTTATTTCATTGTTTATTTGTAACATGAATTGTATCATAACATAAATTATGTCCAGTTCAATATAAACATTGCTAAGTATAATGGTACTGTCTCCACAATGATCATTTGACTTTAGAGTGTAACTACAAAAAAAAAGAATAAAATAACTGAATGTACAGTATGTTAAAATACACAATTTCTGTCCACAATCATCTAACCATTTGTCTTTGTCTTTTGACATAACAAGTACATACAATATAAATACCAGGGGTATATGATAAATTATATCATTTTCAAAGTAATAGCATCCTTTTGAGCTTTAGAATAGACATGGGGTTATTCAATGCAGAAATAAAATGAGAAAAATGTAACATGAAATTTAAATATTAATTAAAAGTATAAATATTAAACATTAAATTGCTTAACTGCAGCTTTGACTGGGGCTTTTGCTAGAGGGCTGGATTTCAGTAGTGGGCTGGATTTATGTACATTTGAGGGGCATAAATATAACAAGTTAAGGCTATAATTTCTGGGGGGGGGGGTTGGAATTGGCTGGCATTGTCTTTTGAAGGATAATAGTTGAGTGTCTGGTGTGCAACAAGTAATCAGGCTATGAGCACAATACAGGTGAAGGTCAATGATCTACTTCAAAAGTCAAAGCATTCGATTCTTGGTTTTAGACAGTAGGGGTGTGGTAAACGTATGATAAATACAGCTACATTTCTAAGGGAGCAAGCATATTCCAAGGTGTTCTACAGGAACACCCTGCACCAGAAAGTACAACTGTACAAAGTACAACTGACCATAGGCCTTTGTCCATTACACATGAAATGTGCACACATTATAACAACCAGGTGTTTTTTTTCTGTATTAACTCAAATAATACTAAACTTAGATTTCTGAGGGAATGATATCCAGGACATTACTAAGCAAATGTCAACAAAGTCATCATTTTTACCATTCTGAAAGTAATAGCATCCTTTTGAGCTTAACAATAAGCTTGAAAATAGACAAAAACATGGGGTTATTCAATGCAGAAATAAAATGAGAAAAATGGGACCTGAAATTTTAATAATTGCTTAAATGATGACAGCCTTTTAAATCCTATTCACTTTTGGTATTATCTGTCCCCTAACACACCTGTTCCTTGTTTTACCATATATTATCTTGCTCTCACAGACATCTCTAGCTATTACAGACCTAATTATCAAACCTGCCATGAGCTGATTCTGGGCAGCTAATGGAGAAACAAAAACTATTCATTCATCAGTGCTCTGAATCTATCCCCTCTCATAGGTTGTTTTCGCACTTGAAGCTTGTGAGGTTGTGTGCAATGAGAGTTTGGTACAATTTAGTGTAAAAGCTGTTTTTGAACAGGAATGGTCTAGAAACCCCATCTCTGTAAAAGTCAACTGCAGTGCACCGCCTGGAAACTATTCGTTCTTGTCGCTATGTGTAGAATAATGTGTTTGGCTCATCTTGTCATGGTATTTCACACCTAAAGGGTTCTTTGATATTACAGACTGAGAAAAACCCTTCAGGGCCCATCAAAGTGAGCATCTTGCCTGGAATACATGCAGACACTTCAACGCTAGGCCTGTGCAGGCATGGGGTGCGTCTGCTTGGAATTTATTGGCTGCTTTATGGAACTCAGACGACTCAAAAGCAAAAGCATATGAATTAAAGCATCATTTGAACACTGTAATTATTCCTGAGTCTTACTGGACAGGGCTGCTATCCTTTCGTTGTGTCCCATCAGTCTGATGTTAGCTGAGAGGGAGACATTGTAGCCTAAATTTTAGCCTTGCCTCCTCTCGCTTCCCTGGGTTTGGCTTTTTTGAGTCTAAGCAGTATAAAAATGTAGTCCAGTTTGTTTTGAGGGAGCAGACATACAAGAAAAGAGGTGATAAAAGCCAGTGAGGAAGCGTTAGCTTGTAGCCAGGTGCGGACTCCTGTTTGCTTGCTCTGGCCTTCGTCTTGTGTGCGGTGTTTGAGCTCTTCTTCTGTGATCACTGGCACAGGAAAAGCTGAGGCCACACGGTCTGGTTAGGGTAGCAACCCAAATTCCCATAACTAGCAGAGTCTAGAGGTGATGTGCTGCTCTCTAATATTAACATCATATTCTTCAAGTTGCGTTTGACCATTTCTCCAGCTTTGACAAGGGCCTTTGCTAGTGGGCTGAAATTCGCTAGTGGGCTAAAATTCGCTAGTGGGCTGAATTTAATGCTGTCAGTTTTAGAGACGTAAATATTCAGACTGTAATTTCTGGGGTTTTGGAATTAGCAGGTTTTGGTGATACTGCATTGTCTTTTGAAGGAGAATATTTGGGTATTTGGTGTGCAACAAGTATTCCGGCTATGAGCACATTACAGTACAAGGTCAAGGATCTACTAAAAAAAATGTTAGATTTTTTGATTTTAGACTGTAGGGGTGTGATAAACATACGCAGCTACATTTCTGAGGGAGCTAAGCATATGCCAGTGTTAGCTACAGCACTGCAGGAACACTCTGCACCCTTTTGGTGCTGCCAATGGTTCGCCTGTGGTAATGATTTCCCAGACTCATCGAAAAGTCATTAAAAGGCCACAGTGCTGCATTAGCATGAACTCATTGACGTCCCTGCACTTGTTCCCAGCATAACTTTATGCTAACCCCCCCTCCAAAAACAAACAGAAACAACCAATAGCTCTGATAACCCACATGGATTCCCTGAATGCAGTATGCTTTTATTATTTCAGCTCAAAATGGCAGCAGCTCACATTCTGGCCTTTGCTTATTTAGCCTAAAGGGCACTTGTGAATACTGTGAAGGTGTGGTAACGTGGAAGCAAATAAGGGGGAAAAAATTGCTGCATTTTTGCAGCATAAGCAGAGAGCCCGAGTGAAAAAAGGCATGAATTATGTAAGCTTTTCAATATCGCCTTCGTTTCTTTCAGCCCCCCAAACGTCTCTCCACCACGGCATCGATCCCTGGCATATGAAAGTCCCCCTGCTTTTCTGCCTGTCTGATTTGAATAAGGGGGGAAAAGATTGGGTTTTGGTGAAAGGTTGCAGTCGTTAATGGAGGACAGGGGAAAATGAATGCCGCATGTGTTAATGTGTGTGTGTATTGGCGTGAGTGTGTGTGCGTATGTGTGCACTAACTGTCCCAGTCCTCCTTCTCATTTATCACTTGAAATCTGCTGACCCAAACAGCTTTCGCCAAATTGGAGCCTCAGTAAGTCAGTTCGAGTTCTATCCAGGGAAAAAAAAGCAGAAATGAAAACATCTAGGGTTTTATACTGGGCAAACCCCTCCCTGCTTTATTAAGCAGAGTGAAGTGGGGGGCTCCCAAGTGATGCAGCTGGCTAAGAGGGGTTGTGTCCTTTCCCATTGGGTCTCACTTCGATTTTTAGTGATGCTTCAGTCATCCATGGCCAGGCGGCCAATAGAGTACAATTGTTTTTTTTTCTTATTGAGAAAAAAACTACTGAGTGTACTACTGAGAAACGCACTGTAACAAATGAGGCAAAATAACAGCATTATCCTGTTATTAGGAAAAACAGCTCTTTACTGTGAAAGTAATGCATTGTAATGGAGGTGGTGTGGCAGTAGCTGGTGGCAATTCCTCACATTCAAGTTCTTGATTTTCCTCCATCCTCAGAATGAATTATGTTCATTCAACACTAGTCAGAGTTCAATTCCCAGAGTTAACTTTAACTCTGAAAGATTAGCTCCTCTATTCCCATGCTGTGAGGGGCATGTTTAGAATGTATGCAGAAGCAAAACTCTATATAACTGTGTTATGCTAGTTATTGTAAGGTGTAGGTTGCTGTAATGTGTCACTGGAAACAGAGCACACACACTTTCCCCACTATCACCATTTATAAGACATGTGACGTGAATAATGACCTCAGGCTACATAGAGGATGGGCTGAACTCTAAGAGTCAGGTTGTTGTAGGAGTTCTTCAGTTCGGTACTTGACTTAGCGTCTTGGTGTATTTCGCTTCAGCTCCCTTAGTCCAGACCAAGCAAGAACGTGATCCACAGTAAGATTTTAGCCCTGGTTTGCCTTTGCGTTCAAGCGAAAGAGAAAAAAAGGAGTCATATAATACAGAGTCATATAATAAGGAGTCATATAATATGACAGAGACTGCAAGTAGAAATCTGCCCTAGGTCCTAGAAGGAATTATTTTTTCAACTAAAAATCGAACCACTGAAACCTATCCCACTAAATCTTATCATTAAACCACCATTTTAATAACGTACATGTGTTAAATCATAGCTGTACGATTTAACTTATTTACTGTGGCTGCCTCTAACTACCACACATCTTCACTTTAATGAGGCGCCTATACTAATGCATGCCGTACTAATGGTGGCTAGTGCGGTAGTGTGTAGTTTGGGATACAGCCCTGCTTAACTGAAGCATCAGTCAGAAGAAGTTAAAGAGCAGAAATGTGGGCAGGCCTGAATGTAGACTCACTCGTGATGAAGCGGGCAGATGCGGTGGGCATGACATTGGTGAAGCGAGCGGTCAGAAGTGACCCCCATGCCTGTCCGCAACCCTGTGTTTGGTTTGTTTAGAAGACTTTGGTTCGTATTGTGTTTATCATCCTACATCACTACAGTGCGGTGCTTGGAGGAGGAGCATTTGATCTCTTAAAAGTACCTCAATTCAGCATTCCGTAGGGATGTCTGGATATGCTTGAACATACAGAGCAATTGATGCAATAGGAGGGATCTGCTGGTGGGAGGATTAGGAAAACAGTGAAGTTACCCTGCATCCACGCGTTACGGTCACCTCGCCTACTTTCTGATAATGGCTTTGACATGTCCCAGTGACATGCCCCATCACCCACCGGGGGCGGAACTGTCACTTTGCTCTGAAAGGGTGTTTGTCTGAACAGTAAACGTGTGTATTACTGCATCTTCCCTCAGGGAGCTACAAATGTCTCTTTAGCTTGCTTGTCATGAGCTCACCGTTACCATTACAATGACATGATTATCATCATTACTGAGGAGATCCCAGTAAACATTACCCTTACAGTGAATAATCAATCCGTCATCTGTATGAGAATGAAATAAGGACGGACAGAGGCTCCAAAAGGAGATTTTCAGTAAGCGGCTGAGCGACTGAATCAATGGCCGTATCCTCATCTGTCAAAACGCATGAAAACAATTTACGCATGGAACAGTGTCCGAGCATTTTGCACAGCCCTCATTGCTTTTTCGTCAACTGAGAAATCTGACTAACAAATCTAATGATACACCAGATTTCGCCACTCTATTGGAATGGATTGAGGAATCAAACATGGCTAATTTTATTTGTGCAGTCGAAGCTGTGGCCTCACACAGCTACTGAGTTCCCAGTGGTTTTGCAAGTAGGAAGTGCAGCTAAACTACCAATCCATTAATGAAAATAAACTATTTATCTGTAAACTATTGATAAAGACTTATTAGTAACTGATTGATTATGGATTATAAGGGTAAAATTGTTACCTGAATCATAAATTCTTTCTAGTCTGTATCATCAGTCTGATCTTACCAGTAATTGTCCGTTCATACTGCAGCATTCGAATAGTTAGTAAGTGTTGAGAATTCATGGATATTATGTTGCTTTAAAGCAGCATTATGCAAGAATTGGCATTCCTTGCTCCTGAGCTCATCCTAAGGTCAGGACGTGAAATTCGCACTTCGGGCCATCAGTAAAGGACGCACATTTCACAAGCATTTCTGGACGAGCTGAGAGATACAGAACTGACATCTGAAAGTAAATAATCATGTGGACTGCCATGGTAATGTTGCAGGATTTTTCACAAACATCACTCAAACTACACAGCGTTACGCTGTTCCCGCAAACATTTTCCTGCCTGTCCAACTAAAGTTACATAGTGCAGTTAGCAGCATGCCGAGCCCGGATTAGCAATGACAGAGACTCCATTCTCCTCATTATAGTCATTATAGCACAGTTCCACTGCTCTACAGCTCAATGCTGGAAAGGCTGTATACCTCTCTAGCCCATGTCTGGCATTAAGGCATGGTGCTGGTTTACCTGCTCCAGAAAGTCCTATTCTATTGGCTTGTCCTCTCAAAATAAAGTGTAACCCATATAATAGATATATTGTGAAAATACAATTAATACAGTTTGTCTCCATTATCATTTAGAGACCACTTACTTTAAAGGCTGTGGGTAAACCTCTTTGTTTTTGGATGTGTGAACAGTGGTATGCACTGTAAATATCTGTTGAAACATATTTTACTATGTTTCAAACTCATAAAATAATATTATATTACACATAAAATATTCAATTGTCAATATGTTTTTTCTCATCAACATCAAACACACAATACTCAACAATGGCAAAGCAAAAACAACATTTCTGAGTGTTCTGTAAATGTATCAGAAATAATAGACTGAAATATAACATTTCTTTTACTGTACTTGGTTAGAGCACTTTTTGAAAATGTTCCAACACACTTGTAATCTTTCTTTTAGAAGTTTCTCCAATTCTTCTTGGCAGATTCATTCAGGTTCAACCATGAAGGATGGAAAGCATGGCTGCACAGCTATTGCATCAGGTCTGGACTCTTTCAATATTATTCGGGTCATTGTCTCAAAATGTGAACCTTTGGGCCAGCTCGGCTTGCATCCATCTTTCCCTTTATAGACTCTCAGGCCCTGTCACAGAAAACCATCCCCACAGCATGATGCTACCACCACAATGTTTGACCGTGTGGATGATCTTACAGAGGTAATGCCCAGTGCCTGTTTTACTCCACACATGCCATTGGGAATTATGGGAATTGCCAGTTCAATGTTGGTTCCATCGAGAGGACGAGGGGAAATTACTACTCAGTCGTTCAGGTGACCATTGGCCAACTTCCAGCATTGCACTGATGGTTGTCTTTCTGTAAGGTTCACCCATCTTCACCAAGGCCCTTAATCCCTGATTGCTTAGTTTAGCAAAGCAGCCAGATCTAGAAAGAACTGTTGGTGGTTCCAAACATCTTCCATTTACGGATGAGGGAGGCTATCATGCTCTTGGGCACTTTCAATGCTACAGACAACTCTTGTATTCTTCCCCAAATGTGTGCCTCGACCCAATACTGTCTTGCAGATCTGCAGACAGTTTTCTCTGCCTCATGGCTTGCTTTCTAATCTGACATATAACATCTACTGTGAGACCTAATATAGAGAGATGTGTTTTTCTTAATTATGTCCATAGAATTCAATTAGGCACTGGTGGACTTCAATCAGTTGTGGAAGTTGAAAAATCATCTTAAGGACCATTGATAGAAGCAGAATGCACCAGAGCTCAATTGCAAGTGTCAGAACAAAAAGTCTAAATAATAAATAAATAAAAAAATCAGTTTTTCTTTGTTGTTGAACTGAATAAACCATTTAACACGAGCCATGTCTCTGTAAGCCAGTCCTTTTCTCTGTGATAAAGTGTGAATTATGTTCTTGGGAGTTATGCTATTATCACTGCAACACTACAGTAACTTAATTTCTACCATAATGTAATAATTTCTTGAGATTACACATTTTCCTGAGATTCAGTGTTTACCTACTTTTGCCTGAAAGTCATTTTGGCAGCAAATCTAAAAATGTGAAATAGAGAAACTGCATGCTTTTTTAAGGAATTGATCATGTGCTGACTTTATTTTGAATTCTGAGAGTTCAGTCTTTGCTTCATCTAGCATTAATTTCAGTTCCAGGGCTTAGATTGTTCCTTAAGACTATTACATAAAATCTGAGTAATAACTAGAAATGGAAGGATTGATTGGATATGTTATTATTATACAAATTGCTGAGGAACGACTGCAGAACACCATTAAGGGCAGTGTAGAAATCTCTCCTTATAATAGATGTTTATTTTTTAATTAATTAATTATTTTATTTATCGTATCTGACTCTATATGTATCTGTAACTTACATATTTGTAGAATGTGTGAAGCTAACATGCCTTATAGGGGGAGCAGAGTAATGACTTCCAACACCACAAATCTGAGCCCTCTTCAGAGTCCATCACTCAGCCCAATACAGTGAGTAGCAATGAAGAATGACACTCTGAGCTCCACAATGCAGATCTGCACTGGATTCCTGCATTTAAATTCAACTTTCTAATAGCATGATTAGAACTCTCTTCGGTTGGTTTTGAATGTACTGATCAATACCAATTTAAACCCAGAAGAGCAATGCAGTGGCTCCCACTGGAGCATTTCTGTGATCGTTTCATTTTTTAACCAGTTGTAGGATGTAATTAAGAGTGACAGACGGTTTAAGCAACCAGAAAGTAAAGCCAGAGAGTAAAAAGCAATGAAACTGGTGATACCTGATCCACTAAATGTTCGTGGACCCCTTCTACTGAATATTCAGCCACATAAAGTTGCACTCATTGGTGACACAGATGTGTAAATGCACACACAGCTTGTTTAGTCCCTTTAGAGAAGTACTGTCAATAGAGCAGCACTCTCCTGTGCAAACAAACATGAACCTATTGGCATCATGCCTAATGCCAGGCGTGGGCTGGAGGAGTATAATACCTCCCCAGCATTGAGCTGTGGAGCAGCAGGACTGACTGTGTTCTCTGGAATGATGGTTGGTGCTCCATCCAATACTTTTGGGATGAGTTAGATGGGTTGGGGATGAGTTGGGGTGGTGACCATCCAACATCTCATTTCCATTAAGGGGTTCTCCAGATTTTATTTACAATGCCTACTGCTGGACTGGAATTTGTCATAACTGCAGTATAGGAAAAAAAGAAAATGGCACATTAAACATTGTGACCCCACCCCAAGGTCATAAGGTCAACATTGTGAGCCCACCCCAAGGTCAAAAGAGCATGTTAACTAACAAAAGAGCACGGTTAACTATTTCCATACCCAGCAACTGATCAAAAACATCAAATATTAGAACTTCAAACAGGAAACATTTATCATATGTTTAATCATAAAGAAGAAAAACATTCAGTTCAACCTCAAGTGTAGTAAACTGGTCATTTACAGTGCGTTGTTCATTCTTGGTGAGATCTCTTTATATTGATAATTTGTTGCTATTCTATACACAATAAAACAATGCTGTTTCTTGGTGTTTATCTGTAATCCACAAAGCAGTAGAGTTTAAGGCCCATCATTGATGGAATGATGAAATGATGGTAATCAAATATCACTCATTTTCTTTTTCTCAAAGAAAGCAGTGTTATTGCCCCCTCTGTTATTAAATGGCACATGAAACAAAACAAACATCAACACAGAATTCACTCTCTTGTCTCTAACTCTGTCATTTCGCCACCCAGCTGCTTTTCTCCTGCTGCTTTGCTTTCTCTGCCTCTAAAACCCCGACCACTGAAGCAGCAGGATGAATCAGATACTCCATATGAAATTGTACTGCCTTTGTCACCACTGCAACCCAAAACTCGCTTCAAATCTAATGCTATTTCTCTGCACACAGGTCTGCATCTGCTTTCCTACCATCTATGACAGCTTCAGTTAGATGTGAACCTGAGTTCACAGCATACACAATGTATACAAGCCATTTCTGCTGCGGTAACAAACCCATGACTCTCTGAAATGGTAGCTTTTTAGGAGAAGGAAAGCCATTCTTAATGTCAGTGTGTATTAATATAATGCAAATTACATTTCAGTCATTTCTATCGGTCTATTTGTGATATGTTGACATAGATGTCTTGGTACTAAGCGATGTCAAAAGGTTTTTACTTGGCAGCAACAATATATGCAATACAGCAGGACACAGTTTATCACATTAGGCTGTACATGTTTGTGAAAATGGTGTTTCGTGTCCAGGGATGTGTTATCTAACTCAATGAAATTTCAGAACTTACAAGACGGGTCTGTTTAGCAATGAATTTAATGAAGACAGGATTTTCCAAAGTATCCCCACACGCCATTCAAGAGATGCACTGCCAGAGGTAATCCCCTCACAAAGTGTTCCGTTAGATTAGATTTTATCTGTTAGATTACATAACCTCACAATGTCATAGTCACATGTCGTTTTAGACAAAGGTTTGATCACTCTTGGCCAAATTACACAGCCAGTCGATTTATGCAGTGAAATGAACCCAAACTGTTTTCAACTATTAACATAAGTAAGTCTTCAAAAGTAATGCCTAGTTGCTTTATCATTAATGCAATCATGAATTAGAAAAAAAGCAATTATAAAAAAAGGTACTACCTTACATTTACGGCATTTAGCTGACGCTCTTATCCAGAGCGACTTACAAGGTTACTCGTATTACAGCGGTGGGCCAATGTAGTGTTAGGAGTCATGCCCAAGGACTCTTATTATTGGTGTAGGGCAGCATAATCACCCAGACCAGGAATCGAACCCCAGTCTTCCATGTGGTGTGGTAGCTCACTGACAGGTAGTGGTGTTATCTGTTGTGCCACACCAACCACTTAATGTAGAAAGGCTTATTACACACGGAGGTGTATTACTAAGTAACTACAGGGACTTCTGTACAAACTAGTGGGGCTATTCTTTGGTAATAAAAGTTTGTAATAAACCTTTAGCCCACTGGTGGGCCATAGGCTGTTTAAGGGGTTAAAGTTGTAAAGTTGTAAAGATTTGAATAATAACCCGTTCTTATCTGACACAGCACTACTTAGCCAATCATACCTACGACCTCATCACAAAAGTTCTCGTTTGAAGTAAAACACCACCTAGATCAGCTAAAGACTATCTGAATACAAGTGTGTGGGGTTGTGAAGTAAAAATAAACTCTATGGTCACAATAAACAAAGGCTTGTTTGGAGAAAAAAGAAGATTCTGATGAAAAGAACACCTTGCCAACTGTAAGGGATACTGGGGGTAGTGTGGCAGTCAGTGACACAGCAAACACTTACTGTGATTTGGTCAGTCAGTCAGTCACATAACAGAAGCTGTCACAGGGTTGACTTCTACAACAAGATGAAAACATCCAAAACACACCTATAATTCTCACAGTGCCTTTAACTAAAAAAATCTGTGGGTAGATCTTGCTATAGAACATGCTGTGTGTACAGAATAGCCCAAGGATATTGTAGATGTTCTGCAATGTTGGGTCCAAAAGAAGAGTGGGTCCAAATGCCTAAAACAAGAACAGAGATACTCCTGGCTAGATAGCCAGCTAGCTACTCCTAGCCAGCTGTGATAGCATATCTGCCAAAGTTGAACAAATCAAGCCAATTCTAATCTGGACTATGGACTCGCGTTTGTCATGTTAACTTACTTTGTCACTTAAGAGACACTATCAATATCAAGATCCAAATTTTTAGGACTCCAGGTGGTTGCGGTCAAGTTTGTGGTCAAGACTATATTCAGGTTTTGACCAAAATCAGACCCAATTAAAGCTCAGTCCTGGGCTACGAGAAGTACACCCTGAAAGAGATGGCATCTTGACAACTCAATGTTTTTAAATCACATTTTGTCTGATTTCTGTTTTGTTTTTGTTTTTTTAAGTGTGGTCCCAGTCCTCTCAGCCTCCTGGAGTGAGATATATATGAGCAGTGTACTATTCTCAGTCTCGCCATGCTTGGGCTTTTGCATCGTCTGGAGTGCTGCCATCTCCTTTGTGAAATGGGCTTGCGAGATGAGCTTCTTTCGGCGTAGAGCGGTCCCCAGAAATAGGGGAGCTAAATGTCAGCCAAGTGATTGCATCTTGACGGCACGTCCCCTATCATGGTATCTCACTCGTTTTAGTTTATTTTAAACCGCTGCAGCAGCCTGACAATACTGCACAATAGCCACCTATGTGGTCCTTCACAGGACTATTAGAATCTGACCCATGTTATTTCAGGTGGTTGCTTTAGTCACCATTTCAAGTTGAAGCAAACCATCAGCTGTATAAATGTTTCCCCTGTTATCCCTTAAATACATTCTTCAGAATTAGAAACAAACTTCACAGCAACAGTACAGCAGTACAACAGAATTCTGACTGTGTAACCCATCTGTAGCAGTAAACATACAGTGACCAAGGGCACCCCCGGAGTGATAAGCAGCCACCTCAGTGAACAAGGGGCAATTAGAGGTTAGGTGCCAGTGCCTTGCTCAAGGGATTGAACCAGCCAGCTTCCAGTCCAAAGCAGCCCCTGGTGAGAGGCTGGGGCCATGCTACAGTGCTTCTGGAGCAGAAAGAGCCATGGTCAAGCTCCCAAAAGTGGCAGTTTAGCAGACCTGGGTATTGAACCCACAATCTTGTGATCAACTTCACAGTGCTCCAACCACTCATCCCCCTTTCCGATCCTGTGAATAGGGACTGTAGCCAATAATAAGTGCTTAGCAATGTGAATTAGGCCCTGGAGATGGGCATGGTGCCTCCAACAATAAAGGCAGCATGGCGTTACTTTTCTATTAGTGATGGAAAACATTTTAGCACACAGGAAGCTCCAGTTTTACATGCTGGAAATACATGATACACTATAGTATGTCCAATGTTTTGTAGGCATCTGCTCATCTACCTTTTTATTATCATTATTGGGAGTTTGTTAGTCATTTCCTGCAGTAACCTCCTTTACTCTTCTGGGAAGGCATTATACTAGATGTTGGAACCTTATCATTAATTATTCTGCTTCACATCTCAATTCTGGAGGGCTTTGCACAGGGATTTACACCCTTCCAGCTGATGCCTGGCATTGGGCATGGAGGCCTTAGGCTCATGTGCTGGTGCTCCAGAGCATCCCATTGTTTTGGTAGTGCATTTCTATAGAGATTATACAAGCTGTTTATACAACAAGATTATACAACGCCTGTGTGAGCAATGAAGACACCTTAAAACAGCTGAATTCACTAATTAGAAGTTTATGGATTCCTTTGGGCAAACAGTATATTTTACTGTGCACTTTACTGTGCCCAGCATGGACAAGCACGCATCCCAACTGCTCTGAGGGCAAGAGGACTAAGCCAATTTCTCGGAGCGCGTTGCAGATGGTACATCAAGTGAGACACTCCTCCTTGAATGGAATTAGATTCAGAGCCAAACTGCCTACACATAGATGAAGATACGGAATGTGAGAGTGCAGCGCTTGAATGGCTGTATAGCAATGACATGCTAGCTAGACGTCGCTGTTTTTTCGGCTTCCATTAGGAGTTGGCGGGGGTTGGCTTGGCACTTTATAGTCTCCATCTCTTAAGGCTTTAAAGAGTAGATGGTGCAGACGCAGATCAGCTCCCAGGGGATGAGTGCTGCTATTTATAGAGTGCATTCTTAAGCAAAACGCAGCCCTCATGTTTATTTCACTGTGTGCTCTGTCTCACATAGGTTTGCCTATAATCCAGCAGTCCCTTGATCTCGTAGAATCGAACAATAGAAAAGTACAACATATGGCTAAAAGCAGTTCAACTAAGTGACAAATGAAATGACCACAATTTACACTATAATGTTTTATATATATATATATATATATATATATATATATATATATATATATATATATATATATATATACATAAATAATTATATGAAAGAGTATGAATGTTCTGAATTTAGTAGAATAAATATTGAATCTGTTTGAGCCAGGTCAAAAGTTATTGCTCACATTGTTCAATTCTTTTCAAATATAATTGCATAAGTAATTATAATAATACTAATACTAATACTAATACTACTACTAATAATAATAATAAAATGTTTGACTTTAGCCTTTCACATACCCAAGGTCAGTTCACCATTGAGCAGGGAGAAAAAATCTAGCCAAAAGTAGAGCTTGAGAGGAAATTTAAATATTCTGAAAGAATAAGATAAGTTTAAGCTGGGCTTTAAAAGTAAAAACTGAGATACAGCAAATTGCTGAAGAAAAAGTTCCAGACCGAGGGGGCTGCTACACTAAATGACCACCCATGTCACCCATAATCACCCAAGACCAGGAAATCAGAGGACCTTGATTTGTGGGACAGAACAAAGATAGTAGGTAAGTAGGTGTGAGGCCATGCAGGAGAAAGTTTCAATGAAACATTTTCTTAACGGTTCTAGTGATCAAAATTGTAGATGAACTTTGTTTACCTTGTTTAATTAATTAGTAAGAAAGTATAAGATTTACATAGCAGTCCATGGTTCCACAGGACGTGAACTATTTTGGTAGGTACTAACAAATGCTGTATAAAATTGCATCTGAGCATTTTTCAATCCCAAACAAAGTCACATACTTTCTATTTATACATTTTAAAAAAAGTTACATTACAAATACTATTTCGGTGCTACCTTATAGCAGGTAAAGATGTCTATAGAGTTTGTTCAATGCCAAAAAACATTAAATATAACAATAAATTTTAACATTTAATTAAGAAATTCATTCATATCAAGTTATATTTTGAGTTGTATTATTTTATATTGTATTATATTATATTATTTTAGTCATTAGTCATTAACTGTACTATGCTTCTAAATACAAGAAGACGATGTGAATGGTGGAATCAGCAAAACAATTAAATTTGGGGCTGTGTTTCCAAGGGACAGGATATAGATGGAAAAAAGCGGGGGGGCCAAGAACAGAGCCTTGGGGAACACCCTAAGTACCAGAAGCAGTATTTGATTCGTGCCTCCTAACAGAAACAAATTGACGTAGGATCTAAGCCAGGATAGGACAGTCATAAAACATTTGGGACAAAATGACCTCACCAGAGTACACATTATTTTGTATACTTTGTTTCGATTGTTATTTTTTTTAACCAGACATTGTGTCTGACAGAATTAAAAATTTCTGGTCTTGCAGATGGTTTCCAATCAGAGAGCACAGCTAATAGAAACCTTGGTATTTATCAAATATGTGGGCTCCTCCTGCGATTTTATGAGAGTAAATAAATAAATTTAAAAATCCCATTTCTTCTCCACTGTTTATTGTCTGGTAAATAAGTAAGCAGGGAGTCACACTGGTTTAGCTTCAGGGTAAACAAGAGGGTATTCTCTGAGATCTTCTGAGGTGAAGATGTGAGTCTATCTGTCAACTCTCCACCAAGAGAGTCGTCATAGTGAAAGACCGAAGCCTGTAAATTCTACTTCAAAGCGGAGTATGGATTTTTAAAAGAGTCAATTAAAAGTGCAATTTCAGACTGGAATTCAATCTCTCCCCCTCACTGTTTCTCTCTCTCTCTCTCTCTCTCTCTCTCTCTCTCTCTCTCTTTCCCTGAAGTTGAATACATTCAATTTTGCCATAATGAAAGCTCTGAGGCTCTTTCTCTCTATGCGAAAGGAAAACAACAAAATACATCTTAAAGTGGGGCTCTGACAGACCTTGACACATACAAATGCAAATGTCGGGAACGCCATTATATGCCAGCAAACACAGTAATCCACTTGGAACGACGGTAATCAAATACCTTTTATTTTCTGTTTTTCTCAAAGAAAACAGATTTTTTTGAAAATTGCCCCCTCTTTTATTAAATGGGGTATAAAACAAAACAAACATCAACACGGAATTCACTCTCTTGTTCACTCTGTCATTTTTGTCACCCAGCTGCTTTTCTCCTGCTGTTTTGCTTTCTCTGCCTCTAAAACCCCGACTGCTGAAGCAGCAGGATGAATCAGATACTCCATATGAAATTCCTCTGCCTCTGCCACCACTACGACCCAAAGCTTGCTTCAAATCCAGTGCTGCTTCTTTGCACGCGTGTCCTGCATCTGCTTTTCTACCATCTACTACAGTTTGAGGGATGGACAGTGAACTCAAGGCTAACTTAATTTACTCATGAACCCGAGTTCACAGCGTACAACTCTACATAGCCTGTATCACTCTGAACACAGATTGCCTTTTAACCCACTAAACTTCATGGACGTCTACATCCTAAGGCTTGCGATTCAGTGTTGGCATGGAGAAATGGGTTCCACACACACAAAAAAAGGGTTCTTTGGAATGATGCAATACACTGTTAACAGTAGAAGATCCTTTGAGGAAGATTCTTAGAAGAAAAAGGTTCCTTGAAGGTTCTTCAAAGCACCTTTAGCAGTTCCTCCACAATCTCAAATTGAAGAACCTCAAAAAGTTCCTCAAGGATATAAAATGAATAACTACAGACCTCATTCACCTTTTCTCAAGGGCAAAAAATAGGGAAATGAGGTCCATTGTTTGTAAATGACCAGATCTGTTTAAAAAATTTCCACATAATGTTAATTTTCAACACTAATTAACTCTGATGGCCCTGCAGTTACTGAATAATACAACTTAGTGTGTAAAAAGCCTTTCTGTCACGGAACTGCACATTCAAGACATAGATGTAATTCCCAATAAAACATGCCGAAAATATTGACTTTGGAATTTCTGAGTATTACTTGGACAGCTATAATAAATATTTAAATATTTTTGTTGCCGCCTCTTCAGTTCCAAAAAGCTTTATAGTGCCCAGTGCAGGAAACAATACTCTAAACATTATCTGGGCTCTCACTGAAATTCCCTTGGCAAGCACATCGAACTTCATCAAACTCAAGCACCGCTATGTGCATTTCTTCAGATTTTCTTTACTGGTTCTTTACAACCATGCACGTTCCCTATGATTATCTTCCTCATAGACACAGATCACATGCCAAATGATGCACTGCGTGGGGAGGATTTTCGATTGTACTGGGAGGGGTTTCGGTTGGCGAATGAGTCTGGGAAAGAGATGTCTTTACACTGCTATAATATGTGGCTCAAATGTGTCTCAGACCTCCTCTTGAAGTGGTCTGAGTGATCGAATTTTGTGTATTGGGTGTCTTTACACTTGCATTTTATGTGTCACAGCCTTATCCAGATATAATCCTGATGCTTAAGACGAATGAAGTGACCAGGCTTAAACGGGATCTTAGATATATGAACATAGATACCACATTGGCTGTTGTTCTTAGTTCAACTTTAACTTTTATTTACTTATATAGCATTTATATAACAACAGACTGCCATAAAATAGCTTTACAGAGACCTGGTTCAAAGCCCCAAGTGAGAAGGCCAATGGCAATACGTCAGGCAGGCACAGTATTAGAACAGTCAAGATCTGCTTGCCACAGATGTACATGTATTGAGATGCGTAGGATGATAGAAAATGTCTAGAGAATCTGAAATAATCTGAAATAAGGAAGCTGATAACAGCCATTAGAAGAGACCCAATGTAGGATTTTATAAATTTAGATATAGATGTATGTATTTATTGGATGCTTAAACATAATGGTGAGTTTTTTGGCTGCCTTTAATGGTTTAGTTCAACACCCTAAATGTTGAACCCAGAGTTACACCCTTAATTCCATCCACTAACAATTTAGGAAGTGTAATGTTTCTAGTGGATTACGGCATTTTAGGAGTGATGAACGGAAGTTGGACCTGCTATGTTATGTAACCCAATGAAACACCAGAATCTACAGCACAATGAAATTAATTAAGATAGGATTTTCCAAACTACCCACACAAGCCATTCAAGTGATGCACTGCCAGAAGTAATCCCCTTGCAGAGTGTTCTGTTAGATTAGATTATATCTGTTAGATTACATAACCTCACAATGTCATATTCATCCTCACTTGGGGGGCTTCATCCAGCCTAGTCATATTATTTTGTATGCAAAAATGAATATTCAATTCTAAAATGCACATAAGACAACAATAAACCACACAGTCATATCAGAATATTGTGACCACCCCTGGCTGGGAATGAATTCGGCCCATCATATTAGCTCCACTTCCCATATAGGAGCACTTTGTAGTTCTATAATTACAGCCTGTAGTCCATCTGTTTTTCTGCATACTTGGTTAGCCTCCTTTCACCCTGTTCTTCAATAGTCAGGGCCCCACAGGACTGACCACCACAGAGCAGCTATTATTTGGGTGGCGGGTCATTCTCAGCACTGTAATGACACTGACTTGGTGGTGATGTGTTTTGTAGTGTGTGTTGCCCTGGTACACAGATCAGACCCAGCAGTGCTGCTGGAGTTTTTAAACACTGTGTCTGTCCACTCACTGTCCACTCTATTAGACACTCCTACCTAGTTGGTCCACCATGTAGATGTAAAGTCAGAGACAGAAGCTCATCTGTTGCACAGTTTATACTGTTGGTCATTCTCTAATCCTTCATCACTGGATTAGGAAAAGACGGGGTAACACTGAAGCTACCCTGACCACCTTACACCAAACGATGGAGATGGCGCCAGCGCACTGCAACCCTAGCAAAACTCACATGATTTTATTCCGACTTCCACTTGAAAAGTCATTTGGTGTACGGCCTGTATTAGCTGCTTCCCTTAAATTCTTTAATGCAGATTCCCTCAGAAACCAGTCCTGGAACTCCTTAGAGAGGCACAATTTAAAAAGTGCCTTCAGCTACAAATTTCCTTTCAGTTCAATTCAGCGGAGTCATCAAACTTTGTCACTCAACATAAAATGCGGCTCCAGTCGATGTCAATATATTTTCAATTTGTGAACCAAATAATGTCTGTGTTGCTTTTTCGAAAGCCTGCAGAATATCAGCTATAACACTCCTCATGTCAAACAACATGGTACCAAAAACTCTATTATAAGGGCCACTAGATCCGCTGCCTGAACCTGCTGATCCGTGACACTCTTGTATCCGTTATGCATTTGCATCTTCGTTCCACAATGAAAACAGCTACCATGGCAGAAGAGAAGAAAGTAGTAGTGTTATTTGTTTCGCCGTTCCTCTCAGTTCAGCAGAACTTCATTATAGAAACATGTTTATATATTTAGTCTGGCAGAGCAGACGTGCAGACGTTGAAGGCCAGTCGATGGCACAAACATCTTAAACCTGTTTTCTGTTTGCTTTGTTGATAACTATAGCCTTCTAGGCTCTAATTATACTCACCCATTTTCATTATGTCATTTGGATACAAGGCTTCTAAACTTGGAACATCTCGCAAGTAATGTTTTCTTTCTCAAGGAAGGACAGCCAGACAATCCAAACCGATTTCCCCCCCTCCCTCCAGCTCATTTCTTTGCTGTTCAGAGACAAGGACGCTATTGTCTGAAGTTATCACTCATGCTATAATAGCCTACTGGTCTTTTAAAAGTCCATTGTTGCCAATCTTACCTCCTTTCACTCGTTTTTCTTTCATCTAACAGAAGGAACGTCAGTCCTAAAGGTAGAGATTCAGACACGGGGAAAATCCAGACATGGAATGACCTCAGAAAACCTTATGTAGTTCAGCACACCAGGGATATACCTTGCACTTTGGCATGTGAAAGTCTGGGCACCCCTGATCAAAATTTAATGACTAGAAGATGAAGTGATCCCCAAAGAAATACCTTTAAAGATGGACTTTGGAGTTCTGGAAAAAAGGATCTGAGCTCCCTGACAACTTTTTACCAAGGTCTCACACCTTAATTGGCTTGTTACAGCTATGGCCTGTTCACAGTCATCATTAGGAAAAGCTAACAGGTGGTGCAAATTTCACAGCATTACAAATATCAAATAAAATTTAAAATTAAAAGTATTTGTATAGCGCTTTTTACACCTGGTGTAATCACAAGGCAGCTTTACACAATCAGTAATTAGTAAAATATACCCTGGCTTCTTCTTGTCCTAAATATCAGCAGCAATGGACAACTCTAAGCCAGTGCCTAGCACTCTGAACATTAATCACAAAGCAGGAGAAGGATCTAAGAAGATAGCAAAGCATTTTCAGGAAGCCATTCCCTCAGTTACCAGAAACAACGGAGATCAAGTTGTGGTCTGGAAGGCCAAGAGAACCTTTAGAGAACAGCTCATAGGATTTCTAGGAAATGATTTAAGACCCTTGTCTGACTCCAAATACCTTCAGGAAGATATATCAGACTCTGGGGCAGTGTGGCAACATCTGTACAAATAGGACCTTCATGGAAGAGTCCTCAGTATAAAACCTTCCCTGTATGCTAACTACAAAATCCAGTATCAGAGGTTTTTAAACAAACAATTAAATGTAAAAAAAATGTAACTTTCTGGCCATAAGGAGCAAAGGTATTTTTGGGAAAAGTTTGTGTGTTGAAATTTATGAGAAGAACACCTTTCCAACTGTTAAGCACTGGGGTGGATCAAGCATGCTTTGGGCTTGTGTTGCAGCCCCAAGAGTAAAAAAAGACCCAAGAGTTGCACAGAACTAGAGGGCTTTTGCAAGGAGGAATAGGTAAAAATCCCTAGAAGAAAAAATGGAAGACTCTTAGTTGGCTACAAAGAAGTTTGCAAGCTGTAATACTGGCCAAAGAGTTACTAAGTACTGGCCAAACATTTCCTTTCAGGCCTTTTTTTTGACCAGGGTGGCACATTTTACAAGGTTTTATATTCTTTTTTATTGTGGTCGAGATTTTGCTGGTAAAAAAAAAGACACACGCTGAACACAATACTTACACCACATCTGTGAAATTAGTCAGCCCTTTTGATCTAGAGACACTTTGATTAATATTTGATTAAAAGAGAAAGCCTTTTATTTTATTTTCAAATGGGTTATAAACATTCAAAGCATGAGATTACACTGTGTAACAGAACCAAACCAATGCTCTGAACAAAGGATGAGAAAATGTGGCCCACCACGCATCATGCCAGTTACACACACTCTTTATCTAAAAATATCCAGACACTTCATTGTAAATTGTGAATTCAGTTTCATTAGGGTGCACCTGTTGTTGACATAGTCATTTGATTGCACACACAGCTTGCATAATCTCCATGAAAAAGCATGGCTGCACATGAATTTCAGAATAAACATTATATGAGCAGGTGTCAAGAAACTTGTAGTGTATGTGGAAAGTCACAACAACAACAACAACAACAATAATAATAATAATAATAATAATATTAATAATAATACGCTTATTTTTATTACTAGTACTGTTATTATTGTTATTGTGTATATTATTGTTATCATCAATGTATATTTTATATAATGTCTTTAAATGTTTATTATAATATGTTTTTATTTCGTATTTTGCAAATGTTTATTATTAGTAGTAGTATTTGTCTTATTATTATTATTATTATTATTACATAATGCTTACAGAACACCATAATTTAAATAATATAATTACAATAAGTATTAAATTAATGGACAGAATTGACATTTCAAGTTTATATTTTTCTGTTATTCATTTATTTACTGTTATTTCATGGTAGTGGAAACATGTAGACATACAATACATCCATAGATTGATTAAAATATATAAACTTCTGAAAATAGATGTTAGAAAGACATTAAATTAATAAGAAATTCTAAACTATAAATGAATGCTTCTGTAAATTTTAGCTGACCAACTGATACCAAATTCACTAGAGGGGCTTCTTGCCCCAGGTAGGGGGTCATCATACCCCAGTAGTGAGAAAAGAGGCCACATTTAAATACAATTTTGTTTGTTTTTTGCACAACATATCTGTCTGCTGGAAAACAACAAGAAATATATTACATTGCACGGCTAGAAACAACGACAAAAAAGGGTAAAAAAGAACACTGAACACAGACAAAAAAAACGTGGGAGTAATAATGAGAAGGTGGGGCTTTGGAATGATAGATTACACTGGGATAGGGTAAACGTACTGCAAAGACTGTGGTCATTCCTATGCTCACTAATGATTTGCTACTGTGCGAATAGTCAAGTATATTCACAGGTCAATAGTTTTGTGAAATGAGCTGTCATTTCAAGTTGTTATTATTATCTTCATTATTATTATCACCTTATTACACACTAAGGCATATTATTATTATTAAGTAACTATGATTTTATTAGAGACCAAGATTTCTTGTTGCTTGACAGGCAGGTAGTGGAGTCTCCAAGAAAGGTACAAAGAACATACAGGTACATTTACAGAGAACTGTGTTCTTATGTAGTGTAATTTCACAGCTCTAGAGTGGCCCTACGGTCTAACTGCTGCTCATTAACTGTGAGAAGATCATAGTTTTAAATCTTAGCAAGGGCTCAGAGCTCTATTGTCAAAAGTCTCCTAGTCTGAAGAGCGTCATGTGATAAGGGAAAGTTTTAACCTACAGATGGAACAAACAGTGAGGGGGAGGAGTTACAGACTAAATATCTCACACATGACTAAATCAGTTTCAGCTGCAGCTTATTTAACACACATTTTAATTAGTATGAAAATATAGAGAAAATAAACTTAAGCAGCACTGTAGCTAATGCACCTGTAACCTAGCAACGGCTGTAAAAATGTAGTCAAATCAAATCAATTTCTATTATTACAGGATATAAATACATTGATTTCCTGATAACTGATTTTGATATTTTATTAAAGTGTCAAACACTAAAGGTAAGAGTAAATTAAACTCTTGTATAAGTGCAGTTATGTGATGGTGGTTGTGCAATATCATGAGATACAGGCTGTGCCGCAGTCATAGCAGGCTTGTGCTGTAGATCAGGACAAAAAAAAAGGAATCCCCTTTTTTGTGTAACTAAGGAATTAAGGAATTAAGGAATCCCGGGGATCAGCCCAACATTGACTGTACTGCTAAAGTGGTGGCAGGCCGTGCAACTGAGAACAAAAACAGTGCTTCTCTGGCCCGCTGAGTGGCAGCCATGTTGGATGGCTGGGTCTCGGTGACAGCGTTGGGGGTTTAGACAGTGTGATGATGACAGTCAGCCATTATCATCTCTGTGTCAAACGCCTGCCTGCCTCCTTCCGCAGCCTCGCCGCTGACACTCCACTCTGCATGCTGTCACCACTCTTGGAACGGAACCAAATCGAAGAGTACATTTTCCACCAGGCCCGCTCTCAGGGGGACGGAAAACGTCCGTCGGACAAATGAAGATTTCGGGTTTGACCAAAATCCCACAAGGAGACAGGTACAAATGTTATGTGTGTCGGCTTCATAAAAGAGTTCATAGTGCTGGCATTTTGAATAGAGCGAATAACATCCAGGGTTGGAAAGGCCCTTTTCATGGACCAGAGAGAGGGTTTGAGGGGGCAGTGCTGGTGAGGCTATTAGTTTAACTAAATTTCGTGGTAATGGGGTGGTAAAGTACCATTTTTTTGCTAATTAAAAAAACCCAACAGGCCATTAGAATAATGCAACACCACTATCTGCATCTGTACAGGTCCTAAAATATTGGGATATTAGGTCCTATTAGGTTTGAACTGGAAAAGGTGTGGAATTAACCTGAATTTATGTGGTTAAAGTAACAGTATGTAACATTTTTAACCTTAAAATAACAGCTTCCGAAGATCTGTAGTAGGGACAAAAGCATCTCTGCCATTGTCAATCTGGACTCAGCACGCTGGTTACTGCAGTATGTAACTTTAGTGAAAAGGGCAGATCAATGTAATATTAATATTACATTGTATATTACTGTAATATTACTCTACCGCCTCAATACACAAGATTTTTTTTACTTCAGATGCTATTTCTGAATCTCTCCGCATGTGTAAAGCATGTCCATTAGGGGTGGCTCAAAATGCGAATTTCACTTCCTGACTGTAGGTGGAGCCCAGGAGCAAGAAATACCAATTCTCGCATAATGCTTCTTTAACGAGTCCTTTAGGCAGAATTACATTATGTCTGAAAGATAAGGATGATTACAAACACACACAATGACATGAACATTCATTCATCTGTTTCTTCATTATTAGGGTCAAAGTGGATCCTGAGCCTACCTAGAATCATTTGGCATAAAGCAGGAATACACCTGTCCATCAAAGAATCACAAAATCACACCTAACTGGAGAAGACCCAAACTCACACAGACATGGGGAGAAACCATCAACCTCACCACAGACACTGACTGGAGCAAGGATTACACCCATTAAAGTGACATATTTACATATTTAAATGTATTTATTTGTTGGAGGTCTTCAACAGAGATCTGCTGCCCTGGGCTCGATCAGTCAACTATGACAAGGGCCAAATTGTGATGGCTAGAAGAGGCTAGGGTCAGAGCATCTCCAAAATGGCAGGGTGTGGAGTGGTCATTACCTACCTGTAAGTGATCCAAGGTGCATTGATGCGATTCCTGGAGGCTCTAACTCGCAACTTACAGGAAACTGGGAAAGACACATGAAGAAATTTGGAGGCTGTGACCTAACCGTTGTAACTCGCCTGCTGCAACCCAGCTCAGCAGAGAACAAAAATATGATTTTAAAAAATACTTTGCAGCAAAGCCTGTTGAAAAGCAGCAGTATGTGTCATTTGGTCTGAAACCCCCACACCTTTACCTACAACTGTATATGCAATGTTTGTGACGCCAAAAGAAACATCATCCTTATCTTTTAATAAACATTTTAGAATTAACCTTCTTCCACACCTTCTCCTGAATTTGCCATTACATGTTCACAAGGGCAGATGGAAATTATGGGAATAGAAGTGCAGCTTGTGAAAGAAAACATTTTCCAAAAAGACCTGGCATGAATAAGCCCCCGTTATACATGTTCCTTGTGCAAACTTGCTGTGAGAAAAGTAGCACAGTGGATCAGCACAGTGGAACTAGAATAAAAGCTCCAAGAGCAAATGGTAAAACTATGGTAACTAGTTGTGATTTTATACCGGTGTGATGTGTATTTGTAACAAATGGAAGTTAAGAATTTTTAATAGAAAGGCCACGCCCTGAACCCCTCATTCTCCAGGTCTTCATCCCCTTATATACCCACAAATGTACAGTCGATCCCTGTTTGAACAAACTTTGCACCCAACTCCACCCCATCTTCCGTCTTCTTCAGACCACCACTCTAACATGGGACCAGGCTTCACAAGCAGACGAGCCAGACTCCTGGCCAAAACACTTTGAAGTTTGCCCTCCCTCTTCACCTGTGGGCGTGGTCCGCACTAGCAAACCAATCATTAGGAAATAATTCAGTTTAAGACCTTTAATTAGCCTCAGAGTCATCACAAACTGTCCATGTTTTCCATTAAGCTAGTAATGATCTTAGCTACTATTCTCTGATGAGCAGCTTTCATATAGCCATGCTAGTCTTTGTAGATCAACTGATAGCTTAGCTTGCTACATCTCATAATGTTAAAACACCACTAAGATCACTCTCAGAGCTGGACAACATTACCCATGGTAGATTCTTTCATTTGGCAAGAGTAAACAGCAGCATTTCAGTGGGACACCACAAGAAGTCAATGATGTTACCATAAGGAAGTCAGGTTAAAGCTATAAATGTGTTGCAGTTATAAATATAGCAATGTGAATTAAACGGCATTAATGGTGCCTACTCTGGAGACCCTGGTGAGGATTTAGCTCTTGCTGGAATTGTGCTAAACAGCCTGCTCTTGTATTTGACATTTATATTTCGAGTTGAAATTTGCATTTTAGTCATACTTACTTGGTATGTGTGGTGGTCCCTTCTACGTAAAGAAGGCCCTTTGCTTAGATCTAGTTTTGGAGCCACTGTGGTCCTGCACTGCACCATTAATCTTCATTTCCAGAGGTTAGGATTTCCAGTGATGGCCCTGTCTCTTCCCTTATTTCCTCTCTCTCTCTTCCCCTCTGCCTCTCTCTCTCTCGTTTAAACGTGGAGAGAGGCCGGGCCCACTGTAAACTAAATACTACATCAAAACCGCCGAGCCCAGGGCTTTCATTAAAGGCATAAAACATCAGACCTGGGAGCTCTGAAGGGTAGAGTCGGAATATTGGCAAATAAATGAGGCAAAGTACGCAATACATTCATCTTGTTACATAGCGCCGAGTGGATCCCCGATGAAATCATGTGTAATTATGCGCCCAGCGGAGAAATGCGCCGTTTCCAAAAGCTCATTCGAGGATACCGGGTAATGAGGAATAGGCACTGGGGGGGGAGGGGCGTGACTTTAAGCAGAAATCATTAAATTATACATGCAGGAAGTGGAAAAAAGCAGTCACACCGAAATGCGCCTTAAGAAATCCAGAAATGAAAGATTGAGTGTGTTGTCGGAGGCGATTCTGCATAACGCGCTGACCATGATGTAACCCCTCTGGTTCCCTTTCAGGTCCTGTATTTTTAATACTCCGGAGTTTCGGCCTCTGTCGACTGCGGCTATAGGATAAAAACATGGTCAGGCATTTCAACATGTTTCCCTGTATGTAGAAAACAAACAGATTAGGCCTTATTCACCAACCATTCTTAAGAAGACATTTCCGCTTAAAACCAACTTACGCAGATTTCAGATTCTGAATTTTGGGATTGGTTTAAGTTATGAGGAAAATGGGATTCATTATTATATGAACATAGCTGTGAACAATTCTTTGCTTTAAAAACATCAGTAATTTGACATGGACTTTTTGAATCTGATGCCAGCAGCTACAGGAAGCCAGTAAAGAAAACGTAGTAGAGGAGTGACATGGACCACTCAGAGGACCAACTCAAATTCAGCCAGTATTCACCAGATCATGTTAAATCAACACTCATTTTGGGTTGAGTGGAATTTATGAGATATATTTGAGTTAATTCACTTCTTTTCGCTCCCTTGGCATGTTTTTGTTGGGTGTTATGCTGTTTTATTTGTCTTCTAAAGTAGCTAACACTAATGTTATACCCATGTGCTGCTTTGAATTAGCCACAATAGTAAAGAGACACTCAGGCAGGGCTTGTTAAGACTGTAGAGTTCTTTAAAAGTGAACCGAACACAGTTCTGTTAAAGTGAACCTGTTAAAGTTATTTTTTTGATACTTTTTAGAGCTGATAAAATCTCAGACCACTTTTTGTTCACAACTCTAGTGTAACTTACACCCTAGCTATGTAGCACAAGGACATCTACGGGGATAGCACATGCACTTGTTTCCAAAATTTCATCTGGTTCCTCAAAGAAAGCACAGGTCGAAAGGTCCTTAATTTTAATTGTCCTTAACAACTCTTCCTGAGACCACACAATTCCATGTGCAGAGATTTTTGTGAAGTCGTTTGTTGTGAGAATTATAGTTGTTTAGGGCAGTGGTTAGTGGCTCAGCGGTTGGAGCACTGGGTTATTGATGACAGGGTTGTGAGTTTAATATCCAGGCTTGGCAAGCTGTCACCATTGGGCCCTTGAGCAAGGCCCTTAACCTTCTCTGCTTCTTGGGCACTGTGATGATGGCTGCTCACCACTCTGGGCACGTTTGCATGGTTCTATGCATGGATGGAGGCAAACAAATGGTGAATATGGTGGTCTTGTCTTAAAGCTAGGTTTGAGGTTCTATGCATGAAACAACACTTTGTTTTTTACAAAGCACGAATCAAGTGAACTACAAAACAAATCACAAACGAACTGAACTGAGGCTTTCTTGGGAGGTTTCAGTTCAGTTTATTTCTGGGGCCCTTTAGAGGGGTCTGAGTGTGTTTGTTGAAACTGCAAAAATGCAATCCACTTTCTGCTTTACTTCAAAGGGTTCCTTTAGAAATGAATCCATAGAAGAACCACTTTTGTTTGATTGTTTGTAAGAGAGAGAAGTATGTGTAAAGAACCTTTGAATAGATAAGGAACCATTACATCATGTGAAGGTTCTTTAAACCTTTTTAAAGAGGTTTGGATGGTCGTCCAAACATGATGCTTGTATCTGACATTGCAACTCAAGAAGAAACAAGAGCCCTTTCTTTTGTAGACTGCGGTGCAGATTACATGGTTCATTTTGGACATGTCGTGTTTTCAAGTGCACAGTCTTTACCACCTGAATACAACTCTCCAGGTGCAATCTATGTGTTACTGAGTAGGCAATATTGTGTGAACACGACTTTGGCAGATGCCACATAGGACTGAACGTCCATGTAAAAGCTGTCTTACAAATGTTTACAATCCTTGGGTAATTCTCTTGTCACATCAAGAGACATGCTTTTGTGCCAGCAGTGCTTTTGCTTATAGAGGACAGATCAGATGATTCATAGTGCTTATAGCACTGAGATCTGTGCCATAAGGTAATCTGTGATTGAATATATATATAAACCAAAGCAGGCCTTACTGGTTCAAGCTGACAGAAGAACTGCAGCAACACATAATTACTCCCACTGTAATTGTGGCGTGACCTTGAGGCAGATAGGCTAAATGTCGGGTTCTACACTTCTGTCAGCCAAGACCAGAAAGCTGAGGCTGCAGTGAGCAAAGGGTCACCAAAACTGGGCAGTTGAAGAATGGAAAAGAGTACCCATATCTAAAGAGGAACCTACCACAGATGGTGGGGTCAGAATTTGGCCCCAACAGCATGAATCCATAAACTCAACATACATTGTGTCAAGAGTTCAGGCTGGTGGAGGTGGTGTATTTCTGTGGGGAAGGTTTTCTTGGAGCAATTTGGGTCCTTAAATACCTAACAATCATCACTTGAATGCAATCATTATCTCATGTCTGTCTGCCTGATCCTAAGACCTGTAGCTTTAGAGAGGAATGACTGTAGTCTCAAATGTTTATTCATGAATTCAGAAGCATCCTATTATCAGTTTCTTTAAGTGGGTTTTTTGTCTAGGTACAGGGCAGTGCATTGCAATTATTGTCTGTGATAATCAACATAACGATGGGTCAAATATTCCTTTTACCAGCATCATTGTTCTGAAGGTTATGTACTGTTCACCTAAGCATCTCTTTTTACACTACACAACAGTATACCATCCAGAACTTTAAGTTAAGACACTTCCTGAGTTCTCCACCCTAGACCTTTCTTAGTCTTTTGTCTTTCACAAATTCAGGCAGCTTTTCAATGTCTGTATTGTAAGGTGTGGCCCAAGCCGATGAATGGGCGATTGTGAAGCAGCTACAATTAAGCTGCTATTCAAGCGATGAACAATAATTCAACCTTCAGCCCCAGCAAAGCGCGTTGAATGAGGTGCTTTGTGGCATCATGGGAAGTGGCCGGGTGAAAGAAATCATGTTGCACAACACCACTTATGAGATGTGTGTTTGTGAAGAGCTGAATGGAAAGAGAAAGAAAGAGCATGCCAAGTAGTAAATGCTAACTTTTTCCAACTGTCCTTTTCCAGTTGAGGGAAATGTCATAGGCTGTCCTTACTAGGCTGTCTTCCTTAGAGGTTCCATAGAGTTGAGTCAGTCAGCATCTGCTCTCTCCTGAGGGCTGTTCAGGAGTCTGTAGGTACAATGCCCCAGAGAGTTCTGTGCAAACACAGCCCAGCTAAGTCTATAGGCATCGACACTACGGTGGCTTTCATCGCAAACTCCCCAATATTGTATTTGCTGAGGGGAGACCCAGGAGAGCAATGACCCCACAAGGAACTCACTGAAGATATTTATTGAACCAGCAAAGGATCAGGCATGCAGCTTAATATTGATACCGAGAAGAGAGAAGGAAACAGAGAGAGAGAGAGAGAGAGAGAGAGAGAGGTACAGACAAACATAAAGAGAGATGAAGCTGAGAGATGAGTACTGCTTCTGTTCACTCTTAAAAACAGGATTCTTTAAGGGCTCTTTTATAGAAACATGATAACTCTAAACCTATTATAGACCTTTTTTGAGGAGCCAATCAATAATCAATACCTATGTGACTTTGGTTGGGGTGCAAAATGCCCAGATGTGGTATTACAAGTGTATTTACCACCCCGTTATTTCACTTTAAAATGAAATGCATTGCTCCTTACAATCTTGAAACATCACACTGAGAGGACACAACAAGAGGTCAGCAACACTATCCTGTAAACGATCTGTAAATGACATCTGAGCAAATTTTTGCCCCATCCAAACTCACATACTTACTATTTATCAGTCACACAATATCATAAAATACTCATCAAATGCAGTCTTACACACCTTAAAAGATTTCTATAATTTCATTTACTATAATTTTTTAATAATTTTTAAATGTCACTTTTTCTATGGGTAATTTCACTTCAGTAAAAGGTTGGTTCTCTTTCTGATCTTTAGTGTAAGATTAAGACATGTTCTACTTTTTTTTTTTTCCAATGCCAATAATTCTGTAGGTCACTGTATACACAGAACCCTATTCAGTCATGCTGACAGTATGTTTGAGAGATGCCATTAAAGTGAATTGGCTTGTCTGAGTGGTGAATAGAGTTCTCAGGTCAGCAATCCCTCTCCACTGTACATTTATGTGGTTCTTAATGAAAGCCTTGAATGAAAGGGAATCTTCCGTTGCACTGTAAAACACAGATCATTTTCTTATCTACCTCCGAGCGTTTGCTTGGTGCAGCCTCAATAAATACTCTATGGAGATAGCAAACGTCATTTAGCCTATTCTCCTGTTGTGCTTGCAAATATAAACTCAATCATTTTTGCTTCCCTATCGACTTGCCTTGCAGTTTGAAGTTGCCGGCGCTGTTGCTAAAGTTATCCGCCGCACTGGCCGGGAATTTCAATCACAGATCATACAAGGTGACCTTTTCTGTAGGGATGACGCGATTCCCCCTCAATCAACTGTAATCCTCTTCAAAACTGGGAAACCGAATTAAAGTACAGATACAATGTCGATAGGACTCGAACGTAAGGAGATTAAAGATTCAAACATGTAGATTAATTTCAGAGGCATAAAAGACTGCTGACGAACAGAGGATCCAATGCACCAGAGAGGAATACACTGTATGCAACACGGGACATCAGTCATTTGAATACAGACTATGCTGCATTATTAATAGAGGACAGAAATGTTAATAATTTTTTTCCAACACAAATCCCAAGTACAGAATGAACCTTTTTCTCTCTACTCCCTCAAAGTCATCTTGTATTGCAGTACTTTTACTTTTTGTAGACTTTTACCATAGTAATCATACCAGAAAATAATATCTGGCTTTTTTAGTAAAATAAAATGATGATAAATATACTTGTTACTTGAATTTATTTAAATAATGGATTCTGAGGTATTTTTCCATAAATGCTAATCTTCTGGTATTTTATACACAACAGCCTCTAAGAAAGAAATAATATCCAGTGAACGGCAGTTCTGTGGACAGACTTGCCTAGTTGAGGTTAATAGAGAATGGCCAAACTGATTCAAGCTGACAGAACTACTCTATACAATTGTGGCGAGACGAAAAGCATCTCACAATGTACAGCACAGCCAACCTTGAGGTGGATGGGCTACAACAAAGATCCCATCGGGTTCCACTTCGGTCAGCCAAGCACAAAAAGCAGAGGCTGCAGTGGTTACCCGCTCACCAAGACAGTCCAGTCTGGTGGAGGTGGTATAATGGCTATTTGGGTATTGATGCTGACCATGTGCATGCCTCCATGACCACAATTTACCCATATTCTAATGGACACTTTAAACTGGTTTCATTAACATATGTGGCCTTCCCAGTCACCAGATCTGAATCCAATAGAACAGGAGATTTGCAGCATGAAAGTCTTTCAGACAAATCGGCAGAAATGGCATAGTATCTCAAAAGGATGTTTCCAACATTTTGTGGAATCCATGCCATGAACAACTGAAGCATAGTTTTTAAGGTTAAGGTGTTTGATATCATGATAGCCTGATTTTAGATTTTTTTTGAAGTGCTTCAATTAAAAACATGGAACTTAGAATTAGCAGAAAAAGTGATATCATCTCTAGAGGTAAGCTAATGAATTTGCTTAGCCACTAAACCCACAGAACCTATACCTACACCTATACGAATTTAATCTTACATTAATTATCACTACAGCAGCTAATCTTTCACTGTTTTCATGCATGTCATCAAGCCTAATATGCCCGTAAGCTACGCTTCCCATTAAAATCATCTCGCTTGTCGCTACTTTTGGGATTTTCAAAAGCGGCCATCTGGCTTTGAGCTCAAAGGTCACCTCGCATCACCTCTGAGGCAATGAGTGAGGACACGTTTAGATAAAAGAAGACAAACACAAAAACTCGCCAGGCTGTCTGACCAGTCTCGAACCAAACCCATCAATGATGAGCATTGGGACGGACAGGCTGCTGACTCTAGGGCTATTTAAATCCCCATATGCAAAGGCCTCGGGCTGTCTGATTGAGTTTATGGGACAGCTATGGGGGAACTGATCGAATGGAGACGGGGCTGAAGCTTCTGACCGCGGCTGCATGATCTCTCAGAGTAATGGGATGGGTATGGTGAGGAAAGTGACAGAGGATATAAGGACAATGAATCAATGCCTCAGAAACTCTTCCAGAACTGAATACAGATGGGAAACGTTTTCAAGGATTTTTGTCCATAGCTTTGACTGTCTTTGTAATCTGCATTCTCGCCTGTGCTGACACAAGGTATATATATGTATATATGAGTTACTGCAGAATAAATGTTTGTTAGTTAAAAAACAATAATTCATACAAATACTATTTTTTTGTTTCAGGGCAGCTTGGATATTCTGAAAAACAGCTTGGATAAAGGCTGGAGAAATGTCTCCATCATCATCATGTCCAGAATGAGGCCTTCTACATGTGCTGAACAACAGCTTAGACTTCATTCTTAACACAGGTCTTCAGAAAAGTTAAAAAATAGTTACTCTGCAACTTAAGGCTAATCAAAAAAAAAAAGTGTAAATCACATATTTCCATTGGTTTTTGGTTTGTTCGGTACTTGGTGTTGGATAAACAAAGAAAATCTGCCATTTCATTGCTTAATGAACAATAAATATATCATGGTTGTCACACAAAAAATGTGAACCTCCCTTTTCCACTTTTTTAACATAATGTGAATATGGCAATTATTCAGTTATTCTACAGTATTATTGTGACATAATATCATAATGAATATCATAAGTCAAGTCAAGTCAAGTGGTTTTATTGTCATTTCAACTACATACAGAGTACACAGTGAAACGGAACAACGTTCCTCCAGGACCATGGTGCATAGACACAGTGCATACAGAACACAAGGGCAACAAAATACTAGTGCAGACAGACAATACAACACAGTACAGACAAAGAATAATAAATAATTAATTTATTCATAATTAAGATTTCTTCCTTCTAATTCATAGAAGATGAATTCATTGAAGATGGGCCAGAGGATTGGGTCGGAGTATATCCAAAACATGAGGCAGGTCATGTGAGGTGTTCCTGGTATGTAGTGATCAGTATCAAAAGTGCTTCAACTTGCAGGACTTAAAGGATCTGCTGCTAATGTGTTAGTGCCAGATACCACAGAATGCCTCGAATGGTCAGATCTGCAGCATAAGGACAAACTGCACAATATTGGGTCTGGGTTGATCGGTGTGTATGTGTAAATAAACTTTCCTGGACCAAAAATTAAGTGTTTAAGGGGGTAGTAACTCCAAGCTACTGCAGATGGTGTTGCACGAGGATACCTGTAGGGTGTATGACAGGACTCATTGACAAAGAGCGTGGGAGTGGACGTGCCAAAGACCATAGCTGAATCTGTACAGTCATACGGGCCTACCGTCAGTGGCAGTAATCTCAGTCTACAGGAAGTTCTCATGAGAGCTGTGTACGTAAGATGAAAGTGATGGACAGAGGTTGCTATGGAGTGTTGGGATTATATATAATATATATATATATATATATATATATATATATATATATATATATATATATATATATATATGGGGAAGAGAGATCATAAAGGATATGCTTTCTACAGACAAAGACATCTAAGATGTATGCACTTCTCTTGTAAAGTTGACATTTCAGAGATTTGTATCGGTTCAGTGTCTTGTTTCATGTTCATGTGTTTGGTTATTTTCTTGTTTCGATTCATGATTTATGTTTGTTTCTGTTCATGTCTGGTTCATCGTGTCAATTCAGTCTTGTTTCATGTTAATCATGTTCATGTGTTTCACCTGAGGCTGGGGGTACTTAAGGAGCTTGAACGCTGAGCTCCTTGCCGAAATTGCAAGTTTGGAACCTTGAGGTAGCCTGAGAGGTTCCGGATACGGCTCACGGTGCGTTTAGGCCAGCTTCGGCTCTTCGTCCACTCTCGAGCAGGCCACCCGGCCATCCACGGATTCAGTGAGACGCTCTCGCTCGCTCCCAAGATAGACCCACGACTCTTGCTCCAGCTAGGCGACCCTCTTCCACGCGGCAGTTCCCGGTTGGGATGGCCTAGCCGCTCTTGCAAAGTAGCTGGTCCCCCCCTACTATCCCCCCGGTCTCAGGTGTCTTTGTTTTCGCCCTCTTGTTTGCCCTGTTCTGGTTTTGTTGATCACTGTTGTTCACGTCTTGCTGTTTTTTGTCTCACTTGCCCCCTTTTGTTTGTCTTGTTTTGTTAGTAAAAATACTTGCATTGGATCCATCTTTGCAAGTGTTCATCCCTCTGTGTCTGGCAGTGACATCCAGCAATATGTATTATACGAAAAGCTCTACCAAGGTAATGAACATCCAAAATAACGAAAATCCAAAATAATTACTAAATAAAAAATATTTGAAGCAATGCCATAGGAGAATCACTTAAGCATTTAAAGAAACATGAGTCTTTCAAGGAAACCTTTTTAAAGTCAACTTGAAATCAAAATGTCCTTTCCTTTTTTATTGTGCTGCAAAGTAAATGGACTTTTCTTGCTCAGTGTGCTCAGTGAAAAATAATTTATATTAATAATTTATAAATTTATATTTTACCACCTGTTCCCACCACTACCTTTCTTTTATAATTGTGTTACGATTTACAATGAATTGTAAATATTAAGAATCTCCAATGCAACGCAAATGTTCACCAGTTAAAGGATGTTTTTATTAGAACCGTATGTCCACTCCTAGAACCATTTAGGAGCTATTATTTGTAAGGGTGGAAGAAAAATCTGCTCAATCCAGCTTCTCGGTAAGAACTGTTTGGGTTCCAAGGACACGTGAGGCTTTCTTTCAAAAGTGAAGCCTCAATGCATCAGGGAACGAATTCTTCTCTTTCTGTTTTTTTTTTTTTTTTTATGAATACACAAGTGTTCATTGTCTTGTTTTTTTCCTCTTGATGTTGGCCACTCAGGGGTTTCTGTGCTGTGTTGAGAGGCTTGAATCTGAAAAGCTATACTTTCACCAAAACTAGGCCATCTCAAACAACTGAGGCACGTCAACGTGGGGAAAAAGAAAACTGCTAAGACTGGGCATCGCCTTTGAAAGGTATACCATTTAAGGCTGACAAAAATGAGATGCTTGCGTCATTTAGTCACGATAAGACATAAAGCAGTGTGAAAACTGCCTATGATATCAGTGGAAGTAAGAGTCATGCTTTTTTGCATTAGAGCTTTATTGTTAAAGAGCCCATGAGCGACATTTTTTTCCTTTAACATGTATTAAAATATAAAATATTATATATATATATATATATATATATATATATACAGCTCTGGAATAAAAGAAGAGACCGCTTAATTATTTTTCCTAAATGTGCATCTCTACATGTATGGCAGCCGTTTAATTCCAGGCAAACAAACAAAACAAACAAAGCTGAGTTTCCTGAATTTGCAGACTTCGAATGGCATAAAGTCACCTAACAGCAACATAAAAGACTAGTGGAGAGCCTGCCAAGACATGAAAGCTGTGATTGGCAGTCAATATTATTTCACCATAGCGATTTTTGAATGCTCTCAAAGTTCAAATATTAGTACTGTGTTGTTTCAATTTTAAAACTTCTTTGCATTATAATCATTATAATAATTTCTTTGCATTATTTGAGCAGTTGTTTTTAAGCAGTCGTTTATTTCGTCTATTTATGCAAATAAATGCTCTAAATAGCAATATTTTTATTTGGAATTTATGGGAAATGTTGTCCATTGTTTATGAAATACAATGCAAATGTTAATTTCCCTAAACACGTTGTCTTCAACTGCTCTGTGTTGCCGAGTCTGCATCCACTGCAGCCTCAGCTTTGTGGTCTTGGCAGACAGACTTGGAAAACTTGGTCTTTTGGTGTTGTAACCTATCAACGTCTGCTTGTACAGAGTGGTTGTCAGAGTTAATGTGGCCTGTAGTCAGTTCAAACCAGGCTGGCCATTCTCTTTTGATCACTCTTATCTTCTATCACTGGTTGTTTTTTAATAATTACACCATTCTGAGTCAACTCTATAAACTAATATGCAAGAAACTTGAAATCCCAAGATACCAGCAGTTGTAGATGATCACTTTATTAGGAGTCAAAACACACACAAAATTTAATTTGATTACAGCATTTTTTATTATTTATTTTATTCTTTCCTATTTGGAAGGCCAATTACCCAATCCCCATTTATGTGAACTCCCCCTATCACTAGCAAACCCCCAAGACTAGGAGGATGAAATTCTGCCTCTTCTGTAAACTCCCTCTTCACTAGCAATGCCCCCAACACTCCTCCGAGGTGAAGCCAGCCACCATCTCTTTTCGAACTGGCACTGATGCAGCACTGCTAACGTAAATTGTGCTCTCTCTGAATCCAGTTGCTGATGGCAAGCAGCATGATCTGGGATTTTAACCAGTGATCCTTGGATAGTGGGAGTACATTAGTCCACAGGACCATTTTTAAAAGGTAAATGATTCATCTGTAATATAGTCAGTGATTGAAGATCTGGAAATCGGAAATCCTTAATTGTTCTGGAATTAGTATTCATGCATGGCGCTGTGTGATTTCATCAGTTCAGTCCACACTTCTCAGAATATATTCTCTCATTTGCCAGACCCCTCTTTTCAACTCTTGCAGGCGATTCCCATTTCTTGGTGAAAAGTAACGAAGCTTTCAAATGAAATATTTGCGTCTTATCTCTTCAGGCCGAGCCCATCTGAATTATAGATCTTTCCAGTCAAAGAGGTTACAAGTCACCAATTGTTCTCCGTCTTCGTGGAAAAAAAGCATCTGTAATTATTTATCAAAGTGGCCGCGGAGAGCATGCGCGCCTACAGTAGCTGCGGGCCACGGTAACAAGACGTGTTCAGACTTTTATGCATTCTACCTGTCATGGCAGAGGACAGCAGTTCAGAATACTCATCGACAGAGCGAATCAATATCTAATTACCAGGCGCACATTACCAGGCAGGCAGTGGCAAATGTGGAAAAAGGAGTGCTCTCTCTCCTCTTGCCTTTCAAAGCTCAATAACACCTTCTGGATTATTTCTTAACCCAGCATTTGCATGCTGCCACTGTGAGGCGGCTTGGAGAAACCACTCGTCCTCCTCCTCTCTTCCACAACAAACCCCCTACCCCCCCCTACACACACACCTCCTTGAAAGTCAGCACTTTTGTCACCTGGGAGATTTGTCTCGCTTCACTCCATCAATCAGCTTAAGCTGCATTCGATTTACACCGGCAACCCATCACGATAACATCGCTGGCGGAAAGAGGCGGGAGTTACGCATATCCTGCCGATTTTGATCTTTACCTGATTTGGAAATTTCCTCAACATGTGTCCGGTTGTCATGGCAAACTCAAGCAAGACACATCGGTAGGCATGTGAGAGGTGCTTCACATTTCAGTTTTGTGCATTTTGCCAACAGTGGAATCTACATATTTTATGAGTATGTCAGTACACCTGAGCAGAAGAGCTCAACACTATTATGTGGTGGTGCAGTGACTTTTCATCAACATATTTTTAAGAGTTCTGACCAAAGGATGGGTACCACTTATGAGCCTGGGTTCCTCGCAAGGGCTCTTTCTTCAGATTTGAGGGAGTGTATCCTCCTGCCACTCGTTTTAAGCATGTTCCAAATTGTTAATTTGGCCTCTCAAAGTTTTAAGAGTTCACTAAACCCTGAATAGCTACCGAATGCAAGGTAAACACTTGGAATCAGCAAAGAAAATCACAAAATATCGAGGGAACAGGCCTCACCTGGTCATGAACTGGCTTATCAGTCAATAAAACAGTAAAGGTTTGAGCAATTTGAAATGTAAAATACTTATTTTCTGGAGTGTGCAAACTTACGGATATTTAATTACACAAAAATACAAAGTACATCTACTTTAGATATACTTAATTTACTTCTCTTGCCTGCCTTCAAGAACAGCTTTAATAAACAGGACATGCAAGAGTAAAGAACCTGAGGGTCTACACCAATTAGCAGCAGAAATAGAAGTACATGGGATTAAACCTGGTGACTTGAACATACATTAAGTTTAAGAATGCAGTCTGTATATGTTACCATTTTGGAGATACAATGTTATGACAGCAATGGCATTTAGTGACATTTGTATGTTCCCTTGCACTCCTTGACCTCTCTGTCCCATACTGACCCTTGAAGTACTTAATTGTGGAAGAAGAAGGGCTTGCAGCCTTGGCTAATTATGGGTGTCAGGGTTATAAATAAATGAAACAAAGCACGAATGAACAGCCTCTCCTCACAAGGCCAAGGTGGTCGCAGGTGTGGCTCCATCAGGCTGCACTGACTGGTGCTGTCCCACCAGCGCTGCAGCCCCATATGGGGCGATAATTAAGGAGGCGAGTGTCGACTGCCCTGGATCTTTCTGGCTTCGCTAAACGATCTTTAGTGATGCGCATGGGCCAGCTGTGCCAGAGAGAAGAGAAGAGCACCTTTCAAAAAGGAGGCCAACAGGGGACAGTGAATCACTATTGTTAATGGCTAGCGCACATCTGCTCTCCTTTCAAGGATGCCATCTACTTTTACTCCCTCCATCTCTCCCTAAGTCTCTCCTTCTCTCTCCTGGACAAGCAAATTGAACCAAGTGCAATCTAGAGACCACGGCTAGCAGAGGAGTTTGAAGTCGAAACTCGTCCATTAGTATAAAATATAGTACTGCAGTAAAATAGAGAATAAAATAAAAGCACCAGTTTAGAAATAAATACAACAGTCCCAGATGAAAAATTGAATTGAAGAATGGTGCATAACAGAAAGAGAAAGAAAAAAAGAGGCCTCAATCGCAGGTAAAGCACTAGAACCAGAGATTTTATGTTAATTTTTAATGTTAAACTGTATCTGAGTACACTTATTAATGTATGTAATGTCTGTTGATGGCACATAGAAGACGCCAGGGGGCACTTTGCTAGAACAAAGTGGTAAAAACAAAAGGATCAGAGCTACTTTGGGCGTAAAACAGCTGATACTTGATCTATTAAAATATGCCTGGATCAGTTCAGAACATTGCTAAATAAACCCTTAAAATGGTTATTTAAGTTTTTGTGTTTTTATAGAACCTTTTCCTTCACTAAAATACCATTGATGAACTGGAGCTATGAAGCTAATAAAGCTAACAAACACCAGAAGTCAATAGTCACCCAAATCGTTTCTGTAATTACGTACCCAACCCACTTAAACTGCATCTAGAGTCTGTGTCCGAAACTGCCCTGTTCACAAATCTAAACCACTGAATAGAACACTGTTATAGTATGTTATCTATACTTGGCTGACTAAATTGGAATATCAATGGGAATTTGCTATTGAAAAGCCTTTTAGTCTAGAATTAAAGCAGCGTTATGTGCGAATTAGAGTTCCCTCTACAGGTGTGAGGTGGATTTTGTGCTATGAGCCACCACTAAAGGACATGCTTTACACATGCATTTCTTGACAAGCTGAGAGATACAGAACCATCACTGAAAATGAACGGCAGAGAAATATCACTGGATTTTAGACAAATATGACTCAAGTTATGCAGTTATCACAAGCGTTACCCTTTTTTGTTGTTCTTGTTGCTGAACTATATATATCTTTAGGTACTGACTTACTTATTGAACTTTGTAGTACATCTAGTATCTAATCAATCCATTCTTCTCATTTTGATCAGCATCTGAAGGTCTTTAGAAACTTGCTTCCAGTACTGGCTTGTTTTCTCTCAGCTGGCCACACCACTCATTTTGCTTGTCCATTTTTGCTAGCTTTTTTAGAGATGGCTATTTATAGACAAGAAGGCATTGTTCTGAAGTAGAGAGCAAATTCTGCTCAAAAGGTAACAAACTCTGTAGCATCTGACCTACTTTACTTGGCCTAAGTAAAGCATGGCCAGGCTTTGTCTCTGGTACATAAAGCACAAGCCTCTAACTGTAATTGGGTGAACATTATTTTTGCATGTCCGAGAAAATACACTGGGCCATGGTTAGCCACAGAGGAGCACTGTCACCCACAGCAGCTTTGTTAGCGTGTGTACACTATACATATGTTCATACATACATGCATGCATCTGCATATGTGAATATGATTATGCTGTCTTGATGTGTGTGTGTGTGTGTGTGTGTGTGTGTGTATACAGTGTACTCTATGTGTGTGTATGCTACTATGTGTATGTGTTACTGTGTTTCTGTTTGGTGTGGTAGTTTTTGTATGTGTGTGTGAAGCGTAGCACCTGCTGCCCCAGTTTCCCTGACTAAAGCAGGCCTGTATTAGGGAGACTGCAGTGTGGCCAGCTGTCGGTCTGAGCCTTGTCCAGGTGCTGAAGAATAGAGAGACCAGTCTAAAGCTGCCTGGTACACCCTCACATACACTAGTTTCATTTCCTCTGCACAAGTGTTTTTCATTACAGTTTAAAGGGGCCCTACAGTGGAAAACTGTTCCTTCCTTGGCATAGCGAGGAAGGAGAGTTCAGTACATAGAAGTGACATACAGTGAACATCACACAATGTTGGCTCTTCTTTGAAAAGAACATCCAGCATAACCAAAACAGACTGGGAAAGCAGGCCAATTCCATTTTATTTTTCACAATGTGTATGTATTAGAATAGTTCTCATACGGGATTTCTATAGTTGTCTGTAGGGGGTGCTAGAGGATGTAGGATTTAGCAGGATTCGGTTTGTAAACCTGTGTCCATTTCAGACATACATGGTAAACCAGAACTTTTCCACCAGGCATTAACCTGAGGAACTTAACAGAGCAGGTAATGTTCCAGAGGATTCACACTGGGTGTGTGATGACATCATTATGGATACGTCGGTAGCCTCGTTCGCCATCTTCCATGTGCTGTATGCTGCCACAGACCCTGATGATCCAGTTCTAAACAGCGATCATCGAGTCCATTATCACAGCCTCCATAACTATCTGGTTTGGTTCCTCCACCTCACAAGAAAGAACCAAACTCCAGCGCATCATCAGGACAGCAGAGAGGATCATTGGATGTAACCTGCCATCACTTCAGCAGATCTACACCAGCAGGGTGAGGAAGCGGGCTGGCAAGATTACATCTGACCCCTCACATCCTGGACACCTCCTCTTCCAGACACTCCCCTCTGGTAGAAGACTGCGATCCATCAAAACCAGCACAACACGCCATGCTAACAGCTTCTTCCCCAGAGCTGTAGCGCTCCTCAACCACAGTGGACACCTCCCACTGTAAACCTCAAAACATACAACTGAACTGTACCAAACCGGACTGAACAGCTATTTTGCACTCTGCCTATTCGCACTATGACTATTTGCACACCTGTCCAGATGTTGTTTTCTGTAAATATATTTTCAGCTCTTTATTACCTTTAGTACTTTTTACTTTTTTAATTTATCCCCTACCCTATTTATTGTTTAGTGTCATTTTCCTTTAGTTTAAGACTGTGTTCTGTGTTTTTTGTTACTTGTCATACGTGTTGCTCTCACCAAGACAAATTCCTTGTATGTGTAACATACTTGGTGAAATAAAGAGATTCTGATTCTGATTCTGTAAAAAAATACTGCTATTTACGCTGCAGAATTGTTTTTGCATATCCTGCCATGCCTCCCGCACACGCTACACAGGCGCCGCCCCTTGCCAATCTTGACTCCTTATATTTACAACCCCAACATTTACATATACCCAGCCCACTAGTGAAAGCCTGCACATGCCTTTTTTTTTTACAAAGTGTATATATTAGAAAAGTCTCATAGGAGCTTTCTGCGGTCGCCTGTAGTAACCTGCGTAATACATTCAGGGTTAGGTTTGAGGTTAAGATTAGGATTCAATTAGTGTTATATTTGGATTTTAGACACAAGTAAGGGTTGGAATTTGGAGGGTTGGCGTATTCAAACTAGCTGAGGTTAAATAGGGGGTAAATAGCAAAGCACTTTTGTAAGTCACTCTGGAGAAGAGCATCTGCTAAATGCCTTAAATGTAAATGGTGAAGTCAGGATTAGGATTAGAATAGGAGTGAATGTTTGGTTGAAAGTCAGGTCAGAGATCCACCAACTGACCTAGCCAATGTTTCATGAATAAGAAATCACTGCTAACATCTGTTGAAATGGGAATTGTGTTAGCTCAGTTAACAGTAAGTCATATACCCTTTTTTACCGTTGTTCTGGCCACTAGGAATCCACATAATACTACAACAAGGATTTGTACTATTAACCTTTAGTACCATAAGTGGTTTAAGACGTTTGTGTCTTTAATATAACATTAAAGCTAATGTAGCTAACATATAGTAAAAGCTTCAGTACAGTTAGCACTTAGCAGATTTTCTCTCCCAAATCATCACACACTTGCCTCAACCCATGTAGAGCTTTTGTATCTCCAGGAGGCTTGTCCTTTGGTTTCTGACATTAAATGACACTGTCCTTCTGAACATCTGGACAAAATCCCAAAAAAATGGCTAAATCTATCAACATGTAGTATGCCCCCCAGTGTCTTAGTACAGGGGGTAGGAGTAGGGGTTATGGTGGCATTCGGGGTGTTCTTCATTATAGTCAATAATTCCTCCACACAAGCTCTTGAGATACAATTATCTCCATAATCTGACATGCAATATGCAAATAACCAATCCTCTGACATATAGCGTCATGTAAAATCAATTACAATTATGTCATATATATATATATATATATATATATATATATATATATATATATATATATATATATATATATATATACATACAGTATCACTGCCCCTAAAGGGTTCTTTGATAACCCCCCCCTTCACAAAATGAAGCTCATCAACAGCGAGCGTAAGAGTGTGCGTGCTCGATCGTGCGTAATGGTCCGTAACAAGTGGTTCCACATGTCGAGGACAGCCACCTGCCGAGGCTCCTTCAATTAGCCCCGAGGAGTCTTCCGAGCTGCTATGGCAGATTTGCCTGCGATTTGGTGCCAAGCAAGCACTGGTTATTGGACGACTGCTTCCCCGCCCCACGCCAGGCCACGTTAAGTAAGACTGACATGATAGCTTGTGTGCGTTTGGAGCCTCGCTCGGAGCCAGGGCCTGCGCGTGCCTGAGCGTTATACAATTGGGCCCTTCATGCAAATTGACGGATTATGCAGTCCGCCACCCATCCATCATGCATGCAGACACAAGACCTTTATGCTGGAATATTAGCAGCTCTCTGTGGCTGAAGCTCTTATTTTTTTTCCCTCCCTCTTAACAGGGAGCGATGAGTTTTCAACCGGGGACCTAAACAGAAATCTGATATATGGCCAAATACGTATGCAGATATAGCATAAAGGATTGGGCATGAATTCAAAAATACACGTACATACATATTGTATATCAGTGATTCTTCAAATAGGGGAACTTAACCTGTCGCCAGGTTTTAAATTGTAAAAAAAAAGGTTATAAATGCTGAAATGCTAGCTTAGATACTTTGAACTTGTCTCCAATCAAGACTATGAACCTCTCTGCTTAAATAACATGTGATTTGTTCAGTAAATTAAACACCATAATGTGTTTTTTATAACTATTATTTGTTTGTATCTATTCAGCCTTTGCATATTTTAACACTATAGTGCCGTTCCCAACATTACCGTCATTACCACATTTTTTCTTCACCCATTTTCTCCCCAAATACCCAACCCATACATACACACCCCCCTCCCTTTTCCATTGCACGCAATGTCTCTGACACTAGTGAGGGCGGACCAAAAGAACCCCCCTGCGACGTACGCGCAGACAAGCCGCTCATAAAGCGCCATCTACCCACCCAGGAAAGAGCAAGGCCAATTGTGCCCTCTCTAGGCCTCAGCTGTCGATGGCTAGCAGCATAACTGGGATTCGAACCAGCAATCCTCTGATCATAGTGACAGGGCCTTAGTTCAAGGAATTTTTTGTAGGTAACACTTGTTTATGTCGGAATCAGGGAAACAAAGCCTGACAAGGAATCACATATCAGCCGTGACTGACCCTTTGATGTCTGGAAAAGTGAATTAATTGATCATGTTTTCCTCCTGATCATGAAGTAGCATTATTACTGATTGCATGTTAGAGCCCAACCATCCATATTCGATCCTAACATCACTGGAAAAATCTTAATTTGATGAGCTGGTACTGTAATGTGACTCGGTCAGCTGTGCTTAATGGTCACTTCACAGTCGCCATTCCCCACACACTCTCACGTCTCACCTCAGGTAGACTTTCTCTCCCCAGACAGTTCCTGTAAGTCACCCGTTGACACCTGAAAGGCGCATGAAGTTGCTGTATGTGCTCCGCTCCCAAGGATAAAGCCGGATACAGTCATTTTTAGAAGGGTCCATCGATCAAGACCCAAAAGTGAACCAGATATGGACTGGGTCATTCTTCTCCTTGTCACGCTATAAGAGAGGGGAAGCACGAACATAAATCTTCGGCTTGTTTGCCGGAGGGGCCTTAACCCGCAGATTCCTGCAGTAATTTCCAAGCACAATCATTGTCTTGTTTTCTGGGACTGGAATCAATAACTGTTCGGCGCGTGTTATTATTTGAATATAAAGTGACAGTGGTTGATACCCCGCAGGGCTTAGCTCTGATCCGTGCTGAGCTGGTGAAAAGGACTAGGGGGATGCTGTTGCATAGGCCAAGAGGATGAAGATGCACACACACACACACACATACTCCCATCAATACACACTAGAGCATGTGCCCAGCTGTTCTCATCTTAACCCCAACCCTTCAAAGCACTGATGAAAAAGTGTGTGCAGATGTCCACGTCCTCACAAATCCCCAAACCCTTTATATGAATTCATTATTTAGGTCCACAATATAAGATACAGCATGAACGTGTCCAAGTTTTCTCAAATGCATTAGTCAGCCAGTCATACATAAACAAGTGACAGCATCAGCAATAGCTACAGAGTATTACTGACTCACTGACTGTGCAAGTGCTGGTATTTCAAAACCTTGGCGTCCTCCATGGTTCCATTAGGAACCTTTGAATGGGTGATTCTTTTAAGACCAATTAATGCAATAATGTGAAAAAAAGGAACAACCTTAGATTAGTCATTCAATTGTCCTCTTGTTCTTATTCACTTCCTGATCAGGGCAGCAGTGGGTCTGGCCTTAGCAGCTTGTTAAGGATTATTGGGCACAAGGCAGGAATACCCCCTGGATAGGCCAGCTGTGGATCAGTGGATGGTTTTCCAGAAAACCCCTTTTGTTAATGAGATGTGTGGATGTGAAGAACCTCTTAAATGTTTGATGATACAACAATAAGTTTCCAGGAAGAACCCTTCAACTGGTATGGAACCTTGTGACACCATGTGAGGATTTCATTGGCATTATTCAAAGAGATGTGTGGGTGTAAAAAAACCTCTTAAATGTTTGACAAACCTCATAATGTACAGGTTCTAGGAAGAGCCTTTCAATTGGTATGGGATCCTTACAATATGTGAAAGTTCTTCAGGCTTTTAAAATGTCCTTCATCATCCTCACACATCTCTTGCTCAAAGACAGTTCTGAGGGAACCAAAGAGATGTGTGGATTTGAAGAACCCTTTTAAAGTCTAGGAAGATCCCTTCAATTGGTAAGGGACCTTTACATTGTGTGAAAGTTCTTTATACTTTTAAAAAGGTTATTTCTCATACTTACACAAACAGAACCAAGCATAGTTTTTCACATCACTCAAAGAAATATGTGCATTTGAAGAACCTTTTAAATGTCTAATGAACTTCACAACAGATGAGCCCTTCAATTGGTATGTAGCCTTTACATTATGTGAAGTTCTTTAAACTTTTAAAAGGTTCTTCATCAAACTTAGACCAAATGTGGTTCTTCACTGGCATCAAAGAGATTTGTAGGTGTAAATGACCTATTACATGTTTGATGAACATAATAATGTCCAGGGTCTAGGAAGAGGCCATAAACTGGTGTGGGACCTTTATACATTATACATTTACTTCCCTTTCTCAAACAAAGTTCTGAGGGTTCTCCGCTGGCATTACTCAAAGAGATGTGTGGATTTGAAGAACCCTTAAAAAGTCTAGGAAGAGTTCTTTACTTGCGATAGGGCCTTTACATTATATAAAAGGTTCTTCAGGCTTTAAAAAGGTTCTTCATTAAACTCACACATCCCTTTCTCAAACACAGTTCTGAAGGAACCAAAGGTGGTTCTCCACTGGCATCACTCAAAGAGATTTGTGAGTGTAAACATTAAATGTTTGATGAACATCATAATGTCCAGGGTCTAAAAAGAGCCCAATAAACTGGTGTGGGACCTTTACATTATACCTTTACTTCCCTTTCTCAAACACAGTTCTGAGGGTTCTTCACTGGCATTACTCAAAGAGATGTGCGGATTTGAAGAACCGTTTAAAAGTCTAGAAAGAGTTATTTAATTGTGATAGGACCTTTACATTATGTGAAAGTTCTTTAAACTCTTATAAAGGTTCTTCCTCATACTTACACTTACAGAACCAAAAGTGGTTCTTCACTTGCATCACTCAAGAGATGTGTGTGAAGAACCATTTGAACCTCATGAACCTCATAATGTCCAGGTTACATGAATAATTCTTCAATTAGCAAGGAACCTCCACACCTGGAACCTTTACATTATGTACATTAAGGCTTTTCATCACTGTCACACATCTCGTTCTCAAGCATGGTTCTTTATGAAAACCAGAGGTGGTTCTTCAAAAGCATCACTCACAAAACTCTTTGTAGAATTCTTATTTTTAAGAGTTTTCACATTCCCATTTCTCAGGATCTTTTACCCTAGAACCCTACGTTCCAGCCAAGAACTACTAAGAAACCTTTGAAGGAATCTGAAGAACATTCTACTTCTATCAATACCATCACACTTGCATGCACAATCCTCTGTCCCCACCCACCTCTCAACCCCCTAGACTCGCTCTCTTTGTCCATGATTGATGACTACAGTAGATGACACATAAATTTCCCAAGGTGCTCCTTGGCCCATTCGTCTTCCCCCAGCTTTTCCCCCTCCTCCGTCATTACGATAATGATGGAGACGTGGCTAAACACGTCCCATTCAGATTGCCCTCCCTCTGCTCATTTAACCTCGGCGTCTTCTCTAATAGCGCAGGGAAAGTATAGATATGGGGCTGATATGAAGGTCACTACAAAACAGAGACAAGGTTGCTGCTCCTTTGTGGATGGGGCCAGCGTCCTTCATTTGCAAATCTAATCGCAAGTCATGAGGCTGTTGTCCTCATCAGCAAAGGGCTTTTGAAGATTCAAGTGTGTGTGTGGGGGGGTGGTTTGTGTCAGGCCCCCATCACCGGTTAAGTGATAATAAGGTTGTGCTAGCGGAAGCCATTCCCTCCATTTTGCAGTAAATTACAGCTTTTCAAACTGTAATGATGTGAAGACGAAGGGCACGTTAGGTCAGACCTGAAAGACCATTTCATGTGAGTTGTTTATACAAGCAGCCGAGGACAAGAGCTTTTGTAAAATGTGTTTTTTAAATGCTCTTCATCAAATTACACTCCAAAAAGAGCACAGTTTCAGTTTCGGGCAAGGGGTTGATGGATAATATAAAGTTTACTTGTATGGCATTCAGCTGAAGCTCTTATCTAGAGTGACTTACATTTAAATCATGTCACATAGGTGGAAGAATGTACTGTTAGGACTTTTAGGAACTCGGTGTAGTGTGGTGAACTTGCCAGACTGAGAAATCAAACCCTAGTGTGATATGCAGAAGGTGATGTTAGCAACTACACCAACCAAGTATAAAAATTATGTATATTAGGTATGAAATGTTAGACTGTCTTCTCTTTTTCAATGTAAACCCTCTTTTTCAATGTAGCTGGAAAAAAAAAGAAAACCATCAAGATATTACAAGATTATTATTTGATAAAAAGAATAAATTAAGAAAATAGTAAGAAAATACCAACAAGTATAAAACAAACAGAAATGATTCAACCAAAAATACAAAATTAAACCATATATATATATATATATATATATATATATATATATATATATATATATATATATATATACACACACACACACACACACACACATGCATAAGGGAACAATGTAAGTCAACTGTTTTTTATAAATTGGTCAGCGTAATATTTCGCAACAACAAAATGATCAAATTTAAAACAAAAGAAGATTTAAAAAAAAAGTAAACAGCTAAACCAGTTAAAATGACTGAAATGATACTGACCTTATTAACAAATAATAATAAATAAACAAACAAATTAATTAAAAGATAAATTGTCAAATAATGAAAATTAAGTAAAAGAGTTGCAGGGAGAGTGCAAGGGGTTAGAAATGAAATTTAAAATGACACCAGCTTTAGTGTTTCCTGTAGTGAATTATTGAATTTAAAGCAGCAGTATGTGGAAATTGGCATTTTTGCTCCTGGGCTCCCCCTACAGGTGGAGAGTGTAATTCACTTACACTACTGCAATAAAGCAGAAAAGCACGCTTTACACTTGTCTTTCTGGACAAGCTGAAAGATGCAGAACCCTCACTGTAAGTGAAAGAAGAATGATGAATGAGGCCAAAAAGCAATTACAGGATTTTACACTTATATGATAATATATAAATAAACATTTTACATGACATTGCTTTAACACAGAACACGGTGCGAAGGTGTACAATATGATGAGAGCCTATATAAGCAAACACAAAACCAGAACAGGTAGTAAAGGTCCAGCTTGTCATGTAAATGCACTTTCCTCCACTGGATTTTCCTTCAGTAATGAACTGAGGCATCAGTGCAATCAGCATGGACACTGGCTAGCGGTGATTGACCTTGTTTGTAAGGTTTTCCCTGCTTTGCCGAAAGGGAGTAAAACTCCTGCATGGATCAGCACTTTCACACACACACACACACACACACACACACACACACACACACACACACACACACACACTCTAATCCATCCATACTCACCTAAACAGCCTAAACAGCCTGCAGCTTCTGGCCAATGAACAGCAGAAGAAACAATGAATTTTACTGCAGTTATTTGTTTATTCATTAGTGCATTTAGCCCCTTACCTTTTCCCTCTTCCTTAATTGCCCCCCCTTTCCGTCTTTCCCCCTATATAGGGGAATTAAAGGAAAAATGGCCCTCGTTAAGAGAAGGACCAGTAGACAATTTACTTGCTTACATGAAAAACTTGTAAGCAAGCCTCCTGCCTGGGGTAAGAAGTCCCTGATGAATCTATTTTTAGTATCTACATTCTATAGGATGTATAATATATATACACTGATCAGCCATAATATTAACACCACCTCCATATTTCTACACTCATTGTCCATTATATCAGCTCCACTTCCCATATAGTAGCACTCTGTAGTTCTATAATTCCAGACTGCGGTCCGTCTGTTTCTCTGCATACCCTGTTCTTCAATGCTCTGGACCCCACAGGACCACCACAGAGCAGGTGTTATTTAGGTGGTGGGTCATTCTCAGCACCTCAGCATCACTGCTGGTCTGAGAATAGCCCACCAACCAGAACTATCCAGCCAGTAGTTCTGTAAGCACTGATGAAGGACTAGAGGACGACCAACACAAACTGTATAGCAACAGATAAGCTTCTGTCTCTGACTTTACATCTACAAGGTGGTTCAACTAGGTAGGAGTGTCTAATAGAGTGGACAGTGAGTGGACACAGTGTTTAAACACTCCAGCAGCACTGCTGTGTCTGATCCATTCGCACCAGCGCAACACACAGTAACACACTGCCACCATGTCAGTGTCACTGCAGTGCTGAGAATGACACACTTAAATAATACCTGCTCTGTGGTGGTCCTGTGGGGTCTTGACCCTTGACAAACTGGGTGAAAGAAGGCTATCAGTATGCAGAAAAACAGACTGACAACAGTCTGTAATTTTAGAACTACATAGTCCTCCTATATGATGAGTGGAGCTCATTCATTATGAATTAGCTATGCTGAGTTGTCTCTAGGTGTGAGTATGTGAGGTAATAGGGGGTATTCCTGTCTAGCACCCAATGGTTCCAGGTAGGCACTGGACCTTTACTGCCTGCTTTCAAATCTCTTTAGCATTTCTAAACAACAGCAATGTTACGGTGTGGTTTGGACTCAAGTGCTGTTCATGTATTTATTTAAATGATACTACCCCTTTTTTGGTGCGTGTAACAGATGGTGAATGCTGTGAGAGATGGCAGTACTAAAACTGTTTAAAAGCTATAAGGGAAAAAGGGTGGGAAAACAAACAAAGGGAACACCAGGAGTGGTCTGTACTCAAACAAAGGACAAGCTAAACCTTTCAACTTGAACTCTTTCTTTTTAACTTCAGCTTTTCTTCACTGTTCACAACTTAGAACCACTGTTACCATTCACTCCTCTACAGAGGTGCGACAGGGAATTGTGTTTGGCTGGGTGTATTTATACCGTGCCACACATGTGGGTCTGGTCAGCGTTGATTACCGATTGGGCTTCTGGGGCTTGGAGTTCCATGCTCCAGCTCCACCAGCTTTCCTACTGTGCTGGCCAGGCCCCCTGCTGGTGGCTGATGGTACATGCTGCCTGCTTACAAGCAATAGTTGTAGACTGTTGTTTAATAAGTTAATGCCAGATGGATAATGAAATGTCTTTAAGAGGAGCAGAAGTTCAGAAGGCCAGTCAAGTGAGATGATCTAAAGAAAAGTGTTGGTTCAGTTCAATTCAAAATTTTTAATATATAGCGTTTCAGGTATTGTCACAAACCAGCTTTTCAGAGATCCAGGTCCCAGGTTTCCAGCGGGAAAAACTGGTCCAGAAGCCAGGCAGGCAGTAGCACCCAGCCACAAACAAACTTGCACCAGCATTGAGCAGCCAGCAAGGGGCAGCTCAGGACATGGCTGAGAAAGAAGAGGGGGTTGAAGGGTATGCATACAGTCTGGTGGATAATTTCCAATGACATTAGTTGAAACAGGCTACAACAGCAATAATCAGAAAGCTATAATGAAAGTAGTACAAGACAAGGTTAATACAAAATAGAGCTAGTATGCAAACCAGCTACAAGACCAATACTATCTACAACTGTAGCCTGTAATGGATGTCTGAGTCTCAGTAACAGGAATAACAGTAACAGGAAGGTTATTCCAAAGTTGAGGAGCTTGAAAAAAGGATAGAAAAAAAGCTCTTCATCCTGCTGCAAGCGAGGATGAGAACAAAGCTGAAGGAGACTGACAGGGCTAAAGGAGCAGGTCTGATCAGGTACTAGTCCATCGTCTGTGCATCTGAAGACCTCTGAAGGACCTTCCTTTTTTAGGCAAGAGCCTTAGGAGCCTGTCTGAGATAGAAAAAAAGAGCATCGCTTTAGTTAATCTGTCTGCTGGAAGCTGAGGGAGAGTACTGAAGTCATTTTAGATCTGAGCCTAAACGAAACTGTGAGAAAAGAGATCTTCACCAACTTCATGCCAAAAGATTGATATTAGGTCTGTTGCTATTGTGGAAATCCAAGGTCAACAGCCATTTTGGGCCTCTTTATTAATCCTGAGCCATTTTTACATATGAACTCTGGCAAATGCTGTCGAAATAGGTCTGGATATTATATATATTATATTATATTATATTATATATATATATATATATATATATATATATATATATATATATATATATATATATATATATATTATATATTATATTCAGAGTTATCCTACCAGAAATGTTCCACATGGTTTAGACAAGGGGTGGCACGTCTGTAATGCATGCAGGAGGCATGGGAGACACAAAAAAGGACACTTTGCGCCAGTCGCATGAGAAACGTCATTGACTTGACCACTATGTGATCTCCAGAAAATTACCTGCTCTATTCACACACTCGGACATTAGCCGGGCTTTGTACTAGGGGGCTGGCAGAATAAGTCCGTGCAATGTCTGGTGTGACTGATTTGGACACACATGCAGCTCCTCTGGGTAATGTCGGGGAAAGTTCCGGGCTATGGTGCATATCGGAAAGGGACTCTGGAGGACCCCTCTAGTTGGCAGGTTCAGGGCTAGGTAGATTTAGCTGTCAGGTACTTTTCTTTGAATTGATTAATTTATTTACTAATTCATTCTTTCTCTTTTCTGACATTCCCTCCTCTCTTTCTCTCTCTCTCTCTTCTCTCCATTCTATTTCTCAGGCACAGCAAAACAGCTTCAGGACCCTGCAGCGTGTGTGTACGAGAGAGCTCAAGTGAGAGAGAGAGTAAGAGAAGGGAGGGACAAAGAGAAAAAGGAGAAAAAGATAGAAGAGGAGAAAGCAAAACAACTTCACATGGAGAAATTCATTACAAAGCCTTGGGCCTTGTTTCGCTCATTTAAGGCAAATAAATGCGCATCTTTTTTATCCTTTTTGTCCTTATTGAAAGGTTTGCTCTTGAGGGAGGATTAATTGTTCATATGCTTTAAAGTAACGTTAGAATTTTAAAGACGTCAATGGTTTGGTTTCTGAAAAGAGAGCGACTCATTTCAAATTTCAGGAGTGTTTGGATGTTTCAGCTGCAGGGGTGTAATATCGACTCCTGTGTTCCTGAGCTTTGGTGTGGAAAATATAATGACTGAAAGCGTGAAGAGAAAGCAATGTTAAGGCAGCTTAATGTGAGAAATGGTGCTCCTGGGCTCCCTCTACAGACAGTAAGTGGAATTTGCACTTTGAGCCACCACTACAGGACATGTTTTGCATTTCTGCAAAATGCAAACATGCATTTCTGGACAAGCTGAGAGATACAGAACCGTCACTGAAAGTAAAAGGGTGTTTTCCTGCCCACCTCTCCAACGTAACGTTGTTCTGTATCCCAAAGTGCAGTTAGAAGGGTGCCAAACCTGGAGTAGCACTGATAGAGGTGCCATTCTCCTCATTACAGTCTTTTTACAATTTTATAATTTTATCATGATATTGAAGCAGCTATTTTAATGGTAAAAGTCGGACCTGAGGTGAGTTACCACACCTTGTGGAAGACAAAGGTTTGATTCTCAGTCTGGGTGACTAGGCTGAGCTACACCAATAGGTGAGTCTTTGGGCACGACTCCTAACACTACATTGGCCTACTTCTGTAATACGAGTAACCTTGTAAGTCGCCCCTGATAAGGGTGTCAGCTAAATGTCATAAATGTAAACGAGCACACTGCCCCCACATACAGTGAGGCGGATGGCAAGAGAGGTATTTTAGAAACTCAAAGAGCACCTTGAGGTTTTTGAAATTTCTAAATCCACTGTTAGATGACACCTCCATGACCGGAGGAGCTTTGTGGAGTTCCCTGAAAGACGCCTTCTCTAAGAGTAAGCTGCACCAACAGTGTCTGAATTTTGCAAAATGTCACCGCAACTACAAATGGAATTGTGTGACCAAAATAACAAAGATACCTATACTTTAAACAGGGCAGTCTGCCCCAATTCTGATGTGTTTGAGGGTTCAATTGATGTCAGCATCTTTAAAAATAGTCCTGACCAACAAAAATCCTGCATAAACAAATTAACTTATTAATTGGCAGGTTTATTAGGAGTGTTACAGCAGGGAAATCTCCAAACCGTGCTGGACTCTGACCCTCGATTCCCTATAAGCTTGAATGGGAAGCAGAAAAAACTGACAGCCCCTTTGAGAAGGTGTGAGATTTGTCCTTGTGAAGCCATATAAAGCTATAAAAATAGACATATCAACCAATTCAGCATGGCTGGTTGGTCTAGATGAGATGTTCTTTCTTATGAGGTAAAAGTATGCATATGTCAGTATTCATCATCACGCTAACGCTGTGAGAAGGAACATCAAGAAATGATGTGCCTTGCTATGGAACACTTGTTCGTGACCAGTCCTCCACCTCTGAGAAGGAGGGCGCTAGGCAAATATGAATGCTAAACCTTTTCATAATGATGTATTATTCACGAGTGGATCAAAACTTCGCTCGAGTGTGGAAAGGTCTACACAATCTCCTGCTGGGTCATGTGTTCTTTGAGACATTTCAAGAAATGATCCGCTGCCTTAATACACAGCCAATAATTAAGGCGATACGAGTACTGTCCTCACTATTCCTTTTAAGTCCTGGTCAGAAACAGTGGAGGAAAAAAAAAGAAAAAAAAAGAAGGCACTCAATTCCCCTTATTTCCTTTCAGTGTCTGTGTTGTTACACCTAACTACAGAGAGTCTGTGCAAGCAGAAGGCATGAACCGAAGTTCACAGCACATTACCAAGTTCTCTCCCACTCTCCAAAATTTGAAAAGAATGAATATGACTGAAGGTCACCGCGGCCTATTAAAGAAATGTCAGTTTGTAAATTAAGCACAGCTAAAGGAAATGTGATTTATTAAGGAGCGAAGAAAAGGCCTCAAACCGTGCGCACCGCTCTTTTGTGTCTGTCTTTCAAAGCTTCAGAACCGAGGATGACAAATATCTGAAATTGAAAGGAAATTATTCAAAAGATGATTACAAATGAGCTCCATTCAGAACCTCCCATTTTGTCGAAACCCAAAACGCTGTTTTCAGCATTAATCACAGCACGAACCGTTGCATGGGTTTTGCGTCAGCTGATGAGAACAGATACTTCGAGACACAAGTTACGAACTGGGCTTTTCTATATGGCTCCTAAGTGATGAAGATGTCAACTCTGGTTACCGCAGTAGTCTGCAGTAGTCTGCTATTCTTGGAAACAGTTTTTTTTTTTTGTTCTTTTAATCGCCGTACGACTTGTGCAGTCTTCTAAACACGATAAATGATGCAGGATTATTCAACTTCACTTGTCTTTGCCCTGCAGCTTGGTTTAGCAAGCCTATGGCTGCAGGCAATATGTAGCAGGCCTGGTTTCAAAAATGGGATCTCCAGAGCTTTAACACTGCCCAGATCTATACAACATCTTCACTTTCTAGGAGAACACTGAATGCATCCAAACCTAAAGTGGGAGCAGTTGTATGTGCCCTGGTGCAATGAGACATGTGAGGCAATTAGATAACTGAAATGTATTGCGGCAGAATCCAGCAGAGAGGTAGGGTTGTGTGACTGGAGGCTTGCTGGCTAATCTTGGATAATAATAATAATAATAATAATAAAGAATGTGGGCCAGATGTGATAAGCCCTGTTAACTTATTTCCCCCCAAAATGGTTGCACAGGGACCCTATAAGTCAAGCATCAGATTTAATGAACTGATTTTATATTCATAACATTTTCTATGTGCTTCTTTTAGTTACTACAATTATAGCCACAAGTTATATGAAAAGTTCAATTCTAGTTCCTGTGGCACTTTTAAGATTTTTAATGGGTTTTTAATGGTATCTTTTAACAATTATGGTATTTAGTGTGATGCGTTTCAGATGCGTTAATATATCGCAATGCAAATGATGATCTGGTGGTTCAACAGGTCACTTGTGAATAATTGTTGATGCATTTAAAGGTTTTCTTATGGGATGTAAAGGTGTTCTACCTACTGGAAATGAGTGGTCTCTAATGGTAATTTCCATTAGGAAGCAAGTAGGGAAATTCCTTTAGCATTTTACCATTCATACCCTCTGCTGAAACTACAGAAATCTAGCTTTTGTGCTTAGCTATTACTTTCCCTTATCTGAATCCCTCAAAACTGCGAGAGCCAGCAAGCTTTCATGAAGGTTATAGTTTTCATTTTTTTAAATGATATTTATGCCAGCACAGGTAGCTCCTCCCACCTAAGTCTTAGATGGTCATTATGAAATGAATGATCAAAGAAGCAAGCATCTTAAAGGTAAATCTGCTAGCAAGAAAGGATAACAACATGTTACCCTTGATTTGAAGTGCTGGTAAGTAGTGTAGTAATTCATAAATGCACATCAACCATTCCTCCAGAATATGGTACACATGGAAGCATCCAGATGACTCCCAGAGTGCTTAAAGAACTCTCCGGCCCATGCATTTAGCCATCCTCTTCCTGTTTGAGCCCAGTGAAGTGAGCTGCACTAACGAGGAACACGGTTCATCCCTCTCCTGTGCACCGTGACAAACAACCAAACATTTCCTCTTCTATTGTTGTAACAGCAGTGATAAATGAACACGGGCTGGTATTTACCCTCCTTACCTGGAAGAACTGCAGTTCCCGTGTTTAACAATGGCGGGTCACAGGGTTTTTTTTTTCTCTCTCTCGCACCCCTCCCTCGTTTGAGTTGTGAATATGCTAAATCCGTTTTTACGCCTCAGGTACAATGACCTCTTGCAAGCTGCTTAGACATTAATCTTTGGGAAGAGAGCAGAGGGGAGTACAGAGGGAAAAGCAAAAGCTTTATAGCTCCACAGTCATGGATTGCACAATAACAAAGTGGCAGCCGCAAAAATGCTAGGGCTAGGGGCTGATGAACAAATGAGGTGTCAGTAAAAAAAAAAAGGAGTAAGATATAAATTTATCATTTATCATATCATTTTTATTAATGTGATATCCAAATCTTTTTTTTGCTTGTTTGTTTTTTCATTTTTAAAGAATTTCATGAGAACAGCTGCTCTTGCCATTATTTTAATTATTATTTCCTAATAATTACAGCACTTTACTAGACATTAATATGCAGATCTACCATTTTGCCTTTCGATGTGTCACTATTAGTTTTATTTTAATGGCTATGATGATGGAGAGGAGGGAATTTACTAAACTGACAAAAAATTATATAAAAATTATACAAACTATAAAAGGCTCTTTAGTGCTCATAATATAATCAATGTGATGCTCGCTGCTAATTTGTGATTTTTGCTCATCCCATTTGCATGACTAACATGACTTTCATAGGCAGTGAAAAGCGTTTTTCTGACACGTTATTGTTACACTCTGAAATTCACCTGGAAAACACCTGCCATGTCACATTATTCTCAATTTGATGCAGAAAATACAACAAAAAAACGTGGCTGTTCATCATGTTCTAATGAATGGAGTTCTCCCATCCATTCTTCCATGCAGTATTTCCTGTGCCACTGGCTGCCACACAACCCCAGACATAAAAGATCCATCTCCATGCTTAACATTTGGCAGGAGGTTGTTTCAAATAAATGGCCAATCATACTGACTGTGCTGACTGTGGTTAGAGAGTTGATTAAGGCCTATTGACACGCCAAGTCAGAGTCTGCTCTATTTTTTGCCTCGTACGGATTTGTTAAAATCAGGCTGACCAATCAGAGCTCTGTTGTCTCTTGCTTATAAGAGGTGTGGACATGGATCTCTGTAAAGTGCTTTGTGACAACATCAGCCTTAGGGTAATACTTAACAGCTGCAGCAATTCCAATAAATCTTTCCAAACTAACTCCTAAACAAATACACCTGCCCCAGATCTGGTCGGGTCTACGGCATGGCACAGTTTCCATGGTGATGTAACCTAACTTCATTAAATTCATTAAAAATGTATTCTCCAAATATATGCCCCTAAAAATGGCAACATTCCTATATATTTCCTGTTGAGATAAATCTTGATTTGTGACCAAAACTGGGATTATGGAATTTCTAAGTTTGGCTTCTATTTTATAAAGAATATGTTTGGGTGGTATAACGGTAATACTGTATACACATTTAAAATGTTGGCGGTATCTCAAAGTGGGGATCCAATGTGCCTGAAAACAGCCTGAAACACTCCTGAGACTATTCCCTCGACTTTGTGCTCTCACGTAGGATGCTTCATCCTCTAAACGGGTGTGATTTGAGCCTCAGTTAGCTAGAACACTGTGTGCTGTGGTGCCAGTCCAAACACCAGTCACTCAAACTTCGCTATCCAGCTTCTCTCTCCTGATTCAGAGCAGGTTCACATTTGTAATTGTCAGATTGATGATTTAACACTTATTGAATGATTGATTGTAAACTGTGCAGTGTTCACTTTGTCACCTTTTGACAGTCTAACAGTATAAAAAAGTGATGAAGGCATTTGCTTTTTGACAGTCTGCACTGTGCCTCCCTCCTGTCTCCTGTCCCCTGTGCCTGTTTTTTTTTTCTTTTTTTCTTTTTGCTGTTGTTGAAAATCAAAACATGGTCACCCTATACTGAGGTTCCATCTGCATCGTAGTGCATTTCACATCGTGTTATTTGGAAAATGGTTAAAGCCGTGCACAAATCTCCGTGCAGCAGGTTTCTCTCTGCCCCGCTCTGCTGGTAAATGAAGAAGGTGTTGATAAGCGTGGTGTGTCGCAGACCCGCGGCCTGTTTGGACTTTCCTAAAGTAGCAGTAATCAGACGTGCGGTGGCAAGGCCACGGCACCGTGGGAAAACAATTTCGCTCCGTGTCACTTAATTTCACTCACCAGCCACCCGTCTGCAAATAAACGGCCAGCGGCGACTATGGGGGGAAGGAGGGGGGTAGTGTGGTGTAGAGGGGCTCTTCAGTAAGGCTCAGACCGCTAGAGAGCCAGATTGGAGAAGATGCTGCAGGAAAAGCTTCTGTGCAACAGAGGTAGGAGGAGGGGGAGGGCGAGGGCGAGGCGACAGAGGGACAGAGAGTACGGGAGGGAGGAATAAAAAAGAGAGAGAGGGAGAGAGAGAAGGACACAGCCCAATCTCTCCCACTAAATTACCTTGGCAGATATCAAACAGGGTGCTTCACTCGTGCTGAATGATAATTGTAGCAAGCTGACACGGCCAATACTCCTGGGGTCATCTGCTACTGGGCCCACAACCAAAGAGGAGGTATTGCCTCTTTCGTATGCCCTCTCTCTCTCTCTCTCTCTCTCTCTCTCTCTCCTCATTTAATTATCAAGATTTCATCAGCCTGTATTTGACTGAGAGGAACTGATAGCATTGCTAATCTCGGCAGTAAAGCAGTGATTTGTCACCGCCATCAGTAAACACAGAGTACAGCCTGACAGCATAACTACAATAACATCTGACCATTACAGACTGGTATCACAGCCAATGAAGGCTTCATTTAACACATCTGTATTACTAAAGTAACCCAGCAAGGAGCTATTAGGGTCTTTTTCCTATATTATATAAAATGCATTTCTATTATTATATTATTACATTTTGAACAAATTACATTCATAATCATTTTGGATCGACAGGCTTGACCTTCACTCAAAGGTCCAGCAGCTGAGGGTGTTTTTCAGCCCTGCAGAGCAACGCTCTATGCCTAATGTAAAGCTCAGCTGCTAGGTGTGCCCCTTCGTTTGCTATAGTGCAGTGTATCAGTCACCGCGTCTGCACGGTCCCATCACAGAGCTGAGCACTTAACTCTGACCTTCCAAGAGCGCTCAGCTGCTCACTAACGCTGGGTGAGCAGTAGTTCAAAAGGACATGGTGGCAGGTTTCATGCACATCAAAGAGGGATTCATAGCCTCCAGTTTGGTGCTGCATCTATGTGAAGGTAGGGTCCTGTCTACCCAGAGATAGGGCTCAATTGGGAACTGCTATCAGAATGCATGTAATGATGGTTTCAGGGAAACGCTGAAGTAATCTCTCTGCTGTTCATGGTTTCAGAGTGCTGTTCTGGAGTTCTTCTGAGTTTAATATCTCACCCAGCAGACAGCTGTAAGCTACAGAGAAGGCTGAATGGGTTTCCTGTGACGGTTATATTGTGTGTGTGTGTGTGCACTCACTGGCACCCCCCCCCCCCCCCCCCCCACAAAACCATGAGAAGAGACAGACACCCAGTTATAAAGCATGAAATAGAATTAAAGAGTCCTATATTGAACAAACTCCTCACTTTAGGAGGGACCCAGCTCAGAGCTTCCAAGCCAGAAAACAATCGGGCAGAAACAAATACGAAAAGATACACCATGTGTCCAAATGTTTGTGGACACCCCTTCTAATGAACACTTTCGGCTGCTTAAAGCTGCGCCCGTTGCTGTCACAGATGTGCGAATGTGCACAAACACAGCTTGTCTAGTCCAATAATTATTGCCAATACAATAAGAATATAAACTTAATGGCACTTTGCCTTGAGGGGTATAAAGCCCCCCAGCATTGAGCTGTGGAGCAGTGGGACTGTGTTTGATGTAAAATTAGTATGCTTTGTCCAATGTGATTGTTGCACCCATAGCAAATCTACCAAATCGCTGATGTTGGGCAGTGATGGCTCAGCGGTTACAGCGCCGGGCTATTGATAACAGGGTTGTGGGTTTGATACCCGGGCTTGGCAAGCTGCCACTGTTGGGCCCTTGAGCAAGGCCCTTTACCCTCTCCGCTCCCTGGACGCTGGAGTTGGCTTCCTGTGTGTGTGTGTGTACTACCACAGATGGGTTAAATGTGGAGCACACATTTAAGTGTACAGTGACAAATACGTGCACCTTTATATTGCCACTGTCGGTCAGTAGGCCAATCAGTGCAGTATGTTTTTTAATGAAAGCATGCAAAGAATGGACGTGATTCAGAAGAAACATATAGCTAATTGGTATTGCTAGCTAAACAGTCTGTGGACCCCAAAACTAAAATGCATTTAGTTGAATTACAAAGCTACATTAATAGCCTACAGTGCATTATAGGACTTTCAGCTCTCTAACCAATGCACCCACATATTCCACCAGAGTGGAAGTATGTTGGTTCTGATATTTCGCCCATTTTTTCTTCCTACCTTCTTGATTTTTTGGAATTAAACTTTAAAAAAAGCTAGAGATGACCAAGCCCACGCACCAGTGTGGGGAGGGAGCCACCGCCTAACCATCTTCGACTGACCTGTTCCAGAGATAAGTGCACAAATCCTTACAGCAGTCCATCTGGCTAAAGCTCCCTCCCAGAAATATGACATCACCTTCTCTTTTGTCCTTGCAATCTGTCTAAATTTGTATCCTTTTCTCCAGCAATCAGTTTGGGATTTTCACTTTTTTTGCCTGTATTTAGCCGCCTTTAAACCAGCCTGACAGGATGAAAAGGCACTCTCATTCCGACGCCATAATAGGAAGAGATCCTGGCTAAACGGCAAAATGAATCCGCCATCGACCGGCGCCACATTAGCATTATCGTAACCAGGCCTGAACCCAAACGTCCATAGCTGTTACACATCCAATTTATACCCATCAGCCCCAGGGCCCGCGCTGGGCAATAGAATGCGTGGGATCACCTTGTGACATGCAAATGAGGCTCGCTCCTCAGCCAACGGCGAGGTGGCGTGAAAGATACGATGACTTCTGATTGGCCACTGCTCCCCGGTGACCATACCTTAACGACAAATAATCACCTCATTTTACATTGCCCTCTCTCTCTCACTTTCCCATTCTCTGCTTCTCCCATGTTACATACATATATACACACCGTTAGCTGTTTCCGACAATCTGGCCGTTGTTATTTTACATTGCATCATTTCTGACGAATTAACCAACAGAAATGCTCAAAAAATATCAAAAAATAAATATCTTCAAAATCTGGCATATAATCATTTTAGATTGACTTCCACTTTCCTTTAGTACAGTTGCAATTTTGAAGATGCAGCGTTTTTGTGTGACAGGAACAATAAATAATATGGGATAAGCAGATCTTTTAAGTGCACCAAAATCTACATTTTCTGGGCACAAGACCATGATTGTAGATTCCAGCAGCATAAATGATGTTAAAATAACATATTAATATCTCATACAGTAACAGTGAACTATTCAAAGGTTTTTAAAATAAAGATATAGATATAGAAAGCCTGTTTGTGCTTAATAGATGCACTCAAATTTCAAGGTCAAATGTTTATTTGTCACATAAGCAGTGAAATGCTTTAACAACTGCCAGCTCATATTGCAAACAACATGGGAGAATATAAGGTATAATTGTAAAATAACCTAAAATAAATATACAAATATAAACAGAGATAAATATATATAAGAATAAAAAAGCTAAATATACACTAAATGTACACATTTCTTCCCTTCATGCTAGTACCTGTTCTACATAAGCTCACATTTATTAAAACTGCTGCTATACAATTGTTTTTAAAGCAATAATTTGTAAGTTTTGGGGATTTGGGGGATTTAGAGACCTCTCTGGTGAGATTGTGTAATTGCACTGAGCATGCGGAAGAGTACCCTTAAAACGTAAAGGATAAAGGATAAAGGTGCACGTATTCGTCACTGTACAGTGTGGACTGTACAGCGAAATGTGTCCTCCGCATTTAACCCATCTGGTAGTGAACACACTCACACACACACACGTGTTAGGGGCAGTGAGTACACACACACACCCAGAGCGGTGGGCAGCCAACTCCAGCGCCCGGGGAGCAGAGAGGGTAAAGGGCCTTGCTCAAGGGCCCAACAGTGGCAGCTTGCCGAGCCCGGGAATCGAACCCACAACCCTGTTATCGATATCCCGGCGCTCTAACCGCTGAGCCACCACTGCCTAACCGCTGAGCCACCACTGCCACTGCCAAAACGTGCATTGTGGTGCAGCCTCCTTTCAGGGCAGATGAATCTAAACATTGCAAGTTTACATTTACTCAGATTCTTTGGTCAGATTCTTTGGGTGAATGAGCAGATCAGGCAACCAGCAAACAGTGCTAAGGCTGTGCATATGATGTAAGTACGTAAAGACATGTGACATGGCCAGGAAAAGTCCCACACAAACCTACCAGACCACTCTGTCAGTTTTTAGAATGAGTCTGTTAGGCTTTTGCAGGGGTGGTCACGCAGCACACTGATACCATTTATTACAATTACAATTTTCACCCCTCCCCACTCAGAAAGACTACTCCTTCCAACTGAAAAAAAATCTTAAGGACTGCTGCTTTAAATATATATATTTTGCAATTAATCGAAAAGTTTTGTTTTAACAAGTACCAAACTACTAAATTCTAGCAACTGAGCCATTAAAATAGATTACTTAATTCACATTAAGTTGGCTATGTGCATTTCTGAGGATGTGTGCATTTTTTTAAATAAACATCAGTTCATTCGTACAGTTACAGTTGTTTGCATGTTTTAATTCCGTGAGGATTCCTATATTTTGCGCACTAGATTTCATGTAAATCTCATGTACATTTCATTACACAATTGTAAGTCATTTGAGCTCAAAGATGAAAGTGTGCCTAGCGAGTATGTGCGCTTAATAGGTACGTTTACCTTATATATTAATTTCTCGCAACTACATCTCTCTTTTCCACTCTGTCAATATATGTCTACTTCTCTCTCTCTATCAGTGCCCACATATCTCCCGTCTTCTCTGTCTATCTCAGTTATTAGCTCTGCAATGCTGAGATAATGTCATGCTGGCCTGAGCCCAATGATATTCCCCACAGTTTTTGCTGAGATAAAAAAAACACATATACTTTAGGTGGATCTTTCCTTTAGATATTCATTTTGATATATCTATTATATTAATTTTCTTTTTTTTTGTGTGTTTAAAGTGTACACCTGACAGGTTCTAGATAGCTAGCACTGCAGTCGCCATGTTTATCACGCTAGCGATGTAAGCGATTTTCTGCCTGCCCATGAAAAGCTAGATGAGGTTCATATGGAAAGACCAGCAGATAGACGGTGGAACAGGGGGTGGTTTGCAGTTTGCCATGTGAAAAGCATTTAAGGCAGTGTTTAGGCTAGGCTAGGCTACAGGAGCAAACCACTGGCTGCCGACTGCATCCGAATACTTTATTGGAACATCCTTTCCTAGATTTTGCCTGACCTGGTAGCCATGTGGATCCATAGCCTAGTCAGCTCTGCCAGTAGATTTTCTTTGGTGATAAAAGCACCTAAAATTGCATGAACATTTTATTATTTTTGTGGTAGACACACATGTGCTGAATAAATACTGTAAATGTGGATAAAAAAGGTCATATGATTGACCAGATGTTTCCATTTCCAGGCAGTTGCTAGGCAGTTCCTACATGGTTACTAAGGTAAAACTGTTTCTTCCAGATGGTTGCTATAATACAATGGTATTTCAGGTGGCTGGTACGGTGTTGCAAGATGGGTTCTATAGTTTTGCTGGGTGGTTGCTTTGGTATTTTAAGTGGCTGCTATGGTGCTGCTAGATAGGTTCTATAGTTTTACTGGGTAGTTGCTTTGGTATTTTAGGTGGCTGCTATGGTGTTGCTAGATGGATTCTATAGTTTTACTGGGTGGTTGCTTTGGTATTTTAGGTGGCTGCTATGGTGTTGCTAGATGGATTCTATAGTTTTGCTAAGTCGTCGCTATGGTATTTTAAGTGGCGACTATAGTGTTGCTAGAAGGGTTCTATAGTTTTGCTATGTGGTTGCTTTGGTATTGAAGGTGGCTGCTATGGTGTTGCTAGATGGGTTCTACAGTTTTGCTAAGTGGTCGCTATGGTATTTCAAGTGGCTGCTATAGTGTTGCTAGAAGGGTTCTATAGTTTTGCTAGGTGGTTGCTATGGTATTGAAGGTGGCTGCTATAGTGTTGCTAGATGGGTTCTACAGTTTTGCTAAGTGGTCGCTGTGGTATTTCAAGTGGCTGCTATAGTGTTGCTAGAAGGGTTCTATAGTTTTGCTAGGTGGTTGCTATGGTCCTGAAGGTGTACATTACTACATTACTGTGGCTGCAACCTGGAAAACGATGCACAATGCAAGGCCGAATGCACTAGGAGTTTGTTTTTCAGACAGGCAGCCAAATATATGCATTTAGAATGAGCCAAAATGAGGATTTCTGTTTTTTTATTTTTCTATTCCTCGCTGCCACGCTCAGGGGTTTTCCATGTTCGTCCAAGTCACCAGGAATGTGTTTAAAAACGAGACGCCTTCCAAATTCAAAATGCTTTGGCAGTGCCGCATAATCAAATTCCGATTACAGAGGTCGGTAGTGGAGGGAATAATTGAAATGCATTGTTTTTTAATTGTTTTGTAAACATGCTTACAATGAACTGGGCCAAACTTGGGGTGTTTACTTATTAGAGGAATGAAAACTCTCTCTTTATCTCTTTTTTTGTTTTTTCTCACTGTTGTCGCATCCACACCTTTAGGTCCCCACGCTGTCACTTTAACTACTGCAGCAGTCACACCACCAAATTGCAGAGCCTTTGCAAAATTATAGTAGTGAACCATACTAGCGTGATGCAAATTCAGTTGAACTACTAAATTTGAGCATTACAGAGCTATAGTCTTTTACAGTAATAAAATGGCCATTAAATGACCATCTAGCTTCGGATATTGCTTAATTGCTTAACGTGCAGCAAATTTAACGTTTTCAACCAAACGAATGCACAGATCCACTGGATGATAGTGTATGTATAGTGTAGTGTATGTTTTTAAATACTTAAATTTTAAACACTTAAATATTTAAATACTACATTAGTACATTAACATGTATTATTTATCAAGACCAATAAATTACCTTAATAAACCTTAATATTTCAACCTAAGCATTTAAATCATCTCCTTTTTTTATGACAGTATAAAAAAGTAAATAAATTAAAGTCAGCATTGTACCTTAAAGCAGCATTATGTAGTATGTCTACCCTAAATAACAGTTCCAAAACACACTGTGGTGCTCCACTCACCTGTAACAGAGAGAATAGTGATGCTATTCTTGCTAGCTCGGCAAGCCAGAAACTCCTCCATGTAACTTTGTGCAAACTGGGCAGGAAAATGATAGCGAAAACAGCGTAAAGCTGCGTAACCCAAGTCGTACTTGTGTAAAATCCTGTGATATTACAGAGCTATAGACTGCATTTTCTTTGACGGTAATAAAATGGCCATAAAATGACCATCTGGCCTAGCTTCTGGTATTGCTTAATAACATGCAACAGATTTAACGTTTTCAACCAAACTAATGCAGAAAACCACTGGCTGATTCAAGTAGGTCTAAGTTGTAAGACCTTAGCAATGTGTATGTGTGAGGGAGGGAGTTAAATACCTTTAAAACATGCAACTACATTATTACATTAACATATACTCATTTATCAAGACCAATAAATTACCTTAAAGTCAAGCCAAGTCATGTCTTTTTTCATGACAATAAAAAAGGTTAATAAATAAAAGTGAAAAAATGAAAAAGAAAAAGAAAAACAAACAAAACACTATATCACTGAACACTTCTGTCAATCTGGCAGTTCTTACTGTGGTAGAAATTAATGATGGATGATAATTAAAACAGAAGAAAACACAGAATGGTTGCCCAGTAGGCAGTTGGAAATTTTATTGGTAACAAATATACATGACTGTACCTTAACGCAGCATTATGTAGTCTTTTTAACTTAAATAACAGCTCCAAGATCATTCTGAGGCTCCACTGACCTGGGGAGAGAGTTCTACTTCCCAACTCTAGGGGGAGCACCGGAGCAAGATGGCAAATGGCAATTCTTGCATAATGCTGCTTTAACAGATACTTTCACCATTAAAGTAACGTGCTAAAATTTCCAAACTTCTGAGCCTCCCAACTGCAGGCTGTTGACTCATGTGGGCAAACAGGTGCAGACAAATAGACTGGGTTATCAGCAAGCAACAGGGGTGGAAGACTTCAGTTTGATGTCGCTAGCCAACACACACACACACACACACACACACACACACACACACACACACACACACACACAGAAGGCCCTGTTCATGTTTCTAAAACTCTATGAATGATGAGACACTAGTAGCCATAGGGGGTTAGCAGTTGGAGACTTTAACAGATGGTAAAGAGAGCAACAGTGGAATCTAAAGCTGCATGATTTGCTAAAGCGAAGTGCGCAATAACCCAATAAACAGCTGTGTTTACTCTGAATATCAATATATACACATTTCTGCTGACAGCCCACAACTAGAAAGTTCTCCGTCCAAAAAAAAAAAAAAAAAGCTGCCATTGTGTCCCATTTCTGCTTATCTGGTTGCATGTCTGGGCCTAAATAACCACAACAGTATTTGCTATGCTGAATCCAATCCAGCTTGGTTTTGAAACCAGTATATGTTTACTTGACCATGCGACGTGCAGAGTGGTACTGCAAACATTTCAACTCTGAGCTACGATAACTGTCCAAAAGTTTGCAGACACCTGCTCACTCAAATAGGGAGGTTTTCCTCCTCTTTGTTGCTCTTTGGTGAAGCTTTTGGGTAGCAGTGGGAACATTCCTTTGAGGACTTGATTGTATTCAGCCACAAGAGCATACAGAGGGCATATACTGCTGGAATACACCCCTTTTCATCTGACTGAGTGGCAAAACATTCTGCAGCATGGCTGCATTATTAGGGAAAATGGCCAAACCGGGACTGAAACAAGCGATTATCTGCTGAAGTTAAAAGAAGCTGGACTCGACAACGATCCATCCAGATTCCTACAGAGCCAGCGGTCCACGAACATCGATGTGTAGCCAGGAAGGCGCAGCTAACTGAGGCTCAAAGCACACCCATTTGGAGGATAAAGCTTCATACTTGAGAGCAAAGTGAATTGAAAGTCAAGTGAATGGCATTAGGGGTGTTTTCTAGTAGACTGTTTTTCACTTTTAATCAAGCTTAGCATGTTGGTAAATTTGCAACTACGATGAGCTTGTTTTTTTTTTCCGTCACCGGTGACGTCACGTGCATACCCTCTAGTGGATTGAGCTCCGGAAAGCTATGCCCCCCCTAGCCAACACCTGAAATTGACCATGGTGACCTTATGCTGAAATCCTGTGCTATCTGAATTATGGTTAGTAGGAGTTTGAACACCCCCTCAAGTCATAATTCTGTATTTTTAACAGTGCAGCTGCTTTTAATTGTTGTGTGTGCTGACGTTGGCATGCTCATAATTCTTCTAACAAGCACGTAAACACAGCATTGGGCTTTTACCTGATTTGCGAGACCTGCCCAATGGGCTCCAACTGCCAGAGACTCTAGTAAGACAGTGGAAATAAACATTACCACTAGAATCGTATCGCATGCTAACATCAGCAGTCCCACATCGCCAGCTCAATATTCTAAACAAAATACAGCTTGTAGTCTTGTTTTTACTTTGAATAAACACACATATATTGGTTAGTTTCTCATAATAGTAAGCAATAAAAGGTGAATATTATCTGGAAGTTTACTTACTGATTCCTGTCAGTCGTGACTCCACGCTGCAGCCTAAAGAGAAGCAGTTTAACCTAATCAGCTAATCAGCTTCCTGAGGTGCTGTTAATTATTCTGACTTCTTCAGGGGCTGTTCATTAATGCTGATAATTAACCCCTTAGCTGGGCTGTTGCTGTGAAACATTCAGTAACCCAATCGCTGGATTACACTAAAAGTACTCAAAAATGACCCAGCACCAGGCTCAACACAGTATTTGGGAAGAAAAACAACCAAGCAGCTGTATGTGAAAAAGATGCAAAATCATGTTTAGACCATCCAACTCAAACTTTATGTAAAAAAAACACTGAACAACAGTTTGACAATCTTCTGGTGCAGGGATCCTAGTGATTAAAGGAGCTATATACGATTCTGGAGATCCATATTTGAAGTCAACCGCAAAAAAACAAGCACATCCCTCCCTTTAGTGCTCTTTCAGAAGCTCTGCCCCCTAAATTCATGCACATTATGGGTTAGTAAACTGTTGCACCTGATTGTCCAACACCAATCAATTTCACTTTGGGAAATTAAATATTCCCTCTCTTCTTTCAGTGTGTTTATTTTGTAGGCAGAATATCTGAACAAGCCAGTCTACTAATTTTAGAGAGAACTCCTGAATCAAGGGAATACTGCTGTAGTTATTATTGAACCCTATACATGCCAAAAACAAAAGATGGGATATACTGTTTGTACTATAAAAAACACCATCAACACCATCTCAACACGCATGCCCATGTTGTACATACACTATATAGACAAAAGTATTGGGGCAAAGAGAGAATTTTTCCTGCTATTGTTGGAGGAACCATCTCCACTGTGCTGGGGAGGGCTTTCTGCTAGATTTCGGAGCATTGCTGTGAGGATTTGATTATTGATCATTCACCGACAAGTACTCCCCAACTCATCCCAGAAGTAGAGAATGGAGCAGCATCATTCCAGAGGACACACTTGCACTGCTCCACAGCTCAATGCCTTTTAGGCCACACATGAATTAGGCATAGCGTCAATACAGTAAGTTCATGTGTATCTGCTTCAGAGAGTCCTATTCTATTGGCAGTACTTCTCTATGGGGACTAGATAAGCACATCTGTGTCAGCAGCTGGATGCTTTCAATAGAAGGGGTGCCCTCATTCCTTAGAAGGGATGTCCACAAATATTTGGATTTTTAGTGTTGGAAACACTATCAGCCTACATGCAAAATAGGAACTTGCTGGTACTATGCACTTGCTTTCTTTTATGAATTCTTAATTTACTCTGGAGTTTAAGTGGCCATCTCTTCAGCCTCAGCAACATCCTCAGCAACTGAGTTGAGGAGTCTACATGTTGAGGTAGTGATAGATTAATCTCTTTCATTAGCAAAAAGGGGTGGGCTAGCTTACTGTCAAAGCAGGACAATCTACACTTCAATTGTGGACCACTTACTGGTGAACATCTACAGCCATGAAGCTGCCTATTAGATTTAAGAGCTGAAATGCTCATTTGGCACATGACTATTAGGTTGTCCACACTAATGAACAGTTCTTTTATGGAAAACAGGACCAAATCTGGGTATGGCGCACTATTTAATACAGTGATAAAGGCCCTTTCCTCCTCAGCCTATTAGCAACTGAAAAGCATTAAGCAATTAAATGAAAGAATTGAGCTATATTTCATTCAAATCAACTTTTTATTTAAATGAATGGGCTACATAAAGTACTTAAGGTTAGTGACGCCAGCCTACAGTCCTGAAAAGGGGCCTGAACGAGTTATTTCAAAGGACGCCACAGAAGACCACTTTTGAAGGACTCTTCAATGGATGGTTCTTTGCTTTTTTAAGAATCGCCTTTTCAAATGAGACGTTCAAGTGTGGAAGAAACATTTTTAAAGCGTTACGAACTTTGAAGTGTTCAATACCAATCATTTTCTCCTAGACCTCTTCCTGCAAAGACATGTCCATTCAATCAATGGTGAAATCACTCTTATCCCTAATCTCCAATCTTTATTATAACACTTTATCATGGTTGAGACAGAAAGTTGACAGAGTCACCTTGAAGACATTAAAAGGATGTTGAAAAGAAAGACATTTCCGCTAGAAGTTCTGGTAATATTTCTGATTTCTACAACATATTCTCCATTACAGAGACTTAATAGTATCAATTACAGTAGATTGTTTCAGTAGGGATCTCTGAATCTCCAAAGTAGCACCTTAAGAGCAGTAGAAAAAGCTTCTTAGCTTTCAATGGAAGTCAATGCAAAGATATATTATTCCACATCATTCTATTGGCTCATTTATCATGGAAATGTGGTGCAATGGAAGCCATGCGGATTCAAATTATGTCAAAAACTGACCTGTGCTGACACCGATGTCCAAAACCACCCAAAAGAAGTATTTCCCAATAGAATAGGACTCTCTATAGCAGATAAACATGAACCTATTGGCACCATGACCAATGCTAGACCCCAGCCACCCCCCCCCCCCCCAACATCCTGAGATCACGAACACTCTTTCTCGCTGAATCATTCGCTGAATCCTCCTCCAAAATCTAGTGTAAAGTCTTCTTCCCTGGACAGTAGAGACAGTCAGAAGAAACAATGAATGAGTAGGTGTCCCCATACTTTTGTCCATGGGCCTCCCTTTGAGCAGCCCTAATTTAAGCCCCCAGTCAGCAGCTCTCCCAGTCTCAAGGCTGTGTGCGGTGTCATGGAAACGTAGACAAATTTGGTTCTTCAGAGATAGAGGAGCTGTCAGTCACGCATGTTTATTAGAATATTAAGACCACGCCCAGACCGTTTTCAGAGAGGACTGATGAGTGTGTGTTGGGGATTATTGAGGAGTGTTTTATCATATTGCTGCTTTGTGTTTTCTGTTTTAACATTGCTGAACGCTTCACTCAACACATATATGAAAAATATATCAAAATATGTTCCCAGGGGCTTTAAAATGATACTTTTAGCTAGGTTTAATCCCCATTTAGGATGTTTACGCATCATTTCTACATCCCTTTCTATGACAAAGACAAGCAGAAAAGAAGGATGGCTGCTAATATTAGCAATTGAAAACCATTGATTTTTTTTTCAGCATGTCTTCCAGCTACTCTCAAAGCTACCAACCACCACCACCTGTGAAGAGCCTGGCAATGATCACAATGAAAGAATCACAATGGAAATAGACCAGCTTGGCCTCTCGCTGCGAACGCTCGCTGCTTCCACTCGTACCTTAATTCCACCACCCTCGACTGCTTCATCTCTCGCCACGTCAGGCATCGATCCTCAAATATTTACCTCTCGAATGTCCGCTGGGCTGAACCCTCACTCGCTCACCAGTGAAATATTCACCATCCCTCCATTATTTACAGCACCGTCCTTGTGCTACCCAGGTTTGTTGTGGATGCTTTATTGGGCGCAGGAATCTGGGCGATCCAGGCAAGGCCTGCGCCGTGACTAAGCGGCGGATCTTGTTAATTGGGCCCTTGGCTGCTGCGGTAGCTGAGGAGGCGAGATTGTGTGTCAGAGATTCTTCCCCTGCAGCCTCAGCTCCCTCCAGACAGTGAAGCGGACGTCTGTAGTGACCTCCCCTGACCTCCGAGCTACTTATAGCAATTCAGAAGGTCAGCAGAGGCTCTAGGTATCACATATTGTTCTCGTAAAGAAAAGAAAACAGGCAGATGGGGAAAGGAACTACAGATGCACTGCAAAAAAAAGGATACTTCAGCAAGTCTACAGCAAATCACAAACACTTAGGCACTATGCCTAATATTTTTATATTATTTGACATATGTCATCAAAAGAAAATGGTCCTACCATGGTACAAATAATGTAAATACACCTTTAACAACATTCAACATGGCCATTTGCAGTCAAGAACAGGAAGCTTATATAGAATGCAAAACTGCATAGCAATATCATTTCACTAGATGAGATCATTCTTTAAAGGAATAGTTTGGCAACAAATCAAATGAACATGATTTATCACTTATCACACATGCAATCAATCAGCAAAGAAAGGTTTGCTTACTTTAGTTCAGAATGGGAGATGCTAGGCTAACATTGCTAAGAAACACTGCACTAAGACTGTCACCAGTGTCATATCTGTAAATACATGCAAAGCCTTGACTTATACGCTTCAGAAATCTACTTCTGCAATGTGCACATACACATACTGTACTATGCTCAGTGGTTCTGCTTATTTAAAAATGGAAGCCCCACAATTCAGCTGCCCACACATTTTTTGTTGTTGTTGTTGTGATTGACTAAAGTATGTCATATCATGTTCACCCCATTGACTAATTTAGCCTAGTAGCTCATTTTCTAAACTAAAAATGCAAGCCTCAGATATCAAACATGTCTTGGCTGATTGACTGTATCTTGGGTAAGGGCTAAATATATGAATTTGATTTTTTTTGTCATATTAGTCCTTTAAGCATTCTCGCAGTGGCAGATAATGACTGAAGGAAATGAGCTGGTGTACCACTGAAGTGCGGTCATTTTGCTTGCTAAGGATCACACAAAAAAAAATCTAAATATCTAGAAATATGTTATGTATGATTAATTTTAGAATATTTTTACAATTATATCATAATAAGAAAAGAAACATAAACTGGCATGTCATGAAAACATGGCACTTATATCTTAGATGGTAAACAGCCTCAATTTACACAATCCCAATGAAAGTTTCTGTGCCTACTGAAAAAATCGCAGTGGCATTTCTTAATAAGACTTGGTGTGAATTAATTATTTAGGGAATGAATTACCTTATTGTACTGAGGTGTCCTTTGCTATGATCTAAAGTATATAGATACTTAATAATTCAAATTATTAAAAATAATTCATCAGCAATGCTTCTATTATTTATACCAGTGAAAACTCTACTTTCTACTTTTACCATGGCTTTATGTGTACGGCTTTACCATTGCGGCGCTTTTCTGCTTCACAGTAAAATAAACTGTTTTTGTGAGATGTATGGGTGACTGACCTTTTAATTGACCAAAAAAAAAAACTTTACATTGACATATTTAAATTTATTAACACATACACACATTTCTTTTAGGAAAATGGTTCCTTATGTACCTAAAGTTGTGTTCCTGTAGCATCTCTGAAAGACCTCTTTGTAGCATCTTTATTTTTAAGAGTGTAGTTAATTACCTGTGTGGTTGTAGGTGCATTAAGGCTTGTCTGGGACCACAAACTTGAACATGAAACTTGAAGTGCTTGAACACTTGAACATAGAAAAGATGATTAAATCAACTACAGCTTCTTATCCAGACATTTGTATCAGGTTTTTCAATGTGGATTTTTTTGCATGACGGTGTGGTGTTATGAATCAGTAAAGCTGCATTGAAATGACTCGGACCTCCCGTCTTTTGCATTGTTAAGATATTTCAGTGGACCAATAGAAATAGAATACAGTTCATGTTCATTAACATACATTAAATTACATTTTATGAAATGAATTCAATTGAATGCCCTGTAAAGTATATTATTTTTCTCACGGCAGTGACCATATCTTGTGTATAGTTGAGATATTATTATTTGCAGTGTATGTATGGTTGTGTGACTAATGTGCTCTACTTCCAGCTTGTTCTACCAGGTAAAGATATTATTGATCTGGACTGCAGGAGGTGCCGGTGATGGTGCTTTCCTATTAATTGGGCGTGGAAATTAATGTGATGGTGTAGACAAATCCACCACACTTCCTTTCACACTCTGTCAGTCGTGCATCAGCCACAGTGCAAGGGGGATAATTTGCTTAGGAACTGAGTTGTGCTGTGAAGGGCTTCAATATCTGTCCTTCAACAAGTCAATGATCCTCCATGCAGACACATAAATCTTTGCTATTCAGGTTGAGAGACACAATTACAAAAAAGGATGCTTCTCTATTGACAGGAGTCTATGAGTGATGTTGTTGGCCATGTATACACAGCTTGCATAAAGTAGAGTGTTGAGAGCATGAAAACATGAGCTCAGCCAATGTGCTTAGCCATTTATATATAAAGGCATTTATCAGGATCTTTGAGACTCAGCTCTGCTGTCCTTGGGTCCTTCATAATATGTCCTGAAGATGCCATCGTGAGGAATGTGACGTCTACATCCTTTTACCTCTTCTTTCTCTCCATATCTGCGTAATGTTTATTGCACGGCATCCTTGTCTAAACCTTTTTTTCATAAGAATCAGTGCCAGAACTCAACAACTCCCAGTTTCTCAGCACATCACAGTTGTTCCAGTCAACATTCTGCATTAATACGGTCCATGAAAGTCATATAGAGCAGATCAATAAATCAAAGAAGGCCATAGTAGATGACATGGCTCGAGATTTATACTTTTTTTTACCTCGAACACAGCAAGCTTCAGAAAGGGCAGTAAGCTGAGTTCATACCAACCATGAGAAATGAGTGTCAGCCTGAACCTGTCGTTTATCTACACTCTCATCGTAACACATTCTGTGCTATGTTACACTACGGGATGCTAAACAACATTGTGCATTGTGCATCCGGTAACCAGTGTACAGTGACTTTAATGGAGAAAGTAGAGAGTTGAGCTGTTCAGCGGGTTCATTCGTACACCCTTAAAGGTGTCTGTTATTCAATTGCGATGGAAAAGTTTGGTTTCTAATTAACTCGATTTCCAAGTCTGAGATAAAACCAAGAGCACTCATTTATGTTCTTGAGACACTGGACCAGAGTTACAACACTAGTTATCCTCCTCCTTAAGAGTGTTCTTTTGATGCCATAGAAGATACACTCTAGATAGCGAGTGTGGAGAATCTTTAAATTGGTTTAAAAACCTTTACATCAATTAAAACGGTGGATCTTTCAGATGTTCTCACATGCCTCTTTAATCCTTTAAAGCATAAAAAATAATAAATGAGCCTTTGCTTATGACTTTTATTTTGTATTACATTTGAAACATCTGGAAATAATTGCTCGCAGTAAAAATAAATAAATAAATGACCCAACCCTCTCATTAGTACTCCCCCTCTATCACATGTTATGATACATACACTGCGAGGGTGAAGATTGGCACATGCCTATTCTGGCACATGCGCAACTATTTCTTAACTGCCACTGATGCAACGTCACCTTGCCGGCATCAGACTTATGGTTAGAGAGACATAGAGAGGTTATATGGCGAGAGAGAGAGAGCCATCTACCCACCTATAGAGAGCAAGGCTGCTGCCAAGGCTTCAGATTGCAGGTGGTATAACCCAAGATTCACACCAGCAATCCTCCACACTTTACTACACTGAAATGACACAAAAATGATTAATGCCGTAAATTAAAATTTTACGTAATTTCAAACATACTCATCTGTATGTATTTTTCTGGTACATCAGGTAATCCACCAGGACAGAAAAAGATATACATAATTTTATTTTCCTATTTATGTAATGAATTAATATTTATTGAATTTATTATATGTGATTGGTATTATTTAGACATTGTTCAGGATAACTAATAATTTAATTACCCCACTGATGTTGCAAAAGTCTTTAAAAACCCAAATATGTATCAACTGTGATGACTTTAAAGGGTAAACAAATGTGGTAAAAAAAAATGTGTTTTTTCTGTTACATTGCTCAACGACCCACTTGAAGCACCTTTATTTTTAGGAGCAAAAGATTCAAAAGTCAGTCTGAACCTAAAAATCTGGAAATGCACATCGAATGTACATGTAATTCTTTACACAAATAACTTGTTTATTTGTTCTGGCATTATGTCATTTAAATAATACAACATCTAATGAGTGGGATACGTCTGTCCGGGATATGAGGATTCCCAAGCTTCATGGGATTCCATATTCAGTGGTGTCTCAAGTTGATACATTTCCGATACAGCAAAAATAAGGAGTGCTACTGCCTAATGGCCCTTTCAGACATGCACAGTAACCCAGAACTTTTCCGGACATTAGCCGAACTTTATCCTGCTGGCCCCATAGCACAAAGTCTCTGACATGTTTGAGTGAGCCCACGTGTGAATAGAGCAGGTAGTTTTCCAGAGAATTCACAGTGAATCATCCCGTACTTCCTGCACGCCCTACCTTTGCCTAAACCACATGGAAAATTCCCCACAGTGAGAGCCATGACACAGAGAATCTGTACCTATCAGCTGTACACCAAATGTGTGAAAGGGCAACTGCAGAAAATCTGCGGACCTGATTTTCCGGCCATTTTCCCGAGTTCATATGTGAAAACAGCATAAGCGCTGGCCTTATCATCAAGAGATTGCAGGTTTGATGCCTAGACTTTTCTATTATGACCGGATGGGAGTCAGTAATATCTCATCCAGTTGGGAAATGTTGGGCAATCCAACATGAATCCTCCTCTACTTCAAGTCAGCTTGAAAAATGCGAGCCATTATGTGATCTGACGTGCTTCACGCCGAGCTCATGACCGCTTTCACAGTCAGCTCGGTTGATCTCCACACATCATCTATTCAGAAGCCGTCCTGGCCAATCAGGCGGTAATGATAGGGCAGCAGTTTTACAGTAGCATTGATGGCTGAAGCTGAGGCTTTGTGCTTGGACAGAAGTTCATTGCACAACAAAGCGCATCCCCCTGCTCCCTGTCACGAAGAATAAATATGAGCATAAACAACACTTCAATGGCCTCTCTTATCAGGACTGATAAAAGAAGGGGAGGTGGTGGGGGTGGGACCGATTCCACATGACAGACTCTAGCTCCCTTGTTTCTTTTTTTTTTTTTTTTGTCATTTTATTCCAGTGTGTTTGTGTCTTTTTCAGTCTGTCTGTCACCATGGTTGTCAAAACAGCAGATACAAGTACACTGTTGCTGGGAATTGAAACAAATGAAATGTAAACCTTGTCCATACAGAATAGGCTGATGCAAAAGAAACGGTGCTATTTCTGCCATTAAATCTGCTCCCTTCCTCCAATGACATGTTCTGTTTAGGTGCTTCGTTGCATTTATTTGATATGTAAAGAACCTGATCAGCTGGAGACGAAAACATGTAGATTTCTGTCCCACAAACTGTTAGTTTACTAGGCAAGGAGGAAGGATGCAAGTGCAAGTTGCAAACTGAGATGTGCTGAAGTCCCTGTTTGTACTATAATACTACTGTATAGAAATATACTCCCTGAGGCCTTCAGAAAGACAGTTGTAGATGCAGATGGGTCTGTAAAGGGATTTTACACTGTCTGCAAAATCATTTACAAATGCAACAACTGCCAACATGGCCAGGTCAGGCCATCCTAGCAAGTCCAGTCCAACAGCAGACCACAAAATGCATACAGAATGGTCCAACAGTCCTAACATGTCAGCACAGGATCTACAGGTAGCTCTTGCCACAGCAAGTCTCAGTTGGGAGGTGTGAGGGAGGTGTGCAAGGAGGAAACCCTTTCTATGAAAAAAAAAAAAAACATCAGAGATCAAACATCTAGTTTCCAGAGAACACTAAGCCCAGTACATCTGGAATAATGTGCTTTGGACAAATCCATCCAAAGTTGAATGATTTGGATTTGAACACAGTAACAGAGGACATGGTTGGGGTAAACCAGACACTGCATCTCAGCATAAAAACCCAGATCAACTCTGCAGCATGGAATCCACCTGTCATGGTTTGGGGCTGCTTTTCTGCAGTAGGGCCTGGAGAGCTCTCTAAAATGGACTCCACTAGGAATTCTTTAGTGTATCAGAGACTTGAGGAAAATGTGAGACCATTGGAAAATCGCATTTCTATTAATTATTTTACAAATAATTTTAAAGACATTTCTTTATATTGGTTTGGTTATTACCTCCTATATTACCTCCATCTAATAATGCTGTTTAAATTAAAATAAAGGGCCCTATCTTATACCCTGCGCAAGGAGCGTTGTGATGCTCATTGCTATCTTACACCCCGCCAACAGTCCAATGACGGGTGTTTAGGGAAATTTCTGGCATATTGCTATCTTGGTAACAGAAAACACAGGTGTGCCACTGACTGAAAACAACCTAGGCAGATGTCAACAGTCAGACGTTCATTGCTATCTTGTCAGTGATTTGTCAACATAGGCACGTGCCCAATGTAAAGGTGCACGTATTTGTCACTGTACACTGTACAGTGAAATGTGTCCTCCGCATTTAACCCATCTGGTAGTGAACACACACACACACGTGTTAGGGGCAGTGAGTACACACACACCCAGAGCGGTGGGAAGCCAATTCCAGCGCCCGGGGAGCAGAGAGAGTAAAGGGCCTTGATCAAGGGCCCAACAGTGGCAGCTTGCAGAGCCCAGGAATCGAACCCACAACCCTGTTATTGATAGCCCGGCGCTCTAACCGCTGAGCCACCACTGCCCCAATGTGCATACACCCTTGCTTGTTGAACACGCAGCAGTGCACAAACCCATAGCATGTGCCAGTTGGCAGCTATGCAAACCTTTACATTAACAATAAACACAATACAAAATTAAAATAACTTTATTCTAGAGGTGAGACGCTCCACCACTTCACCATGCCTTCCCAGACTGTGTGCGATGCGCCATTGAAATAGCAATCCGTCAGTCAGCCTTGCACCTGGCACTTAAAGGGAATGGCAAGTGACAGGCTGATTGGTTTACTGCCTGTTACACCCAAAACACACCCATGATTGATTAAGAGACTCAAGCGTTACAAGCGTTTTGGGTGTTTCGCGCTGTGCAGGGCCTACTTTTCCTGTTGTTACGATAGCAAAGACACCTGACATGCCCTAAATCAAGCTGCACGGTGCATGGTTGACTGCTCACCAAAAGATCACTACAAAGGGGCTGCAAATGGCCAGATGGTAAAATCTATATAAAAAAGCTAAGGTTTCCATGGGGTGTAACTTTTTATATAGTTTAAATTGAAACCATTCTGTAACTCAAATGTATAACAAACAGACAAGAAGTCAAAAACCAGTCCATATATCTAAAAACCTAACTGTGAGGAATGTATAAGCAGTTAAATTGTGTCTTCTAAAAGAATTTAATGAAAGCCCTGACATTATTTGTACTTAAATGACCAAGTTATAATTGCACTTTTTTTTCGTAATTAGTTGTCATCTCAAGTTCTTATCTCATAAAACAGACAAGCTGTTTGCACTCTCTGGCTGAAAATATGTGTTCTCGAAAAGAAATAAGTCAATGATATAAATTGAGAGACAGGGCATCTTGCCAAAAATTCTTTTCAGGACCCACTTTTTGAGTTTGTCTCTCACTCATCAGACATTTTGTGGAGTGAACAATGTCCTTATGTTTCTTTTTCATTTTTTACTCCAATATACAGTTCTTTCCACTGGTACATGACACATGCCATTATAAAGGAAATGAAGCATTTACAGGCCCGCATTGTAACAGTCCAAATAAATGGGAAATTAAAAAAAGTTTAATGTTTTTTTTTTTTTTTATAAAATTGAGCTATTAAAGATATTACATGTCGCACATTTGTTTTGACCCATGCTGTCAGCTAACCAGCTCTGTACTCTAAACACTGTGGATTAATAAAGCTGGAGGTTTTATTTCTTGTACCAGGTATTTGTTGATGCTTTTTAGGCACGGTTTGCTTGCTGTCGGTCTCGCTGTTGTAATTTTTTCTTCAGATGTTGTTTTCACAAAGCAATTTTATGTGTTCAAGAATATATTTCTGTCACAATGCTTCATTTACTTCAAGCTACACAGAAAACTGAAGAAGAAAAAATAGATAATAGATTAATTGATAATCAGATTCTTCTCACCCTTTAACAATTATATTTTTGTTGAATGGCAGAAACATGACAATAAAATGTATCTCTATATTACCCCGAAAAACATGCGTGACCGCTCGGTTGAGTTGCCCAGTTAAGGTAAACACGATTGGAGGCTAATGTTAGCTAAATTGTATGTTTTGTACTTTCTGATCTGCATATCTTTAGAGCCATTTACTATTAACATAATGAGCTATGAGTCTTACTTACAAACAACATGCATTAAATAGCTATAGTTATATCTATCTAGGTAGGCAGGTAGTCCTTTTCTCACAAATATAGAATGTTTTTGAGACTGTAATTGAAGGGATGGACATATTTGTCCATGTTTCATTTAACACAGTTGATAAAATTCTGTTCTGTAATACTTCTGTTCTGTAATTTCTACTTCCTGAATGGGTCAATGGGTCACTGAAAAATAAGGATTCAGAGATACAATTTTACCAATATTTTATTCTTTTTTTTTTCAAATGTATTTCTTAGTGTAACTGTTAAATGGTTACATATGAAACATAATATATAATTCCAAACAACTGAAATGAACAGAGTTAACATTTGTTGGAGAATTCTGATTAAACTGAGCTTACAGTGACTAGAGAGTAGCCCTCTGCAAAACTCAGATCATCACGATACATCAGTGCATGGAATTATGGATAACTAAGTTATATGATGTAATGCACTGCATTAGTGTGTATTGCTTTATTGTTAATAATGAGGTGTGGCCTTTTTTATTTTTCTGCTGCTTTTATTTTGCTGTGAGTAGTACAGGCCCTGACGAAATGCAGCTTTCTATAGACTAGTCTGAAACCATCGTTGTGTTTATTTTGAGAAATACCCAGTGGTTCGCTCATTTCTAAGTATATAAATAAATAAAAGGAAAATAAGCAGTAAAAAAAATCACCCAATCAAAATCTCCTGCTTCGGCTGTGGTAGGAAAACAAAATGATCGGGCTTCAGAATTACACAAATTGCTGTCATTTTGACATCCCTGCAGAGAATGCATTGAATTGGCGGCTGCCTTTTATACTCCTCATAACATGTCCTTAAACTCGCAACAACAGACCGCCTCGCTGCATCTCCTGAGTACATCCGAGCCCTTAAGACAATGCTTTCTTTAACAACTGTGAAAAAGATGGTCAGTGGCTGGATTTACTTGATATTAAGCTGAATTTATGTCCATTGATAATTCTTTTGTTTGAGACGCATTGTATTGACGAGGTGCTGCTGCAAATGCACCCATGAGCATCTGTATCCAGATGCCACTTATCGTTTTACTGTGGCAATAATGTTATTCAGATGCTCCCAGTAGTACAAATAAATGAGAAGAAAGTGTCGGAATTTCAATAAATTTACTGCCAGGACTGTAGAGGGCTTTACAGCGGAGTAAACTGCCCCACATTTCCTCATCGCTGAGAGACACAATGAGCACTCACTATAATACAAGGCAGAAATGTGCAGCTTTACATTATGAAGGTTTTCATTTCTAAAACGTCCTTCTATGATCTCCGGTGGGAGGCCCTGAAAAGGAAAGCATTACAAGGCTTGTAGGGGACTAAACACTGCAATGATTCAGTTCAGTTATGAGTCTTTAGGAAATGATTCAATGTGTCATTCAATGCAATTGAGGGTGTAATGGACATATTCAAGGTTGGGTACAAGGTTGGGTATGTGCAAGGTTGGGTACGTTTAACAGAAAAATAGCAAAAGTCTAATCATTCGAAATTCTAACAAACAAATCAGTTTGTGTCTAATTCTAAATAAAAAGGGTTTACTTTCCTTTTTTATGTAAATGTAGAAAAGGCATTTTAAAAAAAATAAACTGAAAAATAATGGCTATATAATTGCATGATATTTAGAAGTTAATAAAGACGGTTGTTGAACTTTATTAAATGCCATAGAATGCATTTATAATTTGATTTGTTAGTTAATGTATAAATAATAAGTATGCAACTTTAGTCAGGGTAGGAACTGCCCCCATACAATATTACAAGCCCATTTACAATGCTGATATTTTTAGTTGACAATAAAACAAGCTGTTTTTTATAGGGCTAATTGTTTTCTGAGGGCTTTGGAAAATTATATATATTTTGATCAGATTGGCTGGTTCATGGCACTGTGGCAGCTCACAGGAACCATGTAGCATAGCTTTGTTTTTTAAACTGTTGTCCAAGCTGTCCGCTTGACACATTGTGTGGTTAGCTAGCTGAAAATATTACAGCCAGTTTTTTAGCACATGACTACTACCCACTAACTTTCCTGGGTTTGGTTTCCCTGCATCTCACTTTTGAGTTCCCCTGCTCATGTGTGGTTAGCTCTGGTCTGATGTAGTCCAGTCTGTTTTTGAGGGAGTGGGAGTGGGTGAAATAGATGGTAAAAGACGGCTGGCTTGGGATTTATCCTAGCAGTGATACCTGCTTGGATCCCTTGCTTTAGTTTGTCTCGAATTGAGTTACCCTTCCTCAGACACTGCCACAGGAAAAGCTATGGTCACAAGGCCTGGTTCATGCAGCAAACCTACCCACCTAGACCTCTTAAGGCAGACAGACTTATTGCATACTAAGGTGTATTACTCAGTAACTACACAGACCTCTGTACAAACTGGTGAGCCTGTTCTTTGATAATAGAAGTTTGCACTTTCGGCCCACTGATGATCCATAGGCTGTTTAGGGGCTAACTAGCAGAGTCTGGAAGGGATGTCCTTGTATGCCTGTACCATAAAACTAAGTATCAACTACACCATATTCTCAAGAAGTAGCTGTTGCATTTCACTGCATCACCAGCTGTGACTAGGGCTAGCAGGCATTTTGCTAGTTAGCTGGGTGTATGTAAATGTTGGGGGTCAAAATTTAAGTAAACATAACAAGGCAAGACTGCTATGAAACAGTTTTGGATTTTAAAATATTTCACAGCTTTCACAGCTCTGCTTTGGTTGAAGAAACAACAGTGTTTGAGGTTCATGGTGTCACTTTTTTTTTTCTCAAAGCTACTGATGCAAACGGTATAATGTAAAACTGCAACAAACAAATCATCCATTTATCCATCAGTCCATCTTCTTAACAGCTTCTTCCTGTTCAGGATCGTGGCGGGGTCTGGAGCCTAACTAGAATCATTGGTTGCAAGGCAGGAATACCTGACTGACAGGGCACCACTCCTTCACATGAAACCACTTACACCTACGGGCACGTTAACATAGCCATTTCACCCACCATGTGCATTTTTGGGAGGCGAAAGGAAACCGGAGTACCCAGAGAGAACATACAGACAGTGACCAGAGCGAGGATCGAACCCACAACACCAGGCCCCTGGAGCTGTACGACATTCGCTGTCTTGCACCCCATCGACAGTCTGTTCACGCCAACGATGTTTAAACAGCAACGCTGCTTGTGAATATATCTATGCTGATGGGCATGGTGGTGTTGAAATGAGGGGTGTTCAGGTAAATTTCTGCCGTATTGCTATCTTGTCAACGGAAAACACGGGTGCTCCACTGAATGAAAACAACCTAGGCAGACGTCAACAGTCAGACCTTCATTGCTATCTTGGCAATGAATTGTCAACACAGGTGCGTGCCCGACGCATCCACACCCCCACTTTGCACCATTGAAACAGCAATCCACCAAAGTCAGACCGCACCTGGCCCTTAAAGGGAATGGCAAGTGTCACACTGATTGATTTATTGCACGTTACGCCCAAAACACACCCATGATTAATTAGACTTAGTACATAAATTTTGCACATTTTGAGCCACACAAGGCATACTTTTCATGTCGCTATGAAACCAAAAACACACTGATGCTTTAAATCAAGCTGTGCGGTGTGAGGTTGATGGTTCGCCAAAAGAATGCTAAATCAGGGCCCTATGTTTTAAATATGATTGTGATACTGGCTATAAATAAACCAGAGATGTAATGAGGGTTATTAATAAGCACATATTTTCTTTAAAACCATCGTAATGAATTACATTTAAAGTTTACATTCCAAAATGAATGCTGCCAAATTGCTGCGACCATGGTGCATCACTAATGTAAATAAATTCAGGAGAGAATAGCTCGTAATATCGACTTCATATCAACATTCAGTCACACTGCTTTATATCCAAAAGGGCAAAGCAACACGCCCATAAGAAATGTGAGCCATATGTGTCTTTTCAGACGATAAACATATTTCATTCATCTTCCAGTCAACTGCTCTGATTGATGTACTGCTGAGCAACATAATTAATCAGTTCTGGGTTATGAATCGGGGTTATATTGGGCTATTTTTTTTTTTGTAAGCTAAGGAGCTAGTGAGACGCAAGCCAGCTGTAACACCTTTAAGCTGCGATCCTCGGGCTCGTTGGTGGGTGACGGTATGAGTCACAAGACATAGCTCAAGGCTCAGAAGCTGTCTGACTGATCAGTTTGGGAGTTTAGTCAGTTTAGTCAGTGCTCCGAGCGCCGAGCAAGAGGGGAAAATTCAATTAAGCGGTGATGTGACCTATTTCCAATGGCTGGCTCCTTTGGCAACAACAGGGGCCAAGGATTTAAGGTTTTAATGGAAGTAAACAGATGTCAATAAGCACAACACGCCTGGGTTTTCAGATGCTCCACTGCAAGTTCAGGTTGTTTTTAAGCTTTGGCAAGCAGGAGAGTTTTTGTGTGAAGGTCCATCCCTTGTGAATTCTGCTGGGGATTAAATTAAAATTTCCAATTTAAATGTCAACTTGATTGCAAATATTAAAAGTAACTTTATAATATAAACTAATGAACTTGCTCATCAGTCAGATATAACCATAAATAACAGCCGACAGCTTTTGTTTTCTGGCAGAAGTCAGCACCTTATATTAATTCACCACCACACTAAACTTTATCAAGAATCTGAATGGTTAAAATTTGCATTTAATAATAGATATCAATTAGATAAGAATTTTTTTTTGTTGTATTTGTTCCCCAATTTGCTACTGGCAATTAACCCACTCTTTCCTAACTCCCCGTAGCACTAACAATGCCCCCACTAGAAAGGTAAGGACTTAACACGTCTTTTTTGAACTGTCCTAGATGCAGCATTCCCGGGCAGTTGACACGCTTGGAGAACGGCGCTGGTTCCTCAGCTCCACCACAGCAGCTAACAGATGCATGTGCAGGCCAACATCGCCATTAAGAGTGATGAGGGGAGAGAGCTCGGCCAGTTTGACCAGTGCTCTCTTAGACTCCGGCCTCTGATAGCAAAGCGACAAGGCTCGGGATTCAATCTTGTGACCCCCGGGCCACTCATAGCCCATGTTAGTCTTATTCATAAGTCTAAGGCTTTGGAGATCAGAGAGATCAGACTTCAATGATACATAAAAAATAAAAGTGCCATAATCACTTATCGTTCCTTAGAAAATGTTCTCTATGGTGCCCTTTAGAGATGTGAGAACATTTTTTAATTAACCTTTCAATTGGTAAAGATTCATTACATGATGTGCAGGTGCTTAAAACTCTTGAAGGTTCTTCATGCTTATAAATCTAATTGTTCAACCATGGTCCTTTAGGGCCCAAAATGGTTCTACTGCAGCATTACACAAAGAACCCTTTGGGCGTGTCCAATTCACTGTCACACTGGATTCTCAGTGATTACTGGTATGATGGGTGGTGTATACAGTGGCATTCCAATCATGATAATCAGATAGGTAATTCATGAAAAATAATAAATGACTCATTAATGCAATATGACAACATCATACACACATGACACAGAAGGTTAAAGAATAAAAATGTAAAAACAAATGTAAAGTTAGGTTAACTAAAAAACTTACTTTCTAACTTTTCTTAATTTGACAATATGTAAATTATGCCAATAGGAAGATTCTCTGGATAAAAGCATGAACAGTGTGAGGTAATAAGACGACAGTCTATTTAGCCCTTAACCAATTTTAGGTTGACTACTTCTTTGCCCACAATCACCTTCTTATTTTTCATTCATCCTGCTTCTATTTTTGCACATCTTTATTGCAGCTCATTAGTCCCTACATGCAGGTTTCTCCTGTAATGTGTAATAAATGATTAACTGCAAATCCACCGTGCTCTCGAGCAGAGCTTGTGAATTTATGGAGAGAATTTAATGCACGCTCTTATATAGGCCTGTTGAAGCTCTCAGCACTTTTAGATCATTTTCGCGTGCACAATTCTGGCCTCACAACACTCGTGTGTACTTTATGCCGCTATGACAATCATTTACTGAACCCGCTGTAGTGCATTATACTCTATAATCTGTAAGGAGACATGACTATAGCACTTTACATGCATTATTATGCTATAATGTTTGCTTTTAGAAGCAGTATAAATGATATTTTCAGATCTCTAGAGGCCGCTAATGCAGATAACTTCCTAAATAGACAAAATGCAAATATGATTATTCAATTATTAAACACCATAAACAGTCTTTGTGCAGGTCTTTACACATTTATTGTATATTCATTAGACCTCGATTGTCAATTTGTCTCCTATTTATTAGCTTATACTATGCTTAAGGTATATATTATAAGTTATCAGTCAAACGTTTGGACATATGCGATTGAGTGTATTATTATCATAACCTTAAAGGCATTTGAATTAGAGATGACACAATACCCTTTTCTGAGACCGGTATTAATATCTTTAGTATTGGCTCATACCTTGGGTCAATCTGATATTTTCCAGCAGCTATTTTCTTAACACTCCAAGGCTTATTCAGGGACTTCTGTACAAACCGGTGGAGCTATTTCTTGGTAATAGATGTTTGTAACACTTTCGGCCCACCGGCGGTCCATAGGCTGTTTAGTGGGTTAAATGACTGCTCTTTAAAATAGGCTGTTTTCATTTGAAGCACTTCACTTGGGCTACACAGTTAGTTCACACAGCAGGTGAAGTGGCCCAAATTTCACCGAATCCGATGTTTTTTCAGGCTGTTCACACTAGCTTTTTAATGTGACCGACATTCCGGCATTCATCTGAACAGTTCACGCTCCTAAACTGATGTAAACATGCAAAAGAGCAGTGCTTCACAAGAGGCTTCGGTTTCATCTTCGCCAGCATCACAGGAGCTATCAAGGAGTTCCAGTGTTGGAAAGCAGGTCTGATCACAGGGAATGCGTTCGAGCAGGTTATTTGGATTCGGCCACGTCTTTGTTTTGGGTTCTTGTTGTTTTTTTTAAACTTTGCTTTTAGGTTTTTTAATTGCCTTTGGCCCTCCAGTGGCTGTGTTTGGCCATTTCTTTTGGAATTCTTTAAACATGGAATGGTTATGATATGAGCCTTCTAATTTAGTTTGAACAGAGACATCACCCCAAATATTTATGAGGTCTGTTACCTCATGATCCCACCACTGAAACCACCCTCCCTGCTGTCGTCCCCTCTTCTCAATGGATGCTGAGTTGGATTGATGTAAAAGCTGCATGAATTCCAATCTAGTATCCTATTGCTGTGTATCAGATTTTAGTACCACACATGAAAGTAGCCCAAATCACTACTGCAACTGTCAGATTCAGTGTATTTTTTCCCGTTCACACTGCCACATTGCTAAAACATCTGACCAAAATGATCAGAGTTGACCACTTTTACCTGCTGGGTGAATGTAGCCTTACTGTAGCGTCTATAATTAGGATATCATGGATGGCATAAATCATATCAAACTATGCAACTACTCTTGTACACCAAACCTAACAATCATTACAGAATAGTTCTCTCAAATACTTTTTTTTAACTGCAATGTGCTGCATTTTCTGCTGCTCTTATCAGTTTGATACTGATCCCCACTGACACCAAATACCAAAGATTGAAATTTGATTGTAAAATATACCTAATTCTCAAATTTTGAACAAAAGAACAAAACTCTTTCCCTCAGTTTAGCTAGAACTGTCCCAGTGCTACTAGCGCTGGGAGGGTCAACTGCTGCCAACAAGGGTATAGGAGTGAGTTTGACCTTTGACCTTTACCCACTGACACCAAATGCCATCTCTAGATGAAGCCTGAAATGTGTGTGTAAAATAAATATGATCTAGGTCATATATATATATATATATATATATATATAGTTGGCTCCAAAACAACACATTTGAATTTTAAAATATCTCTCAAGAAATTTTAGGCAGCCAACAAAGTCTTAGCATGACTGGAACTTCTTCAGGCCTGTTAGAAAAGCATCCCAAGTGGCTCCTAATGAAGCTGTGTGAGAGGCTTTCTTACACTAGATGTTTGTAGTTTGCATCACATGCGAAATGGCCCTTTTTGGTTCTGTTATCACACTAACATTACCAAACTTGCCAACTATAAACAGTAAAAAATCAACTAAATCATTATATCTGATAATTGATAGTCTGATACTGGCGAGAACACAGTGCTGTACACCTAGTCACAGGGAAACAGTGTAGAACTGCCATGGCTGGATCTCTGTGGGGAGCTGTGCTTAGCTTGGAGCAAACCCAGCAATTAGACTGGCTAACACATCTACCACAACAATACAATACAGAAGTGAACATAATTATGCCATGTTGTTCAATTCACACTACAGTACAGTACCACACACTGTCCAAATACATATCACAGCCATGGCTGACGGCAGTGAGTTATTTTAGGTAACTTCTGTCTTCAGTTCTGCTCAGCTGGGGAGCTAACTTAGCCACTAGCATGTTAGCTAACTTGTTTACCATAAAAAAAGAAAATACAAAAGTGTGCAAAATTATTCTACTATTATATATAAACACACATGACAGACTCCAAGACATTCATAACATTTAAACAGAGATATTTAGTACTTTTGATTCACAAAAGGAGCCAAATACACACAACCTGTCTACATGTTATCCAAGAAGAATCGAGACACTCCTACAGAAACTGTACGATTTTCACATTTTAGAATCAGGTTTAGGTTTAGTAGGTTAAGCTTAGGTTTAGGTTTGAATTAGGTTTAGGTGTAGTAGGTTAAGATTAGGTTTAGGTTAAGGTTAGAATTAGGTTTAGGTGTAGTAGGTTAAATTTAGGATTAGGTTAGAATTAGGTTTAGGTGTAGTAGGTTAAGTCTAGGTTTAGGTTAGAATTAGGTTTAGGCATACTAGGTTAAGCTTAGGTTTAGGTTTGAATTAGGTTTAGGTGTAGTAGGTTAAGATTAGGTTTAGGTTAAGGTTATAATTAGGTTTAGGTGTAGTAGGTTAAGATTAGGTTTAGGTTAAGGTTAGAATTAGGTTTAGGTGTAGTAGGTTAAGTTTAAGTTAAGGCTAAGTTTATAATTAGGTTTAGTAGGTTTAGGTTAGGTTAGGTTAAGGTTAGATCTAGGTTTGGGTGTAGTAGGTTAAGTTTAGGCTCAGGTTAAACTTAGGTTTGGGTGTTGTAGGTTAAGTTTTGGTTAGGTTTAGGTTAGAATTAGGTTTAGGTGTTGTAGGTTAAATTTAGGTTAGGTTAGGGTTAGAATTAGGTTTATGTGTAGTAGGTTAAGTTTAGGTTTAGGTTAGAATTAGGTTTAGGTGTAGTAAGTTAAGTTTAGGTTGAGGTTAGAATTAGGTTTAGGTGTAGTAGGTTAAGTTTAGGCTTAGGTTAAAATTAGGTTTGGGTGTAGTAGGTTAAGTTTAGGTTAGAATTAGGTTTAGGTGCAATAAGGTAAGTTTAGGTTAGCTTAGCTTAGGTTGAGGTAATAAATAAAATTTCACTGGTTGCTTCACTGGTTCACTTGTTGCAGTCTCTGTTTAGATGGTTTGATTTCTGGTTGTCTGGGTTGTGTCAGTAATTTAAACCCTGAAATGGTCTTTAGTCACATATGCATGAATTCCTCTTGAGATCAGGGTGTCCTCTGACTCCCTTTTTATTAGTTTATTTATTTTTATTAGTTTATTAAGTCAGTGGTGAAGAAGCGGTTGTGGTCAGACAGGCTAACATTAGGATTTCCTTTGTTTTGAGTCTTCAGGGCAGCCAGAGCAGGCGTGCTATTGGTTGTTTCTTTGGTCGCCAGTGTTCCTAACATGTCATTTCATAGTTTAAATGTGTCCACCTTTGAAAAATGAAGAAACTCTTGTATAAGAAGGTATTTCCAGACTGTGGACTGGTAGTGCGTATATCCAGAAAAAAGACCTGACCTGCAGGAAAAGGCTTGTTTGGATGAGGGGAACAAGAGGGAGGGAGATTTGCCGCACAATCGCTGCCCTATTCTGCTCCCAATCTTCTTTTTAGATCCGACATGTAAGAGTACATTGAGCCGTCTTCGGCTCGGAGTGTGCTCAAGGAACAGAGATCATTCTGTTTTGCCTACGAATTTCCTCATACAAATATTACCACTTCATAGCGCCCATCTGAAAATTCATTTGCGGCCACTTTGAACAAATGGAGATTTCGTGGAACTGGAGGAGTGATTACAGTGCGCGGGCTCGGCCATGAATAATTTCCTTGAAATGAGCTGTGTGGAAAGAGAGAGGGCGAGAGAGGGAGAGAGAGAGAGGGTGCATCACTTTGCGTGACATGCCATCCGTTTGGCGGGAGCTGAAGAGCCCGATCTTGCCATGTGTTGGTGGCCTGAAAGGCCATTCTCACAGAGAAAGAGAGAGAGAGTGAGCGAGAGACACAGAGAGAGAGGAGGGTGGTGGGGGAGGTTGGCTCTCCTGCATAGTAATTTGAGAGGAAATGAGAACAATGTCATTAATGCTTGTCACTTCGCCCAGGACGACGGAGACGCAGCAAAAGCCTAACGAGATCTGAAGCCAATGTTCAAAGATGTGTCGCCATCTCAAGATTAGACAAGGTCTGCCATGCTAATAGTGGTATGATTAGCAGCTGGACGAAGAGAAAATGGAGCCAACTGGAGTTCAGCTATAGCAAGCGATGAGCACGATATATGCTCCACCACTGAATATATGGATGCCATTTCCGGTGCACACTGTTAACATAACTGACCATGTGTTCTAAACAGGTAGGATATCTAGATCTGAGATTTTAAACAGTAGAACAAAGCTCTTTCCCTCGGTTTAGCTAAAACTGTCCCAATGCTACCAGTGTTTGACCTTTGCTACTATAAATCAAAGTCTACCTCATCTCCTCAGATATTAGCCAGCTATTCACCTTATTGCTATTAAGCAATGGGAGGGGGCTTACGTTAAGATTAACACTGAGAAACTTTGAGCTTTACAAGACAGAAACGAGACTAACATTGACGTTAGACTGTGAGGCTGTGTCCCAAACAACACACTTTCCAACTTTACATACTACACTACTGAAAGCCTCTAATGGTTTTGTACTGTTTTTTATATACTATATAGTGCATCACTTCGCCGTTTGGGACACAGCCAGAGACTTATGTTAATGTTACTTGCAGTTTCAGAGTGCTTTTCTCACAACCTGAGCACAGTTAATGCTAATGTTAGCTAACCAAAAACCCTCCTGGTATGTAACCATAATCCAGAGAGAGCGAGAACACTAATCCAGAGAGAGCGAGAACACCAATAAGGCTATCTTGGGCTTCCTGTCATACTGTAGATTGCTGCGGCATCCCTGAGGATTGAACCTGTGATCTCCCTATGAGAGGGCCAGTGCTTAGACAGTAGCGCCACTTAGATGATTGCAATATTCTTGACCCTGCCTGATCTGTGGCTCATGGTCTTGATAGGGAGGTATAACTGAGAGGTAAATGGATCCACATGACGATACAACAGACTTACAGTGGGGAGAACAAGTATTTGATACACTGCTGATTTTTCAGGTTTTCCCACTTGCAAAGCATGTAGAAGACTGTAATTTTTATCATAGGTACTCTTCAACTGTGTGATGGAATCTAAAACAAAAATCCAGAAAAATACATTGTATGATTTTTAAATAATTAATTTCCATTTTATTGTGGGAAATAAGTATTTGATCATCTATCAACCAGTAAGAATTTTGGCTCTCACAGACATGTTACTTCTTCTTTAAGAAGCCCTCCTGTTCTCCACTCATTACCTGTATTAACTGCACCTGTTTGAACTCGTTACCTGTATAAAAGACACCTGTCCACACACTCAATCAGTCAGACTCCAGCATCTCCACAATGCCCAAGACCAGAGAGCTTTGTAAGGACATCAGGGATAAAATTGTAGACCTGCACAAGGCTGGGATGGGCTACAGGACAATAGGCAAGCAGCTTGGTGAGAAGGCAACAACTGTTGGTGCAATTATTAGAAAATGGAAGAAATGCAAAATAACGGATAATCTCCCTCGGTCTGGGGCACCATGCAAGATCTCACCTCGTGGAGCATCAATGATCTTGAGGAAGGTGAGGAATGAGCCCAGAATTACACGGCAGGACCTGGTCAATGACCTGAATAGAGCTGGGACCACAGTCTCAAAGAAAACAATCAGTAACACTCTACGCCGTTAAGGATTAAAATCCTGCAGTGCACGCAAGGTGCCCTTCCTCAAGCCAATGCATGTCAAAGCCCGTCTGAAGTTTGCAAATGACCATCTGAATGATCCAGAGGAGGAATGGGAGAAGGTCATGTGGTCTGATGAGACAAAAATAGAACTTTTTGGTTTAAACTCCACTCGTCATGTTTGGAGGAAGAAGAATGATGAACACCATCCCAACCGTGAAGCATGGCGGTGGAAACATCATTCTTTGGGGATGCTTTTCTGCAAAGGGGACAGGACGACTGCACCGTATTGTGGGAAGGATGGATGGGGCCATGTATCGTGAGATTTTGGCCAACAACCTCCTTCCCTCAGTAAGAGCACTGAAGATGGGTCGTGGCTGGGTCTTCCAGCATGATAACGACCCAAAACACACAGCCAGGGCAACTAAAGAGTGGCTCCGTAGGAAACATCTTAAGGTCCTGGAGTGGCCTAGCCAGTCTCCAGACCTGAATCCAATAGAAAATCTTTGGAGGGAGCTTAAAGTCCGTGTGGCCCAGCGACAGCCACGAAACCTGAAGGCTCTGGAGGAGATCTGTATGGAGGAGTGGGCCAAAATCCCTGCTGCAGTGTGTGCAAACCTTGTCAAGAACTACAGGAAACGTCTCATCTCTGTAATTGCAAACAAAGGTTTCTGTACCAAATATTAAGTTTCTTTTTCTGGTGTATCAAATACTTATTTCCCACAATAAAATGGAAATTAATTATTTAAAAATCATACAATGTATTTTTCTGGATTTTTGTTTTAGATTCCATCACTCACAGTTGAAGAGTACCTATGATAAAAATTACAATCTTCTACATGCTTTGCAAGTGGGAAAACCTGAAAAATCAGCAGTGTATCAAATACTTGTTCTCCCCACTGTAGATGATAACGTCAATTTGGACAAATGCAAAAGAACTGGGGTTGTTCACAGTATTCACTTTCTGGCCACTGTAATTAAAACATCAACCTTGTTGGTACGACTTGATGGTGTGCGGTTAGAGACTGTAGCACATCTTTTTTTTTTTCATGCACAGTTTGCGTGTCCTCTTCTAGCTCTTCATCAGTGGTCAGTTTCTGACCACTGTGCCACTGGCTGCTGGATATTTTTGGTCAGCAGTCTATTTTCCATCTAGCACTGACAGTGATGTGTCCCAGCTGCACTGCTGTGCCCGATACACTTATGCCAGTGCCACATACTACCTTGTCATTGTCACTGCTGTGCTAAGAACGGTCCATCACCCAAATAATACCTGGTCAGCGGTGGTCCTATGGTGGTCCCATACCGTTGATGGACAGGGTAGAGGGAGGCTGATGAACTGTGATAAGTAACTGCTGCCAACAATTTGAGCCTATATGTGCACCTAATAAACTAGTATCTCAGTGTGTATGCAATGTACAGTAGTCTATATCTTACGATGGCACTGTTATTACCTTATTGCATTACTTATCAAGGCTCTAATGCTTTCATTTGGTGTAGATTGGAGAGACGGAAGACTAACATCAGCATGCAGTCGCCTCATTTAAAATAATGAGCAGGTTTGTCACTCATCTCCTCAGCCTGATAGACTCTGGCTTTGACAGGGGTAGAAAGGGGTTGTCCCATATCAAGGCCAAAAGGCGATATGAGAAAGGTGCTGCGGCGAAGAGGAGTGAGGAAGGTTGCCGCAGACATGAGGAGCCAATTAGGAGACATGCTGACCATGCCCCAACTTAGCAAAGTGTCCATCAGCTCACAAAAGACTTAATGATGGAGCCAGAGGGGTTAAAAGGACCTCCCATGTGATTAGCCCAATTGTAGGAGTTTTATGCGCTACTTCAGATAGTCCCTGAAGTTTTCTTTTCTAGTGCCAAGGTGCATAAGTGTTAAAGTCTTACTCCTAGCAAAAATAATAGTGGAACCTAATAAAAGATGAATAGCCGGACACACTTAGTTGAAAGGTTCTAAGCCATTTAAGATCTACTGTAAATCCACACTTCCTGTCCTTTATTAGAAACACCTTCCATATACTTAAATTCACTGGCCACTTTGTAGAAATACCTACTTTGTACTTCCATTCACTGGCCGTTTTATTAGAAACACATTCATTGTACTTCCACTCACTGGCCACTTTATTAGAAACACCTACAATTTAATTCCATTTTCTGGCCACTTTATTAGAAACAACTGCTTTACTGTTATACTCAATGGCCCCTTTATTAAAACCACCTACATTGTACTTCTGTTCACTGGCCACTTTAATAGAAACACCTACTTTGTACTTCCATTTTCTGTCTACTTATTTACTTAACAGTTCCCCTCACATTTTATTAGAAACACATTCATCGTACTTCCATTTACAGGCCACTTTATTAGAAACACCTACATTGTATTTCTGTTCACTGGCCATTTTGTTAGAAACCCTTACACTTAAGTTCTATTCACTGGCCACTTTATTAGAAACAACTGCTTTACTGTTATACTCAATGGCGCCTTTATTAAAACCACCTACATTGTACTTCTGTTCACTGGCCACTTTAATAGAAACACATACTTTGTACTTCCATTTTCTGTCTACTTATTTGCTTAACTGTTCCCCTCACTGGCCATTTTATTATAAACACATTCATCGTACTTCCATTTACAGGCCACTTTATTAGAAACACCTACATTGTATTTCTGTTTACTGGCCATTTTGTTAGAAACCCTTACACTTAAGTTCTATTCACTGGCCACTTTATTACATTGTACTTTTGCTCACTGGCGTCTTTATTAGAACCCCCTACATTTTCTGGCCACTTTATTAAAAACAACTATTTTCCTCTCACTAGCCACTGAGGAACCCACACACCTTAGCACCCAGGGAGCAATTTGTGGTTAGGTGCATTGCTGCTGGTCCAGGGTATCAAACACAAACAGGGTAATAAAAGCACCTTCAGGTCCCATCACTGCTTTTACTACAGAACCACTGAGGAACGTCTCTTTTTAAGAGTGTTTGGTTTGTAAATTGACATGTACTGTTAGCATGCTTGTTTATTCTATCCAGTCAAATCCAAGCTAATCCAAGAACCCTCTGAGCCACCCAGATGTTAAATCAACATGCAACAATAGTGTGGATTTCAGAAGCAGGAATGCCTCAGCGGGCTCACAGAAAGCTTGTAGAATCCAATAAACAGCGGAATAATTGTTGCTACTGAATGAAATCATGGCAGTAATCCAATTTTTTAATACCAACATATTACTACTGCCACATATACACACACACAGTCACGCACGGGACACCCACGTAGCATCACACACACACACACATATATATATATATATATATATATATATATATATATATATACATAGGGGTATATATACATACATACACACACAAAGAAAAGCTCATACATGCCAAATGCATAGGCATAACAGGATTTGTTGATTTGCTGCGTCTGTATTCCCATCATGGCAGGATAAAGCACTGCAGCACCCCCCACCCCACACACACACACACCCCTGAAAGCCGGCAAATGCATCCTATGAGTAAGCACCTCTAAATAACGAGATAATGTCACATCTAAATTTATGCTTCCGAGCATCGAGGACCCGATACTCATCACCCGTTGTCAAGGTAACGGGGATTTGATTTTCCTCTCTCTCTCCCTCTCTTTTGCTCTCCTTTTTTTTTTTTTTTTTTTGCTAGGCTGGTAGAATGAGTGCGGCCCTGACAGAGAGATACATCTAATGCACCAAGTCCTGTCACCACAGGGCCATTAAGACAAATGCGTAATTAGAACAGATTAAACCTAATGCCAATATTTCCATGCGCTACCGCCGATTTATCAATGTTTATTTGGGCCGCTGGCCATTACTGTTCAATTTACTTTAGGAGGTAAATGTATTCACTTTAGCTCATTGTTTCAAGGTCGTTCCTAGTGAGTCCAAACTAATTCTGGATTCATTAAAATAAATAAATAGATAAATAAATAAAAGATAAACACACACACACACATGAACAAATGAGTTGACTCGGCAGCCTATTAGTTTACGTGTGAGCAGATCAGGGCTGTAGAAAGTAAATCTCAATCAAGAGGTCCTAATCTGTCCATCCAAGATCAATAGTAAATCCTCAATCATCACACACTTTATTAGAAGCATCTACCTAGTAGGTCACTTTAGAGGTGAAAAGCCTTCTAGGCTTTCAGATAGAGCATTGAGACTTAACCAGAAGAGCTGAAGGCCTAATTCATCAGATTAACCACCCACACAATTAGGATCTGACTTCCAGTGGGTGGGAGCAGCCGTTTTTGTGGACCAGTTCGCATCAAGTCAGATTTGTTGGTATAGCGCTTTTTACAACTGTTGTCGTCACAAAGCAGCTTTACATAATTAGTGATTAATAATGGACAGAGACAGAGAAGAAAGAAGAAATAACATGAAGGGTCAAAGACCCCCCGTGAGCAAGCCAACAGCGACAGTGGCAAGGAAAAACTCCCTCAGAGCTGGAGGAAGAAACCTTGGGAGGAACCAAGACTCACAAGGGGGACCCGACCCATCCTCCTCTGGTCAATTCCATCACCAGCTCACCTGATTTACCATCATTAAGCACTGATTTACCAAACCAGGTGTTGGATAATAACTATAAATAACATTAGACTCCCATGAGGAGAGCTTTAGAGATGGTTTATTGAACACAGTGATGGAAAACCACAACTTTGTGCTATTAGCATTTATTCTAATATTAGTGTTATATATAAATTAGAGGTGGCATGATACGACATTTTCATGTTCGATATCGATACCAAAGCTGCAGTGTACCTTGAGTACATGCCAATACCTAGAGCAGTCTGATAACTATATATGTCTGAATTTGAGGTGCACAAATTTGACCATGTTTTAATCATTAATGTACTTCGCTCCTGCAACTGGACTAGTGTTAGACAGGGTAAGTATTGCTGCTTGTTATAATATGTGTATCTGTCTGTTACACTGATCCTGAGTCATGAGGCACAGAATACCGGCATATAGGCTTGAACCATGCATTTACATGAAATTTTAGAGTAATGGGTCGGATTATACTTCTGATATCTGACCCAGTGAGTTTGGCTATATATGTGCTTTACGTACCGAGGAGTGCGACATTTTTGAATCACAGCAATGGTGAATTCAAAATAGGCTTTTTTAGATTTCCAAAAAGTATGTCTATATACTCACTGAATGTGCAAGAGACTGAATGGTACGCTGAAAGTTTCCATTTGCGATGGAATTTAATATTCATTTCTTCATGCTATGTGTCCTTCAATATTTGATTCAGGTGAAAAGCAGGGCCAGTTTACAAGTAATAATTAGACGCAGAAATCACTAAATTTTGAGATTCCAAGAGTGCCGGTGGGAAGAGTTGAGCTCCATCCTTGAACTAACACATAAATAAGAGTTCACACACTCCGAGCTGATCCTTCCGCCTTCCGGAGAGCCTGAACACCGGCAGCATCAGCATCCCACGATATAAAAGACGCTCGGGTGTCCCTCCCTGAACCTGAGATCTAATTCCATCCTAAGCCAGTCTGTCTGATTCCGCCGCAGTCGCAGGCAACAAATTGCCTGGTAAATCATTTGGAGAAGCCGCTGCAAAGTTTCCTGTCCTGTCGTTTAAATAACAGCCCGCTCTGCGTTCAAAGCCTCTGCTTAAATCACCCACGCCATCGTCGGATTTGGGGGAGAAAAAAAAAGGAAAAACAACTTTCCCTTTCTGACAAACAAGACAAAAAAATCTCTCTCATCTGTCAAAAAGTGTGCAGCACAGTACTTCAGCAAGGCCTACTTTTTTCTCTCGTTCACTAATATTAATATTTGCATTTAACAGTAGCATTCGTGCTCTTTACCAGAGTGGAGCTTTTTGTAGTAGCTTTCAAAGCTTGTATTAAATCTCACTCAGAATCTTATAACAGTATCAATCTCAGGAGAAGATGGAGAGTAAATATTAATTCGGCTGTAGTCATGGAACAAAAAAAAGGAAAGTACACCCCCACAAATTGCCTGCGCATGAGCAGATTATATTAGCCACCTGTTGGGGTCTGGCATTCTGACAAAAGCCTGACAGGGAAATTGCTTCTTCTCATAGGAAAAAAGGAGAGGGGAAAAAAACACACAGAAATCCCAGTCAGGTACACATGTCAGTCGCTGCAGTCTGGCAAAGGCTGAAAAATGGGAAACAAGAAGATTATTTTAAGAGATTAAATGTGCAATCTGCTACTGTTTTGGTTGCAAACCTATTTAATGTCACCGTGATTTATGTTGCCAAGGCACAGGTGGCGTAAAGGTGAAGACACTCCGTAATTACACAAAACGTGTGGTGCCAGCGGTGTCAGCGTCTTGGCACGTTGGGAATAGCACGTCGGAATGAACTGAACAAGTTGCGCGTTTGGCCTGCAGCTGCCGAGTGCAGATTACTGTGGATAGGATTGTGAACCATGGTGATTGGCAGCATGCTGCTGTAACTTCAAAGCGAAACTGAGGGCTTTCAGTTGCATGTTATAAAATGGGTATAAATCGAAAGCTGGGGTCAGATCTCCTGGATCTCTCAGCCATGCTACAGCACCCCTAGAGCAGCCTGAAGGCCTTGCGTAAGAGACCAACAGTGGCAGTTCAGCGGACATGGGTGTTGAACCCATAACCTTGTGATCAGAGCACAGGTCAGCCATGCTAAGGCACCCCTAGAGCAGAGAGGGTTGAACCTTGCATAAGAGCCCAACAGCTTATTATACGCGGGTATAGTGATTAGAGTGTAGGTCAGCCATGCTATGACTCTCTTAGAGCACCTGAGGGTTGAGGGCCTTGCCCAAGCGCCTTATAGTGACAGCTTAGGGGTTGCAGGTATAGAGCCCACAACCTTGTGATCAGAGCGTAGGTCAGCCATGCTATGGCACCGCTAGAGCAGAGAAGGTTTAGCCGTGCATTTGGACCAAACAGTGACAGCTTATTGTACATGAGTATAGAACCCACAACCTTGTGATTAGAGTGTAGGTCAGCTATGTTATGGCACCTCTAGAGCACATGAGGGTTGAGGGCCTTGCCCAAGGGCCTAATAGTGACAGCTTAGTGGTTCAAGTCAAGTCAAGTGGCTTTTATTGTCATTTCAGCTCTGTACAAGTACACAGGAAACCAGTTATGGTTATGGGTATAAAACCCACAACCTTGATATCATATCGCAGGTCAGCCATGCTATGGCACCCCTAGAGCAGAAAAGGTTTAGCCATGCATTAGGGCCCAAAAGCTTACTGTACATGAGTATAGAACCCATAATCTTGTGTAGGGCAGCCATGCTATGACATCCCTAGAGCACCTAATGTTAGAGGGCCTTGCATATGGTCTCAACAATGGGAGCTTATTGCACACGGGCATAGGACCCACAACCTTGTGATCAGAGTGTAGGTTATCCATGCTTGTATAAAGTCCCAACAGTGGTGGTTTAGCACCATTTAGTGGACATGGGTAGCAAACCCACAACCTTCTGACCAATAAGCCAACACTTAAGCACTGTGCCACCACTGCTATAAATGGCTTGGTTTATAGCACCAACTTGAAGAGTGTATTGTCCAAATAAAACAATGTGCACTCGAGGCAAAACTGGTTCTATATAGTACTGAAAAAGGTCCTTCTGGTTTTTCTGGTGTTACAGTATATATAACATTAATCCTTAATTTTAATATTTAGTTTAAATCGCCAGTATGCTACACCCTGGCCATGTTCTTCTCTGCATTTACATCAACCTAATGACCAATCCTAAAACACAGGATTTGCTCAAAGGCAAAACAAGAAGGCAAAGAGAATAACATAATAACATGATAACTGATAACATGATTAAGTGTTATAAGGCAGAGATATATGAGTCCCCTCATGTTAATTGTGTGTATTGGATCGGTCAGTGAGGGTTTAGCCGAGAGGGCACTGGTCACTATAGAGCCATAACTCACGGAAAGAGATGAGAAAGGAAGCACACAGTGGAAAGCAGGCTATTCAAACACACTAATTATCACATCACATTAAGTGTTAATTGCGTGTGAGGGGCTGCTTGTCTACACTGCCGCACTACTTGCTGAGATGTATGCATACACCTATTCACTCCACCTCCGCACACACACTGATATACACACATGCATACATATACACAGCTAAACGCTAAATGCCCAAGTACCCTATGTAGCGTTATTGGGCTATTAATATCCACAGTTTAAACGATTCCCTTTGTAGCAAATCCTTTTTAGTTCATTAAGACTAGCGTAAAGAAAGTGTTGCAGTAATCTTTCTCGTCCTCTGAAAGGCCTTCGGTGCTAACAGCAGTTAGTTAATGAGTAGCTTCACAGAACCTGCTTTTATCAACCCCAGCAGAAAGCCTAAGGTCATATTAGCGCTGTGCTTGTTCCAAGGGGCTCTCCTGTGAGTGTTTGGGAGATGCTTATAGGCGACAAATCCTATATTTTATTTTCTGCTCATGAGGATTCTGTGTGGGTTTGTGCTCAGAAACCTGTCATCATTCATTTTTTACACAACCATTTTTAGACCTCTCTTCTGATTTGCTGCCTTTTATTGAGCCTCATTCACAAAACATGCCTGGAGTGAAACACTGCCTCTAACGTCAGCAAAAAGGGGTGGAGCTTAACCGCTTTAGACTGTGTGAGGAGTCATTCTTAATACGACCAGGAACATAAACAGCAAAGTCCTGTTTATATTACATTTGGGAAAGTACAATATATAGGTCCAAATGTTTGTGGACACCCTTTCTAATGAATGCATTCGGAAGTTGCACCCATTGCTGATGCAGATGTGCAAATGCACAGACACACAAACCTACTGGCACCAAGCCTAATAGCAGGTGTGTACTAGGTGGGGTATAAAGTCCCTCAGCATACAGTTATGGAGGAGTGGGACTGTGCTGTCTGAAATGATGGTTGGTGCTCCACCCATTACTTTTGGGATGAGTCAGGGAGTTGGGGATGAGGCTCTTGTCACTGAATGCAATCAAATTCTCACACAAATGCTTTAAAATCTAGTAGAAAGCCTTCTTCCTTGGACAGTAGAGACAGTTACTTCAACAAAAGCAGGAGCTCTTATGTTAATGCCCTTGATTTCAGAAGAAATACAAAATTAGCGGGTGTCCCAGTACTTTTGTCCATATAGTGCATGTTGATTCTCTTTTACCTTAGAACCTACTGTACAATTTTAACAAATTCATAATAAAACCCCATAAGATAGGCTCCTAACATTATCCCAAAAGATGCAGCAGACAGTCCATTAGTCCTGTAGTAGGAGCTTATTTTGAGTGGCTTGTCATATTAATTGAGATCCTAGTTTTGTGAAGTGCACCAATTTATTTAAAAAAAAGAGGCAATTTAGAAAACCTTACAAAGATTTAATAGATGTAATATGTTTATTTTTGAGTGTGACTGCTGAACAGTTATGTTCACAATAGACCAGAGCAATGCCGAGATCCGGGATGATTGCAATGCTGAAACAAGCAGGTGTAGCTCTTAATGATGCTCTCTAATGTCTCAAGAAAAGTTGGTTAATGAGGTTATGTGTTCGTATTCATTAAAAACACCATTGAAACATTGATACTATATATTCTCAGTCTCTAATTACCCCCTTAACCCCTTCAGTTCCTTTGGTTATTACATCCTAATGCTTATTGTTCAGTAATTACACTAAGGAATTCTAACTGAATTATTCAACCCACTGGCAGATCCTTGACAAATAAAGGTTTAAACCCTATGGACACTCAAAAGTACATAAGTTATGCATTAGTTTCATAACAGTTATGGAAAATAGTGTTAACCCTTTAAAAAAAGTGTTTAAAGCCAATATTTGATACATATTTGAACGATACAAATTATGTTTTGTAACATCAATGTGATTTTTTTATAATTGGGCAGATAGTTTTAAATAATTAGAATTTATGGCAATTATTGTCTGGTTCAGGCTTTAAAGGGTTAAAATTATTTACAAAAATAATTGTTAGTTAGTTTAGTATTGCAAGTTGGGGGATAATTTGAGAAACAAATAGTGAAAATTGCATTACATCTGTTCAAGGACACAATGTTTACATCTGGCATTGGCATGCATTAGCATTTGCATTAGCATCGGATCACATGTGGATTTCACTTGACTGCATGAAAAGCCAGGCGTAAACAACGAACGGATTCCGATCTGATCTCTCACATCACATTTGGAGTCACGCTGGAAAGATATTGGAATAAAAAAGTAGAACCTGATAATATTTAGATATAAAACTCTTGTTAAAGCAACAGTATGTACAATTTTACCTTAAAATAACAGCTTCAAAATGATTGTGATGCTCCATTGACTTGAAATTAGGAGAATAGCGTCTCTATCACTCTGGGCTCAGAACGCTGCAAACTGCACTATGTAACTTTGTAATTCAATTACCTAACTGTAGGGCAGGTAGTCCCAATTTTCTCATATTGCTGCTTTAATGCAAGGTGCCAACAGCCTCATACACTACATGGTGATGACTACATGTGATCAAATTCTAGAATTACCAATGAACTATAGTCAATTATATACCTGCTCTATAGTGAGAAGGTAACAGGAGGTCATTCACTCTGATTTCATGGTTTAGTAGTATAGACTTGTATTGTACTGTGTTCCCAAAATATGTGCTTATTTGTGCAATCAGGGTGAGATAACTTGGCTTATCTCCTTAACGGACACACAAAAAAGTGTGACTTGTATAGTAGAGCACACAATAGAGAAGACAAAGGTATCTATATTATGCAGTACAACTGTTCACACCAAACAAGGAGGGTGTCTCACACAGTCTCCTCTACAATTCTGCTGGAGGAGTTACAAAGAAACTCTTCTTAGTCACACTTTGCATTGAGAGCAAATACAGATCCTGAAACTATATCCCTGTGGAACGCGCGCTGGACAAAAACAGCCCCATGAGCGAGGATCAATTGTTCTGAGAGGAATTGGCACAGGTGTGTTTTCTGCCGAAAGCAAGTCTTAAGAGCTGCCCACAGAATCTGCTGGAGGGTGAATTGGGGTCATACTGAAGGTCATGTAGAGCGTGGCAGCAGGGGTGTCAGATGGGTGATGTAGATTTGAGCCACTGGGGATTGCAGAAGTAGAGGCCAATCTAGAGATTGGCGTGCTCTCCAAAGCACAGTCTTCACTGCATTCAAATAACACCGGAGAACATCTGCAGCTGATTACCATGAACAGTAGTTTATGTAATTATACAAGATCAGAAAGCCTGTTGACTCAAAACCCACCCTTATATAACAGAGGTCAGTGTACAACCGCAGAATTATGGCCATTCGAATTTAGGGTATATAAATGAAGCAGTTCCGGTCACTCTTGCTTCACCTAAGGTTTAATCCCCCCCCGGAGATGAATGTAAAAAAGGTACTACAATTAAATATGACCTTGCAGATGAAATACATTTAAACTAGACTGCAAAACAAGCTGCATCTGCGTATGTTGATGTGCAGGTCCAGCTCTGGTGTTCATGCTACCATTGCAATCAATGGGTTCAAATTTATTGGCCATTTTTTAAACTGTAAAACCTCTCTAACCTTATGTCAGATAGCTTAATCTACCATTCTCTTTTCTCTCCTCCCTGTCTTTATTTCTCGCTACAAAGTTTTGCAATTGCAATTTCATAACATTTTCTAAAATTATGAAGCAACAGCGGCAGTACTTTACTTTATATAGTAAGACTTGTAAGTATGATATAATAATATATATAGTTAGATAATAATTTATTCAGAACACACTCCTTATAACTTCAGTGTGAATTGGTAGACCATATCTGCCAAATTGGCTGATGTATATGCAAGCTGTTTTTTATTAACCTGATTCCATATATGATCTGTATGATATCAATGATACAAAAAAACAACAACATTATGTAGCTCTTCACCTTAAATTAACAGCTTCAGACTCCTGTTGATGCTCCACTGGCCTCTAATACAGAGAATGGCGTCTCTGTCATTGCCACTCCGGGCTAAGGGTACTGCTACTGCACTATTTAACTTTCCGTAATATCATAAGGATGAGAGGACAAAGGTTTATTCGGGGCCAGAGATTCTAAAGACTTTCGTTAGTTTCAGTATATCAACTCTGAAGTAAGTTAGTTTGTTTTAATGAGAGTGGTTCTTCAAGACTCTCTCTGAGAGTTTTGGAAGGAGTAACTGTTGGTAGACAATCCGCATTACACATTTATAGCTTGGTTTTGTGAAAGCAGCCTGCAAACGAAACTGCAGTAATTAGGAGCGGGAATGTACTTCCCAAAAAATGATGGGAACTGTTTCTGTAAATTTCTCCACTTTATCACACACTGTTTTTGTGATCAGCAGCAGTGCCCTTTCCAATTACTGGGACAGTTGCAGAATACAACCCTCACTTGTAATAGGGAAAATGGGGTTGTCACTGCGGGCTGTAATTCTGGTGGAGCTGCATAAGGCCGTGAGAATTGAGCAGCAAATGAATTTGATGAATTACACTCCTCAACTGTAGGGAGAGCCCAGGAGCAGGAGAGACCACTTCTTGCATAATGCTGCTTTAAATTAGCCTCTAGATAAGTTGGGAGGATTTCCAATGTAAAGTACGGCAAGATGGGACTTGTGTACTTGCAATTGGAAAAGTATCGTGGTGCGTAATGCATTCTGGGATATTTGACTGGGCCAAGTCCAGAGTCACATCCTGATGCATCCTCAATAACACGGGCGGAACAAGAACACATCTGGGCATTCGGACTGTACATGGCTAGATGTGAACTTTTAAATGAAGCGGTCCTTGGCCTGCAACCGATCTAGAGAGCCACAAGTACAGACAAGAATGCAGATTAAGAATCGGTCTTGGACTGCATGTGTTTACGCTAGTCATAGTAAAACGGTTCATTATGTGGTACATTTTTAAGAGTGTACATAATTAATTAGATTAGATCAGATTAAATGTCAGAAATAGCCATTTTTGTTTTGCATTGGCTTTAATGGGCTAATGAATATGTGGCTTTCTAGGCCCTCACTCTCTGCTGCTTGTAAGAAACCAGTATGCAGGAGAATAGACGCCCATTCCCACCACCTAAAATAAAACAATCCATCAATTATTTTCCACGGGTAAGTTCATTGTGAGTAAGTGAGTAATAATTAAGTAATTATTCTGAGGTACTGCCTCATTATTTTGAGATACTTGTTATTCTAAGATAATAATTATTATTTGAGATTCTATATCATTATCCTGAGATATTATCATTATTATGAAATACTAATTATCATTATTTTGAGTTACTAATTATTATTATTTTGAGACTGTCTCAGTATTTTGAGATGATTCTAAATATTTTGAGATTATTCTTATTATTTTAAGATTCTAAGATTATTCTTAGAAATAATTATTATTTTGAGATACTACATTATTATCATGAGAAACTATCATGTTTTTGAGATACTATCTTATTTTTTATTATTGTAGTAATTATCATTATTCTTGAGATACTAAGTCATTATTTTGAGGTAGTATCGCATTAGTTTTGGACCCTTTCTTGTTATTTTGAGACACTTAATGCTTTAGAAATGAAGAAAACTCAGGAATGGATTTCCATACAGGAGAGCATGTGGCATTTACATGGCAGTTTAGTGAAGAACCAAAGCTTAAGGTACGATGGAGACTACTAGCATGGTAAACAGGGAGAAAAACACAATAATTTTTTAAAAATCTGGTCAGGAAGAAGATGTACGAGGTCCTTCATGCCTATGCGAAATGCGAGATTAAATACGTTGCGAAAGGCTTTCTTTTCCTCTCCTTGAAAGAAGAAGGCGGTAGACGTGGAAGGTCTTGTGAATAATGATGCCATGGAAGTGATTTAACCATACAACACGCGAGCGGGGAGCGGAGAGACGAAAGGTCAGCCTCTTGCAGCCGTTCCTGAATGGTAATGAGACCTTCTTCTCTTCTTCCTCCTCTCTCTCTCGCTTTTTCGTCTTCTTTTGTGTCCCCTCTGTCCCCATGTCTCATTAAACCATGCTTACAGCTCGGCCCGGATAGACCTGAGAACGGCTCCCTGTAATCAGAAGAAGATATCATGGTGCCTCTAATTGATTCACAGGATTTCATGTACTTCTGACAACTCTTCGTCTTTTCGTTATATCATAAGGACGAGGCCAAGGGTTCATTTTGGGCCAGAGATTCTAAAGACAATCATTAGTTTTAATACATCAACGGTGAAGTATGACTGAAGAGCCGACAAAAAAGGGGTTGTTTTAATCAGAGTGGCTCTTCAAGACCTTTCTTGAGAGCAACCGTTGGTAGACAATCAGCATTGCACGTTTGTAGCTCATTTTTGTGAAAGCGGCCTGTAAACGAAGTCGCAGTGATTAGGACTGGGAATGCACTTCCGAAAAATGATAGGTACTGTTTCTCCAACTTGCAAATTCTCCACTATATCACACGGTGTTTTTGTGATCAACAGTGGTCTTTCCAATTACCGGGATTGTTGCAGAATCCAACACGTCAACTAGCTGTGGCTGGATAATGGATTTCTACTGCATGCTAATTATGACTGAGGTACTGCTCATAAATGGCTTTTTGGCGCGCGGCGAAAAGCCAATTTACTCCTGCAAGAGAGGAATGACTTCGCTCCTGATGTAGCCAACCATCCCTGAAACACAGATTGACGAGCAGGACAGCGAAAGGAACTGTGGCGCTTTTATCTAAAGACCTCATTATACCCTTAGCTAGCTCAAGTGCAGGTAAACACTGAAATGAGGCACAGTGTAGGAATGGAAGAAAAAGAGCCGTGAAAAAAAATATCCTTAACTAGTATCTGGGTCACATGAGCTACATGTGAGTTAACGATAATAGAAGCCCCCGTGCCCCTGCACCCCTTAACTACTGCTATGTGCTTGAAGCTTCATCAGGTTTGGACCTTTCACACTGTTCACAACCAAGACGTCATTGTTGTTCAATGCACAAATGGAGCTGATGGGTTCTCTTACAGTCCCCTACGTTCTAGACATTGACCAGATAAGCATGAGACTAACCTCAAAGTATTAAGTCATTATTTTGGGTAAAATAGGGAAAGTCACAAGAAGTTCAGAGTTTATTTATTATACACAGGACAACTAGCAGTGAAATGCTAGATAACAACCCGCTTTGCTTGAGCTTAATATTTTAGAGAAGAATATAAAAAAGAGAGATAATATACTTTAAAACATAAAACATGAATGTAATTATGATTATAATTATGACAAATTAATATGATATTAAAATGAGGAATTTAACAGTATTTAAAAGAATAACATCAGTGTAGAGCTGAGCGTAACAGAGTAAAGTGCAGAGCAGAACATATTGTCATGGCGTGCTAGGCCAGACCAAGATGGGACGAACACATGCAGAGATGGTTTCAAAGCAAGCAGATTTATTAACAAAAACCAAGGATACAGAAAAGGGCAAAATGAGGCAAACGCCTCGCAACTAAGGGGTACAAACACAAACATGGCAAACAAGAGGGCGAACCAAAAACGAACCTGGGACTGGGGGTTGAGCTGGCGGACCAGCTACTGAGCAAGAACAGCTAGGCCGACCAAACCTGGATCCGCAGCGTGCTGCCGTCAATGAGGGTCACCTAGCTGGGACGTGGGTAGCCAGAGAATTCGGACAGTGAGGGAGCGAGCCTCGCAGAAAATGTGGATAGCAGGGTAACCTGCTCCTGGATAAGAACACAGAGCAGAAGCTGGCCTCAACACACCTCTAACAGTACGGGGAACATCTTGGGCAACCTCAAGGTCCCAAACAATACAATTCTTCTTAAATACCCCCAATCCCAGGTGTAACTCATGAACCAAATGAACATGAAACGAGACACTGAATCAAACACATGAACACAAATGAATATGAATCGATACGATGAACCAAACACATTAACGAAAATGAGGCAGAAGTCCTTATTTGGGCCTGTGGGCGGCGGCTCGGAATCGCCCTGGGGAGGGCGTGATACTGAGGGGCTGACACATATGATATTGGATAAGGTTCTTGCTATGGCGGTGCTAAGTGGTAACTAGGTGTTTTCTGCAATGTTGGCTAATATCCCAAGTGGGTTCTATGGTGGTGAAGCAGGTTGCTAAGTGGCTGTCATGTGGCTGCCATAATATTGCAGATGGCTGCTAAGGTCTTCCTAAGCAGTTGCTATAGTATCACAAATGGTCTCTATGGTGTGCCAGGTGGTTGCTCTGGTGTTGCACAGTTGTAAGCTATAGGGATGCTGTAGTGTCGCATGGTGGTTGCTGCAGTGCTGCAAGACTGTTGGTATTGTGTTGCTAGGTGGTTGCTATTAGGTGTTTTCTACGGTGTTGCTAGGTGGCTGCTGAAGTGGTTGCTATGACACCTGAAGTGGTTGCTAAGTGGCTGATATAGCATCCCAAGTAGTTGCTTTGATATTTTAGATGGCTTCTAGGGCATTGCTAAGCACTTGCCATTGAATTCGCAGACTGGTGGTGGTCTAAGTAATTAGCTAGATGGATGCTATAGTGTTGCAAGGTGGTTGCTAATGGTATTCTGGGTGGTTGCAAGGTGGTTGCTTTGCAATATAATTTATAGGTATTTAATAACCAGAAATATCTCAGACACTGGTGAGTTTCTAGAGTAATAAGGTTTACGAACAAACTCACATTATAATTTACAGTAATGTCACATGCAGGGATTAACGTTCCAAAGGTCTGCAAACACTATTTTAATTTTTTCCCCCATGGATGACAGTGTGGGAATAATGATTCACTTCCAAACAAGAATTTACTGGCAAATGTTCAATTCCGAATTAGATTTAGAACTACTCCAGCTACTCCAACTACTAATCTGCGATCTAGCAGGAGTTATATGGGGGTTAAAAAGAGTAGAGTATGAATTTTCTATTACTTACAACTCAAACAACTACAGGCTTGGCTGTACAACACAGTGTAATTAAGTTAAACTGCCTTGGAACGTAATGTCATTGTACCCAAAATAATCACCTAGTATTTTTAAACTTGTGCCAAACAATGGAATGGAAGACCTCATTATACACTTGCTAGCTTGAATGTATGTAAACATTGAAATGAGGCATCCTCCAGACATGCAACGGAAGCCTAATTTGCATTTGGTGGATCACTATGGCATTTACAAAGAAGTCAGTGCAAGTAAACCCCATGGGACTGTTTGGCTTTATAGTGATGAGGAAGATGCAAGCATGTCTTGGATTCTTCAAATTATAGAAGATGACATGCTTCTCTGCTTGGATGCATAGTGTTATGGAAAAAAGTAGCCAATTCTGGCTACATGATTGCGGATTCAGTGGTAATCCCAGTGCACCTTGTGACTGCTTGGTTGTATAGTAGTTTGGAAGAAGCTGGACAGACTACATGCATGACGTTTCAAGCAGGCTTAGGTTCCTCACGTGCACCCTCTAGCTGCTTTGCTATATAGGGGTATGAAAGGACCTAGCCAGGCTACATGTCCCGAGCTTCAACATGACATTCATCATCCAAGTGGATGCAAGTTCCTACCATGAGTTCCTACCATGAGGTCCAACTATTACAGGAGAAGTAAGACAGCTACATGTTTGAGTCTTCAGGCAGGGATCCTAAACATTGTGAAAGATGACATTTGTTGTCTCCACCATGGGGCTGCTTGGCTCTGAGGTGGTATAATAGTCAAGCCAGCTACGAGTCTGAATCGTCAGGCAGGCTAGGCTCCCTCACATGTCAGAGAAAATTGTAGAAAATGACATTTGTTATCCACCGTGGGGCTTCTTGGTTGTACAGTGACATGGAAGAAGCTAGCCAGCTACATGTGTGAGGCTACAAGCAGGCTGGGATCCCTCACATTGTAGAAGCTGACATTCATGGTCTCCACATTTCAGGGGTTCTCCTGCCGGAGAGCGAGCAGCCAGCAGCTCCAGGGGAATTCAAATTGGTCTCACACTGTCCACACCATGTGGCACACAGGGATATTTCAGCCCAGGCAAACCTGCATCCTGTCTTGGCAAGCTCTGTTCAGAGCTCTCAATGGCATTACTGAGGGAGGTAATGGCTAGCAGGAGACAATGTAGGTAATTGGTTAGAAAGCATCACTTGACAAACATGTGAATTCTGTGCCATGTTTGTCAAGTCTCTGTGAATGGGTCTAAAACTTGTGTGTTCTATTTGTGCACTGAGCTCTAAAAACACACTTCAGAGCTGGCGTCATGTGCTGATGTCATGTACCTCTTAATCTACAATAAAATATGTAGTTTTAGAGTAACATGTCGGTGCCAACTGCTGACCTCCTTGGATTTTCATGCACAACATATATAAATATATATTTCTAACCCTCTGCAGTTTTCTATAGCCAATTATCAAACCCACTCGTTAGTAATCTCCCCCATCACATGCGATGCTCTTGACACTGGGAGGGTGAGAACTGGCACGTGACTCCTCAGACGCATTTGCAACCAGCCACTGCTGCCTATGCAACATGGAGGAACACACTGGGTACCCTGCTCTGATGCATCGTCTAGCAAATGCCTGTATCGGACAGTCTAGGTGCTGATGGCACAATGAGAATGAGCACAATGGTCTATGGAGTTAACTCAGAATTGTGTAATAAAGAAAAACACCAGAATGGATGCCTTGTTGATGACGTAGGTCAATAATAAATGGCCAAGCTGACCTGAACTGACAGAAAGGCTACAGGAACTTGCAGCAAGCAGAAAAGCCAGACCACGTCGGGTTCCACCTGGTCAGCCAAGACCAGAAGGCTGAGGCTGCAATGGGCACAGGCTCACCAAACTTCAGACAGTTGAATACTAGTGGCCTGATGATTCTCAATTTCTGCTGGGGAACGGAGATGGTAGGGTCAGAATTTGGCACCAACAGCATGAATGTATTCATCCAGGCTAGTGAAGGTGGTGTAATTGTGTGGGCCTGTTGGGACCAACCTATTTCCAGCATGAGAATGCATCCTGTCTCGTTCCAAAAGAATGCTTCATCCAAAAATTTAAGCTATGAAGACTTGATGCTGTTTTGAGAGTAAAAGGAGACCCCAACCCAATTCAAGTATTATCTTCCCAATAGATTGCTTGGTGGGTGTGTATATATAGAAATACGTTTATAGTCCTAGCATTAGAGCTAAAGGGCACAACGTCAAGTAAAAAGGGAGGCAAAGCCAAGTCTCTGCCTTCTGTGACGCAAGGCACATGATATGTATCTCATGTGATCCAAGTTCATATGCTTAAAAGCATCAAGGAACAATGCCAAGATGGATAAGAACATGCTTTATATAGAAATGTAAAAGAATGTCAGAGCCTGTGGCACTAAAAAGCTTAAACACACCTGAACGGAAATGGTCCACCATAGCAGTTAGATAGCAGTTCCACGATGCACACAGATGTTCTTAAATTTGACAACATCGACATTTGACACATTAAAAGTCCCCACCATGAGGCTGCTTGACTCTAAAGTCGTATGCTGTTGACGGCTGCAGCACTACAAACAGTCGGTGCCGTTCCAATGAGACTTCATGCTTGGTTAGCGTGTGTGTTTTTCCTCCCATCACCCAGCGCTGACCTTGATGCTCCACTTAGCGTATGACATGCTCCGTGCATACGTAATGCCTGCGTCGCGCCGGATGGGGCTGAGAACGGAGGCCCACGGGGGAGCCAGAGACGCCCCCAGACGAGATGATGAAACGAATGGGCCGGAATCAATCAAAATTACGCCCGGCGCGCAGTGTTAACTAAACAAATGTCTGCCGGGTTTGCACAGGCTCTGCAGGGAAGCACTAAGCCAAACAAAATGGATTTTCAACCCAACAGACATCCGGCCCCCGTTACACTTTGGAGTACTCGAAGGGCAGAGGACCGAGGCAGCAGTGTGTGTGTGTGTGTGTGTGTGTGTGAGTGTCATTGGACTGCAAAAAATGAACTCACAGGGGCTTTTGTTCTGTGTGTATGTGTGCGCATGAACAATAACACAACCTTGCTTGAGGTGTCACACTTGTGTTTTTGAAAGAATTCCAAGTTTCAAGGGATTTTAAGGATTTTCATCGCTGTCACGCAAAAACCTTGTATCTGCCTTTTTTGACATGAATCAAATCTGGCAGATGATCTTTACATTGTGTGAAGATGTGTAGCGTAGTGTAGTGGGCAGGGATTTTGAACCCCATGAAAAGATATTACACTGGACCCCACAACTCTAACAATTCATGCTTTTTTTTAGGGAGCCTGTCAGTCACAGGCCCTTAGAGTCATCCTAACCCCCACCCTCAATACAGCGACCCTGGTAGAGGGCCTTTCTCATGACAGACTATAGGGTTTGATTCCCCCGGCCAGGCATGCACACCATGCTACACCAATAAGAGTACTTGAGCGAGACTCCTAACACCACATTCTCCTACCTGTGTAACATGTAGGATGCGGAGGTGTGTAATATCAGACCGAGACCTGAAGGTGACAGAAAAGGCCTGTGACCAGATGGGCATTGGTTCATTGCCCTGAACCTACAGGACACAACTGAAGTGCTCTTGAGCAAGGCCCCCAATCCCCAAGTGTTTCCTGTGCGCCGCAGGTAGGCGCTTGCCAATTGCTCCGGGCACATGTGCTCACTCTCCCCCTGGTGTGTGTGTGTGTGCACTCACTGGCGTGTGTGGATGGTCTTTTACCTCACTATCCCACCACTGAAACCCCCCCTCGCTGCTGTCATCCATTTTATCTGCTTTTGAGTGAAAGTTGAGTTGGATTGACGTAAAAGTCACATCAATTCTGATCTGGCTGTTCAGACTGAGTCGCATTGCCACATATCAGATATGCATCGGATTTCAGTGGCCCAAATGGGAACTGAAACTGTCAGCATCAGTGTGTACATTGCAGCCGTGTAACATATGATAAAAAAAAAACAAATCAGATTTGGGGCACTTTTACCTGCTCTGGGAATGTAGCCCTAGTGTCCTCCTCCAAGCGTGTTCAGCTGTCCAGTGATGTTGGCGGTAGTTTAAAAGGAAGAGGTATTGTGCTTATTGCAATTTCAGCTGAGGAAACACAAGCTGGTTATCACCCTTCCAGCGCTGGTAGCCTGTGATAAGGAGGACTATATGTCATGAATGTGGGGTGGTGGTGGCTCGGTGGTTAGAGCACCGGGCTGTTGATGACAGGGTTGTGGGTTCGATGTCTAGGCTCATCAAGCTGCCATTGTTGGGCCCTTGAGCAAGGCTCTTCACCCTCTCTGCTCCCTGGGTGCTGCAGCAATGGTTGCCCACTGCTCTGGGCACATGTGCTCACTGTCACTGTGTGTGTGTGTTCACTGCATGGAGGTGGAGGCCAAAAATCCATATATGTCCAACACTAATGGTGAACATGGTTGACAAATCTTTATCAGTAATGATATCTGGCCTAAGGGTTATATAAGTAGGTTTGGGACTAGAAGGTTGCTGGTTCAATTCCCTTGACCGGCAAAGAGATGGGGGCAGAAAGAACAGGGAAAGAACAGCACTTTCTCCTCCCTTAACCTTTTCAGTTAAGCTGCCCCTGAGCATGGAATTTAACCCCTTCCGCCAGCTAATGCTCTAGGTGTGTGTGATCTCTGCCCTTAGTGTGTGAAGAGTATGTGCTGTGATTGCGCACTAGTTTGTGTGTGTGTGTGTGTGTGTGTGTGTGTGTGCGCTATGCAATGGCTATAATGTTCTCCAAAGGACCCTATTACTATTGAAAGTGAATTCCTTGCATCACCTTTTTCAGCGCGAGTGCATGTGTGAACACACACATAAATATACTCGCAGGAACAGCAGGGAGTCTCTGTGTGTTTGAATAAGGGACAGCTTCAGTTTCTCTTTTTCAAATCGACTGTTACCGGCCAGCGTTGCCAATACCACAGAGAAATTGGACCACTGCACAAAGCCTTCTTCTTTGTTTCACTATGTTTGGCATATCTACTCTATTTGCCTTCAGCTTGCTCAGCAATATCTTGCATGGATTGTAGATCTTGGACAGTCTTCTGAGTTGCAGAAGCCAAACAAATGGATTTCCGACTAAGAACCAGCCAGCATGTGCACACTGCACAGCGGCAAGATGAAAGAATCATTAGGGTTTATGGACTAAGAACTTTAGCCTGCAGGAAGTCCTGAGAACTCGTAGAAGAAGCTAGAAAACCAATACAGCCAAGCAACTGGCCATAAAGGGTTTGGTGCTAAAGCCAAGAACTGTGCTCAAGTGGGGAAAAATCCCTCTTTGTAAATGTCCTGGGGTTGTGACTAAAGCCTACCTTACCATGTGAAGTCTTTGGCTGAGAAGACAGTAGGCGTCTCCATCCCCTTTGCGAAGTGACTTATTGAGGCATGCTGATTGAGTCATAGTTGTGTCCTAAAGGTAAGTGATTATGATTCTCCTCTAAGCCTCTTACAAATGCTGCATGCCTGATGACTGGAGGTGATTGGGTGGTTCGCAATCAATCAACAATGTCTGTACAGTCTTCATCCTGCCAGGCTCGATTGGTGGTGCAATCACATATATAACATACAAGGAGAGACTCACAATGTTTGACAGCTGGAGATTGGACTAAACTGACAGCTAATATGATTAAAAAAAAGCTCATCAATGTTATTGTTTAATGCAAGAACTGGCAACATCATTCTCATCCCATAGAGAATCTCATGCTGAATATTGGAGCAATACCATGCTTTTGGTTTATAGCATTGAATATGCACTCACATAGTAATAAATAAAGTAAAAAGCCACTCCCGGTTGTGCAGTACAATGATTTAAGGAATGTCAAAGAGTACAATCAGTGTAATGCTTGGTCTTAAGTAGTCCATTGCTTCATTGAAGCAGCCATAATAAAATATGATAATATATTCCCCAACTGTAGGCCACGGTTGCCAACCAACATTATTTTGGCAATGGTTTTATAAATTGCATTATAGTCATATAAATTGCATATAAATTGCAATATAGCTACACTGAACAAAGCAATATGTTTAAAGACAGCTACTCTCTACAGTCTACTTCAGATAGCAGACTTTTTCCTCAGATGGCAACAGTCCCCCTCCAAATACAGTTCTCTGTAGCACAGTAAGCTAATAATTAATAATCTAATCTAGCTAATAGTATTGCATAGTTTATACACTGTGGCCAGTAGGAGAGCATGCCGGACTCAAAGGAGACAGAAAGTAGAACCCTGAAGAGGAATTGATTAGTTACACTTGTCTGGGAAACTGGGAAAATTACTTACAGCCGGCAGAGGGCTGGGCAGGTTGGCAAATGGACGAGGTTGAGGGCTGCAGGCTGGCACAGGCAGTTGGCATCAGTTGAGATCCACAGAGAAATAGGAATAGCGGAGAGGACCAAAAAGAAATAAACAGAGAGGGGACGGAAACCACAAAACATAGCCCAGTCTGAACGTATCTGCTCACCTAACTGCTGCTAAGGCAGTAGCTTTACGGTGGTGCTGCAGCAGCCGGGAATGAAGCACAGGTGGTCTCCTTAGTGAGTGCCAGACGTGCACCCTTGAACGGCCCCACCCCCGGCCATGCAGCTGTGTTGGTTGTCCAAAACAGCTGTGCTTGAACCAGCAGCTTGGTTCAGCACCATGGACAGCGCAGAGTTGCTGCGCGGGCTTGATTTCTTTATTTCTGTGGCAGCCTGCCGGGCCCTTGCAACACTACAGCACACTGCCTGGAGCTGGGAACCATTTACGATGTGCAACCCTTCTGCAATTCCATCACAAAATGCACCTTTCCAGCTTTGAGTCGGTTCTGCTTTTTTACCCCCCAGAGCTAAACCGTGATACACACTGAACTGCGTCCAAAAAAAACTCAAGACGGAACTGGACCACCAAAACGTGTGTAATGAAAAGACATGAAAGCATAGATAATAACACACAGTGTGTGTCTTTTGAAACCCACCCACTTGGCACCCTCAGGAACGTTCATCATCAATCAGATAAAAGGTTAAGATCTTAAATCTGCAATTACAGCAGTACAAAGGAGAGATCTCTGACAGAACAAGACATTAGTTCTGACACACCACTAGAGATTTGCCATCAAATAAAGCTGGATGAAACTGCAAATCAATGTGAATATCAGCGAGAGAGAAAAAACGAGAAGGCAAAAAGTACCTAAAGGGTAAAATAATGAATCTACAAGCGATAAAGTTCATGCTGGCAATTAAAGGCACAGTGATGCAGATTACCGGAAAGGTCATATATCAGGACTTTACAGCTGTCAGCGAGAGCACTTCAAATTAACATTAAGAGAGCAGATATCGAGCTCGTCAACATGCCTGACATTATTAGCACCCATTCCATTTCTATTCTCAGAAAAAAGGGTCTGATGTTGTCAGACAAACAATAGCCCCATTTCAACGTCACCTGTTACAACTTGTTCTTGTCTGTAATTTTGACATTAGAAAGCAATTACTGTGTTCGTAGTCTGGGATTTGACATGGTCTCCAAAATAAATTGCAATCATTTTTTTTTGTTCTAACATCAAACTGTATAATTCCTTCCTTATAATACACTGCTGAAAAACCGACCTGCCCATCACATTTGAAAATAGGCCAGCAGACATGAGGCAAAATGAGATGGACTGTGAAAATTAACATTTCTATAAGTGGTTCTTGGCTTGGATGTGTGGTTCTTGGAAAAAACCTTTAATTGATACACATTATGTGGAGGTTCTTTAAACTTTAACAAAGTTCTTCATACTTCTCATTTACAAAACACAAAAACACTGTTCTATAAAGAACTATCCAATAAAAAATGGTGCTCAAATTAACTATAAGTTGTTAAACATCTGACATTTAAGTTAAGCCTAAATTTTATTTGGTTTAATTTTGTGTTCTCCATAAAGTGTGTTGAGCTGTCCACTTGCTGTCCGCAGTTAGCTGATTTCATCTGTTTTGAAGGAAGCATTTCCCCCTCCTTGCTAGCCTTCACCATTTCAGCACTGGTAGCATTAGGTAATAGGAGGAGACCTAGCTAGTGGATTGGAACTGGCGACAGCTAAATTCAGGACAAAAAAAAGGACAATTTAAGCTGCTGACATAAATTTGACTAACAGACTCGACTGGTTGTGGTTCACAGACTTTAAACTACGGTAAAATCCCAAACTCAAAATTCAAGCTCAGTTCGATCCTCACTCCAGACACTGTCTATAAGGAGTTTCTGCCCATGTTCATGTGGGCTTTCTCCAGGTTCTCCAGAATCCCCCTGCTTTCCAAAAACAATTGGTTATTCCACATTGCCCCAAGGTGTGGATGTGGTACTCTTCGATGCACTGGCCCTCTCTCCAAGGGGTATTCCTGACTTGTGCCCAGTGATTTTGGGTAGGTTCTGGACCCACTGCAGTCCTGATGAAGCTGGAAGTTGAACTTGGCGCCTGGTAAAGTGCCTAAAGGAAAATTACAGCTTTTTTCAACCTATTCTTTATCTGCCGCATCTGCAGCATACGGTCGATTACCACAGACAATCATTTTGAAGCATTTCCCTGCCCTTAAAAAAGAACAGAAAACCAGTTGCCTCAAGCATCTGCCCACTGGCTTCTATTATGAGTGTGCTTTGTCAGTGAGTTTTCTATTTATTCTGGAGTACCAGAAAAACGCTGTCCGTGGTAATCGACCATGTGCTGCAGATGCTGCAGACAGGGATTATGTTGAAACACGTCGGAATGCACACACCTCCCAACCTCCTCCCTTGCCTATTGCAAAGAGTTACAGCAGCTAGAGGCCATATAAAAAATAAAAAAAAACTCCCCTAAATCTCATTTAGCCACTAAATGTTACTTACCAGTGCAGAACATCTTAAGGATTCATCCAAAGAATGGGCCTCGCCTGTAGCTTCTAACTTCTGACAAGTGGCCAGCACTAAATGATGTCACTCATGAGTGAACTTCCACCAACAGAATACAATACATGGCACCAGGGGATATTCCGCTACTGTATTTTCCAGCTTTTGCCACTAATATAAACAGATGAGCTGCCAGACCTCCGGGAGAGCGCTGCACATGAACGTCACAGGCAGATGAATAAATCATAATCAATCAATCTGCCAATCAATCAGGGGCGCCCATACGTGCATTCACCGCTCGGCGGAGCACAGATGCGGCGGCACTTAGGTGCACGGTGGCGTGTAATGTGTGTGTGTGGGAGAGAGTATGTGTGTGTAAGTGTGCAGGGGTGTCACGTCTGTAAACGCTGCAATGGTAAATTAGTCCCAATGGGAAGCCATCAGAAGATAGGTTTTACCCAGCAGGCATAACAATCCTTAAGTCAGCCGGCAGGTTGAACCGACCCTTGGCAAAATAGGAGAGAAAATTGGGGAAGTAAGTGTGTGTGTGTGTGTGTGTGTGTGTGTGTGTGCGTGCCTGTAAATAAGTCAATTGCTCTAATTTAAAGACATTTCTGAGGGTCACCTGTCACCTGCCTCATTAGAACTAATGTGTATCCACATTTCAGTTTAACCAAACTGGCATAAGCTGTTCCTTATGGGGCATGGGATTTAGTATAATTAAAGGGCTCATATCATGGACATTTTCCCAGTTTTGAAATTAACAAGGTTGGTTACATTTACATATACCAATTTATTTAGCCTACAGTAGTTTAGCCCCACCAATTCTGTCTATAATTGACCCCTACAATAGACAATGAACTGACTACTGGCGTGTAAAAGGGGTTGTTACTACAAACCCAAGAATAGCCCAGCCAGTTTGCATAGAAGTCCCTGTACATACTAAATACGCCTTAGCGTGTAATAAGCCCTAATAAGAGGTTAAAGAAGTGCTTTAATGCTTCAACTCTTTCTTGGGGACAGCACAGGGTATCCAGTCAAATCAGATCTTATATGCGTGAAAACTTAAAAAGGTACCAAAACAAAGATAGCCTGTTGAATTATAGCTGCATAACCACACCAAAACATCATGTTCAGGGGTGGGTGGAAATACAAGAAATATGAGATAAGATATGAAAGATATGAGGTCTATAAAAAATAAGCTACTTATTGTTCTGAGCCATAGCTATTAAAGTGTTCCTCAAAATTCATAGCGGATGCTATAAAATAGGCCCGAAATCTTGTCTTTTCTAAGTTGAAACGCACCAAAGACAATCATTCATTTCATTATAGATTGCTTTCTTTCTAGATAGCCCATCAATAATGAAGTCATGAGGGAAATTCAGATTACATGTCAACCACGATTTGAAACTAATGAGCTTCCAGCAGAAGACTGCATACTTTCTTGGGAGGTCTTAACACCAATAGTGTGTAAAAGACTGCATTACCCATAATCAGAACCTATATTTTCAGACTGTCAAATCTCTCAAATTGTACAATAAATGTTCTGAGCTTTAGTGTATGTTAACATAACTTGATTTTTCGATGAGCCCATTTAAATCTGGTCGTTTCATGCATCTTGAGTATCTGGATTGTATCTGGATAGGGCTTTTCCACACAAAATTTCAGGTGATGATCCCAAGGATTCAGACTTCTTCAGGGTGTAGTCTGAGATTCATTGCAGATGTTACACTTCAAACAAGTGTAAAGGCATGAGTGTAAAGTGTAAAGCTGAATTTGACAACCAACATCTCTTAATTGTGTGACACACCTGCCCTTTAATATGGGGAAGAGACCACCTCCTGGGCTGCTGCCACTTAAGATCTTAAGAAACTTGACTTCTAGCATTCAGTAGTTGAGTAGGCATGCTATTAAAATCTATGTTTCAGAGAGATTTATTGTCTAATCATGCTACACATGTACTGTACAAACTCATCTTAATATTGCAGTAGCACATGAGGGCTGCAATGGTGTTAGCATTTTACCCTGATATGTGGTGCAGCCCACTACAACATTTAGCTTCTAGACATAGTGACATTAAAAACACGTAGAATTCAGATTATTATGATTAGCTGCTCTGAGAGCAGTCAAATGTGTTCTCTGCCTTTGGAAAGCACTCCCATGAGTTTATCAGTCACTTCCTGTGTTAGTCAGTTAGCATTATCATCTGCAGCTGACCAGCATTACTTATTATTTATTTCTCATAGGAGGCTCACCCAAAGTTTTACTCGACTTAGCTTTCTAAGTGATGAAGATGTGAGTGTATTCTGGTGGGTGTTTATCTCCAGTTTGGTAGTCAGCTGAGGTAGTCCAGTTTGTTTTAAATGGGAGAAGGCGATGGAGAAAAGAGATTCTTCACTATCAACAACACCCTATTTTCCTGAAGTCGCATCATGTTTTACTGTTTCACCAGCTTGGACCAGGGCTTTCACGAGTGGGCAAGTTTATGAGTTTATGCAAGTATTGGGGGTGTAAATATAACAAGCCAAGGATGCTATGAAATAGGTTTTGGGTTTTGGAATTGGACTTCCATGTCCTGAACATCCATTATTCAGCTTTACCAAGGAAAATACAGTTTAAGCTAGAGATGGCTACAAATTCAAAATACCCAGAAACACACTGTGATGTGTTATCTTGCAATGGCAAATGTAATTTTTGGGGGTTCCAAACTTTGTTTTCATACTGAAATGTTACCTGTTAAAAAAAGTCAAGAGTTACTTAGTCATGCTGATTGACCAGAATACCAGCATTCAAAACACACTATATGTTGGTATAGTTATAGTATAGTTATTATATGGTAATATTACATGGCTTATCAAGCATGTGGTGAGCCCTGAAATGCACCTACTTGGGGGCAATTATCATAGTCTATACACAGAAACTGTTTCTGCAGACTGCTGATCTAGAATCAGCTTCTAATCTGCATGTGCTAGCATTCATTAGCATATCATATGGAAGTTTAAACTTGATTGTAGATCAGCACTCTCCCGAGAAGCAAGAAGCTGTATGTCAGGATGGGTATGGTTACTGTTACTGTGAATGAGGTTCCATGATGAATGTACCTTCCCCTAATGAGGTGGCGGTCAACCTTATCCGTTACTGACACATTCCTCAGCTTTATGAGCGATTATGCTACCCCTCCCCATTTATGCGGCTAAAAAAGAAGGCTCTTTCTCAAGGCCTCACATGATGAGAGGCCCATCCCTTTCCCTCCTTCACAGAGCATCATTTTGATTTGGCCTCATCATCGCCCTGTCGTGATGGAAGACCTGTATCGCTGGGATGTGCATAAGGAGAAGGTCAAGGAACAGATCAGGAAATACTTAGAATAACAGCACAGAGCCAGAGAGTTACCATACTGTAACTGGCATGGTGTGATGTGTACAGGCGCTAGGCAACTGTAATGTGTTCCAACACAGAACATGAAGCAAATTATGCAAAAAAGGAATATAATAATGAATCAGACAAGACATCAGAGGCGGACCAGCAGCGAAAAGCAGCCCGGGAATTTGCTGTTAAGCATTGGGGCTGTTGTGTGGATGTCCTCATTATTACCTGCAGACTGCTTTGGGGTGCTAGATATAGGTGGTATAATGGCAGGGAGGGGAAAAACTGTCCCTCATAAAGACAAGCCCACCTTTAAAGGGGCCCTAGAATATTAAACTTGCTAACAATAAGCTAGTATACGAAGCTCGCTAACATCATTTCGTGCTGAGAGGACACAACAAGAGGACAGCAGAACTATCTGGTATGATTTTAGAATTATATTGTTTATGTTACAGCATTAACACTAGACTATAATATGCGGGTTATGCAGCTTATTATTTTTCCCAAGCCTTTAATAAATAAAGAAAATCAGCATTTTTCACTCTGATGCAAAATAACAGGGTGGTAAATAGGCTTGTTTAAAGATATGAGCATTCTCAAATCTACTAATTACACATCAAACCCGTTTCCTAATCACAAATATAGTTCCTTTGTTACGGTGTGGTGTGGGGTTTGGACTCAAGTGCAGTTAAACTTTGTTTTATTATTATTAAATGAAACTACCCCTTATCTTATGGTGTGTGCTTGGTGACCGTTGGGCTTGAACTCCCAACCCTGGTAATGGAAAGTGTATTTCCGCTGCACCACCACAGCTGTGAGAGGTGGCAGTATAAACACTGATCATAAGCAACATAGAAAACGGCGGGAAAACAAACAAAGGAAAAAACAGAAGTGATGTTTACTCAAACTAAAGACAACAACTCAAATGCTTTTCTCTTTTCACTTCAGCATCTCTTCACTGTTCACAACTTAAACCGTTTTCTCTTTTAACTTCAGCTTTTCGCTGTTCACAACTTAAACCCACTGTTACCGTCCACCCCTCTACAAAGGTGCGACGGGGAAGTGTGTTTGGCTGGGTGTATTTATACCGTGCCACACAGGTGGGTCTGGTCAGCGTTGATTACCGCTGGGGATTCTGGGGATTGGAGTTCTTTCCAACCCCACCAGCTTTCATACTTTGCTGGCCGGGTACCCTGCTGGTGGCTGACGGTACATGCTGCCTGCTCACATCCTTATGTTATTTCTGATACTGTGTGACATACTGTTATCTGCAAAAATTGACAGACGTAGCCCAAAGCCTGACATAAGCAAGTCTGTCTGAGATGACTCAACGAACCAACAAGGTTTGAGGGGCTGCATATAGGCTATTAAATGGCAGGGAGGTAAAAAAAAACTGTCCATTATAAAGACAAGGGACCTTTAAAGGGGCCCTAGAACATTATTTACCTTGGCATTGTTGAATAATGTTGCTGAGAGTTGGGTAGATAAACCTGACATACTGTGAACCTCTAATGCTGTTGTGAAAATCTAGCATAACCATAACAGAGCTATAAAATGAGCCAGAATATGTAATGGAATATGACGCCTTGATTTGTTATATTTATGATATTTACATAAACCTCGCCCACTAGCCAAGACCCTTGCCAAAGCTTGTGCAACAGTAAAACGAGAGAAAATGGAGTTGCTGATACTGGAGAGCAGCTCATCAACTCCACTCTGCTCTGCTAGTTATGGGAATTTAGGCTGCTCTGTGAACCTGGCCTTCAGAACGCTGCTTTTCCCGGGCCAGTGCCCACAGAATGGAAGCTCAAACTCATCAAACAAGGATCCACACAAGGCTAAAAGCTAACGCTAGCTGACACTAGCCTCTACTACCTCTTCTCTCCATTTTGTGCTTCATCAAAAACGAACTGGAGTACTTCAGCTGAACCAATCTGGAATTAAACACACATCAGAAGGGATGTGTGGCTTTAAAAAAACTTTGAGAAAAACAAGTTTAGCCTAGTGGGGCAAGGCTAAAAGCTAACCAGCTATAATCTCTTCAGCTTGCTAACAGCATATTACATTGAGAGGACACAATGAGAGGACAGCAAAACGATCTGGTATAAATCTGGAATAATTATATTGCTTATTCTACACCATTACAGCTGCTATAAAATGCAGGTTTTGCGAGTCCTCCATAAATGGAAAACCACTGTTTTGCATTCTGCAGCAAAATTACAGGATGGCAATTAGGCTTGTTTAATGACATCTAAGCATTTTCACCCCAACCAAAATCACATGCTTACTATTTAAACATCATAAACTCATAAAACACCTTCTTTGGCATGTTTATCTAATCTCAAATACAACTTCCCTACGTTATTTCAGATGCTGTTTGACATACTGTTATCGGCGAAAATGGACAGAAGTAGCCTAAAGCCTGAATTTTGACTTTTGATGATGGATAACAGCATCCTACTGTCAAAAACCACATAAGCAAGTCTGTCTGAGATGACTCAAGCAACCGACATGGTTTGAGGTGAGCGTGTGATGATTTAGACATGCTGTTTGCAGGACGCCAGCCTGGCTAGAAGCTCCCAAGCCTTGTTAGCTGCATTAGAGTCACAGCTCCAGCACCAAACTACAGAAGCAAACTTTGGTGCGGGCTGATCACAGTCAAGATGTAATCAAACAGACTCCACAGCGCATCTCAGCCGGCCTTGTGTGTAGAAACAGGGCATTAGCATACTGCGCATGTAGCATGCAGGCAGTGGGCCACCTCAGGTGATCGTTATCTTCACCAGATGCAACAAAACCAACCAGTGAAAGAGGACATGCGCGGGGCTAATAGTGCACTTGCACTGAAGTGACTTCTAGACGCACTTTAATGGAGCATGAGGCCCGTCATTACTCCTGAATAATTCTCTGCCTGCATGAAAAATGCATACGCTGTGCAGCCGGCACAGCGCCCGATCATGGCCGTCTTTGAGTCAACGGCGCAGTGCACACAGCCCGAAGGCCCACTGCTCTCCAACTAGCCGTCCTCGCCTGTGTCTGAGGCGACACTCGCACAGTAGTGCGAACTTCCCGAAACCTGTGTAAGAAGCGGCCTAGTGATTCTGCTTGACAGTTTCGCTTCGTTCTGTGACTCGGCGCTTTTTAAACCATGGTGGAACCTCATCTGCTCTCTCTTCCCTCGCTCTCTCGCTCACTCACTCACTCACTCAGGCTCAAGGGCGCACGTTTGCCGGCGTTTATTCTGCTGTGTTGCCTCCTCGTCGCCATATCAAAAGGAAGCGAGCGGAATGAAATGGGCTTTCTCAGGCATACACCCACACACACCAAGGTGACACGCGCGCACATACACAGACACAAGGGTGTTGCGTAAGATCCGCCGTTCGGTGCGTAGACTAAATGAGCCCCCTCCCTCTCAAAGTGGTGTATCAACTGCAAAATTACTTTCCGCATTCAGCAAAAAGGACTCCCGGCGAAACCGAACATCCGTCATTTCAGACGTTTTCAGAACCGTGCAGAGGCGGGCAGCTCCTTTTCAGACATCTGACGACGCTCAACGGCCTTCTGACCTTGAAGGACACTTTTATAAAATCTGCTCAGCTAAGTCATGTTCTAAACAGCTTGAGGACATGCTAGTTATTTAGTCACAAACACTGTATTGACAAAAGTATTGGGACATCCGCTCATTCATTGTTTGGTCTGAAATCGAGACTATTAAAAAGAGCTTATCCTGCTTTTGTTGGGGTAACTGTCTCTACTGTCCAAGGAAGGAAGGAAAGGCGCTCTACTAGATTTTTGGAGGAGCACTGCTGTGAGGATTTGAATGATATGCATGCCGCGACAAGAGTGTTAGTGAGGTCAAGATGTTGGATGATCACCACCCCACCTCATCCTCAACTCCCCAACTCATCCTAGAAGTATTGGATGGAGCACCAAGCATCATCCAGTGAACACAGTTCTACTGCTCCACAATTAGGACATGCCCTGAGTAAACCCTCTTTTTCGGTGCAATAAATGGCAATAGAGAAATCTTCTGATGTAACCATTGATCTACAGGTTAATAAATACTGATGTGGTATTCAGCTTCCTAGCAGCAACCTTAGCTATCTGTCTTTTTTCTTCATATCCCTCCTACCTTCAAATAGATCATCGGAAGAGGGTTTTAAAACTGGAAACCTTCACCATTGAGACAATTGTGGCATTACTATCAAAGGCAAGTAGGCATGTTTACAACCGATAGTGAGGAAAAAGTGAGGAGTGTCCCTTTAACCCTCTAAACCCTAAAGGCCCAACACCTCAATTCCTTGACAACAGCATACAGTAAGTCACATATAGTTTAATAGCAGTTACAGAATACTTTAAAGTAGCTAAAATAATATACATTATTAATATATCATTAATTATATTATTACATTTAGATTTTGTGTACATATATATATATATCAAATAGTTGCTGAGTAATAGTCTTAAATCTTTTAAAATTAAAACAAAAAAAAAGCCCAGGTTTCAAGGCGTTCAGTCGTATCTTGCATTACTGTGGCTTTTCTTTGTTCTCACTGCTCAAAACTGAGCGCAAGTTTAAGCCACTTTCCAAGGTCACTTAAATAAGCGGTTGAGAACTGTAGGACTGTGAGTCATTCCGGGGCTGACTTCGAGTTTCATTGATGAGTAATGGGAAGCCTTAAGGAAATGTCAGACCGGGGATGTTTAAGGTGATCAATGATCTGAGCCTTCAGGAAGATCTTAAAGGGCTGGTCTGATCAAGCTAATGGAGCTAACAAGGACTTAGTGCCATTTTTTATTCATCACTAAGTAACGTTAGTCTTTTTTGACCAGATTCTTTGAGGCGAAGGCATGGTCCTCTGGAGAGCTGAATAACAGAACTGTGCATGGGAAGAGGAACTCATTCATGAAGCATAAGTTCAAGGAGAATTTACTGACACAAATAAGGAACTGACTTCTAGTTCTGAATGCCAGCACTTGTCAAATGCAGTGATGTTGGATCTTAAAAGACACGTCTCGGATTCCAAATGAATGTTTGTTAGTTTTGGAAGAATAAAGTTGCCTTTTTTTCCTCAACACTCTGTTTTCCTCAAATCCTCTGAAAGCTCAAGACCACTTTACATGGCGCTGGATAAAATCGCTGGAATTTTTATATAGTTATTTGCTGGGTTGATTAATTCATTTTCTATATGGTGGAAAGACTTTTGTTTATGTTTCAGAAATGGTTCTAGGGCTCAGAGTGGCTCAGCAGTCTAATGCGATACCACTTTGCCATCAGCAACCGCAGTCTGAGTGAGCACAACTGGCCATGATCTCTCTAGGTAGATGGCGCTCTCTTCCCTTATCACTCTTAAGCCATGTTGGCAGGCACAGGCATCTGTTAGCTGGTGTGGTGGTACTGGAAACGCAGCATTTTCCTCCTTACCCTCCTAGTGTTAAGAGCATTGCTAGTGCTAGGGGGATTATGAATGGGTGGGCTAATTGGCAGTACCAAATTAGGAGAAAGAAAGGCTTCCACTACTATTACAAAAAACTATTTTCAATATTATTTAAAACTTATTTTGCTAGTTTATAAAGCAGTTGTCACATTCAGCCTCTGCTCCTTTCCTGTACCTAGTGTTTCAACTTAGCTCCGCCCCTTTATCTCCCTCCTGTCTAGTTTGTGGCTCTCCTCATTACTTGCACATGTTTCTTGTCTGTGTTTAGAGTATTTAGAACACTGTGATGGTTCATCTTTAGTGTAACGCTTGTCCATCGGGAGAGGTACACTGTCTGACTGTAGGGGGAGCCCAGGAGCAAGAAATACCGTTTCCCATATAATGCTGCTTTAAAGAATCAAGTGACGATTGCATGACAAGCTGACTGCTGGCTGCTGTGTTGTTTTAACTGATCGACTTTATTTGTTGTGAGGAGGAAAGTGTGAACGTCGGATTTTCCCCCATGTCTCTGATTGCCTGTTTGAGCAGCCCCACGTCTCTTAACTCAGGTGAGGCTTCACTAGCGCAACAAATGGCTGTTCAATTGCTTTTCATCCTCTTTTTCCCCTCAGCATCATTAAAAACGGAGTGGCACGCTCAGCCACTGCCGTGATAACGATGTATGACCTTGTTAATATCAAGTCTGCTAATCCAGTGAGAGGTGGCGCAGGAGGAGGAGGAGAAGTCCTTGCCGGGTTTCAGTATTCCACTCATTAAGGCTCCATATACTGACATAACTCTGTTCAAGGTGAAATTGCTGGTGGACTTTTTTCATTAGCTCTTATTAGGCCATATTAATGTCTGGATGCGGACATGGCTGGGTCAGAATTTAGATACAAGCATTTATTTCTTAGCAGTGTATTATTAAATGGTTTTTTGTGTGTGTATGGGAGTCTAGATGCCTTCCTGAGTGGGCCAATTCTCTACCAATTAGAGACCCCACAGACCCCTGAATAATGTCATTAAACATATCCTCCAGCTTTTATTCCTGGGGCCTGTTTTACTAAAGCTAACAAATCAGCCTTTTCTGCATTTGGATTGGCCTATATCCTTAAATAAAGCAGGCAGAGCCTGCACACTGTGCTAAATGCTCCCAAAATAATTTATTTGCCAGTAAGGACGGCCTATTATTACAGCTAAAGCTGGCATATTCCTCAGCTTTTTTTTAACAGTGATGGAGTGAATGACACATCTGGAACCAACCAGTTCTATTTGCATTAAAGAAGAAAAAAAACATTAAGCTAATAAAGTATATTAAGCTTATATGAACTTTTATATAAAGCTGATTAAGCTTACACATGGTTTACATATTGGCCATATTGTATAGTATTGCCTAAGCCAGCAGTAAGACTGTGTACTACTTATTTTGTATAATTAAATTGAGTAATAAATCATTATAATAATTAATCATTAAGTCAATAAATAATTTAATTAAGAAATTGTGACTGCCCCAAGCTCCAAGGGCACACAGTGTCATTACTGTGAAGCACCATTGTGAGTGTCAATACCTTTTTGGTAAAAGAGCTTTGAATGTCTTGTTCTTTACACTTCAGTGGCCAAAATGGTTATTTTATGGCATTGCTCAAAGAACCCTTTGTAGCAGCTTTATTAATTTTAGTGTAGACAGTTATGGCCACTGTGTATTTTGTTTTTTTTTAGAGAGAATTGGTTTAAGGGATCAGAATCAATGATGTGATAACATAATCAGTATGTTTTTTATTCCTTAGCCAGAAGGGAATATTGAGTGTAATTCATGGCAGATTCAGATTCATGGCATGCAGTGTTTTCCTTTTTCCTTCTGAGACATATCATTGAATCTGCCTGTGGCATCTTTGTGCCAGCATTTAGCCTGAGTTTCCTTGCTAAATCTGATATCCAGCTTTAATGCTTTTCTATTATACACATAAATGCTATCAGAGCTACAAAATGTCTTGTGTACATAGCAATGCTAGACTTAAAGGTGCCATATAATGCATCCATTGAGTATTGTTTAGTTTGGTGTATGAATAGTAAGTATGCGAGGAAAATATGCTCAGATGCAGTTTAACAAGCCTGTTTACCACCCTGTTATTTTGCCTCAGAATGAAACATGTTGGGTTTCCTTTCATGGGGAGGGCTCTTGATTCTAAAAGTATGAGCAAATGAGCTCTGAGCTCATTAACTAGTTTACGTTACTGTAAAGAGCATTTAGCTTTTAGAACTGTACCAAAAACATTGTAAACATTTTTGTGATTATTCCAGAGACTTCAGTGTTCTCTCATGTCCTGTCGGCTTGGTATGCTGTTAGCTGCTAGCCTAGCTTCATCTGATCAGCTAGGGTTAGCTTCCAGTCTATTCCACTAAACCAGCCATTGTGTTTAGTCTTGAAACAGTTTGGCAACTGGGTTCATATACATTTTGGAGAATTAAACATAAGGAGTCGGGACATTTACAAAACAGTTTGGGGGTTTGGAATTGGCTCACAGCAGTGTTTCACAGGTTGTCAGTTCCATATACTGAACTCTCCTTATTCAACTGCAAAAGTGTAATGCAATCTGACGTTCTAGGTCACCTTTAAGGGGTGTCTCAGCAGTGATCATTGTTCATTCCTAAACAGGGGTGGTCATAATATTCTGGTATGTCTGTCTATAAACTGTGTTTAAAATGCTGACATCCTAAATGGTCATCAAAGGAATAAAAATGAAATACAAGAAAAATGTGTATTACAATCAACAGTTAGGAACCTTTAGATGTGAAAATTACAAGGTTTTGCTTAAATTGGGCCAAATGCTAAAATCCATTTCACTGAATCTATAAGACTGGACCGGGTAACTGGACTTAGCTCCTCCGACACTAAGATCAAAGACAGTTTGTCTATTAGCCAATTGTTAGTGCCCTTCCTACTGGATAATGAGGAATGAACTCAATAGTAATTAGATTTTGAACTCCGCAGCTCTCGGATGCCTAACTAAACAGAAATGTCTATATTAACAAAGTTTACCTCACCCTGAATTCATTGGTGTAAAGCATTTTTGTGTTTTTATTATTATTATTATTATTATTATTATTATTATGCAAAACAGAAAAACTGTCTCTGTTCCAGTTAGTAAGACTTCTTCTCTGCACCTGATTCCATAGTGACATATCGACAGTGAGCAAATCACCTTGTTCAGCACCCGCCCTTGACACTTGTCAATACACATTGCTTCTCAAGGGCAATGTGGCTTGACCCGCTGATCACCTAGAGGGTTTTCTTTTACAAAGCATTTCCAACTGTGGCTTTTCATTAGAGTCAACTGAACCTCCCTAGCATCTACAGATGGCTAGAGTGGCTTCAATCATAATCAAGCAAAGGTATTGTTGAGAGAATAAAAAAGTACAGATACACAAACAAAGAAAACAACACATTAATAAATAAAGTGTTCTTTAGAGTGTTATAATCACTTAAGAACCTTCCAAAAATGTTTGTTTAAGACTAATACAAAATTATTGTTCACAAACTAATAAAAAACAAAAAGTGGAATATAATTTAGACACTGGTAGTGCTATATTGTTGTTCTGGTTAAACAGACAGTAATAAGTGTTTGCCAAGCCGAAATACGTATTTTCACCTGGAAGAAAATACAGTGCATCCAACAAGGCAGCCTTGTGCAGCTTTTATATTAGGGTTGCCTGATCTTTGTCCTGGAAATCTATCACTGGTCCAAAAGGACTTCATTGCTTGAACCAGGTGTGTCAGATGAGACTTTGAGCTAAACTCAGCACATTGGTAGATAGACAGGACCAGGACTGTGAACTCCTGTTTTATATATAAACACAATATGTGTTTAATTAGATTTTATGATATGGACAGTCAAGCACATGACTTAACTCCTCTGGTTAAATGGATCCACAACCACAATTTGGAGAAGGGGTCGTTAGCAAGAAGATTCATGTGATAGGGAAAACAAAACATCTTTTAAATTGAAAAAACTTACATGATTTCTACCTAGAATCCTGCCAAACAACAACCATCCTAAAAGCCTTGTTTTTAAGACTGTGTGCAGAGTTCTTAAAACAGCAGGAGAACTTCCAGAGTCTGTCAGAAGCCTGGAATCATTTTGGTCTATAGTAAAATGTTAATGTGAGAGGAGATGGGAGAGGTGCTGGACCAACAAAACAGAATGAAATCACAAAAAACACAAAGAGACAATGAACAACTGAATGTCTGAAGTAGCTAAGGTTAGCCTTAGCAAAAAGTTCATCATTTTTTACACAAATATACTTAAATGAAAAAGTAGAATTTTAAAAGAGTTCAAATACAAACTTTTATCACTGACCTCAGCAATAATTCCTCCTGTAATAATTACTAATTTTGCATTAGTTTCTAATTTAGTACAACGATTTGTATTATAAAAGTCCATGTACAAATGCACAATTTCAACTTTTTTAGAATTTCTTAGTATCTGGTTTGCGTGTCCATTTTGCTTTAATTACAGAGGGCACTCAAGCTGCTTGGACACAAACAGATTTTTGCAAAAGCTTCTGACCAGCAGATCAGAGCAACGTCTGAACATGAGCTTCAACAAAACAGATCTAACGGAACTAAAGGAATTCTTTATATGATCAGTGCCATATATTAGCTTAGATTTTAATATGTACATAGAAGTAGTAGTCTTAAATATAATATCTTCATTGTACATCTCATAACTTTTCTAAAACTTCTAAAATCCAAATTCTAAAATGTTCTATAATTGAAATTCCAAATGTTCAGGTTGCTCCCAGGTTTCTGGACCCAGATTTGCAGTTGGGTTAACGAGACCAGCCCCACATGGCCATGCTATCTGGGTAAACAATTATTATTTTTTCAATGTTACCATTGTTTTGCCTCTCTTTATCCCTAATGTTACTGTAACTTCCAAAATACAGTATCATCCCTAAAACTGAGTAATTAAGTAGTTATTTGATGTAAATATAGGAAGAATTTGATTTTGGTTGGGGTGAAAAACACTATTCTAAAACTTTCTATAATTGAAACAATTCCAATTTTTTAAGTTTGCTCTCAGACTTCTGAACCCCACTGCACATGTGACGTAAAGAATAGAAGTAGATACTACCCACCCTGGCCCGTAGTTCATAAAAGCCGCAAAATATAGACCAAGTGATGCTTTTTTCATGTCTACAGAACTGCACATGCACAAGTGTTTGCTAGGTTGTGTGCATGCTAGTCTTGGCACTAATGCTATAATAAAAAATCCCTTCAATAATAGAAGCAGGGAAAAAGCAAGGAGTAATCTGAATTACTGTAGCATGCATGGAGGTTTCAACATGGCTTATATAGAGCATCCCATCGCCGTTATTTCCTAAAGCCTATTTTCCAGCAATAAAAAATAATCTTTCTTTCTCTTGCTTTGTAATAGGCGGGAAATGGCACTAAGCTATTGAACCATCGGCTTCTACTGTAACCGGAGACAAACTGTTTCCCTACACAGCCTCGGGCGTTCCTCTGATCAGGCACAGGGATAATCGGCGAGGTCCCCGCGAGGCAGGGTTGGCTGGTAATTGCTGATTTCTGATCCTGCAAATTGAAGCCAGTGACGGAGAGTGGCTCCTATCGCATCTACGTCGGAGAAGTATACTTCAGCATAACAGACTGTGAAATGGAGATGGCCTCGTCCAAGATCCGTGCAGAGCCTTAGACTTGAGGGCTTGTAAACGGCCATGACGGATGCAGCACTGATTGCGTAATTTACTCTCCTCCAGCTCTGGCCCATCATTTATGAAGATAATGATAAACGTGCTTTTGTTCACGGTCTTGGAGTTATGCAATCTTTTTTTTTGAAGAAGCATTTTTGTAAATGAGCTGTGTGAGTGGGGGAGAACCCATTTAAAGCTGAAATCACCTCCAGAACCTAGAGCTAGTTCATGAAGTAAGTAACCCTATTTTAGCTGGGAGCTGATTTCGGGTGGTCTTAGCTGGTCTTTGATGGTCAAAGTGGTTAAAAAGCTGGTCATCCTGGAGAAAAAATACCCTATGCTGGTAAGCGTAGTGTTTGTTACATTCGATTTTGGTCATGCTTGGTGATGCTGGTTATGCTGGTCAGCCAGCCTGGTCATGCTGGTCCACCAGCATGGTCATACTGGTCAACAAGCATAGTCAAGCATGATCATACTGCCTGTTCAGCTTGGTTAGGTTCATCATGCTAACCCATGACACTCAAGCAAAAACATGCTCCTAGCTGGTCCAGAGCTAACTTGGTCAACCAGCTTAAGCTGGCTGTGCTGGATGTTTTGCAGATTCTTCCAAACATGGGTGGCGTGAGGTGAACGACATACTCCATCCAACCCATTCCTTTATATGAGCCTTTTAAAGCATAGTTTACGTTCCAGTTTTCAGCTAAATGAATTCCCCTCCACTGGAATTAGATAAATTTACTTTGTTTTCAAGCTCATTTTTCCCCACTGTATAAAACATTAGGCCTACTAGAGCAACCTAGATGTATTGTGTATTAGGTGGGGAATTATAATTACATTACTACGAGCACTGATCTCATGCAAAATGCATATAAATTCATTTTTTTTACCCTTTCCCATCTCATCCCAGAGATTGCTAAGCAGCGACGTAAAAAAAATATATTTCTTCTTTTCAGAAAAAGAGGAGCTCAGAGATTGCATTTTGTTTGGCAAGAGTTCCCTGTCATGCGGCGTTATTAAAATGACCTCCAGGGATCGGATGACTGATTGAGTTTGTAAGCCCGAGACAGACCCCTTTGCATTTTGTGAGTAACCCAATTTCAGTGCATCTGCCGGGCCACTGAAAAAAGTTGCCTCGCTCGGCTCATGTCATCCCTAAGATTCCCCATAAATCACTGCTGCCGTTTCATCCCCATGGCGGAAAGTGATAGGGTGAAAATATCCGCCCTTTTGTCCTACATAGCGGTCCTGTCAGCTGTGTGCCCTCTGAGCTGTGTGTTAGCGTATAATTGCAGTGTCAGGGGCCCCATGATTCATTTACATCATCTGTTTGGGAATTGCGCTAATGACTCTTTTAATTTCATCAAATGTGTTTTTCTTTAATCAGGAAATTTATCTAAAACAAGGTAAGATGCAGAAAAGCAGCAGCTGATGTTGCAAAGTAGCACGCTAAGCAATGAGCAATCGTAAAAAATTTAGCTGAGCTAAGAGCTAAACATGCTAATAGCTCACTATTTCTTATGAATTACTACAACACAAGCATATTTACTGTTTCTATGATGCTGTAAATATTCTGGAAGATGTAGATGCCGAAAAGAAAGTTGATTTCCCTGCTAAAATAAATCCAGCTTAAGACCAGTTTTTGCTGGTAGCTGGTTTTGGATGGCCTAAGGTGGTTGAAGCTGGTCATCCAGGAGAAAACATACCCTCTTGACCAGCATAGTGTAAGTTGCATTTGGTTTTGGTCATGCTTAGTCAAGCTGGTCATGCTGGTCAACTAGGCCATTGTGGTGTTACGGTGTGGTGTGGGGTTTGGACTCAAGTGCAGTCAAACTTTGTTTTATTATTATTAAATGAAACTACTCCTCTTGTGTGTGCATTGTGACTGTTGGGCTTGAACTCCCAACCCTGGTAATGGGAGCCCAGTGTATTTCCACTGTGCCACCATGGCTGTGAGGGGTGGCAGTATAAACACTGATCTTAAGAAACACAGAAAACGGCGAGAAAACAAACAAAGGAAAAACCAGGAGTGATGTTAACTCAAACTAAAGACAACTCAAATGCTTTTTTTTTTGCTCTTTTCTGTTCACAACAAAAACCCACTGTTACCATTCGCCCCTCTACAAAGGTGCGACGGGGAAGTGTGTTTGGCTGGGTGTATTTATACTGTGCCACACAGGTGGGTCTGGTCAGCGTTGATTACCGCTGGGGATTCTGGGGCTTGGAGTTCTTTGCTCCAACCCCACCAGCTTTCATACTGCATATATTCTGGGGCAGTGGAGGCTCAGTGGTTAAAGCGCCAGGATATCGATAACAGGGTTGTGGGTTCAATTCCCGGGCTCGGCAAGCTCCCACTGTTGGGCCCTTGAGCAAGGCCCTTCACCCTCTCTGCTCCCCGGGCGCTGGAGTTGGCTGCCCACCGCTCTGTGTGTGTGTGTGTACTCACTGCCCCTAACACATGTGTGTGTGTGAGTGTGTGTTCACTACCAGATGGGTTAAATGCGGAGGACACATTTCGCTGTACACTGTACAGTGACAAATACGTGCACCTTTACCTTTATTTGCTGGCCGGGCCCCCTGCTGGTGGCTGACGGTACATGCTGCCTGCTCACATGTGGTCAACCAGCTTGATCGTACTGCTTGTCTAGCTATCTGTAAACCTGTAAACCTGTATGCCTAACCAGCTTTACCAGCATGAGCTGGTCCTCTGCACCCAGTCACTCACACCTAGGGGCAATTTAGCATAGCCAGTTCAATTCTTACATGGGTTTTTCTTTTGAATGAGGAGACAACCAGCTTAGCTCTAGGTTGACAACCAGTATAATAAGGCTTGACCAAGCTGGTTGACCAGCATCATCAGCATCATCAGCTTTACCAAGCCCTCTTAAACCCTGATTTTTCTGTTACTGAGGGTTTGTAAAAAAAAAAAAAACATTGTTGCTTGTGACAGTGATGCCAGCTTTAGCTTTAAGCAGGTCCAGAGATACCCTCACACCAGATAAGAGCATCTGTGCTAGCTTAGGCCGATTTAGCATTAGCTTTTAGTCTCTCCAGAGTCACCCTCACACCAGATAACTGCATCAGGGCTTGCTTCGGTCTTACATGTGAGGTTCATAATATATCACGCCCATGTCCCAGACTCACACTGTTCAGCTATGGCAAGCTAAATGCAGTTTTTCATTCTAGGGTGCCTTTAAGATGAACAACGAATGGATTTTAGCGCTTGAATACGTTCTGCATATTACTTCACTTTTTTCCACAGCTTGGCGAAAGTCCAAGAAAAATTACATTGTGTGTGAAAGCATTCAGAGTTTTGATGTGAGAAAGAAAAGCATCCAAACATTCAGCAAATGTTTGTGTTTTATTTTTTTTTTTTCACATTACGTTTGGTGTATAACAGTCCTAATGGTGAACACTGATGCTGAAATAGTCTATATGAGCATTGCAAAGGCAAATATTAATGCCTGTCTGCCTCCTGTCGGCACTTGCATTGGTAGGGCCTGAGCCTGCTGGCCCTCACATCCAAATGAGAAAACTAACCTGCGTCATTGACCATCAACGCTAACAAACGCAGACAGAAACTTGCCTCTGGTGACTCATTTACCTGAAAAAACGTGCCATCAATGAACTAACTGTCTGGTCTGTTGGAGACACTTTAGAAAACGCTGGCAGATTGATAATATACATCTTCAACAACAGGAAAAATAAACCAACTGGACAAACGGGCCTCAAATGCAGGTTAAAGGAATACTTCAGCATTTTTCAGCCTAATCTCTATCTGCCTCATATGTAGCATAAGGTTGATTACCACATAAAATGATTTCGCTGAGCTTAGAAAAGGGGTATTGGCTCAAAACAGTTTTGGCCTGACCAATTCTCTGTTCCTCAAATGAGCACAGTGCTAATATTTTCCCTGGCAATCATGTACATGCTAAAAATGCAATAGATACAGACAGGGTTGAAAAAAGCTAGACTAAAATGGATTAATTTATATTATTTAAATAACATTTCATTTAATCAATGAAATCATGCCTTTTGTCATGATTTGTAATTACATTTTATGGTCTAATGTGAAGACTTTCCTGATAACATGTGCCCATATGGGGTCTGTATGGGTAGCCCAACTGGGAACCAGAATGTTTTGTCCATAGGTTCCATGTTGGCCCCACATCTGGATGCCCACCAGAGCAGGGCACCAGTGATAGAACCTAGAGGAGTTAAACATGGGCTCACTTGGGTTGTACACTGCACGTGGGCCTAGATGGGACCTATGTGAGTTTAGGGTGGGCTGTAACCTATTTAGAGCTCATGCCCAATCTTCCTTGCCCAGTTTAGCTCTGCATGTTAATGCTGAAGGTATAAGCAGTTTCTTTGTCCTTAGTTCTAATGCTTTTCGAATTAGGCATAATACAGAGCAGCCAATCAGAATGGAGATTCATGTATATCAGCAATGAAGACAGTAGCAAAACAACAACCTGTTTAAGGGATTAGGAGATGTTGGAAACTAAGATGATTTACGTCTGAACGATGTCAGGTTCTGTTAGTGGCGTTGTCCATACCAATATGATTGTCTATATAATGCATTATGGGTCAGAAAAAAAAAAAAAAAAAAAAAAAAAAAAAAAAAATATATATATATATATATATATATATATATATATATATATATATATATATATATATATAATTTAATAATTATTTAATAATTAATTAATAATAAATAATGGTGGACATGTGTGCAGTGTTTAGGCATCAGTAGATGACTGTTAATGCATGTTTGAGCTGCTAAGAAAAGAACAAAAACAGTCAAAACAATATATATATATTGTTTTGACTGTTTTTGTTCTTTTCTTAGCAGCTCAGACATGCATTAACAGTCATCTACTGATGCCTAAACACTGCACACATGTCCACCATCATCTAGGGGGCAAAGTTGGCCACGCTCAGCTGCAATTGCAGCTTAAGAGGCAAGACAGAGCTACATCTGTTCTGATTTCATGCAACTTGAAGTGAAATAATTATCTCTCATCTCTATTCAAAAATGAGAGCCCTAAAAGAGAGAGAGATAGAGAGAAAGAGAGATAAAGAAAGACAGAAACCGAGAAAGGAAAGTTTCCCGTTACATTTATCTTTTTGCTGGTGTTGGTTACTCATGTTCACGTAATTGACTGACATTAGTCAAATGTGTTGGTAATGGGATAGCAGGGGAAAAGTAAAACACTTAGAGGAACGAGCGTATTAGAGAGACACAGCTGCCTAACCAGCTGCTAAGAGCTTACGCTGTATTACCGTTTCTCTAGGCCAACTGGGTCACTGCTGCCACCGCAAATATGGGCCGCACTTAACCTAATGTTGGGGGATATAGTCCGTCCAGCTTTGCTCCGAGATCAGCTTTTAACGGCAGCTCCGGCCTTGCCCGAGGAGTTCCAGTTGTGGGAAAACGTTTCCAGATCAGCGAGAAATAGGGTGAATTAACCTCGCTGACTTTAATCTAATAAAGCCAGAGTTTGAGAGGGATCATCGTGCTGATTGTGTTGTACTGCGGCGCTCTCCCATGAACAGTGTTGTGAGAGCACAGCTAGCCATTAAGAGGGAATTAGATTGCAGCTCTGCTCTCGCTGTGAATGAGGACTAATGCTCCAAATTTGACAAATGGTGGAGGAACGCCGGAAAGTGTCCCTGTAGGCACTGACACAACATAAGTGAAATGAGTTTCAGTGCAGGAGACTGAACTGGCACCTTGCTGGCTTTACCATTGTGGTTTATAAGTTGCGTCAAGCATTATTTGACAGGTTTGAGTTTTTCTGCTAGTTAGTAGGACTGATTTTCTCCTTGTCAGCTATAGCAAATCAGTAGCATTCGGCCTACATTTCAGCCTATGTAAAATGTAATGACTTAGCTACACAGATCATCCAGATACATCATCCCTCACATTTACATTTCTGCCATTATGCTGACTCTCTTATCCAGTGCGACTTAGAGTTCGAATCATGTTACACAGGGAGGAGAATGTAGTGTTAGGAGTCTTGCCCAAGAACTCTTATTGGCGTAGTGTGATGTACTTGTCTAGCCAAGGAATCAACCCCAAAATGGGGCAAGGTGAAGTGTCAGAATTTACTTGTGTTTCTTTCATTACTTAGTAAAGTAAATTCCAAAAAAGTAAACGGACACAGTGGCTGTGACCCAAATGGATTGCTGTTTGCATTTTTGGGTGCAAAAACTGTGGATTGGGAAAACTATTATAGAACAGTCATTGGGAAAGAGCATGCTAGTACTTTAAATGGTGAGAACATTCCAGATTATCTCAGCAATCACACACAGATATGCCAGACCACCCCAGTGTTCCCATTTGTTCACCATTCAGTGGTTCTCAAGGACCTCCAGAAAGTTCACACTTGTGATCTGTATGTGGTTGGAGAAGTCAGAGCTGAAACGTGCACTATCTGGGAGTCCCTGAGGCCCAGGCTAAACATCAAAAACCTCCCATGTTTATCCTTTATGGCCATGCGTACAAGCCCAGTTTTTCCAGTGGTGTTCTTCAGAGATACAGTATTTATTTCACTGCATAGCCTTCGCCTCCCCGCGCTCTGCTGCGGGACAATGCTAGGCTGTCTTTATAACTCGGTGGAGTGGTGGTATAATTTGCTGCTGCGGTACATTTCCTCCTGCAGTGTCTGCTCTTGGATGCAGACTGAATCTCGGAGAGTGTGATAAACTGCTGCTTCTTCATGTCAGTGTTTGGGCCCCGTCATTCATCAAACAGCCTCTTCCCTGTCCGCTACCCGCCAACTTCAGATTACATCAGTAACCATGGAAATGCATTTCCAAAAGGACACAGGTTCTCAGTTTGATACTTTCAAAGAAGAGAGTGAGTGAGTGAGAGAGTGAGCAAGAGCGAGAGGCGGCCTTATGCGAAAGCCACACTGCCAGCGTTGTCTGTCCAGAAGGAAATTGAGGATTGCATCAGTTTGTGTTCAAGTAAAGTCTTGCTATAGGTGAGCGTGAAAACTTCATCTGGGAAGTCCCAGCATGCCCAGGTGGAATACAGATAGCAAACTCTCGCACCACAGAAGAAAAAAAATGAAGGCTTATTACTGACCCGGAACAAAAGGCACAGTCCGCCTGGAATAGCCAAGTCGATTTTGTTGCTGGAGGTCACAGGAACGTTTCCGAAGAGACAGTTTTTTTTCTAGCTGCCTTTCAGAGATGGGTCTGGATCAGTGAGTTTTTCCACCTTTCTGCAGTGACTCCATTTGCAAGAGTTCTTTGTAAAACAAGAAGGGTTTGTTCCCTGAGCCGCTGACAGTCTTTAGCTCTTTTGCCATGGTGACCTTAAGGTCATGAGCCTGTCCTATTTCGACAAGAGTGCTGAGTCTTGCCCAGGCAACATGAAAAGGCAAAAGTAGTTTCAAAAGTGAAGTCCTCTTCTTACTCTCCTGAAGATGCCACAAAGAGTGACACCTTGGGCATTCTTTGGGACCTTTCAGTTGATGGTTGGCTTTTCAGTGGATGGGTGGCTGGGGTTGGCTGTATAAAACCAGGTAAAAAAGGGTTTAAATATCACAAAAAGGGTGAATAACAATAGTAGAACCCTGTATTGTGCTATATAGATCCAGTTCTTACCAGTTTAAATGAAAAACTATTTAACCAGGAAAATAATCATCTAAACATTAAAATTGATTATTTCCTTTATTACCTCAGAACTTCAGAATCTGTTTTTATAAGTTCATTAACATCATAAATCATTACAAAAAATCAATTAGTACAGAGGTGCTTTACACTTTACACTACATTTTCATACCTGCAATTTTTAATCCGGTTAAAGGTGTGAATACAGTAACTGCTATGTGGACAAAAAAAGTGACTTTTCAAGTAAAGATTATGTAAAAATGTTTAGTGTTGGTTTTCCAGACAGGGATTAAGCCTAGTCCTACTTTTACTTTCAATGTCTTCAGTAAGTTTAAATTATTAATTATATTTACAACAACAAACACCGATTCAGAAGAAACATCTCACCCTGATTTTCTTAGATAAAACATTGAATACACATTTTCTTAAAAGTCTTTTGCTCTTTTGCCATGGTGACCTTAAGGTCATGAGCCTGTCCTATTTCGACAGGAGTGCTAAGTCAATTAGTAAAATTTATTTTTAAATTTATATATTTATATACTTTTACATGAGTAAAATTTATATAGTCAAACTCAGCACTAAGGCAAATGAGAACTTGCCCTTACAGCATCCCTCACTAAAGCTGGGCAGGCAACTTTTAAAGGTAGGTAGCCTGTGGGGAACAACTACATTGTGTGGCAGTGGGTTGTGGGGAGGAAAACATGCCCAATAGATGGTGCCAGGAGCCAATGAGAAATGAGTGAGTTTTACCTAAGGTTGCATTGCACACTATCCATATGCCAATGGCAATAGCCTAAACTAAGTTTTAGATAAAATCTGAAAAATGATTACAAAAGTTCACCTAATTCAAAATAGGTCAGCAGTATGTGGGAAATATCCAGGTTTATGTATAGACATAGCCATAACTCACAGTGTCAAGTTCATTTGACTCACTCCAATTTTAAACTAACTTAAACTTATCCTGAGTTGAAAAGCAAATGATAAATGACAAAACTTTGAATTTGATGAGTTAAGTTGAATTAAATAAAATTTTTAGCATAACTTATAACTGTAAATATACTGCAAATATTTGTATACTATGTTTTGCTTTTCTTTTTAATACCCAGTCTACTACAAACATTATACTTCAGCCCATGAAGGCATAAAGGTTTGGCATCCCTGTTCTATGGCATCAAAAAAAACTTCATTTTTAGGAGCACTGAGGTGCATCAGGAATGAATGGTGCTGTAGCCAAGCCAATATCTTCACCCTGTAATGAATGCTACAGGGCACATCCTCCATGTAAACGTTTAAGTTCCAGCATGCAGAGTTTAGCTTGGAAATTAGTTAGCCTGCACTTAATTAATTCCTCAACTTTCGAGAAGCAGTAGGACTACAATAATGTGCCCATTTTTAACTGATAGAGGTCTAAGAATTAGATGTTCATGCAATATAATGCCTAGAATGTGTTTTACATACACTATATATGTGAATGTTTGTGGACATCTTTTAATAAATACATTCAGCTAAGGTGCAGCCATTGCTGACACAAATGTACAAATGCACACACAGCTTGTCTAATTCATGTAGAAAAGCATTGCCAATCATACAAATAGAACTCTATAGGTTCAAATACACATGAACCAATTGGCATCATGCATTACTAACACTCTTTTTGCTAATTGCAATCCAATCTTTATATCAATGCTCCAAAATCTAGTAGAAAGTAGAGACAGTTACTCCAATAAAAGCAGGATAGCAAGAATCTTTTTAATATCCTTGATTTTGGAAGAAACCGTGACTCAGAAGGTGTCCCAGAACTTTTGTCAATGTAGTGCCACCTCTTAATATGAAAGTTGACTCATGTGGATTTGCATTTTGTCAGTGCTGTTTTCCCCTACCTGAAACCAAATTGCTCACTTGGAATTTAAAGAGATTTATTTTTTTATGTTGAAAGTGTAAGATATGTTGGCCTTTCCCCAACATCTGAGCCTCGATAAAATGCAATGAAGAACCATGTCCATATAAATACTTTTGATTTAAAAAAAGACTTTGGAACAGCTTCTTTCTCTTTGCTTTCATATTGAAGTCTTTAGTATATGATTTTAGTCACTAATGCTCTTTTTAATAAATGCAATCAAATCCTCACAGGAATGCTCCAAAAGTTAGTAGAAAGCTTTCCCTGGATAGTAGAGACAGTTGCTCCAACTGTCAACTTCCAAAGTAGCCCAAATTTGTTCTGCATCAAGGGGTTAAAGCTTAGCTTAGCTATTTAGTTATTTTTCCATAATTAAATTTAATTAGTACACTTTAGTGCCTGACCCCGACCCCCTCCTGGAGCTGTGGGGCTGTAGATGCTTTTTTAATTCTTTTTGTAAAACAACAAAGGGCAAAGTTATAAAAAAAATAATACAAGCCTGTCTAAAATGTATGATTACAGAAACCTAACTCACTCAACGGACTGCTGTTTGGGGGGAACAGCTGTGTAAGTGTGGTTTAACACTTTTCATTTTCATTACTGCAAAGCGAATTGCCTCTCTCGCAAACGCTTCCAACATCCCAGTGAAGCACAGATGACAGTAAATATAGTAGTTGCATTGAACCCAACAGAATGTAATTAGCAGCGTAATTACAATGCAGCAATATAGGACTTTATGTTGAATCCCCTCAGCACTGATTGCATGTGCATGGATGGACAAATTAAGAAAAGTGCTTATTGACCACCTTTCAACGTTACATATTGACTGCTGCTTGGGGAAATCCCACCCAACCACCCATCTACACATCCCTCACCCTGCAGGCAATGTTAATCTCATCAACAAATCACCAACTGACATGCTGTGATCACTGGTTTTTATTCTTCGGTCAAATATACCACCCTGTTACAGACATACCTAGTGTCATACCTAGTAGATAACCAGCTGCCGGGACGTTCAGTGAGGGGAATTTAGTGGATTGCTCTATTTCTCAACAGTAACTTTAAGCAGTGAAAAAGTCCAGTGTAGCAATATATGCAAGAGCTCTCTGAGGACACGAAGACTATGAATCTATGAAGACATATTCAGCAGTGACATGCGGCTATTTATTAAACTCCAACTTTGATAGATTACTTTTTATTATATTAGTTAACTAGGGAACAGTCCCAATGTTTCAGACAAACCCACCTCAAAAATGTGGGACAGCCCCAGTAAGCCTACAGACTTAATTACTTCATATTGTACTTGTGATAAATGAATGTACACATTTTAATCGACTGAAATTGTATTATTTCTGTTGATTAAAACAATTTATCATTTTAGTCAGAGTAAACAGGCTAGAATGAATCCATATAATATAACTAAAACCTAGCCTACAGTTTAAGACTGTATTAAAGGTGCCCTAGAGTATAACAACTGAAACCATCTCGCCATTTATTGGTCTGTTCTGGCACCAAAGTGGTGGAGCAAACTTCCCCTGGGTGTTCGAATGGTGTCCGAGTCGCTGGCTTTCTTTAAACACCGACTGAAGACCCTCCTCCTCCAAGAGTACTTGGGCGAAGTGTAGTGTGGAGTATTGTGGTCTCCACTCTGACTTCTGTATTTAGTAATGTGTTCCTGTGTTCAGTTTAACACAGAGCAACAGCAGAGATGACATCTGTTATAGCTGTAGTGGCTAATTATCTGTGCAGTATACCAGGTCAACACCTGGCTATGGGAGCAGGATCAAGGTCAGATCACATTCTCACCACAAACAAACCGCTCCAGAGTTGGCTTGGGACCGGACTGAGACCACCCCTTCTCGAAAGGCCCGCATCCAAGTGCGAATACTGTATTCAGACATGCCCAACTGAATCGCACCAAGGGTGAAAATGAATCAAGGTCAGATTTAACCGGACTGAAAAGACGAGGCCACTATGGCCTGAGGATTGGTTCATGCTGCCTGCCATCAGCAGTCAGAGCCAGAGAGAGCACAATTGGCCTTGTTCTTTCCAGGTGGGTCTCTCCCTAGGTCACTTTAGTGTGATGCTGGCAGGCAGATGCATTTTTTTAGCTCATGCTTTAAAGCTGGGTACCTGGCCCTTTCCCCCTAGCACATTAGTTGCCTGGTGACGTTGCATCAACAGCAGTTATTAAAACAGGTGTGGCTGGCTGCACATGTGTATTACAGGGCAACGCTAGTTCTACAGTTAATTGTTACCATTGGTGTAATCATTGGAATTAATTATCTTGATATTGATGCAGCACATCCATCCAAACATCGAATAAAACTTAGCAATTGGGTTGTGTGATGAAGATGTAGGCCGAGGATCTTCAAGTATTGAAGAGTGACTCTATTAGCTCTGCCTTTAATGCTCACCCAATAAAGTCAAAAAGATGCTGAAACAAACAAATGTAATGGTGTCGGGCCCAAGTGTGTTTTTGGGCTGAAAGCCTTTATAGTTTTTGACAGTACAAAGAAATCCAGACGGCAAACATGAGCAAATGTGTTTTAGGAGAAACCTCATAACGAGGCTGTCAGTCAAACTTGTTCTATGCAGCTTAAAAAACAATGAAGTATGTTATTAGCTGGTAATTGGTAGGCTTTGGCTTCTGAACGTCGGGTGATTTGCACTGTCAGCTTGTGAATTGCGAGGTCCTTTCAGGCAAATCAAGGATGGGTAAGAGAGGAACGTTAGCACTATCCGAACAATATGGCTGCAGACGCTGCATTTAAGGGGTCAACCGTAGTCGCCATGGCAACAACAACAACCAGTCAAGGCAAGAACAACAGCAATGGGTCATTGATGGACATACAGAGTCAGTCAACTGTCTGCAGCTGAACAGCTGTTTGTCAAATCCTTCCAAAAAAATTGTCCTCTCCGGAGGTTAGGAAAAGGAGACTGGGATGTTATGGGCATGCTTTTTCTATGGCCAACTCTGGCTACGGACCACTCTGAGCACTTTACCTAGTCCATTAGGATAATGGGCCAGTCAGGCAGGCGTATTATGAGGGGCAATTTGCATCCGAGGCGAGGCCGAAGCTAATGTAAAATGCTAGAGACAACACACTAGTGTGTGTGAACGTTTCATAACAGTGAGGCACAGTTAGAGTCGCACCCACAGTTCCCTTACCGCCTTTCAAAGCGTGGCGCCTCACAGAGAACAGCAATCGTTGTGTAGGTCAGGGCTCTTGAACTTTAGTTGTAGAGTTTACCCAATTTTTTTTCATGGTCAGTTCTATCCAAATAGGTCTCCTCTTTTCACAGAAGGGTTCCAAGCTGAGAGGGTGAGGGCTAACATGAATTATGTGCATCGTTTTTAACACAATGTGACTGGATAGCTGAACACGCTCGGAGGAGAATGCTAATGCAAATTTCACTATGTTGTTATAATGCTCAAACTACTCCAACACTGTAGAAACACACTGTAGAAAAACACTGAATCAGATATTGGGATATCGTCTGGGATTGGGAATTGGGATGGCTAGCTGACTGCCATTTAATTGAGGGATGTGCTGGTTCTGAGTTAGATCCAAGGTGAATCCACCTTGCAACTGACAGGAGTTCATGGATCTGATGCTAACGTCTTGCTGCCAGGTCTCACAGGGAAGATTCATGGCTCCTTGACTCTTGAAGGGCTTTTAGCGTAACTTTAGAGAACTTCCAGAAATCCACAAAGGAAAGGTAGGAGAGAAGTAAGAGAGTTTTTTGGCTTAGATTTTTCGAAAATGGTCATTCAGCCCTCTTTCCACGACTGACGAATGTTTAAAGACTGCACCCTTGTTTGAAGTGGGACATGGGGGCTTATAATAGGGGGTGCACAGTATACTGGCAGCCAATATTAGGGCTGTGTATTGGCAAGAGGCTGGTAATACGATGGAATACAGGGGTAAAATTGTAGCATACCATCATATGAATATATACCATATATTGAATATATAATGCTTTTGGGATGAGTTGGGGAGACGGTCACTGATACTCTTGTTGCTGAATGCAATCAAATCCTCACAGCAATTCTCCATAAATCTAGCAGAAAGCCTTCTTCCCTGGACAAGTTGAGACAGTTATTCCAACAAAAGCAGGGGAAACGTTTGAGCGAGTGTCCCAATACTTTTGTCCATATAGTGTATGACATGATATGATATGATATTTAAATAGTTATTGATATCTGCCTTGGCCAAAGGTTCCTCTATCGTTCATTGTTTGTCTTACCAGTTGGATGATTTCACCCTGTATTTCCATAGCAGAGCTTAGCAAATGCAGCAGCCCAAACTTTTTCAGGCGCGTTTTAGTTGTAGATCTGCAGAACCAGAGATAAGTTCATAGAAAAAAGTTGGTAATGTACCATCAGCAGGAAGGAAATGGAGAGGAAGAAAGTAGGGGGGGAAAAGAGGGAGAAAAGGAGTTTCTCCAAGCCATATTCATTACCCAGGCAGGGTGGCTCAGATGAACGTTCCTCTTCACTTAACTGTTCAGCATATATATTGGCTCAGAAGATTTCATATTCACCTATTAGGGTCCCGCCACCGAGGGAGCGAAGGCAATCAACTGGCTTGGATGTGGAGGTATTTACCTGAATCTTAATTCATGTTTAGACTAGGTGGGAAGATGGAGAGAGAGAAAGGTGGCCAGAGAAACAGAGAAAGAGAGAGGGAGAGAGAGAGAGAGTGAGAGAGAGAGAGAGAGAGAGAGAGAGCTGAGCGAGAAAGACTTCCAAACAAACACTGCTGACCGAAAAAAACGTCTCCAATGTCATTTTCCTTCGGCTAAATAAAAAGAGTTCCAAAAGTATGTGCACACAGAAATTTAAGCTCTGGAAGCTCACAGAATGAATAATAGATTTCTTAAATTGCATTTTAGAAAAATAAACAAAAATTCATATTATTATTATTATTAATATTATTTTTATTTTGAAATATAAACAAAGCATAAAAGTCAAAGCAGAGGATTTGCTACAGAGGGGTAAAACCCTCTTTGCAACCAGAGGCTGAAAAAGCTATGAAGGCTTATTACACACTAAGGTGTATTACTGAGTAACTTCAGGGACTTCTGCTCAAACTGATGGGGTCTATTTCTTAGTAATAGTAGTTTGTAAGTTGAAGTTTGTTGCCGGTGGTCCATAGACCCCCTGTTTAAGGGGTTAAGAGCCTTTTTACAACAAGGACAAAAAAAAACGGATGCAATTTTTAACGTAGTGGAAACCTCACACCAAGTCCAATGCTTTTTTTACCACCAGGGCTAGAAACTCAATGGCTCTCATAAATTCCCTTCCTTTATTTTTCTCTGCTCCTTGTCTGCTCCCCTCTCTTTAATTTCCCTCCTCCACATGATTGCTCATCAGCAAGGGGAGCTATTGTTCGCGGTTGATTGTGGACATGAACAGACCATGATGCAATGAGACCACACCAAAATATGTCTGCATAAAGTAGCTGTACAGTTCTTACCATCATTCCCCAGCCTTTCAGCTCTGCTTCACCATATACAGGCACTTCCTTTAGCCTCTGCAGTCTTATAGTCAGCGTGGTTGCTGCTCATCTTGTAAGCGTTTGTGTGCTGCTATGAACAAGATGTGCTGTCCTGCCACCGTCTGGATGCTCTTTTGTTTGGTCTGCAATCATTACAACAGCGCTCTGATTGGTCAACTTGATTTTAGCACATCTGTATAATGCAGAAAATACTTGTAAGCAGGAATGGTGCCTGTAGGGAAGTACTGCCAGGAGAAAAAAACTCTCTGGAGCGGATACACATTGAACCTAATGCCAGGCGTGGGCTAGAGGGGTATAAAGCCCCCTAGCATTGATCTGTGGAGCAGTGGAACTGTGTTGTCTGGAATGATGGATAGTGGTCCATCCAATACTTTTGGGGAGGAGGTGGGGTGGTGACCATCCAACATCCTGACCTCACTAATGCTCTTGTTGCTGAATGCAATCAAACCCTCACACCAGTGCTCCTCCAAAATCTAGTAGAAAAACATCTTCTCTGGACAGTAGATAGAGACAGTTACTCCAACAAAAGCAGGATAAACTCGGGTGTCCCTATACTTTTGCCCATATCGTTTGGAAAACAGCTGGCTGTAGTTAGGAGGTGTCATGGAGACGCATGTGATATTTTCCTTGTTGTTATTGTTGTCACACAATTCAACTCGAAAATGCAGATGCCCATGAAGACCTTTGTTACCTGGTTTGTGCTATTCAAGGGCTAACAGTTAATGATAATGCTAACAGTTAAGTCGGAAAATGGGGGAAGCTTCACAAAACCTTCAAAATGATATAATGCTAAATGCTAATTCACTGATTTCAGGCTGTTTAAGACCACTTCATTTGGAGATGAAGATGCTTTTGCCTACCAGGTGATTCTGCCGGCTGTTTTCCTAAATATATTATAATCACTTCAGTACCCACTACCACCCCACCCCACCCTCAGCCCTTTTCCCCTCTCGCCTGCTTTCTGTTTGGCCGGCTACCTTGTCATGGCTGGATCGATATGGCCGGGTAATGGCTGTTTGGAGAGCTCCATGCATGAATGACAGTCCAGGCGAGCCTGAAGACTGATGGAATGTTGAAGCCAGGTTAATTAACTTCCAGTCGAGTCGTGAGCATTCATGCCCGCTCAGACCGCTTCGTTAAACACACATGCTGAAACACACCCTCTGATAGGATTCTAGCAAATGGAAATCTAAACAACAGCCACACTAAGATGACTTTTGCTATTAACTCTGCCCCTAGGTTTGCTGTATTGCGTTGAGTGCTTTATTTATCATTTTGATTATTTTTCCTTAGGGTGCACTTATGTGTTCACATTTACATGAACTCTCTTTATCCCTTAAAATGAATCCAGGCTGCATTTGTGACAAGATAAAGATCTGTTTGCATCATAGGGGCCAGCATTTCAAGCCAAAATTATCCAGAGTGTGCCAAAATCTCCCATTTTTTGAGCACTTACATTAACATGGATGGCATTTAGTAGACACTCTTATCCAGAGGGACTTACAGAAATGCTTCGCTGTTCACTCCGAAAATATCCCTAGCTAGTCTGAATACTGAGTAGAAACCTGGGTGTCAAAAGGTGAGAAAAAAAGAATGGAGTTGAGTGTCGTCAGCATAGCAGTGGTAGGAGAACCCATGAGAGGTTATTTCTGCACCAGGAGAGCTAGAGAGTGGAGAGTCAGAATAGAAGAGGGCCAAGCACTGAGCCCTGTGGGACACCGGTGGAAAGTCTCAGATGTGGCTTCTCCACCATGATACTAGGTAAGAACGGCCCTCTAGATCGGTAGAATCACTGCCATGCATTAAGACAGACAGGAGGATCTTTTGATTCACACCGAGAGTGCCTTTGTCAAAGCTGAACTAGGGGTGGGCTTATCTGAGACCATGGGGTTTTGTGACTCTTTGAGTCTGATGAATGTAAATGACCTCTGATCAGATCAACTGACTCGTTCATACACTCCTCCTGGCCTCAACATAAACGAGGGGGATAAACCACTGTAGGCACCATAGGGTGACATATATATATATATGGACTGCATGTTTTTAAACTTTATATTTAATTTACATTTAATTTCATGATATGGGCTCTTTAATGCAGCAGATCTTTTAAAAGAGTGATATATGGTTAATTTGTGTAACGGATAAGAGTGGCCTTAAAGTTTTAATGCTTCACAGAAACTGCTTGATATGGATTTTGATCCCATGAAAGACTCAGAACTTACCCAGCGAAATGTATAGAGACATCCACTTCGGCCCAGTGCAAATAACTATTAAAGCTTTCGATTTTTGCTGCTGTCGTTTTGGCTTTAAGTCAAAAGCTAATTTGCTGGCGTCGTTTGAAGCAAGATCAATAAAAGCAAGCTGCGAGAAGGCAGGCAGCGGATTCACAAAGCAATTTATCGCAAAAACAAGGCGCAACATGTTATGCAAATGAATTCAAAACACTCTTAAAACTCAATACAGCAAAGTACAATGCGTTTTATATCTGATACCTACCCCCACATCCCCCCTCACACTCCCCTCGCCTCCTCCTCCTCCAGCCTGCCCCTTCCATATGGAGCAAGAGTCAATGGCTTTCACTAAACAATTTAGAAATGCAATTTAGCATTCTCACAGTTCCAGTGGCTAGATTGCCAAAGTTGATAAACTCTCAATTGAGAACTCAATGAGGTAAATAGCAAGACACACACTCACTCTCTCTGCCTCTTTCTCTCTCACTGGTGTATGTATATATGTGTGTGTGTACTCTATACACAGGCAATACACGCATCAGTGCATCATAGAATAAATAGGCTATCTCTGTTCAAGTACAAATGAGATTTTAGAGCATTTGTTTCTTCGTCTTGTCAATTTCAGTATGGTTTCCTCCTGAAAGAGTGTTTACTCAGCTGTCCTTAAACCAGCCATCGCAGCCGGCGATTCAGCGAATTTTAATGCGCCTATTAGCGACTTTACTTCTGTACTACCTGAGGGCAGTAACAGTTCTGGGCCCACTTTCCCAAAAGGGGCCGAAACGTTATCTTAATCGAATGATCTCAATCATTAAACGGAATGATCGTGATCGTTAAACTGAATTATCTTAACTGCTTGAGCACGGATCACTTTCAACACTCTGTTAATCAATGTATGATTCCTGTGTTATAATGCCTTTGGGAAACTGGTCCTCACTTAGTGGCTCATGTACTCAGTTTCTTCCTTAACCCAGATGTGGATCTCGATCAGCTAAGACTTATGTCTGGCCTCTGATGTTAGCTTCTTTAGTTTTGCGCTGGACACAGGGGGCTAAGGTGGCTAATGTGATGGAAGCAGTGATGGTCATACTGTTGGATTGGATGGCTCTGCTTAAGTTTGAACAGCATTTAAACACTTGTCCCGAATACGCAAGTCCACACCCAGGATCTGTTCTGGCCTTGTTTGGGGTATGACCAAATGGTAAGACCTAAGTTCATCCGTTTATTGCTTTTCTTTATTTTCATTGGCTTCAAATGCTCAAACAGCAAAGAGCAGTGCAAACAATCTGGCGTTCTCACGGGACGTCAATCCTACGGGCTGCACTAGGATTGCATAGCTTCCACACGAGCGGCAGACCACAACACGAACCCCAGACCACCGATTTCAGGAACACCAAAGAATGGTTCTCTGGGCCGCTCATGGCTCGTTCACAGCTTTTACACTTGACCAAGCATACTTAACTCCTAGGGCCGGAAAAAATACTAGTGTGAAAACGCCCTAAGAATACAGTACAAGAAAAATAAATACAAGGTATTTAGAGCACTTGGAGTTTTGGAATGAGCCCTGGGGTAAGCTTTGGAGAGCAGGCCCTAATGGCTGGGGACTCAAAAGCCTTGTTGTTTGGCTAGAGACCGGAGAGACTGGTGGGACAATGATAATGTCCTGCCGTGGAACTCATGGTGAATCCAAAGGCTTGGTCACCCACCTTTTTTTAAATAACAAAAATACCCATTAGTGACTCACTATAGCATCACCTTTTTTCCAGTGTCAGTAATGAAGCTTAGAAGTCCAGCTAGCTACTGGTTATACCTAAATATTGAAATGTTGGAGTGTGCCATTACTTAACATCAGCTGTAGCAAAGCTAACAGAACAATCCCATTATATTTCACAGCAGCATCACACTTTAGATCAGCTACAACCATGCTGGACATGCCAAGATTGAAGTTCAAATAATTATCAATCTTTCCTGAATGTCTGTGATAATGACTGTGTACAGCTGCCATTGTGCCACCGTTCTATTTTATTGGGCCCATTCTGGCCAAACAGCAGGTTTAGTGGCCTCCCCAGTCCTGCACAGTTGTTATGGGTCCCATTTGTACTGTATCTCTTAATCATGTTCCCTGAATGTTCTTCTTCCTTATGCATGTGGAATTTTTAGACCAATCTTGTACTGGTTGAGCATTTTTACTATACATTCAATGAATAGGTCTCTGACTCCTACACTGCACTGCTCATATATATCCTGAGCTTTTTTACAATTTTTATAGTGAGAGGAAAACACCAGCTAGAGCAGTAAAGTGCAAACGTCCCTTTCTCCTCTGCAAAAGTGGCTACAAGTAGATTCTGCTGATCCAGTATATTACCTGGCCTTGCTGTTGCAAAGAAACCATCCACCAAATTAGATAAAGACACATAGCTGGAAAGCTATGTTACTGATCTAATTCACACATGCCTATACATGCCTCAGTTTGAGTTCTTTTGAGGCTCAGTTAAAGGCCTTGACATGCTTTGTATAGTTTATCAGCTGGCTGCTGTGCAGCCTATAGGATAAACACAAATAAATTGCAGAGTGTGTTAAGCAAATTTACCTCCACTTGCTTGATCTGATGCTATTAGAGATCCAAGACAGTTAGCGGAAAGAGAGAGACGGTACGTTGATTGGCAGACATGTACATGAATTGGCATCAGAGAAAATGTTTGTGGAATTGCAGCCGCAAACTGATCAACCTAATGACCAGAATTCATATCATCTTTGTGGGAATGGAGTTCTTGGACAGGCTTTAACCAGGTCGCCTCAAAACCAAGCCAGAACGGCTGTGAGGGGCAAAACACAAGAATATTGACTTGGAATGTTAAAAACAAAAAGAGCACCAATGATTGTATAGCTGCATTAAAGTGGTTTACTTTCTTAGTTACTCTAAGAAACAATATGATAAACCTTTAAATTGGTAAAGAACCTTAGCACAAAGAGATTTCTTTAGACCTTTGAAACACATCTTACAAACATTTAAAAAAGATGTACATCTCAAAAGCATTAAGCATTTCAAAATAATGAAAAATTACACAAATGAGAATAATGTCTGTTCTGAAGTGTCTCAAGAATAATGACTCAGCATCTTAAAATAAAGACTTCATACCTCAAAATAACATTTTGTTTTTGACAATATTTAAATGGTATGTCAAAAGTAATGAGAAAGTATCTCAAGATAACAACATAATATCTAAAAACATAGTATAACAGTATATTAAAATAATATCTCAGAATAATGAGAAAGTATCTCTAAACATGAGACAGTATCTCACAATAATGAGGTAGTATCTTAAAATAATGATGAAGTATTTATTTTATGTATCAGTGACAGGAACAGGCTTCCATACTTAAAGGACAATTGGTAGCACCTTTATGTTTAAGAGTGTATGTGTGTGTGTGTCACATATGAATTGAGGATGATTGGCTAAACATCCAGGGATGCGTGTTGCACTGTTATACATACTGATCATGTGACTGTGCATTGTGTTTGGCTCATGAACAGGATGCAGATTAATGCCTGAAAAATATAGGCTATGCTTAAATGTCAAGCTTGCAGGACGTGTCCTCAAGCCACTTAAATGTTTGCAGCAAAAAGCTTTCCCAATAGAGCGCGAGGGGGGTGGTTGGGGGGTGGAGAGAGAAAGAGAAAACGACCCCATTATTGGACATCCTGCTGTGGCGAAAGTTTGGCCCCCTGCTATTGTCTAATTGATTTGGCTTTACACATGGACATTACTGTGGACATTACTTGCAACAGCAAATTAGCTGCCATTTAAGCATGTGATTATTGCTAGGCCACTGTAAATAACATTCAGATTTGACTGGAGACAAGGACGGGGATCTTAAAAACCAGGCCTGTCCTGTTACTGTTTCATTAATACTGAGGTGTGAAACAAGATCAGCATTCACAATGAAGTCTTACAAACCTGAAATAGCTCATTTTGATTGGACTGCTATGTTGAACCTTTGAAACCAGCACGCCTAGGGTTCTCAAATTGCATGTCAAAATGGTGTGATTACCTTTTCCAGACGTATCTATTTCATCAGACTTGCTACTTTGTTGCTTTGTGTTTCATAAGGTTCTCTTTGTCACTTCAGGCTCCTACAGATGGCGCTAAACAAGGATGTTGGGGCTATAAATACCTGTGAAGTGTGTGACGGGACTCATAGATTGAGAAGAGGTGGTTCAGTGCAGTGAGTGTCTTGTTGGATGTGTGGAAAATGGGTCACAAAGCAGATGTTAATGATTGGTAAAAAGGAGTGACTGCATTTGGGTGTGCCAAAGACCATATTGCTGAACTTGCAGGTGTATAGAAGCATACGGTAATACAGGTCTACCAGCAGTGGCAGAAATCCCAGGCTACAGGAAATCCTTGTCAGAATTGTGGTGGAAAGACAAAACTGATAGACAGCATCAATTTCATCTTTTGGCCACTACTCTCTATTCTCAGTACCATCTGTTTTGCGACAGATTTTTCTCACATTCAAGAAGACGCTCACTGTGGTGTGACATCAGAAATATGTTATTTTCCTTATCTAGAAGCTAACAGTATTTTCAGAACAATTACACATTAGAGTAATTAAACAAATTAAGTAGATTATATTAGAGGCCTACCTAGTGTAAATGTTAGGTGATCAATAGAAAAATTTAGGAACAGTTCATTATTAAGAATACCAATCATTAAAAGTGATCCTGGGTTCTGGAAGGACCTTGATAAGGGTATGTTAACTCATGTTCTGTGGTACTGCCCCGAAGTACGGGACTTTTGGACACTAGTTCATGATTGTATTCAGAGAACTGTTGGCCAGGAGATCCCTTTTTTCACATTTGCCTGTTTTTTTATTGGGGGAACCATCCAGGCTAAAAGATATAATTCCAGCTGTCTATACTGAATAGACTCCATCCAGTCCACCATCATGTTGGGTAGGAGATTGCTCGTCCAACAATGGAAATCAGCTCATGCGCCATCAATCAAAGACTACTAGCAAAATCTGCGAACTATTGTGGCAGCATATGAGCGTGTCTGCTTCTTTCTGATGGGCACAATGGAACAGTTTTACTTGAAATGGGAAAGAAATCTTCTTTAGTACATGAATGGTCCTTAAAGACAAGCATGGCTTAGCCCTGTTCAGAGTCTATACACACAGGAGGTGGGATAATATAATTATTACCAGAGTTTTCTAGTAATTTTTGTCCTGTCAGTCATTTTTACAAACTGTGCACCGCCACGCCAGTGACATTTCCGGCACCTTTTACCTTCTGTAAAACGAGCCCTTAAAATAACCTCAGGTATATTAATCCTGTGTATCTGTGCATCGACAAGTGGCTAAATATTGCGGATATATTCAGTCAGTCCCAGGGAAAATGTTTTTTTAATGGCTTTCTCAAGTACAGAGGTGCTCGAGGAGGCATTTAGAGGTGCAACACTTCTGGCTGCTTTAGGTAAGTCCTTGTGTAGCTTAGCCTATAGCCTACATACATGTTATGAACATGCTAATTTAGTAGTTGCTAATTTTTAGACTAAAATTTCGTTATTACAATAAGTGGATTACAATATTGGGTATCATCACATGTTTTTGGAGGTGATGGCAGTGCGTAATTCGAGCCACTTTCATCTCAGTCACTTATGCTTAAGATTTCTTATCCCGCACAAATATATACACATAGATCACATAGAAATAGGGCTTAAGAAGAATTTCTTTTGGGAATTTGGGCAGTTTTATTCCAGCTCAAACTAGAATCTGGAAGCTGATGGTAACAGTTGTTGAACTGAATGTCATTATGATGATATAAAGCTCATTACTTATCAATACCCCTAAAGCTAAAATCAATATCCTGGTGTGACTCCAATTTCAGTACACTGGTTTCGACAGGCTATCGCCCAGCACCAACACTTACTTGGAAAAAGGGGAGGGCATAATCTATTTTTTTCTCTTAATTTAAAGAACTGTTATAGGACAGGTTTCCTCTTTTTGAGCCAGACCTCTATTTATCACCTCTGTGGCACAAACTCTAGGTCATTATTTTATGAAGAAAACTGCAGTGTCAAACGCTCAGTAAAGAGTCAGTCATCAAAATAAGCCAAATGGCAGCGTGCCACTGATGGGCTGAATGATTTAGATGAAAGATCTAGAAAAGGTGCGTCTATCCTTTACCTTCAAAATACAGATTTCAAAGGAAATGGTTTTGCTGTTTGTGAACTGGCATCATCACGTTGCCAACTTCCCATCATTGGGCCAGATGCTCATTTCTGTAATTGGGTTTGTACCAAGGATCTTTCTCACACCTGCCAGAACAAACAGAACAAATATATACTTTTTAAAAATATATAAAGATCCTACTTCAGCCGTACCTTGAGCTGCTGCTGCACACCCTGAGTAATTCCTTACCAAGGCCCTTATTAAGTCAATTAAGATGCTTCCAGTCTGTTAGCCCTGTATTATAAACTGTACCAGTGATAATCTCACTTTTACATTGGAGATGCTTTTGAAAAAAACAGGCTCTGTAAACTAACCCAAATAATGAAGCACATGGATATACAGAAAACATCCTCTTTTCCATATGGTTTTTAACTAGGGCTCGGAATTTCCTACGAAAAATTGCATATCAGTACTGATACCTTGACTTTAATACCAATTACTGAAGCTACGTTTTCACCCCATTCAATTAATTACTAGTGTTTTGGCTGTACCAGGAGAAGCAATGATTGTCAAATACGTTTTGGACAGACAGACACGTTTAAACTGCAATTCCGTGGTTCAAATGCGCCTCTGATCAAGTCGATTCCATCAAGTGTGTTATTAGTAATGTTACGCAGCACACAATCCAACTGTTGGTTGTTCTTCAGTATTGCATCCCATCCCAAATAAGATTTTTGTAAGGAAGCATTATTGGTGCTTTGGAGTTTTTGTAAATGGGTATTATTGGCGGCGTTGTGTATCTGTGACAGGTTGGACTTACTGAGGTGAAATTTCCATAAACGGAGGGCATGCTTGCCCTATAATGTAAATGTAGACAAATGTCTATGCAGTGTTTTGTTTTTAAGAACACCTCCTGAAGTGATTTGAGGGGTCTGATTTGTATCTGGTTGTAGTCTTGGGTGTGTTTACACTTGCATTTTTATGTGGCTCGGCCTTATCCAGATATAATCCTAAAACTCAAGATGCATGAAGTGACCAGGTGTAAACGGGGTCTTAGTTACAGTTGCTTAGCTACGGCTAGTTAATCAATTTTAATTGAAAAATTAAAATATATGATATATTCAAATCGAAAGTTCAAAGTTCTCCCACATTAGAGTAACAACACAAATACAAATGAAAAAGCAGGACACTTCCCGTCTGAAATAAAGTGTAGGTAAAAGTACAGATACTTAAAAAAAGTATTCAAAGTACCGCAATGACGCACGATTATTGAATATTTTTAAAGCTATATAATGTTTTACAATTCCAATTTTACAGTCACGAAGTACATGTACTGTTTTCTATAAATTGTAATTACAATTCAGGAAACATCGTTATTAATAGTATGATATTGACAAGACCAATCATTTTTTCTATTTAAATTTTGTACTGAATGACAGAAATCTTTAGTACCAGAAAGTAATTTGGTCAGTACCATGAAAAATGTTGAAACCCAATCCCAGACCTGACCATCATGTTTATTCACTGTATTTTCCCTTGTCAAACACAACAACGAGGCAAACACAGCTTTAGAAAATACTGTGATATTTTATTAGAAACGCTGCAGAAAAATTTTATATAGGTGTCCAGCCAGAAATATCATCTATCACTTAAGGCAAAAACGCAAACAATATAAGACAAACTATTATTTAGAATCCTACATTTCACCCTTGAATTATTGACAGTTGAAGGGGCTAGATGAATATCTTAGATTCAATATACAAATGTAACTTTATAAATTTCAATTGCATTTTTTTATACCATTGCTTGCGCTTTCAAGCTTTCTTGTTATAGGATGCAGAACTAAAAATATCAGGGTTAATGATTTTTTTAATAGCATTTATAATTCTTATTATTATAATTTTTTTTTCATTTATTTACACTCATTCACTTGCGTTGTAACCCAAAAATATCACAAGCCTGGCACAATACTTTACATATTGCTAGCATATGACAAGTAGAAATATCTAACATATACTGCTTTACAAACATATCCAACTAATATTGATACCAAAATCCACTGCCTGGGTTTTTTGTGTCGTTTTTTTTTCTTTCATATAGAATTTTTTTTTTTCTCTAAACAGTACAATGCTGGCCACATCTTCCGTTCAGGCAGTGGAGAAAGTGACAGAAAAGTTGTGAAAATAAACCGAAAAAAAAAGAAAAAGAAAAAAAGACTAAAAGCAGGACATGATGAAGCAGATGGTGACCCAGACAAGTCGGAGAGAGAAGATGCAGTTTTTCTGCCGTCGTTACGATTTGAGGTGCTAATTCTGTAATTATATTCTGGCTATAATGCAGTTACCTACTTATATTTCCTTTAAAAAAAAAAAAAAAAAAAAAAAAACAGGAAATACATAGGGCATGGGAACGTCAGGACAGGCCCGTGCACAGACATGTAGGCAGGGGCTCAAAGGGCAAATAAGGGCACACGAAACATGAATTTGAACCTTTTTTTTAGCATTTTTCACTCAATCAGTCAGGAAAAGAACCCTGAACCCTGATATAAGTGTGGGGCTTGTAATGTTACACGGCACACAATCCAACTGTTGGTTGTTCTTCACTATAGCATCCCATTGGTAAAAAAAAACAAAAGCATTATTAGTGCTTTGGTAAGAGGTATTATTGGCGGTATCTGATGTGTGCATCTTTGACAGGTTGGACTTAACGAGGAGAAATCTCCATAAAGAGCTGAAGCTTGATAAGCTTGGCTGCTAGCGTAAATTTAGACAAATGACGTCTACACAGTTTTTTTAAGTATTTTAAAAGACTTGGACACGGGTGAAAAAACAATCCTTTTCAGAATATCGACACTTATTCAGAGTATTGATATAGGTGTTCAAAAAGATCTATTATCGGCCCAAGGCTAACAGAGGGCACTGCATCCTAGGTGGAGCTCAAGAGCAGTAAACACTCTTAGAGCATATGCCAACACTTTAGTATTCTCAGGTCGAGGCTCATTCCTCCTCACCAAAACAGATCTTGAATTTGAAATGTATTTGTTTATCTAGTTTTTCCCAATTTGATACTGCTAATGAACGCATCCCGTCATAGCTCCCTCTACACATGTCCTCTGATACACACTGCCCGAACTCATCTCATGACACTGCTATGAGAGAGCGGCCAATTTGCAGCTGATTGCAAAGTGGAATGGCTCGGGATTAGAACTCACAACCTCCCGAGCCATAAAGGTACATGTGGACATGGCTTCAATCATTTTGGCTGACCTTAATATTGCCCATTGTGTTTACTGAGCGAGGAGGAGCCCATTAACACGAATAAGACAATATTTAGACTGTGCTAAAAACGACAGTGTTTTTATTTGATTAGTATTTATTTTTTATTAATTTATGTAGGATATTTAAATATTTCTTTCATATTTCAATTCTAATATCTAAATATTCTTAATTAATTAAATTAGTTTTTGAAGAAAATGTAACTGCTTCATAATTCTGCTATAATATAATTATAAATATCATAAAATCACAATAATACTGTTTATACACTGTCTAAAATAACAGGTATTGTGACAGCTCTTAAGGTTTTCTGTGCACGTGCCTGTCCACAACCACAGCTGGGAACCACTGGCTTGTTGCACGAAGATGCATGAGTGACAGCACCATGGACCAGTGTTTTTCTAGCAATTTAGGATTCCCTAGAACAAAACGACTCACACTCGTAAAGTCAGACAGCATGGAAAACAGGCCTGCAAGACCTATCCCCAGTAAAATTAACTTCCCTCCATAGCACGATTCCGCTTGTTACAATCCCGTCCTGCCCCTGTTCTTGGTGAGTGTGGCCCTTATAGTTCACACAAGCTGAGATTAGCATAAAAGGGCCATTGTAGACAGCGATCCTCAGTGACTGTAGTCACTGTACAAGGCTGTTTTTTTGGGGTGAAATGACATTTGCAAGACAAAGATGAAGAACCACCCAGAGGTTATGGTGATGGATGCGGGTGGTCACTGGAATGAGTGGGGTATAGAGTAGCATTGGAAAGTGTAATGCGACGACTGATTATGACTGGCATATTTACAGTCACTTCAACAGAAAGCACAAGCTCATTATAATAGTCATATTTTGAACCAAAACAACAATAAAAGCTTTTTTGTATTTTTCTCTTAGTATTGGATTTGTAACGCACAGCTATTTACAGAATTGTCATCTTTACAAATTTGTCATAAATACATTTCAGGCTGGGAGATTTCGAATTCAGTCCCCTTTTGAATATGTGACAACACTGGTCGGAAAAGTAGACTGATCCCTTTGTTCAAAATACAGTGTTCTGGCACCATACCAATGTCGTCTGTTGCTCTTGATATAGATAACCAGTATGGCACATACAAAGCATCGACAGATCATTGACAGAGCATTGCTGCCCACCAGCTTTTGCATGTATGTGTCACTTCTGCGAGCAAAACCAGTCCCTCTCTAAAAAAGTTTGAGAATTCTTTTGGTAAAACATCCCACTATCCTCTCTACGCTTGGCTCTGAGTGCACCGTTAGTTTAGAAACATTCACTTTTTTTGCCCACAAGTAGGTCAGGTCAGACTTAGCTGTTCTTCAAGAAGGGGTTGTAGCAAAATAATATCTTATCCACTGAGTCTCCAAGTGGAACAAAGAAACGGTATATATTTTTCCTTCATCCTTAAAAGACTTCCACGTCCTAAATCCCATGCTGGAGTAAACCATCCCCAGGCTCCCCTGGATAGTTCTGAAAGGTCCAGCCCACAAAAAGTCCCAAGGCGCAGAGCTATACCCTGGTGGTGGAGTGACCGTGAGGCAAGTTGGTGCTGTTCTGATTCCCGCCAAAGGTGTTGAAGTTGTGCAAGGGCTGCATCCCAGCCAGGGAATTGGGGATCATGGTGATGGTGCTGGGCGTCATGAGCGGGATGTCGTCGGGCGACCGCCGCAGGGTCAGTGTGTAATCGGGCGGGCAGGCCAAGCGCAGTGTGTCGTGGGCTTGAAGGGACTCGCACTCGTGGTGGTGCTCATGTTCCAGCTGCTGCTGCTGCTTCATCTGCAGGGACATCAGCTCCTCGCTTTGCAGGCGTGCGATGTCGTTGGCGTTGGCCGCCACGTTGGCTGGCGTTGAATTGCGCTGAGGGCTGGGGCCCCGGCGGTTGGACTCGTGCCGCCGCTTGTCCTTCTTGTAGTAGAGCGCGGCAAAGGCCAGGATGTTGAGGAAAAGGAGCGAGGCGCCCACGGCGATGGTCACGCTCAGCTCCGTGGAGTAGTCCCGCTTCTCGATCACCACGGCAGAATCGTCGCCAAGGTCGCTGCCTTTGTGCTGGTCTGTCGTCTGCTTGGTGTTGGGTGGGGGGACCCCGGGATGGCGCGTGGTCGATGGCCATGTTTTGCCTAGTCTCTTGGTGTAGGGGAAAGGCGTGGTGTCCTGCGGGGGAATCTTGGTGGTCGTTGAGACGTACTGGAACAGATCATTGATGTTGTGGAGGTGAGGGACGAGCTCCAGCCAGAAAGCCACCTTGGTGGCGCGGTAGTGGTCGCGGACTCTGGGCTTCAGGCCAATGTGAAGGTAGAGCTGGTCTTTGGGGTTGTACTTGGACCAGGCTACTTCTTCAAAGCGGTTAGGCTTGGTGTGGATGAACTTGGTGTCCTGTGGGACTGGCTGATTGGGATCTCTATTAGGAAGAAAAGAAAAAATAGGAATCTGTTAGATCACAAGCAAACACGCACAGCTTGAACCTATTTTCTCTATGCCTAATGCCTGGTGTGGGCTGGAGGGGTATAAAGCCCCCCAGCATTGAGCTGTGGAACAATAGAGCTGTGTTCTCTGCAATGATGGATGGTGCTCCATCCAATATTATCTGAATAAGTTGGAAAGTTGGGGATGAGTTGGAGAGGTGGTCATCCAACATCCTGACCTAATGCTTTTGTCAGCAATGCAATGTTGTCAGCTCCAACAACTAATTTTTAATACCTCGTAAGAAAGAAACAATAAATAAGCAGGTGTCCCAATACTTTTGTCTACATGGAACGAAAGGGTACCACGTGTTACATGTGGGCTCCAGCAGGACAGATCTATAGGAGGAAGATGACTAAGTATACCACTACACTCCATTAACAAGTGTAACCTAAGGGCATACTCATGTGGTCAACAGTGGTCTGCTCGGCATCGTCCTTTCATTTTTATCTCCTAACACAACCAATATTTATGGAAACATCATAAGAGACACCTACTCTGAAAAGATTTCCTGTGCTTTAATAAGCATTATATCACATCTTTCACATCTCTAGTGGGAGCACATCTAAAAAAAAAAATAACCCAGTCCAGCAATTGTTCATTTTATTCAGTGAGAAGGTGTTAAAAGGCTTCTAAATATGGAGATGTACTGGTGGCTGGTGAAATACTTTTTTTCCCTAGGTGCATTAGCGTTATTCAAGTTTGTTGTTTCAATTATGGCTCTAGTCCTACATGGACTATGCAGGGAAAGTTCTTTTTGACCACCTAAGTTGCAATGTCAGTCATGTCTTTTCATCCGGCTTTTTATACACTCATTATAGTGCTACTGGATTCCCACCAAATTACTCTAATGGATCTGAAAATGACTAATGACTGAAATTTCATTAAAAATCTTAACCCACCCCCATCCAACCACCCAGCCATCTTCCCTGTGGAGAACTTGTCCACACTCAACTTTAACAACATTTCAAACCCTCAGGTTTATGTTTTCCTATTATACTCTTAACTATAAAGGTGCTGCACATGGTTCTCCGAGTAATGCCATAGAAAAGTCCATAATAGACCATAAAGAGTCAAGTTTGTAATAGAGATGTGTGAATGTGAAAACCTCTGAAATGGTAAAGAACTTTTCCATCAAGTGACAATTTTTTTGACACATCTCTGTTATACTGATTCGGATTTCATTAAGAACCATGTTTGTAATAGAGATGTGGGAGTGTAAAGGGTTTTTTACATTGGTAAAGAATAAAGTTTTATCAAGTGAAGGTTCTTCAGACCCTTCAAACCCTCAGAAGTTTCTTTACTCTCAGACATTTCTTTTTTACCTAATATACCAAATTACTCTAACGGGTCTGAAAATGACTAATGACTGAGTTCTCATTAAAAATCATAATCCACCCCCATCCAACCACCCATCCATCCTCCCTGTGGAGAACATGTCCACACTCAACTTGTGGTTTCTGTTTTCGTCCTACACTCATAACGATGAAGGTGCCATGGAGCTATTAAGACCCCTGTTTGTAGTAGAAATGTGTGAGTGGGAAAACCATTAAACTGGTAAAGAACCTTTACTTCAAGTGAAGGTTCTTTAGATCTTTGAAAGGTTCATTACATACAGTGGGGAGAAAAGTATTTAGTCAGTTACCAATTGTGCAAGTTCTCCTACTTAAAAGATGAAAGAGGCCTGTTATTGACATCATAGGTAGACCTCAACTATAAGAGACAAAATGAGAAAAAAAAATCAGAAAATCACATTGTCTGATTTTTAAAGAATTTATTTGCAAATAATGGTAGAAAATAAGTATTTGGTCAATAACAAAAGTTCATCTCAATACTTTGTTATATATTCTTTGTTGGCAATGACAGAGGTCAAACGTTTTCTGTAAGTCTTCACAAAGTTGGCACACAGCGTTGCTGATATGTTGGTCCATTCCTTCATGCAGATCTCCTCTAGAGCAGTGATGTTTTGGGGCTGTCGGCGGGCAACACAGACTTTCAACTCCCTCCAAAGGTTTTCGATGGGGTTGAGATCTGGAGACTGGCTAGGCCACTCCAGGACCTTGAAATGCTTCTTACGAAGCCACTCCTTTGTTGCCCTGGCAGTGTGCTTGGGATCATTGTCATGCTGAAAGACCCAGCCACATTTCATCTTCAATGCCCTTGCTGATGGAAGGAGGTTTGCACTCAAAATCTCACAATTCATGGCCCCATTCATTCTTTCATGTACATGGACCAGTTGTCCTAGTCACTTTGCAGAGAAACAGCCCCAAAGCATGATGTTGCCACCCCCATGCTTCACAGTTGGCATGGTGTTCTTTGGATGCAACTCAGCATTCACTCTCCGCCAAACACCACGAGTTGTGTTTGTACCAAACAGTTCTACTTTGGTTTCATCTGACCATGAGACATTCTCCCAATACTCCTCCGGAACATCCAAATGCTCTCTATCAAACTTTAGACACGCCCGGATATGTACTGGCTTAAGCAGGGGAACACGTCTGGCACTGCAAGATCTGAGTGCCTGGCGGCGTAGTGTGTTACTGACGGTAGCCTTTGTAACGTTGGTCCCAGCTTTCTGCAGGTGATTCACTATGTCCCCCCGTGTGGTTCTGGGATTTTTGCTCAGCGCTCTTGTGATCATTTTGACCCCATGGGCTGAGATCTTGCGTGGAGCCCCTGATTGAGGGAGATTAGCAGTGGTCTTGTAGGTCTCCCATTTTCTGATTATTGCTCCCACAGTAGATTTCTTCACACCAAGCTGCTTGCCTATTGCAGATTCAGTCTTCCCAGCCTGGTGCAGGTCTACAATTTTGTTTCTGGTGTCCTTCAACAGCTCTTTGGTCTTCACCATAGTGGAGTTTGGAGTGTGACTGTTTGAGGTTGTGGGCAGGTGTCTTTTATACTGTTAACGAGTTCAAACAGGTGCCATTAATACAGGTAATGAGTGGAGGACAGAGAAGCCTCTTAAAGAAGAAGGTACAGGTCTGTGACAGCCAGATATCTTGCTTGTTTGTAGGTGACCAAATACTTCTTTTCCACCATTATTTGCAAATATGTGATTTTCAGAATTTTTTTTCTCATTTTGTCTCTCATAGTTGAGGTCTACCTATGATGTCAATTACCGGCCTCTCTCATCTTTTTAAGTGGGAGAACTTGCACAATTGGTGACTGACTAAATATTTTTTTCCCCCACTATACATAAACAAAATCTCTATTATAGCAGTTACACTCATCCATTTTATTTCCATAAAGAACAATGTTTGTAATAGAGATAAATGAGTGCAAAGACCAATTAACTGGTTAAAACCCTTTCATCAGATGAAGGTTCTTTACATCTTTAAAAGAACCTTTATTGTAAAGCAATTCCAGTTCCATAAAGAACCGTGTTTGTAATAGACCCACACTCACTCATCTCTATTATACCAATTATTTGTAAATGACATGTGAGTGTAGAGAACCCTTTATATCAAGTGGAGGTTCTTTAGACCTTTAAAAGGTTTCTCATACTCTAGCATACCAAATATAGCAATTGTGGTTCCATAAAGAACCATGTTTGTAATAAAGACGTTTGAGTGTGAAGAACCTTGAAATGGGTAAAGAGCATTTACATAAAGTGAAGGTTCTTTAAATGTTTAAAAGAACCTCTAATAGACCAAGTATAGCAATTTTGGTTTTTTAAGGAATCATGTCTGTAATAGAGATTAGAGTGTGAGCAGGAAAAACCTTCAAACGTTTACATCAAGTGAAGGTCCTTTAAACATTTTTAAGAAACTATCATACCAAGTACACCAATTTTGGATTTATAATGAACCTTTAGATCAAGTCAAGGATCCTCAAGCCTTTAAATAACTCTTCACACTCACATAATCTCTGTTCTAAACATTTATTTTTAAGAGTGTACTGAAGCACACAGCATGTAAGAGATTGCAACAGCCTCTTCCTAAGTGGGTCAACTTATCATTAGTTGTTCTGCAACAGACGTCTTTCTGGTGCATGTCTGCACAGGATTTGCACGAATCAGGTACAGATGACCTGGTAATGGTGGTGGTGGTGGTGGTGGTTTTGATGTTGGGAGACGAGGAGAAAAAGGAATCTGCTGGTTTAATTTGCATGTGCATTAAAGCAGTGTGCAGGTACAGCTTATGAGTCACCAGCTTTAGCACACGCCTCAGTCCCAAAAATACATCAGAAGTAATTCTCGGGGACATGTTCGGAATGTTAAAGTCCTACAATTGCAGTAAATCTTCGTGCTACCTGCTAGCATGCAGATAATCCACCGTGACGCTGTCCGACAATGCCGGCAGGCGATCCCCTCGACAAACTCAATTCGTACCACGAGACGGCAATGCGCCGTCATTAGCTGCAAGATGAACTGGGTTAGCAGCAGTAATTCACCCCAATGGTCTTAACTGTGTTTGCGGGCTGCTCAGGGAGCCTGCAGAGGTGGCGGTGACTCTGCCGCAAGATCACGGGCTGTGATTTCATTAAGTTGGATGAGTTGAGGGGCTGAGACAGAGAGAGATAGAGGATGAGAGCCAGGCAGACTTTAAATAGACACTGATGACAGAGAGAACCTCTAGCGGCATGCAGAACACACACACCCACACACACACCAATACACAGATAGAACAAAGAATAGAGGGCGTGATTGAACTGACCACACAAACTGTACCAAGGTTCTGTTGCTACAAATGAAGGAGAACCATTTTATGGTTCCATAATATGAGTATTAAAAACCTTTACATCTGCTTTTTTAAGCCCTGAAAATGTTCTTCACACATACACTGTATGGACAAAAGTATTGGGACACCTGCTCATTCACTGTTTCTTCCGAAATCAGTGGCATTAAAACAGAGTTGATCCTGCTTTTGTTGTAGTAACTGTCTCTACTGTCCAGGGAGCTGCTCCACAGCTCAGTGGTGGGGGGATTATACCCCTCTAGCTCACACCTGGCATTAGGCAGGATGGTGTCAATAGGGTCATGTTTATCTGCTGTCCTGTGCTTTTAGCAGCACTTATCTACTTGGACATATAGTGTACAAGGCTGTCAATAAGAGTAGATTAGTTATTTACATATATAAGCCTCAAAGCCATGGTTATAAAAAAGTGCCTAATGGGATAAAAGGCTAGAAAAGGGTCATATGAACCCACATGATGACTGATTATAATTGAGGTGGACTTAAAATCCTAAAGGATATAAGATATGGACCCTTTAAAGAGCAGTTTGTTTATGCCTGGACGATATTTTGGTTTTGTTACAATCACAGACTCTCAGCTGGCTGAGAATCAAAGCAGCGCTCTGTGGTGTCTGAAGCTTCGACCCATAATCTACGCATCAGCGCTACGACGGCTGTGTGTGACTGATACCCGAGCAGAAGGGGTGATGGCAAGTTATTTATCTCCCATTTGACTGCGCTGTTTATCTTTGACTCAAAGGGACTCAGAGCTAAATTGAGGCGCAAATGCATTCGGCTATTTTTCTTTTCTGCGTTATCACGTAATTCCTACCACACACAATACCACGGAAGAATGGACCACCTTGCCACTGGCGGACACAGATGAAAAATCTACAGTGTAATCTTGCCGTGAGCCAAACAGGAGGGAGAATCAATGACGCGAAATGGTTCCGCTAGCCCGGCCCATTACGAAAGCCTTGGAGAACTCACCATAACGACATTGCGTACTGGAGCTTCCCATGTTGCTCTAGACCTGTGATGAGCAAAGTGCTTTGAGCCGTAGTTGCCCACAGAAAGGTGCTTCCGAACAGCTGCTAGGACCACACATAGGCAGAGCGTAAGCACCGCACAATATATCACTTGCTAATTGGTGGTGAAATGCTGGGCTATGCAGCCGCAGAGATCTGCAATGCACAAATGAGTCCTGAAACTAGCGCAAGTTTGTTGATTGAGTGCTGCCAGCATCCTGACTATCGCTCAGCTCATTTTCATTACGATCATTAATAATCTTGCCCAACAGAGGTTTATAAGAATCTATGCATTTCATAGACTGTAGTTTTACAGACACATATTGAACGAATTTTAGAAACAGTAATTTTACCACTAATAATTTTGTTAATGAAAACTATTGTGAAAATATTAGCCGATGACTTATTTTCCAAAGCGGAAACGAGACAAGAACTAAAGAAAAATAAACATTTGGAGGAAATGTACTACCCTTATTATTAATGAATAAAAACAAAAAGATAATGTGAAAAACTGACAAACTGACAAATTATGTTTAACCCGTCAACGCAGAAAGGCTTACTACACACTAAGGTGTGTGAGAATAGCCCCACCAGTTTGTACAGGCGTCCCTGTAGTTACTGAAGAATACACTAAGGTTTACTATTCAGTAGCTACAGGGGCGTCTGTACAAACTGGTGGTCCATAGCCTTTTTAATCTGTTTATCTATCTGTCCAGTACAGTGTTCATATGTGCTGATCACTGGACAGATAGATAAGCAGATTCACCATAATTTGCCAATTTGTCAGTTTTTGGTTTCAGGCCATAAATGTCAAACACTCTAAGCTCTGTTTAACACTTAAACAAGATTATAGTAGTAATAGCAGTAGTCTTCGCTGACTAGGACGATGTGTTTATTAGCATTCATCAGAAACTTTATGCCTTCAGTTCATTTCTTGAAGGCCAAACTAATGGGAAAGCTTGCTCGGACTACTTAGACACTATAGGGAATAAGTCTGAATGGATAGGTCGCAGGAATTTTAATGCTTAATTCGACAAGAAAACGTGTCAGTGAGGAAAACACTGTAACTAATCATTTCTGCTCTGAAAGTGGGGATAGTGTTCTCAGCAGTAACACAGCAGCCTTTTTCTGTACTTTCAGACAAGATAACAGCATTGTTAGTAGTAGTAGTCTTTGCTGATTAGGACTATATGCTCTCATTTGACATTTTACATCTTCAGTCCAGTTCTGGAAGGCCTAACCAAGGGGAAATAGTGTAAAGAACAACTGCCAAATTTATACTGTCGAAATGTGAAAAATTACCCAGGAAACCCAGGAGATTCAAGCTCTCAGATAACTTCTACCAGTCTCAGACCTTAATTAGCTTGTTGGGGCTATATCTTGTTCACAATTATCAGTAGGAAAGGCCAGGTGCAAATTTCAATGCTTTCTAAATACTAGCACTCTAAGAAAAGTACTTGTAGGATTACTAGAAAGGCATATCAGAACCCCTGTTTGACTGTTTGACTGGTTTAGCAGGGAATGCTGTTTTAGACCAGAATGCCAGAATGACACAGCAAGGGTTCAACTAACATATTAACTAAGCACATTGAGATTGCACTGTTTATCACTAGAATTGTAATGTGATATTTTGTCCATTATCTGTTGTCTGAGGTCCCTATTCCTAATTTTAGTGAATACTATAGTTCAAGAAGGGGTGGCTGGACAGAAATGCTTCTACTATCTCTTTGCAATGAAAACAGAAAATATACCATCTCTCTCTCTCTCTCTCTCTCTCTCTCTCTCTCTCTCTCTCTTTAGCTCTCTCTCTCTCTTTAGCTCTCACTCTCTCTCTCTTTTAGCCTGAAGCATTTACCACATACAGCTTGCTTCATTCACTACGATGACTGTTTCTGAACTCCTTTGGAATTCAACCCAGTTGCGTCTTGAGGATGCATCCAAGCACGGTTATGTTTCATTCTAGCTGAAAGAATGTATATTTATTAACGGCAGAATTCTTGACGTTAAATATCTTCATCATGCTAGGATTTGCGCTAGTGGAACTTTTATAACAGCTTTGCTTAAACACATTAGAAGAAAATAAGAAAATATATAAGAGATATATAAACAAAACATGCTCTTTTTGATGTAATGTAAAAGCACCAGCTGTCCTTCACATTCTGTCAACATTACTGTTGCACCGATACCTTCACTTACACACAGTATCGGTATCTGCAATAGAGAGCACCGATACCATGAAGCTTCCTGGCACCCTGTTTTTTTCACTACATAGAACATGTTTGTTTGCATACTTTGTTATGAAACCAAACGTTTAAACAACCAGTAAAAGCCAGTCATAAAGATTTATTACCATTAAACAGACATACTTTTTGTTTCCATGTGTTTTTTTGGTTCTGAAACCAGTAGTTGAGTTTCAGCAGCCTGTTTAAAAGCCACACACTGAAGTTTAGTAGTTTTTACACAGAGACAAGGACCTGAATATGAAATTGCTAAATCGGCACTTTTTGTTTCTAAACTAATATTTGTTTCACTGCTCTGAAACGTGAATTTTGGAAAGCTTGGAAAGATTATGCTTCCCTACTTGCATGTGTTTCTGCATTGATAAGAAATAAAAAGTACAACCTATAAAACAGAACACTATAAATATCATGAATTATAGCCATCTATCGAGTATTGATAAGATAAGATAAGATAAGATAATCCTTTATTAGTCTCACAGTGAGAAAATTCTCAGTGTCACAGCAGAAAGGGGTAGCAAGACACTCAGTTACAAAAACGTAGATAAATAATTTACACTATATACACAATATAAATAAGAAAAAAAAGCAAAAACAATATTATTTACAGGTTATTGTAGATTACTCTTAATTGCACATGTGGGGGGAGGGTATTGCACATAGTAAATCAGAGTTAAAGTCAAGGTTATGTATCGGTATCATTATCGGAAAAGAAATAGTGGTCTCTGTGCATCCCTGTTCCACATAGCCTGATAAATGGATCATTAGAAGTAGTCCAGACTGACTGGGAATAAAATATTAAGGAATAATATTCCTTACAATGCACAGTTTATACAGCTGAGCAATGGTCACAACTGTAGAAGATGACCTCCTGACCTCCAAAATGTATAAACTTAAAGATTCAACGTTTTAAGCTTGACTAGCTAGAGTATAAATTGGAAAGGATCCCATGCAGACCTTTCGGAAACCCAGGAGATTCAAGCTCTCAGATAACAGCTACCAAGGTCTTAATTAGCTTGTTGGGGCTATAGCTTGTTCACAATCATCACTAGGCAAGGCCAGATGATGCAAATTTCAATGCTTTTTAAATACTCTGACTTCTCAAACCTTGTCCCAACAATCAGCAGCTATGGGCTTCTCTAAGGAGCCTACTAGCACTCTACTCATAGGATTGCTAGAGAGGCAAATCAAAGAGCTTAGCAAGGTTTAGCAAACTCTAGAGCAGAGATCTTCAAATCTGGACCTCGAATCCAGTTTCCAGGAGTGGTGGTGCACTTTTCTACTGTGCAGTGACATCTGCATTAAAATAGCACCTTCACCAAAGAGTCAACAGAAGAAAACAATTTCCAACACCCTCACCATAAACACACCTACTCAGGGCTAGTTCATTAGCTGATAAGCTGGATCAGGTGTGTTGAGAGCAGGGTAAACACAGCATGCAGGGCTGGAGGTCCTCCAGGACCAGGGGTGGGAAGCCTTGTTTGTCTGGCAGCAGATCCGCACAACAGCATAAATCCTGATACACAGGCAGCTTCGCATTATGCTAAGTTCCTTACAGAATGCATTCTGCTAAAAATCCTTCCAGGACTGAAGTTTAATCTGTACTGAAAAGCATTCGCAAGTGCTTTTGCCGAGTTCCCCTGAAGGCTAAAAGAGCACCCTTCTCCCGGCGCTGTGCAGTCTCCAGACTCATTTACTCTTCATAGCAGCGCTGACAAAAGGGGGATTAGCAGTGAAAGGTTGTAATGATAGGTGCGAGACACGTCTGAGCGCTCGGCGAGAAAAAGGCAAAAATAAAAGTTTTTCAACAAAAAGGCCAAACAATCTCTCTCTCTCTCTTCCTCTCTTTAATGTGGATCTCTCACTTAATTTCTGCATAACACTTAATGAGTCAAATTCAAGCGACTAAAGGAAAAAATATATTTAGTTATTCTAAAAATATGGTGTCTGTATTTCTCTCTCTCGCTCTGATTTGGAGCTCACATTCTCTCTCTATCTCTCTCTCGCCCTCTGACGGAGCTCATATTCTCTTTCTCTCTGATTTGAAGCTCACATTCTCTCTCTATCTCTCTCTCTCGCCCTCTGACGGAGCGCATATTCTCTCTCTCTCTCTCTCATTTGGAGCTCATTTTCTCTCTCTATCTTGCTCTCTCTTTCTCTGATTTAGAGCTCATATTCTCTCTCTATCTCTCTCTCTCGCCCTCTGACGGAGCGCATATTCTCTCTCTCTCTCTCTCATTTGGAGCTCATTTTCTCTCTCTATCTTGCTCTCTCTTTCTCTGATTTAGAGCTCATATTCTCTCTCTATCTCTCTCTCTCGCCCTCTGACGGAGCGCATATTCTCTCTCTTTCTCTGATTTGGAGCTCACATGCTCTCTCTCTCTCATTTAGAGCTCACATTCTCTCTCTTTCTCTGATTTGGAGCTCACATGCTCTCTCTCTCTCATTTAGAGCTCACATTCTCTCTCTTTCTCTGATTTGGAGCTCACATGCTCTCTCACTCGCTCTGATTTGGAGCTCACATTCTTTGTCTATCTTGCTCTCTCACTTGCTCTCTCTCTCACTCTGATTTGAAGCTAATATTCTCTTTATCTCTCTCTCATTTGAAGCTTACATTCTCTCACCCTGATCTGAAGCTCTCTCCCTCTTTCTCTTTCCCTCTCTCGCACCTTGATTTAAAGCTCTCTTTCTCTCGGCCTCTCCCTCTCTCCTGCTCTGATTTGGGACTCTCTCTCTCTCTCTCTCTCTCTCTTTCTCTCTCTCTGTCTCTCTTTACATTAATTGTGCACTGATATGACAGTGTTACACAGTGTTACGCAGCTCTCACGAGGGTTGTCCTGTTTGCTTCGTGTTCCATAGAGCAGCAGAGGAATTCCGGCCTGGAGTGGGAATGAGGGAAACACCATTCCTGCAGTCAGTGGAGTACTACAATGATTCAGACGCTGCTGTTCTACATTAAATACATGATGCTGCTTTAAGTGTTTTGATTAAAGATGATTATAAGTCACAATGTCTCTCAGATTTGTGACTCTCTCACTCTCTCGCCATCTCTCTCGCTCTCTCTCTGTCTGTCAGACATACACATGATTTTTGGATAACCCTCAGCAAGTTAAAGTCTGGCTTCATGAGTGGAGTGTTTACCAGTGGCTGGAGAGACTCTCCTGTGACGTGAGAGCACTTCCAAGTACGGCGGAAATTGCCTTCATTTTTTGCCCGCTCTGTTTTTAAGCCACTTGGGCAGAGTGAGAAACACTCAGAGAGAGTGGAACGAGAGAGACAGAGAGAGAGAGAGAGAGAGAGAGAGAGAGAGAGAGAGGGAGAGAGATGTTGACAAGCCTGCCAGCCCATCTCCTGATGCCATGGTGCCAGTTGGAGATGGGCCATGAGTCAGACGAAGCTAAGCCCTGTCACAGTTACTATTTATTGTTGGACGATATACTGTCCCATAAATAATCCCAACAATATTAGAATAATTCTGAGACCATTATTGATTACCCAGTATTACCCAATTCCCCCCTCCAGTTTCTTAGATTTACCAATTACCCAACCCACTTGTTACAACTCTCCCCCATCACATGTAATGCTCCCGACTCCAGAACGGTGGGGACTGACGTCACCGGGCAGCCAACGTGCTCGGAGGAAAGGCCTGGGTACCCTGCTTTGATGCATTAGCTAGCAGCATAACACCCAGAGAGAGAAAGGCCAATTGTGCTCTCTCTGGTTCTGGCTGCTGATGACAGGCAGCAAGACCTGGAATTCAAACCAACAATCAATAATATAATAGAATAATACTGAACTTTCCATTATTAAGAATATTCACACACTGGAATTGGAATAAAAAATAAATAATATAATAAATAATATAATAAATAAATAATATCCTTAATAAATAAAGCTCTCTCTCTCACTCTGATTTGGAGCTCACATTCTCTCTCTCTATCTATCTCTCACTCTGATTTGGAGCTCACATTCTCTCTCTCTCTTTCTCTCTCTCTCTATCTCTCTCTCTCTCTCACTCTGATTTGACACTTACATTCTCTCTCTCTCTCTCTATCTTTGGAATAGAGTTTCAAATTAGAGCAAGAGAGAGAGAGAGAGAGAGAGAGAGAGAGAATGAGAGCTCTGTGTCCGTGTGAGCGTGCGAGAGAGAGATTTATTTATTAAGGATATTTATTTATTTTTTATTCCAGTTCTCTCTATCTCTCTACTTGAAGCACAGGCAACATGCTGCACAGGGTCCCGACCCCCTGGAGAGGGGCTACTTCTGAAGATGCCCTGATCTTGTGTCGCCTGGAGCTTCTGAAACTTTGGATTGGTTGGAATAGGGTTGTTAATCTTCAACCTAAATTGCACAGCAATTTAGATTTTTGACTACATCGTTCGTTAAATGCCACAGAAGAACCGGTTTGGACTCCATAAAGAACCATTTCAGTGAAGAGCTATATATGTGAAGAAGCGTTTAAAGGTTTAAAGACGTCCATGTAAAGATTCTCTGCCCATTAAAAGATTCTTCACATTTACAAAAAATCCAGTTCTTAATGAAACCTTAAATAGTTCTTCTATGGCATCGCTCAAAAAAAAAAAAAAAAAAAAGAGTTTAGGCCCATATCTGATCTAGGGTCAGTTCTCCAGAGGCTGCTATGTAATCAGGCAGAGGGTAAAATCTGGTCCTACATATATCTGCACTCCCGGTCTAAAAGGTTCTGTCACATATAACCCCTCGTCTGGGAAGCGGCTTGAGAGTTAAGCCACTTATCTTTAAATGGATGGCCTTTGCAATGAGGTGGCGCGTACATGCTCTGAAACGCAATGAAAGGGAGAGAGCGACTTTACAGAGAGGAAAAAAGGTCTGATGAAGGTGATTTCAAATGCAAAAACCATGACTCATTCAGCTCCAGCGCCCAAAAGTAATCTCTGCTTCAGCCAGACACTATGCTTTATCACACCGTACATCTGGCATTAGGGCTGGGAAAGAAATGACAGATGCATCTCGATTCTGAATCGATTCACAAATGTCAAAAATATCAGTTTTCTAAATGTTGACGGAAGACAAAAGACAGAACTCGGAAGTGTGGAAGAGAAGTGCTGAGTGAAGCAAGCCATGTCAGAGCTTCCACCTAACTCAGAAAGGGCGAAGCAGCTTACAACCTCTATCACACTGTTTATTGCCAAGGATTTGCGTCCACATTCAGTTGTTGAGAACCAGGGCTTTCCTGCTATGTTGCACACTTTGAAAATGCCACTTATCAGCACTTATTTTAATACTAATAAGGCAATGCTGTGTGATGTGTAATAAACAGCTAGTCTATAACAAGAACAAAGCATCCCTTCTCCTCCTCCAACACGCATTTACATGCAAATATATCTTTTCAATCTGCAGCTAATTCAACATCATTAGACGGTTCAACGCGCTTGGAGGAGAACACTAATAACTTGTTTACACCTGCCATTAACATGTGTTTCATCTCTGGATGTTTTCTGGATTTACTTTGATTGTATTCTGCATCCTCAGTGTGACCAGACGAGTACTTTCCCGTGTAAATCACACCAACGCGTACATCGTTTCCGTTTCGCTTTGTAGGAAGTTTGTAGGAACGGTGGGGGCTCTACAATGCGGGGGAACAACAGATAGTTCTCGCATTACTGAAACGGCTCTAGAATGAAAAAGCAGCGGACTCTTTAAGCCAGAAGGGAACAAACTATGTTAAACTGCTATCTATAAAAAAAAAAAAAGCAGCCCGAAAAAGCAAGGCAAATTATGCACTCTTGGACTCCTGACCATGGATGTCTGTGGACTGAACTCACAATCTTCCATTGATTATAAAGTTAGTTAAAGTTGTATGCTAGTTCTATTCATTCTATGCATTCAACTTACTGACTCAATGGCATCAGTTAAAAAAGAACCCGACATACGTCATTAGGAATGTCACTAGATCCTTCACTCACCCTGTCTTAGCAAAATTTGTCCAGTAGGTCATCACGACTGCGCTGAGCATGACATCGTTCTTGGAGAAATTGCAGTTGAACAGATCCGTCGGGCCAATCATAGGGATTCCGAACACGTACGGCACCTCGTCTCCGTGTGCCGAGTCGGCCCAGCTGGGCTTCATCTCGCTCTGGCAGTGGTGGTAGAAAGCATAGAAGTATGTGGGCGATCCGTACTGTGCGTGAAGATCTGCTGTAGCCACGGCGGGCGCCACCCACTGGTGATCCGTAAACAGTGCAACCAAAGTCTTGCGCCTGGTCTCCGGGTTCTCCTTGTCAGCCCAATCCGTGTACATGAACTTGATGGTTTCCCGGAGCGTATCCTTACCCTCGGGGTAACCGTACAGGTGGTCCACGAAATCAGACACGGCGAAATCGAAGTCGTTCGCGGAAACACCGTCCTCGCTGTCCACGATCCCGTCGACAAACTTGAACCCTTCCCCCTGGTTGACTCCCAGCATGATGTCGTAATTGAGGAACTCGCCCTGCTCCATGAGGATCTGCGGGTCGTCTGGGATGACGTCGCCATCTATAACCGGTCCGAAAGCGATGTGGTACTTTGCCTGGGTGATGTACTGTTCAATAAGCTCCTTGTGGTTCTTTTTCTGTAAGCACTCCACCAGATCTGTGGTGTCTATCATGTTGCAGCCCACCTTTTCGGCTAGCATGCGTGTGTACTTGGCAGGCTGGTAGTTGACGGCCCAGCTGGACAAAGCAGTTCCGCTCTGGATGATGGCTTTCTGAAACAGATCTGGAAAGAGGACGAAAAACCCATTAGGGCACTCAGACCACTTTGCTAAAAGCAGGAGCAGAAACATCTGTGTAACTTACAGCATTAATGGTAACAGGAAGCATATAAACCAGGACAAAGGGTGAAGGCACTATTTGGACAAAAGTTTAGAGACACCTGCTCATTCATTGTTTTTACTGAAATCAAGGGCATCAAAGAGTTTATCCTGCTTTTGTTAGAGTAACTCTTATTCTCTACTGTTCATGGAAGACTAGGTTTTGGAGTCATTGCTGTGAGGATTTGATTGCATTTAGCAACAGAAGTGTTAGTTACATGATCACCCCCTACCTACTTTGTCCTCAAGTTGTTGAATCACTGGAAACCATATCATTGTAGTCCTACATTTTGAGAAACCATTAAGAACCCAAGAACAGTTACTTGTTAGCCAGCTGTGTGTTGTAGCATCATTCGCTCCAACATGAGAGCTAACAAAAGGTCTGCAGATAACTCTAGGTGTGGTATCTAGAATATTTTGCTGTTATGTCTCCAAATGAATGCCAAAGAAGTGTCAATGCCAGTAGAGCAGTCCATCATGAGACTGAAAAATCAATAATGAATCAATACATCAGTCAAAAACAGAAGAATACAGAAGAAGGTACCTCAGAAGAGAAGATACAAACCCCTGATGAGGCACAAGAACAAAAAAGCAAGGTTGAGTTTGTCCAAAAGTATCAGATTATGCAGAGCTCTGAGACAACACCTTACAGACTGTTGAGGTGATTATTTCCATCTACCCGAGTAAAAAAGGAACTGCCCATGATCCACAGTGAACTAATCCATGAAACATGGTGCCATGGGCATTCATGGCTTCTACTGGTTCATTTCCAATGTGGCTGCTGACAGCAGCCGGATATTGAAGTGTGAAGTTTACAGAAGCCTCTAAACTGCTCAGACCCAACCCACTCAGGGCTCTGGGGACTCAGTGCTTCACCTTGCAGTAGGAGACGGACCTCAGACATAAACCTACTACTAAAGCAAACCCTGAGTTTGCTTAAGGGGATGTTCTTGACTGACCTGACCTTCACTGAGTACACACAAAGACAGGACTGAAGTCAGAAACTGGAAATGGATGCGTTACAGGCCTAGTGATGTACACTATATGGACAAAAGTATTGGGACACCTGCTCATTCATTGTTTCTTCTGAAATCAAGGGTATTAAAAGGAGTTTAGTAACTGTCTCTACTGTCCAGGGAAGAAGGCTTTCTACTAGATTTTGGAGTATTGCTGTAATAATTTGATTGCATTCAGTGGCAAGAGTATTAGTGAGGTCAGGATGTTGGCTGATCACCACCCCAACTCATCCTCAACTCCCCAACGCATCCCAAAGTATTGGAAGGAGCAGCAACCATCATTCCAGAGAACACAGTTCCACAGCTCAATGCTGGGGGGCTTTATACCTCTCTAGCTCACACGGTGTGGTGATGTATCTGTTCCAGAGAGTGCTATTCTATTGGCAGTACTACTCCACAGGGACTCGACAAGCTATGTGTGTGCATTTACACATATGTGTCAGCAACAGGTGTAACGTTAAGTAGCTGAATGCATTCATTAAAGGGATGTCCACAAACATTTGGACATATAGTATATTGCAAAGGAAGATGAATGCTGATGGGTCCATGGATACTGAAATAGATTCACAACCAAGTAGCAAATAGAAAAGCCTCTTCTAAATGTTTTTAAAGCCTAAGATGGAAAAAGTATGTTGACCTTATCTGAGGTCTCACTGGTCACCCAGCATCCATCTTCTTTCAGGTCAGGGTGATAGTTGGCCTGGAGCCTACCAACAACCATTGGGCGCAAGGCAAGAATATCATGTGGGAAGGGCACTAGTCCATCGCAGGGAACTACACACCCCTAGGGGCAATATAGCATAGCCAGTTCACCAACATCCCATGTGTGTTTTTGAGGGGAACAAATGCCAGAGCAAAGATCAAACCCACTACCCCAGGCCTCGGGAGCGGTGTGGCACGCACATTACCTGCTATGCCACCTGTTCACCCAGAATACATTTCATTACATTGTTAAATTTAACATCAGACACCTAAGCATTGAGTTTTGTTGGTGTACTTTTAGCAATTAACCTTTTGAAACTGTATTATGTAAATGTGAGAGGGACCTCTTCCTTTTAACGTATTCTTTGGCCCAAAAAAAAAGATCAACCTTATAAAGGGCTTGATAATTATCTTATAACTTGGAGAAACTACACCTTTAATTAATGTTTCTATCACTGGTCATGTTGGGAATGAAGGAGAATTATATCGCAGGTCAATTACTTGCTTGGAAGATTGCCAGGTTTGCTCCAAAACACTGGGAAAAAGATATTAACAGGAGGCAGACAGGTTTGACCTTAAAGGAAAGCCTTAATGCCTTAACTGTCAGGGTCCTCTTTAGATGATTTTTACCTCAAATGATGTTAAAGTGCAGTTTAGAGTGTGGGATGATGGGATATGTAGTTTTAATGACATTACACAGAACAAGCAGAGATACAGTGCTTTGAGGCTTTAACCCTAGACTAATTTATAGATTCAGTATCTATAAATGATCCAATATATACTATAAATAATTCTGTATCTACTACAAAGATTGAATATATACTATAAATAATTCTGTACCTACTACAAAGATTGAATATATACTATAAATAATTCTGTACCTACTACAAATGATTTAATATATACTATAAATAATTCTGTATCTACTACAAAGATTGAATATATACTATAAATAATTCTGTATCTACTACAAAGATTGAATATATACTATAAATAATTCTGTACCTACTACAAATGATTGAATATATACTATAAATGCTTTAGTAAAAACTACAAATGATTAAATATATACTATAAATGCTTCAGTATGTACTACAAATAATTAAATATATACTATAAATGCTTCTGTACATACTACAAATGATTGAATATATACTATAAATACTTCTGTATCTACTACAAATGACTGAATATATACTATAAATGCTTCAGTATGTACTACAAAGGATTGAATATATACTATAAATACTTCAGTATGTAATACAAAGGATTGAATATATACTATAAATACTTCAGTGTGTACTACAAATGACTACATATATACTATAAATGCTTCAGTATGTACTACAAATGATTGAATATATACTATAAATGCTTCAGTATGTACTACAAATGATTGAATATATATTTATAAATGCTTCAGTATGTACTACAAATGATTGAATGTATACTCTAAATGTTTCAATATGTACAACAAATGATTAAATATATACACTATAAATAATTCTGTATCTACTACAAATGATTGAATATATACGATAAATGATTCTGTACCTACTGTACCTACTACATATGATTGAATATATACTATAAATGATTCTGTATCTACTACAAATGATGCTGATTCAGTATATGATTCTGCATATATAAATGATTCTGTAACAACTAAAGATGATCCAATATATACTATAAATGATTATCTATCTACTATTAATGAATAACTAATAATACATTTAACATGTGCTATAAATGACTGCTAGAAAGTGTTTAGTATTTATGATAAATGAATGACGATTTACTATAAATGATTCAGTAACTGCTAAAATAATTCAGTATCTACTATAAATGATTCTGCAAATATTAGAAATGACCCTGTATCTACTATAAATGATTCAGTAATTGCTATAAAAGATGAAGTAACTTCTATAACTGATCCAGTGTTATGAATGATTCTGTCTGAACATTTTATCTACTATAAATTGTAATGATATGTAATGGGCAAGAAGCTGAAGTATGGGCCCATCTACAGGCCTCTAAGGTTTTTTGAAGGCTGATATTCTGTATTTACAGAGTAACTCATAACTACAATAAGCTGCGACTTATTATGAGATTTCTCAAGTCTCATAGGCATGGCTGCATTACGCCACACTGTGCCAGATAGAGGAACCAGACAGGAATTAAAGAGCATGACTATGTTTCGTAATGACGCTTGGGGCAATGTCCCCATCGTGAATATTTTTTGGGGAAGATGAGTTCTTTTTTTTCCTGAATTGCCACTCTGTAAATAGGCCAGAGCGCACCAGGAACTGTGTGTGTATGTGTGATATTTTGCCCATACTTTCTATTTATATCCTCTCAGAAGCTTCAGTGACTCAACCAGGCCAATATGAGGAGTCTATTGAGCACACAGTGATCGTCTCCATTATGACTGGTTAGCACAGCTCCCTTCATTTCCCCTCCTCTGCACTTAGTATTCTGGAGAAAGAACATCGCCAAACACCTGACGCAGATGCCAAGCGAGACACATAAGCCTCTGTGTAGTACCTCCGTCAGTCCAGCCACGCGTGGCAGCAGATTCGTGCCACAGACTGTGTCCTACAAAAATAAAAAAAATAAAGACGGTACCTGGAGGCATGGAACTGACTAGGCCTGACTGAGGCATATGATTCAGTGACACAGAAGGAAACATAGCCCTGCCTCCATTCTGTATTCTCAGACATGCAGAGAGCAAAAAGAAGGGAAAGGATGAAAGCAGGGCCACTGCAGGACAAAAATGCCTGACCATGCATGACTGACAATTAGTTGAAAGTGGACATAGGAACTTATTTTTAGCTCATGACAGCGTACATGAGGAGAAAAACAGCCATTAGCAGTTGAATAAATACACAATTTACAGCGACACGAAAAAGAATTGGCTACTTTTGCATGTTTGTCAGAATAAACTGCTTCAGATCTTCAAACCAATTATAATGAAACACAAAGGCAACCTGATTAAATTCAAAATACAGTTTCAACTGTAGACTAATTATTAACTAACTATTGCATAATCAATTAGCAAATAGCATTATAATATTAGTATAATTTATCAAGTATCTTCTATAAAATATCTTCTATAAAAACTATTAACTAACTAACTACAACTACAAGTGATTCTGTAACTACCAATTACTTAGTACCTACTAATTAAACAGTAACTGCCACTAATTATTGCTTAATAATAATTAACTACTAGTTAATTACTATCAACTAATTTAGCCGCACCTACTACTTATTATTCAACAACTAATAGAAATGATTCAGTAACTACTACAAATTATTCAGCAACTAAAAATACTAAAGACTCAGTAATTACTAATTATCCAGTAACTCCAGTATCAGTAACTGATTTATCTAGGCACAGATGCTGTTATCCTCTGGAAGGCTGGAAGCCTCTGAAGCAAATAACAGCTAACACAGAATCGACCATCTGGTAAGACCTGCTCTTGTTAGCGTTTTAAGCTGTGCTAGGCTAGGCTAGGCGGCTGTGGCCTGTTTTGGCAAGGTAAACCAGACTTTTTTTCCCACAAGCCCACCATGACAGGAAAATTAGCAGGTTTCATTCAGAGGCAAAATAACATGGTTGTAAAATCAAAGATTTTTTTTTTACTCCAAATTAAAGTCACATACTTGTTATATTTATACATACATAAATATATATAATGTATGTATATAATACATATATTAAATAACAGCAGTCACATAATTGTGTTATTGTGATTACATGTATTGATTCCAGTAATATTTTCTAAAAGAATCCATCTATTATTTCTCTTTTATCATCTATTATTAAGCTTATTGGAACTGTACTTTTCTCAATAAAAAAAGTTTAACATAAAGTTAAATTATGAATTATATCATATCAACAATAAATGTCATATTTATGTTTCGGTCCTTCAAAACGTATCAAGAAGCATTAAAATGGAGCTGAGAAATATTGTATTTTGTTTCTCAAAGGAACAGTTTGAATTGGTGAAATATGTATTTTAAATAATTAACAAATTATAATAATAGGTAGAACACACAAATCATATGAAATACTAAACATCATTTCACATGAATAACTTAAAAAGAATACATAGGTATATAGATACTACCATATCAAATGTGATGCACACATTTTGAAATTTAAATTAGCATACACATACAAGCACAAAGAGTATTAAAAATATTTTGATGTATTAAATACTTAATTTTAAATATTTAATATTAGTTAAAAAAAACAAAAACAGTTTCATTTATTTTCTATTCAAACCAAACCTTAAAGCTTCAAAGGTTGTTGTTTTTCCTGTATCTTCACAATGAAATTCTTCCACTCATAGCACAAAAAGGGGTCCCTAAACACAAGTCCCAAGGGATTTCTTTTCATTAGATGATGAAGTAAGAAGGTCCAAAGATCATATTCATCATATTTGATACAGATGGCCTTAAAGGCTTAGGAGGAGACTACTTTCTACTTTTTTAAATAAAATAAATTCAATTACTTCCACAAAGGAATGGTTAGTTAGGAGCAAAGCAATATAAAATAATTATTAAATACAAAATGACCAAATATCCACCAAAGGCCACCACTTTTGGCACCTGCATGTGTTTAAATACACAGGGCCATTTTCAGAAGAATGAGTGACATCAATCTGTAGTCCATTCCAACCCTTAAAGCTGAGAGGACATCTGTAAGAACTCAGCAGCCGTAGCAGCAGGTGAAATGATGTGCTTTCATGGCAGTGAAAGTGCTTTTCACAGTTTGCATTATATAATTCAAAATGCATTCATAAATCATAGCTGACCCTTTCAGACAAGAACGCAAGGGAGTACAGTGCATCTCATCCATGTTATTTTGATTAAGTCTGTCACATAGTCTATCCAGATTGAATTGCAGGTTCTGCAAAAGTCCAACTGTTGCTGGAGGTCATTTGATCCATTAAGATTCAGCTTCAATCTGAGCTTCTTATTTTTCACCAGGGGTAAGTGCCATAAGAACATCCCGAGTGTGCCGCCTCAATGGGCTGCTTTTTACTTACACTATAGGAAATGGACTGTAATAGGCTAAAATCTTTGCCAATGCACAAGCAGCTGCCACTGTTTGAACTGTAGGGAATGACTAGCACAGAGCTTTTCTGTTCTTCAGCATCCCTCTTTAAATACCAATGCAGCCATATTCCAAAATACCCTGATTGTTCGAAAATGAAAACACTCACTTGACAGTGTTGTCAACATCAGTGAACTAGCTTCATAGTACACCATTTCCATGCCCTGCCCTACAAGTAGGCTGGATTGGACAAGCTTTTCAAAATGTGGACCATTTCTAAAGAGAGGTTGTAGCTCAATTTAAGTGGATATAGCATAGCGTATATTACAGCACATAGGATTGACATGATTAAAATATGGTCGCACATAAATAAAATATGGCACATCAACACTGTTCTAGACAAAAATAAGAAGTCAACATATCACTGCTGTCATGCAAACAAAAATTTTATTTTTTCATGTAATATAAATCTAGCAAATATTCTTTACAAAATGGACCAATAGAAATGTAAATTTTTTTATTGACTTCCATTAATCTTGATCTTTTTACATTGATGCCTTGATCCTGATCTTTTTTTCATTGCTTTAGATCTTTTTACACTGACACATTGATCTTGATCTTTGTACATTTACTTCCATTGATTTTGATCTTTTTAGGTTAACTTCTATTGCTTTAGATATGTTTACATTGGCCCATGTATCTTGATCTTTTCACACTGACTTCCTTTGCTTTAGATCTTTTTACACTGACACATTGATCTTGCTCTTTTTACACTAACATTCATTAAACGTTTTTTTTTTTTTTTTTTTTTGCCATTTTGGAGATACAAGGTTTTTGCGTGACAGTTACAATGGCATTTGCCTACAACCACTTGTCACATTTTGGTCAAATCTAATGTTTATAAAATAAATAAATAACTAAAAAAGCTTGTCAATATATGTAAATAACATGCTTGTAAATGTAAATGCAACAATTGGTTCACTATGGAAACTGAGGTGCAAAAAGGCCAACAAATCTTCAGTTATAAGGCATGTATAAGCCTGCACTTAATAGCAGAGACCATTTGTATGCTGTCTTACAAGAAAAGACAGACAAAGAGAAGGTGAATTCTGAATGTTCTCTGATACTCTAATACTACATTAATAACTTTGCACCAAACATGAGATCATAATAATGAATAGCTTAAAAAAATAATAAGCTAACTAGATGTTACAATTCTCTGTCAAGTAACATTTCAGAAACCCCGGCTACTTCAAATCTGTATAATCTGTCAAATCTACAATTCTTTCTGCGTAATAATAATACACCTAAATACAAGCAGCCACGGTACGAACACTGTTGTCTTCTTATTTGAAATGAAAAGAAAAGCGTATACAAAGTATAGTAAAAAACATCTGAATCAAGTGACAGATGACCTCTGAACTACAGTCTTCAACAGTAACACAAAGAAAAAGTGTTAGAATGAGTACATAACGAAATGGTACATACCCTCTGAATAGTGTGACAAGGTCAGCAAACTAACGCATGATGCTCCAGCCCCTGATCCGAATATGGTCACCCTTTTCGGATCTCCTTTGAAGGCCTGGATGTTTTCTTTGATCCACCGCAACGCCTGAATTTGGTCCAGTAGACCATAATTCCCTTTGGCAGCCTGGTCACCTGTGCTCAGGAACCCTGTTGGCACAGAAAATAACATCAGCTTAATAAAAATGATGTTTTACTCAGGATTATGTTTTTTTTATTATGTAAATTACACATATATGATTGTGGAGCTTGTAGCATGTGCCATAGCATGTAGCATGAGTGTGAGCTTGTAGCATGATTCGGTCTCTGATAATCTATTACTGGCTGTCCTACTGTTCATAAAAAAACTTTAAAATAATATAAAAGTGATGAACATAACCATCTCTGTTTTGACACACACCTAATATATCTAATATAGATATAGAAATCACTAGCAATGCCCCAGAAACTAGGAGGGTGAGGACAAGCACATGCCTCTTCTTATAGGCACTAGACTGTGTTTGAAGGAAAGCACCGGATTCCTAGCTCTGATACTTCAGAATCACAATGGGAAAGCTTGGGGAAGCCAGACTGAGCAAGGCCAATTGTGCTTTCTAGGGCTCCAGCTGCTGATGGCGAAGCAGCATGACCTCAGGCCATAGGACCACAGGCGTCCATCGGTCCAACTCTGTTCCTCAAACTAGCTCACAAGATCTCCCCTCACCTTCTTTATAATGAGAAATGATTTGTGTAACCTGCATCTGTTCTCATGGGATCTGAAGTTTTTCCAGTAAAGACTCTCTTATTGCTTATTGCTCCCTGTGGACTGTTTTTAATCAACAAGAACAAATACGGCTTGAAAAAGAGGTGGATAACATGAACCGTTCCACATGTCAAAGTGATTTCAGCGTAGACAACCATTCTGATAGAACATACACTTAAGACAGCTTACAATGAACAACACAAAGGTGTGTTGTTTAAGTACAATTCTCTGGACCATACGTTGGCATTCAGGATCTGAAACACTGGAATGCACTAATTTTTTTTTTCCTGGTGTGGAAAATAAGTGCTTCCAAACCCGTCTATGTTCAACAGAAAATGTAAGACGGATCAATCGAAAGCTTCTCATTAGAGGTTCGCTCTGCTTGCCATTGCTCCCCCCGTACGGCCCATACAGGGTGTTGGGTGCCAGCAGTGTTAATTGTGCCATCCTGCTTCTATGCAAGTACAATCATTCGGTCCTTAATAATCACAAAAGCCCCCCTCCCCCAGAGTCCTAGAACAGCAGCGGATGTGGTATGGTAAGAAAAGTAATCCTAAAACAGGCTCTTAATGGAACTGCAACATCACTCTGCGCAAAGGGCACTAATGGCTGCCCTAATAATCCCCCCTCTACCCTATTTTACCTCAGCCCCCGATCTCTATTTCTGCCTTTTCACAAGGGCCCCATCATCTTGAGGACAGGATCAAAAAGGCCCCACTTCTGGGCTGAGATGTGCTTTCAGGCGAGGAGAATAGTTAAAAGTGGCGTTCTGCACTTTAATGGGGTTATTTGGCCGTCTTTGTGGAATAGGTTGAGGTTACTTCCATTTTAATTCCAGTAGTTTTTTGGCTGCCCGTTTGGAATCTGAATGCGAAAGTGCCCTATTTACTGCTGTGTATGAAGTAAGTCATTGAAACGACACAAAGAAATGACAGCTTGGCAGCAACCTTTGCGAGATCTTTGCTATGAGGAAGAAACATGGCTCAATTAGAATTATAATGAACTCTTGGAATGGCAGAATCTTTTCAGGCCTCTGGCTGGTTGACAGGAGCCTTTGCCATGGATGCCACTCGCTGCGCGCACTGAGCCTAAGAACGTGAAGCACAAATCCCGTCCCTAGAAGCCTTCAAATAAGCCCCGTAGCACTGAGCGGCTTGAAGCGTGCTCGCTAACCCCCAAAACAAGATTTGTCAATGAGCGCAAAATGGCAACTTGTTGACAAATTAGCCAACTGGTTTAAACCCATTAGCGAGACCCTGGAGCAGCCTCCAGGGGTGTCTGCTCCATTCTCTTGGACGGGCTAGGATCTCTGATCCCAGCAACTGGCAAAGGCATGGTCCCCTGTAGCCCCCTCCAGAGACCTGGTCATGGACCAGAATGGCTCAGGACAAATAGGATAAGAAGCAGGGGTAAGTAGAGGGTTAGCCCCATGGCTCTTTGATTGGGGGCAGATCCAGTTGGTCATGCCCACATGGAAGGAACTAGCAAGGGGTATAGGATTACAAAAGCCCTGGCAGCATTAGACACCCTGACGGATAACCCGGGGCCTTGATGAGATCCAGAAGGCCTACAGGGACACGGAATGAAGATGGCTTGGATGAAGCAGCCAAAAGCTGTTTAGTGCTTGATGAAGAGTCCCTTGCTTCAACAACTAACACTGGATCCTAAGCTTCCTAAAATCTTTAGATCCTAAGCTTCTGCTGTCGATACACTTTAATATGAAACATACACAATATGGACAAAAGTACTGGGACTTTGGGGGTATCCAGGGGGTCTTTGAGGGTTCTTTAGGAGATGCAGTGTATGGAATGTTATATATAGAACAGGAAAACCTATAGAAACACTGGAATGCTTACATTTCCTATGGTTCTGTGTATATTTAACAGGTTCTTCTCTGGGATGTGGAACCTGTCGTATAATAACCTTTAGAACATGGTTTTATATAGAACCAAAAAGGCACAGAACCCTTATTTGTTCTCATGTAAAGCCTTTGTTGTGCAGTTTAGCTCCCATGGGCCTTCCTGGTCACCTTAAAGGTACACTGGTGAGGTAAAGCTCTAAAGTTCCAAAAAATGGATTCTTTGAGGTGAAGGACAACTTTTGGTTCCCTTAAGAACCTAAGACCTAAAAGGTTCTTTAGGCAGACTGAAAGGTTGTGTCACCTTTTTAAGAACATTTTACAAAATCTACAGACTAAGCCCAGTCTGGAATCGTGCACATGGTTCCCTGAGGGTTTTGGAAAAGTTTGCTAGTACACGTTCAGGTATTCCAGAGCATTCCACAATTCTAGGTTAGATATTACAGGGCACTCTGCGGGATCCAATGCCGTCTCCGGTGTGGGGATTAAAGCTGAACCTTCATCAGCTCCCTGCTCCCATCTCACCAGCTCGCTGTAATCTCTGACCGTATTAAAAAAATGAAGCCGGCAAGAGTCGCTAGCACAATATAGGCCGCTCTTTCTAAATACCCGGGGACAGATCGGCAGGTTGAGCGACACTGACATCAGAGATTCAGTCGGACACACCGCTAGCCGTGGTCACTAATGCTTCAGACTGTCTGACACATTGCTTCAGAAGGTGTGAGTCGAGTATGAGTGCGGAAATATTGTTGTCACCAGCAAAGCATGCACAATTATTCAGGAACAACACAGTCAGAGGTTTTTATGACTTGTTTGGGGGAACGTTTACAGTGTTTCGCTTAGCGCAAAGAAAACAAGCTATGAAGATGTATGAGGACAACAAAGATTTCTCAAGTAGCAATGTTTTTTAAAGTCTTGCCTGCAACTGATATTCTGTATCCACCCCAAAAGCTCTCTATCTGGCATACAAATGGGGAAAAACAGAGAGTCTGATGGAATGCACTGTATATATAACTGTGTCTATCCGTGTCTCTGTTTCTGAAAACTCTATTTTCTATACGCACCCTTGTCCTTTGACAATTGCAGTCAATAGCTTTACAAATACTGATAGCAAAGGATTGCTCCCATTAGTGATACCACTAGACATACATAATATCAAAGGGGGGTAAAACAATGAGACTTAGATATTGCAATGGCCATTAAGTACTGCCGGCTATTGACTATGAGGTTAAGGAACGGACTGATTTGGAATATAATACACATTCAAAGTTCACAAGACTTCATTATACCACACAATAGACATTTTCTGTCACTTACAATGAGAGCCTTATTATGCATTATTAAACATACTGTTAAGAAGCTCCATTTAAAAAAGGTGCATTTGGAAAAAGGGGACTTTTTGTGAAGGCAAGTCAGTTCAGAATGTATTAACTATAATATCGAATAAATCTTAATACTGTGAGCCAATATACTGTTCTCCAGAAGGATGGTACTCCAGAAGGAATGGTTCCAGAACAAATAAAAAAAACACTATTTGAATGCTAAGGTAGCTAAGACATGTTTGTTGTCCAAATTTTGCTTCTTATGTTGTGCACTGGAGCTACTAATGCTACTGTAAATACTTGCCCATTCACCGGTATCCACTGTGGGCAGGTTGGGCTCAAGTAGGCCTAAGTTGTAGGACCCTGGCAGTGTGTGGTATGTGTGAGTGTGGAAATCTCTCTCAAACCATGCAGCTACAGTATGCTAATGAACATCCATACATACGCATTTACTCATATATGTGTCTACATGACCAAATCATCAGAATCAGATCAATAAATTATTTCTGAAATCATCTCTTTCAGTTCAACATACAACTAAGGCCTACATGAAACCCCTTAGCCACAACATCCTAACTACGGTGGAAACCTATGTGTCCCCAGTGTCCTCCTAGCATTTGGACCAGTCTTTAGGATGCTGGTACTGTAGGTCTCCATGAGCAGGACTGATGACCACTGCTTTAGATGAAAGCACAGAACATCTAGAAATAGCATGAGAAGCTTGACATGAGCAAGTGAGCTTGGAGGGGAGTAGATCAAGTGGGACGCCAGACTTCACTGTTGAGCCTTCCGGAGGTGTCCTGGGCTTAATTCAGCCAACACTGCCAATGGGAGGTGCCTACCTGATGACCCTTGTGAGAGCTTGCAATGTAGTGGGTGATTGGCGTATGAGTGAAAGGAAGAATACGTGTAACCTTTACTGGTAGGTGTGGGATCTCGTCAGTCCCTGAGGAAGTGTTGCTAATCGGATCCCAAACGGCTTTTGAATTTTCATGTAATAATTCACTGCAGAAGCTAAATATTGAACAACAGGTGAATGTGTTGCTGATTGGATCATAAGCACACAAGCATATAAGTCACAGCAACGTAGGAAGGGAGGTGCCTACCTGATAGAGCTTGAGATGTAGTGGATGAGTAGAGTACGGGGGAAGGGGATGAGGTGGTCCCTATGCGTAACCCCAGTTTTTAGGCTTTTATAGGCAGGATTGTGTCATCTTCCTGTAATATGAACTTCCTGGATATGTTGAGCAGATAGGAGATAAGGCGATTTCACTGGCCAAGATATTTTTTTTGCAGAGTGGCAACTGTATCATTTGGTTGCTTATCTTAATGAATGAAAATCCAATCAGGAATCGATACGAGCACTAACCCTAATCATAAAGCTGGGGGAACACATTAACTTAGGAGCACGTCTGCCAAATTCTCTGAGCATTACAATCAATTCGGCCAACAAGCAAGCAAAAAACAAGCCCTTTTAGCATCAACAGGAGCCTAGCGCAGCGTGGGAGAAGAGAGGAATTCGCCTTAATCCTTGATTATTTTCTCGGAATCACCAAGTCATGTGAGCTGTGCTGACGTTCTCCAGCGAGCACGTACTGAGGATTAAAACATGACACAAAAAGCAGGAAAACAAAACCGGAGAAGGCCTTACAGTCATTACGGTTACTCTACAGCTTCCACTTAAGAGAATTCTATCCTGCCTGTCTCCGTAATCACCTTTCATAATAACAGGAAGCAGCCTGCTTTCTTTTCGGCCCGTTCTGGAGGGAAATTAGACCATAATAAACCGTACAAAGTTAAAGCTATTTGAGAGAGGGAGATAGAGACAGATGACTTAAAAGCATAAGCCTGAGGCATATGCACAGACAGAAGTATGTGCGCTGGTGTGTGTTTGCAGAAAGGAAATCCAAGCAACTGCCCCTTTTGCAACTGTCCTTTGCACTAAAGTGGGCCAGTGCTTGGGGGGAAGAAAAACACCCACCCCTAATAATAAAGTACTATTATTATCCATGTGTTAATTGACCATTGAAGACCAGTTATAATCCCTTTGGTGGACCACCATCCTCGCAATCTCAGATTAACTGTGACATTGACATGGTGGTGGCACTGTAGTGTGTTTGTGTGGGCTGGCGTGAGATATCCGGCACTGTTGCTGAAGGTTTCACACACCTCATTTGTCACTTCTAGGATTAAAAAAGGTCCATCAGCTACAAGTAACCAGCAAACAGTGGCTCTGTGGTCAGGAACCGATGACTGTCTGATCGCCACAGCCATCCCTGGAGAGAGCATAATCGGCCTTGCTCTTTCTGGGATGTCCCTCTCTCCTCCCATCACTTAGCATGAAGCTAGCAGATTAGGCAGGAAGGGTACCAGCACTGGGAGCATCATGTGATAGTGGGGAAGTTCGGTCTGATTGGTGGGAATTTGAACTAAGGACGTTTTCCCACAAACTACCAAACACTAACAGTCAGACTTCGACACACATATTAATGCCACAGTATGTCTTTACACCACTTCCCTTCACATTAATATTTTAAGCAAGGGGACCCACCACAGATTGCATCTCTTCTCGGCAGCACAGATACTTGTTAGCTTTGTGGCAGTCCTCAGACTTCTAGGCAAACAAGTGCAGTCCTTGTGCATGTACGTTTCAACAAGGTTCATCAGCCAGTCAGTAAGAAAAATTGCCTCTCCAAAAAATCCAGGGAGCGCTGTTCAGACAGCTGCACCACTCAGGACCACACTAGACCATTTTAACTGGTCCCTTCATTATGAAAGATTTACATAATGTACCTTCTTATGGTTTCAAATGGTGTAAAAATGAACCAATGAAATGAGGACACTGCTGTTCAAAAGTCTGGAATCCCCCCTTTTTTTGGCTATTGTTACTCTACATACTGTAACAATGTATATAATGCATATTTAAGCACTAGACAACAGTACTGGCCAATGTTGTATTTACTGCCATTATTTATTTATTTTTGGATTTTATCCAGTCATCTTTTTCATCCACTTCTTCCTGGTCAGGGCTATGGTGGGACCAGAGCCTACCCAGAATCACTGGGCACCGTGGCACAATCACCCCCCTTACAAGGCAGCAGTCACAGCCAGTCCCACACACTCATACCTAGGGGTAATTTAGCATGGCCAAGACACCTAGGGAAGCAGACCGGAGGAAACCCACTCGAAACATGGGGAGAACACTCCAAACTCCTCACAGACAGTGACCGGAGCAGGGATTGAACCCACAATCCCAGGCCCCTGGAGCTGTGCGACCACCCTGCCGCCCTTACTGACTGCTTCTACTAATTATTTGTATATTGTACTGTACTGTATACAAATAAACATGTACAGTTGCACAGAACTGATAGATTACAGAGGTTTAATACACGTATCTGCCACCATGCCGCTTTCATGTAATGGAAAACTGTTATTCCAATCTTTCTGACGTTTCCTGCTGTCTAAGAGCTCCTTTACCAGGTTTCCTGGCTTGCTCGCTGACAACTGAACTCACATTCATTGGCATTCATTTTGTGTCGCTGATGTGAATTCCACTGAGTTCTTTCCTGAACCCAGCCTGAACGACATTTCCTAATAGCCACAATCTCTGGCTCACGTCACTTTCATTACACTTCCCCTTTGTCTAGGACACTGAATGGTCATAGTAGCTACTTTTTTCTTTAAGCCAAAAAATATGGAGAGGAGTGAATGTGGGGTATGAGAGAAGAGGATTAAAAAAAAGGAAAAAGGCAAAAGGAAGCCAGCGTCCTGACAGGCTGACGGTAATAGCGCCTAATTATGCTCATTGTCAGGAAGATAATCCGTTTGGCTCCCAGATGAAATGTTAATTATCAAAGGGAGTGATGTGAGGGGAACTTTCCGGATTAGCTGAACGAGGTCAGGTCACACACACACTTTATTCTCTCTCTCTCTCTCACACACACACACACACACACTCCAAGGAACCCTTTTTAAGACGTTCAACTAGTCGTAAACTGCTACGGACTGACGTCAGCAAAGCCACAAAGAATCATGGGACGTGATCTGCGGCGTTCTGTGCAGCTGCGGGTCATGCCGGCTGCCATCAGGGCTGATAACAATCAACTCCGTCCAGTCATTACTGTCATACAGCGCATTAGGCCCAGAATGACTCTGAAGGCCAATCATTCGCTTTCAAACAGGCCATTTGGAGCATTTAATAAAAATAAATATATAAATAATATTTCAAATATTCGAGCAAAATGAACACTATTAAGACTGTAAAATAATTAAAATCATGAACTGCAAAATTTTGTGTAGCCAATCGTGATTAACTCCTCATCCTCTTGACTCTTATTACACAAACTGGCTGAGCTGAGCTGATAAGTTCTAACAGTGGGGGGCAAAAAGCCAGGAACCACCAGTGGCTGCAAGTTCGCACAAAGTCTTATTTATTAATTTATTAATATTCTTTTTTTTTTATTAAACTTTGCTTATACATTTTTTTCCTATTTGGTACCACCAATTAATCCACCCATTCGTCGCTCCCCCTAGCACTAGCAATGCTCCCTAGACTAGGAGAGTAAAAAGCGAAACCAGCCACCATCTCTTTTCAAACTGCCGCCAATACAGTAATCCCCGGGCAGCCGTCACACTCGGAGGCAATCGCTGGGTCCCCAGCTCCTCTGCACCAGCTAACAGACGCCATCAACATCGTTTTTTTTTTTTTTTTTAAGAGTGATGAGGGAAGAGAGCGCTTCCAACCACCCTGAGAAAGCACAGCCAGTTGTACTCTCTCAGACTTCGGTTGCTGATGGCAAAGCCGCATGAACTTGTGACCATTAGACCACTGAGCCACACAGAGCCCTATTATTCACTCAAATTTAACTAAAAGGAAAGACTGCCAATTAACAGGAACAAGAGGTTGGAAATGCCAAGAAAACTACGGGGAAAAGGCCTTCAAGAAGATACAGAAGACTCTGGAATGGTGGTGCGCTGTGGTTTTTACTGTGCAGCAACATCTGCACAAATAGGATCTTCTTGGTGGAGTCCTTAGAAGAAAAATGTATCAGGAGTTTTTATGGAATAACTTGCATTTTGGACTGATAGTCCAAGTTTCAAATAGAATTGATGCAGAAAATTTCAATTTGAAAATTGTAGCCTCATGATCTTAGTCTTAATCACACAACTCATGCAGCCTTTCTGCATATTCTGAATATTCTCCATTCTAAAGCACTGCCAATAGAATGGGACAGTCTGGATAAGCAGCACATAAACCTTTGGTCACCATATGCAATTCCAAGCACCAGCTAGAGGGGTATATAGTCTCCAGCCTAGAGCTTTGGAGCAGTGGAACTGTGGAACTGTGTTCACCGTAGTTATGGAGCTCCATCCAGTACCTCTGGGATGAGTTTGAGGGCGTTTGTGATCCAGAACTAATCATCCAACATCAGCACCTGCAGCAAAGGTGGGACACAGACTAGAAAAGGCTATGAATCGCCTGGCGTCTACAAATTTCTGGACATGCAGTGCAATATGTATGGCATAATTGCAAAATGAACTGCTTACATGTTTTTCTTTGGATGGCGTAGTTGTAACATCATGTTAAAACTAACCTCGCAGTGTGGAGGCCGTACTTTAGCCTGGTTTGTTAGTTATATGCTTCACACTCATGCTATATTACCTACACACAGCACAAAAATGTGCTACAGTTTAGCTTGACCTGCTCTATACTACATGCAATTATCACTACATTACACTCCCTGCTTCACATTCTTCAATTACGTGACGCAACAAGACAAATCCTAGTGCACTGCAGCTCCTGTTTTGTGTACCTAAGGCATCAAACAGCTGTGACAATAAACACTTAATCCTCAATGAAATCCCCACTCTAAGTGGTTGATGAGAGCCAGTCCGGAAGGGTTAGCATAACAATGCAGTCCAGTAATTTATCCTCTTCGTGATTCCAAGTCTAAACACATCAGCACTCAATGATGCACTTTCCAGTAGTACCACTACTTTACATACAGAGCACTAGGGAGGGTACAATATATTGTTTTAAGACATTATCATATCAGCTTTTGATGATATCGAGTTTGCAAAAGTAGACATACAATATTTATCTGGGTGATTCTTCAATTAGGGAAACTTTTATGTTTTTAAGGTATAAATAATTATGTTATAAAACAAATCTTATGTATTTATACCGAAATATATATTTTTTGTTTGTACTTTGCTATTTTGACCCCAAACCCCAGGGGAATTCTCAATACAATGGTGGTAGTGACTTGGCAAGTGGTGGGGAAGTGGCGACTTTGCGGTTAAAGCTCCGAACTATTGATGGTAGGGTTGTGGGTTTGATACCCGGGCTCGGCAAGCTGCCACTGTTGGGCTCTCGAGCGAAACCCTTCACCCTGTCTGCTCCCCGAGTGCTGGAGTTGGCTGCCCACCGCTCTGGGGGTGTGTGTTCACTACCACAGATGGGTAAAATGCGGCATACACATTTTGCTGTACAGTAACAGATATGTGAACCTTTACCTTTTAAGTACAAACTCCCGAGGACAGGAGGGCGCTGTTCGCTCATTTTGCAATTGGAACAGCTGCGTGGTGCTGATTCTGATGCATTCTGGGATATTTGGCTGTGATAAGTCCACACAAGTCACGTCTTGATGCCTGCTCGATAACACAGGCGGAACAGGAACACATCCATGCATTTGGACTGTACTTGTAGTAGTTGGGCAACTGATTACTTTTCTCAAATCCAGAGTATCACTGGTACAGACAAGAACGCAGACTGAGACCCGGGACCAGACTTTAAAACGTCTCTGATCAGTTTATTTTTTTTAGAATTACATCTACACAACCTTTGCATAGTTTTGAATATTATATATTACCGCCATTACTGCAACAGCCTGTGATTTCTGTAAGGATTTTTTAAAAAAAGGTAACACCTTTGCCGTATCCAGTAACCATGGAAACAAAGACTGATGGGACCATTTGTCAGTCCATCAGACATTTTAGTAGAGTGACATTTTAATGTCTGAAAAAGTGCGTAATTTAATCGTGTTTTCCTCCTGATAATAGAGCGGATTTATGCAGTGTCATTACCGTTTATACAGTTATGACATTTTTTTAAGGAAAAGGATTTACATTAATGATGATGTTATTCAAATAATAATATATACTAGATGTTGAATAGTGTTAGGAAATTCATGACCTAGGTACTTTTTCCTGGAAAAACTGAAAAACTGTCTATACAGCAACTCGTCATTACCGACACACTATTTTCTAAAACAAATTCTCACCATTTGTCAATAATCAAAAGTCAATAAAAATATATTAATATATAAACATGAACCTGTTGGCACCATGCCTAATGGCAGGCGTGGGCTAGAGGGATATAAAGCCCTGATCATTGAGCTGTATAGCAGTGCAACTGTGTTCTCTGGAATGATGGTTGGTGCTCCATCAAGAATTTTTGAGATGAGTTGGGGAGTTGAGGATGAGGTGGTGATCATCCAATATAAATATAAATATAAATATAAATATATCCAACATCCCAACCCCACACTAATGCTCCAAAATCTAGTAGAAAGCCTTCGTCCCTGGACAATAAATGACAACAATGAATGAGCAGGTGTCCAAATACTTTTGTCCATATGCTATTGAACAAAACTTCCTTTTACTTCTTAATCCTGACTATGTGGGTTTTTATTAACTTGCTCATTTAATTAGAAAAGGGTGAACATTTCTGAAGGCAGAAAATTTTTCACCTTTTCTTGATGCGGACTAAAACTGGAGGCAGCACCGTTTTTTCGCTCTGATCATTTTCCAGCAGACATTACTTGTCCAGCATTTTTTTAAGCTGGTTCACCAAGGCCATCTTGCTGATGTTCAATCTTTTGTCTTCTTTCCTTGCAAATGTTTGCAAAACACTTGTCCTCCTACAGTTTTAAGCGGCAATAACCAAACTTTCCCAAAACCTTCGCCCTAAGCCCACTCGCACTCACGCACTGTAGAAAAACCTCCCTCTGTTCGTCCATTGTCTTCCCACTGTTCTTGTTTTTCAGTCTTTCAAACCAAAAACCCAAACCCAAACTCTGCTGTGCAGTGGTCAATAACCCTCCTGCTCCTGGCAGATCTACCATCCTGCAGACTTGACTTCAGCTCCAACTCTATCTGACACTGCTCGATGCATCTCATTACTTCACCTTCAGAGCTGATTGCTTCGCTTCGGGTTGGAGGTGAAACCTGCAGCAAATGGGTCATGGTTTTGCAAGACCCCAGTTTACATCTGCAGTGGATTGTCCCAGGGGCCTGTGGTAGCCAGAGGCCTCTGTCAGTCAGATGTCTCATGCAGACAGGGAGAGGCCTCTGGGCACTTACCCCAAAGGCCTGGTCAATAATCCATCCCTGACCTGCAGGAAGGTACTGTGTATCTCCACGAGGAACCACTGCTGTAGAGGCTCGTGCATATTTGAACCGCCTCATTTTCCACCTCATAGACTTCAGTTCGATGCCCTTTTTTGACAGTAGTTTTACCTCAGAGCTCTACTAAGCGTCATGGAGGGTTCTCATTGTTGGCAAATTAGTGCTTGGTTGTGATTGGTCAAAATGCAACATCATCTAAAAAGACTAGGGATGTCTAAGGGTTATTTTTGCCTTATGATCCGAATCTCTTAATGCTGAGAATCAGCCTGATCATGACTGATGTCTGTTGTTGTTGGTCTACTGGTGTAAAATACCTGGTTTATAGTGGGTGAATGTGATGCTGTACTTTTGGGGGTTCTATAGCGTATGTGTGTATTAGCATTAGCATTAGCCTCCACTAGGTTCTGAATGGGCTCTTCAGTGCTGGTTTAAAAACAAAGAAAGGCAAGCGGTTCTGCGGAAAACAGAGCATTTCAGTGATAGTTTTATAAAGGTTCAGAAATGATGGTCTGTTTTCATGTTCCACTGTAAAGTAGGGCCACACTGCAGACTCTCAACTCTTTTATTTACCTTCTCAGCACTTCCCTACTTCTTACCATGAGGATATCAGACAGTGATCCAAACACTGTGGTTAAAACAACTGGGATTGGGATTAAAATAGCTGATACCCAGTCCAATAAAATTTCCTTGGATCAGCCCCGATCTCGATCCACTGGAAGAGACACAATAGGTTGAACACGAATGATAAGAATTATAGCAAGACATGCAAGACATTCCAAGAGGTTTTTAAAAGACTGTTCAAAAAGCAGGAAGGAGGCGATTATCAGTGTGTACATGAGGGACCTCACCTGAGCTGATGTTCACACAGGCCTAAATTCACAAGTCTGGATTATATTAATAATGCACATTTTAAAAATATGAATATGCCTGAAACAAAAGCTAGAAAAGTGTCAAATAAGACAAAAAGATAAATTGCAAATTTCACACACACTTATTTTTCAATCACCAGAAAGTGGCAAAGCTGAGATAAAACTTTATAACTTTCAAATATTAACCACTATAAAAAAAAAATATGAATAGAAAACGTTCATGGCCTGGAAGAATGAATAAGCAACTACAAAAGACATGACACTGGATCCAGCTCTAAATCTGCACTAGCACACAGACAAGTCCCCCAGGTCTGACGGAAACCTCTGCGAAAAGCATTAACCACTTAAAAGTATTACGTGACTAACCACGAAAAGGCCTGCTCTCAGATTAGCAGCAAAGGGCAGCCGCATTTGCGGCTGATTTGGGGCAGGTGGGTCGAGCTTATTTAAATATTACCGCGTGATTGACAGCTGAGCGGAGAAACAAACAGGAACAGCTGTCAAAACGCATCTCCAATCGCTGCTGAAATATGGACGTATTAGGGCCAGGGATTTAAAACGACAGCCGCGCTATTACTCACACTCCAAATGGCGTCATAATTACAAATGAAAAAGACAAATGCTGACATTTCTCCCCGCAGTCGCCACTTTCTCTCTCTGCCCTCTTTTTCTTTCTTTGCCATGTTGTTTCCCTTTGTTTCCGTTATCTACTCCTCAGAACTGAAAAGGCTCCTACGTTCTCCTGTGCATTTACTGTTCACGACAGCTTTAGAGAAGGGTTTGGATTATATTCGACGTTTTTGTGGAGGAGACAGATTACTAGTCAGTGGTGCATCAGGAGAATTAAGAGCTTAGTAAACAAAGAATGACAAAAAAAAAAAGAAAAAAAAGAAAAACAGATTCCCGTTTGCTCAATTTTTCTTGTGTTGAAAAAGTAATAATGGAAAACCTTCCCCCAGCCAGTCGGAGTGATTAAAATGGGCAAGTTTATCTTTTGGGACGTTGCTGTTTGTGACAATAGGCCTCATTTACTTATATTTTTGGATTTTTGGAGAAAGGTCCAACCTATGGTCTATGTCTGATTCATAATGTGTTTTTATTTAGAACTTATGTTTTGCTCTCATAATGATTGATGCCATTGTCCTCATAAATAAAACACATCCCAAATAAGAATACATAATAATTATAATAATAATAATAATAGAAAGGTCCAACCAAAAGGTCTATGTCTGATTCATACTGTGTTTTTATTTAGAATGTATGTTTTGCTCTAATAATGATTGATGCCATTGTCCTCGTAAATCGAACACATCTCAAATAAGAATACATAATAATAATAATAATAATAATACATTTTATTTATTTGAGGAGTTGAGTCGCTTTACAAAAGATACAAAACATACACCAAAACAAGTACAATACAAATCAATAAAACCCTAACATTTAATCAATCATTAAAAGCACATATATAAACGTGAGCTTTATATATAGGCAACTAGGGCTGGACGCTAAAAAAATAATATATCACAATATATAAAGTAGGTCTGATACCAGGATTGGATATCAGTCCTGATACTAACAAAAATAGCTGGATCGTGTATCAGATAATAAAGGCTGATCCACGAGACCGATCCATTTACTGAACTCAATTCCCGCACCATCGTTATTCTAGGCTTCATAACCCAGGATCAGAGTAACTATAGACAAGATACACATATGACAGCAGCCAGCAAGGTATACCCTATCTAACCAGCAGTGGGGGATCTTTCATACGGCAGTATATCAAATTTCTAAGATTCCAAATTTAAATCAGTTCAATCAGTTCAGCTCTTGTCTCTCTCTATTGCTGGAAAACAACAGAAACAGCTTTGCGATAAATGCTTTGCTGTTTCTGCTGTTTTCCAGCAATAGAGAGAGACGAGAGCTGAACTGATTGGTTGGAGGCTTACGCCAGCCGGTCTTCCAGGTCTTTCAGATGCAAAGTCAGCCCAAACGTCCCTGTGCCCATGTCCAGCATAATAATTACATTTAGTGACAGATAAACAGCAATTCAGTATTTCTGTCTGTGTTATTTATTATATTTTGTTTGACAAAGTTAGTAATCTTTACGTTAATCACGATGCCTTAAGTCTCTCTCGCGAGGTGCATGGTTTATTAAGTCAGCAAAGGTATCGGATCGGTATTGGGTATCAACTCATATGCAAAGTTTACGCATCAATATCAGAACAGAAAAAGTTATTTAAAGACATTTGCACAATATATTACATTTATCGTGATACACATGAGCAAAATTCATTTTAATATGATACAATATCGCCATATTTCTCACCCCTGTGGACAACATTAAATCATACACTAAATCAGATCTGAAAAGGCGAGTTTTGAGAAGTGATTTGAATATGGACAGATCGGTGTCGGCTCGGATGTGTTTAAGACAGAGCAACGCTGAGGTCTAGGGTTCAAGTCCCTATCTGGGTGGAGTTTCCACATTTTCCCCGGGTGGTGTGGAGATCAGGTGAACTGAGGGTATGTCTGTATGCCCAGATATGGACTGGCACTCTGTTCTGGATAACCCCTCATAGGGCTTGATGCATTGATTGATCCTCCAGGAGGACGGATGTTTGTGGTGAGGATTGTAAAGTGTCCTTGGGTATCAGAAAGGTGCTATGTAAGTGTAACCTTCATTAATTCATTAAGAACATTGGTGAATATGGCCCAATGTTTCTTGTGGTACTGCTATTTCTGCTGTAACGGTGGGTTTGGAAGGTTAAAACCAGATCACTAACCATCAGCATCAAAACTAAACCCTATCATAAGATATCCTAGACTTAAGAAGCCACAGCCCACATTTTAGATCAGCCCAGAGTTGGGCCGAGCTAGGAAACTGCATTATTCATCTGCAAAAGCTTGACACACCGTATCGAGGGCTGCATGCATTTTAGATGAGTGCACCCGGCTGGCTGCCCCTCTGAAGTCATTTAGGATCTCCGTAACTGAGGCACAACCCTTTTCGTTCACAAAAAAAAAAAAAAAACTGTGCTTCCAGTGCAGCTCATCTCTCACTATCGGGAGGCATTTCATGTCATCCTTAACTTTAAAAAAAATTGCTTCGAGACAGTTGTGTTGGTAAGCCCTGGTTAATTTAGTTGGATGCTTGGAGTGATGCCATGGAAGAAAAACCATGTTTTTAAAGAGATCTGTGACTGTGAAGAACCCTCACACTAGAGGCCTTCGCGAGAGATGGAAGGACCCTTATCGGCCAAGTCTCAACTCAAATATGTACTCGGCTGATAATTTAGCTGATTCCGAGAGCTGATTAGATTCATATTTAGATGATGTGGTTCCAGTCTGTAGCAGTCCAGCTTTCTCCTTTAGGACACCACTGCAAACAAAGGCGATGGTGGCCGGCTGTCAATAGCTAGACACAAAATGGGTGCCGTGACAGAGACACCCTGTGCCATCTGTGTCTGGATGGTGGACAAATTCCAGAACGAGGAACGATCCTCTCTACTGGTGGTCTGTCCGGGCCGTCCGGAGCCTGTTCGCTGTGTCTGTGTCCCCTCATGTAACCACTGCTCCTAACACCTGCTTGGTCAACAGCTTGGTCAGAACGGTCTAGATGGTGAGCAACTGGTAAAAACGACTATGCTGTTCCTCTCAGTCCAATGATGCGCCCCTTCTCAAAGTCTGTCAACTCGGCAAAATGTCATAGAGGCATGTCTAGTGGTCAACTGTCTCTCACCAGAAGGTACACTGCCCAAAAGTAGCCTCTGAGAACCTTTTTTTTATAGGGCAGCGGGTGAGTCACTTTTACGCCCTCTTGTGGCAAGATCCAGCATCTAATCAGACCAGATCACACCTGTACTCATTTTGCAGCAATCTGACATTTCTATCTGGGTGAGAGTGTATATTAGGCCCACATGGACTTATGCTATGGCTGGAACTCAAGAACAGACACATCAAAATCCGGCTTCTGCTCAGCAAGTGTGGATCTTCAGGCAGCATGTAATCCGCTGAGCAAAGCCGTATCGCTTTCCGTCACTTTAAATGTTCTACCATGATCCCTATGCACGGTCAACTCTCATTAGCGTCAATGGGACGAGACAAGAAATGCACACAGCAAAGATAGAATCTGGTGTCCTCTGGACTCAGGCAAACCGTAAAATATATGTGCATGATTGGCTACGCTTCCTCGGATGTGGGCGTTGACCCGCGTGATCCATTAACGTATGTTCATTAAATTCTGCCTAGGTCATTAGAAACTGCTCAGCGCCGCCATGAGAAGCTCTGCTTTGCTTGCAAGATCTTCGGGACAGAGTAAATCATGGAAGAAAAGTAGGAAATGAATAAATACCTGAGTGGTGCAGAACTACAGTACATAACTCTTCGTGTGCAAGCCATTGCGCAAGTGGAGGAGGTACATACTTCATTTTGTGCCTCTGCCTGCAGTCAGGCCGAACTCCGATATGAGAGTAATAACGCTCATAAATTTACAAATTAATTTCTGAAGAAGTTTTTAGCGCTAGTCACGGCTAGACCCCATAGCTCCAGCCTGCAAAGCTTTGGGCGAGTAGGACTAAAAAAGTCTCAAATATGTAGCTGTGTCAGACAGAGACGCTCTGGAGGAGCTTCAAGGGGGGTGTGATATTGCAAAAGGACAAAATATTCCCATCTATCAGCAAAAAAAAAGTAGTGTTCCCCTTAATAGATGGACCCCTCGCCCTGCTCCATTTCCTGCTTCTGTCAGGTGGACATATTTTGATGGATGGTGTCTTTTTCTGGACCATGTTACATTTTGATATACTCTTTATTTCTTTCTCAACCCCACCCCCCCCTCTCTCACACTTTTATTTGTGGTGACCCCTCTCCAAGGCAATGTGTGCATGTGTATGCGTATGTGTTCCTGGTTGCACCTGACTCACTCGAAACCAGATGAGTCCTTTTCGCTACCTTGAAACACCACTTTCCCTACTGTTGTGCCATGTGCCAGTTAGCTTGCAAACACTTCAGGCTGCTAAACCATAACTGTTCAAATCCATACTGGCGACACCTAATCACCACTGATACCCGTTTCGCTAAAATTTAATAACCCCTTTCTGCAAGTCTACGGGTGGTCGACCTTTTCTGATGTTACGCTGCCTCGCTGATGTTGCTGCATTAGCTTGATATGTGATGAACGTGATCCAGCAAAGCTGAAAGGTCATCAATTTTTGCTTCCTTCGCATCATTTTGAACAGGAAAACACATGAACAGGAACATCTTCAACAGGAAAGTGGAGTATTGCTTGTGTTTTATTATTTCTCTAGTTAAAAACAACTAAATGTGCCTACTGTTTTAAAGAGTAGGGGAAAAAAACATAGCGCATCCAACAAGAGCAAACGTCTTGTGCAGCTTGTGATCTTTATGACTGATGTATTTGGGTTCTTTAGCAAAGGGAATGGTTCAATGTAGAAGGCTGACAACTTGAGAAACCCTCTGGATGCTTACATTGTCCATGAACAGTTGAGGGGTTGTGAAGGGGACGCTGATGCCAGAGGGGAACATGCACATTTAGTTTTTTCTGGTATGCAGTGGTCAGTACCTACCAAAAGTGGTCCAAGAAAGGGCAACCTGTGAACCAGGCACCCATAGGAGGCCCCACCTCACAACTTACAGGACCTAATAGATTTGCTGCTAATGTCTTGGTGCCAGATACCACAGGAAGCCTTCAGAGGTCTTGTGGGGTCCATGCCTCGAATGGTCAGATCTGCTGTGGTGGCACAAGGGAGACCTACTCAATTAATGGTGTTAATGCTCTGGCTGAGCGATATACTGGTCTACAATAATGCAGAAGCAAGCAGAGGACCTAACAGTGTGTGTGTGTGTGTGTGTGTGTGTGATGCATATGTGAGTACTCTCTGTGTCCATATGTGTGTCTGTGTGTAGTATGGATGTGAGCAGTCTGGCCTCAGGCAGGGACACTGGCTCATTGTTACAGCTATGAGCATACTCTGAACCTAACCCTCACCACGTGATATATTATCTCTCTCTCTCTCTCTCTCTCTCTCTCTCTCTCTTTCTCTCGCTCTCTCCTCTCTGGGAAAGCGGGGAATCACAGCCTCAGACTCGGTCACTAACATGCCTGCATCTTCTTGCTTTCCAATACCTATACACACACATTCGGTTTACAAAAGGTCATGAACACTGTGTATCCCAAGCACCAATATGTATATATCTATGGAGCTATAGGCCAGCAGCTTCAGGTGATTTTCACATCAGACATCAAAATGGGGGAAAGGGGGGTGGGGTGGTCTAATTTTGAGCATGGCATAAATGTTATTGCCAGATGAGCTGGTTTAGGTTTTTCTAGCACTGCTGAGGTCGTAGGATTTTTATGCACAGTAGTGTCACAAGTTTATGGGAATGAGGATAGGATAGGAGGGTAATCTCTAAGGTCATATAAAACAAAGGAGTTTAGAGGAGTAAAGGTAAGCATTTACCCACAAGAACACTGTACCCAACTGTTAAGCATGGTGGTGGTAGTAACATGCTCTGGAGCTGTTTTGAACTGGTAAATTTCTTAAAGCTTTCAGCAAAACATCAAACCATCAGCTAGGCAGTTAAAACTTGGACACAGCTGGACGTTCCAACAGGACAATGACTCCAAACACACATCACAGAAAGATGTTTGTGGAGTGGGTAAAGCCGGCTAACAGTCAGCTTTTCGAATGGCCTTGCCCAAGTCCTGACCTCAACCTTATCAAAGGTACTGTTTGAGGACTGTGCTAAAAGTTGGGTCTGTGCCAGGAAACCAATGAACTGACCTGAATTCTACCTTTAATTCTGCCAAGAAGAACGGTCTAATGTCCAAGAAGAATTCTGCCAGAAGCTTGAGGGTGGCAACCAAGAGCGCCAGGTCAAGGTTCAACTTGCTAATAGACATTTAACCAATCATTAGACGTGCTGTATATATAATTTTGACCATATTTGAACATGTTTTCTTATAACTAACATAATTTATCAGCTGGGATCCAAAAGATACCTCCAAGCTTGGATACTACTAAATACAAAAGGCAGTGTGGAGACCACAATACTCGACACTACACTTCACCCAAGTATTTTTGGAAGATATGGGTCTCCAGTCGGTGATTAATTTGATATATATTACGCACACATACACACTGCTGCTCTACTAGCAAATAAAAAAGGCTTGCCGCATCCTTCAGACGTACAGGCACACCCTGAATCCCATTTGGATGCAGAAAGCTTGCAGGGCCTCCGTGATGCTTATTAAAATGATGTAAACAGCAAAAACGATAATAAAAGAATGCGAACATGCCACACAAACCAGTCCTCTCCTGAGACTAATGTGATGTTAGTGGAGCTAAATTACCCCACCGTGTCAGTTTACCCCTCCGTGATGAATGTATGCAGGGTGTTTGGATTGGTGAGACACAGTTTTATAAAATGCAGAGCAATTAAAGGAAAATTCCGTCGTTTTTCAATCTGCCACATCTGCGGAGCACGGTCAATTACAGATTACTGTACTATAATTTTGATGTCTTTCTCTGTAATTAGAAAAGAACAGGAAATCCATTGACTAGAAAGACACGTCTAGGCAAGGCCGATGGTGAGCTGTTTAATTCTGTGAATAAATGTTGATGTAGAACACGTGGGCTTTTTTAATGAGCACATATAAAACTGTTGGACTAAATCTTAGGTATAACTACTGTCAGGTATAACTGGTTTTCCAGTTTTTGAGTTTTCCTCCCAGTTGTGCACCAAAACCAGAAAACGCTCAGGAAAATCTCTGGGACCAGGGGCCGGATACACCAATGTGTTCCTAAGAGAAATCGTACAACAGATCTTAAGATAAACACAGTTTCTTATGATTCTCATCAATGTTTTCTGGTTTAGGCCAGTCTTAACATTGTATTTCCTGCTGCATTTCACATCTTATCATAAACAATACAAAATACCATTTATAATTTTCCAATATTCAGATAAGTCGATGAGTATCTTAAGAAACTAAGCATAATACGATAATAAGCATTTAACAACATTCGTATATTGTGCTCTCTCCGACTCTGGCCACTGATGGCGAAGCGGAATGGCTCGGGATTTGAACTCATGTCCCCTGGCCAAAGTGTAGTGTGTTAGACCACTGAGCCACTCAAAGCCTCCCCAGGGGAGTCCCATTTTAAGACTAATAGGTCCCGATCACACCTGGCACTACCATGCGTCCTGGGTGAGCCAATCAGAAGTGACCAGCACAAAGTACAGGAGTGAACGGGGTACGAAGCTTCTCCAGGACTGATTGTAATCTGATCACTCAAACCACATTTGGAGATGGTCAGAGACGCATATGACCACATTATTCTTGTTGTCCAACAGCAAAGCACCGCCTGCCCCATCTGGATAATACACAATAACCGCAAGACCATACCATCCACCATCCACACAAGTTAGCTGAGCATGGTACAATAAAGTACTAACTAACTAAGTAACTAAAAGGACCAGTCTATTAAGACTGTTATGGCCGTGCAGGTGTCCCAATACTTTTGTCCACATAGTGTATGACTTCTGGAGGTTTAGCACATTTGTGTCTCTCTATTCCTTCTCTCTGACTGTCTCTCTCTCTCTTTCTCTCTCTCTCTAACATCTCTGTCCTTCTCTTTCTGCTCTTCTCTCGCTCCCCCCCCTAGTGACAGGTGTCCTCTTCAGTCAGTGTGGCTGGATAAGGATCAATAGTGAGTAGGTGAGTGATGAAGCCCCTCTGGGTGACAGACTGTAGATGCACCAGTGCTGCTTCTCTGCTCTGCAGGGGGAGTATGATGTATGGTTAAACTGTCAGGCCTGGTGTCAAGCTTAGTGCTCTTGGACATGTGTGCAGTGCAGAGTGTGTGTCTGTGTGTGGAAGTGTGTATAGGCACGATATTGAGGTAGAGGGCAAGTCTGCTGCCCCTAGGCTGGGTGGCTGCAATGACAGATCATTCAGGTGGAAGATAGGAGTGCGCTGGTGTGGCGGAAGGCATAAGAGTGTGTGTGTGTGTGTGTGTGTGTGTGTGTGTGTGCCATGACAGCTTGTTCAGGGGGTGGACAGGCGTGTGTGACAGTGATGGAGACTTTGCCACTGGCAGCTCCAGTAATGCTATCTGTGGACTGAAAAAAAAAAAACACACCACCAGAAGTGTGTGTAGCCTTTCAGAACATGTTTCATATCACTCAAGTTATTTCGTTATATTAATAGAAATGAGAATACTGAGAGTTCGGTACATGGAACTGTCGTACCGTCAACCTCTTGCCCACAAAATTTACATAAACTCCGCCCACTAGTGAAAGCTCTAATCTGGCAAAACTGTAAAACACAGCAGCGACTTTAGGAAAATATGGTGTTGTTGGTACTGGAGAGCAGCACATCCTCTCCAGACTCTGCTAGTTATGGAAACACAGGTTCCTACGCAAACCAGGCCTCTTACTATGCCAGTGTCCGCAGAAGAGCAGCTCAACCTCAGCACGTCACAAAGCTGAAGCCAGAGGGGAAAGCTATGCTATGCTAAAAGCTAATGCTAGCTGATCTAAAAGTTCTTTGCAGATTTAAAGGTTCTTCAAGGTCACATCTCTTCTACAGAAATGCTTCTTCCATTGTATCACTCAAAGAACCTTTTGTAGGAACTTTAATTTGAAGAGTGCATCATTATAGACACCCATGAATTGATTCTCTGACCCTGAGGCTGCCCTCACCCACACACACTTGGAATGGAAGACATTCTGCTGTCACTATCCACATAGCCTGTCTGAAAAATGCATCCTTTCTTAACAAATACACTATATGGACAAAAGTATTAGGACACCTGCTCATTCATTGTTCCTTCTGAAATCAAGGGTATCCTCCAAGCACGCTGGTTGTGTGGTGACGTTGCATCGGCAGCAGTTTGGAAAACAGAGGCGCTGGCTGGCTCCGCATTTGACGGCCTTCCCCCTCCCAGTGTCAGAAGTAGTGCATGTGATAGGGGGAGAATATGCATTTTTATGAAATTAATACATGATTCCACTCTTTCCGGGTCAAAGATGCCTTTTTGAGAACTATTTAGAACCCTGTTCTGCTAGGTGGGAACGTATAACTTACTGTAGTACAGCAGCACTCTTGTTTAGTACTACTTTTTTTAAAAATAAGCAATCGTAAATCTAACAATGTCAAACGGGGGTCAGAAGTGAAGACTGCTTAACCGGGATCAGATCAGAGAATTTTCAGAAATCTCATCGTTGCACATCCGCACACACATATACACACACGATAACACACACACACAATAATGCACCTCAACACACACACCATCTGTGCTCCAAAAGCACGGCAATCAAATCCATCAGGGTCTTCCAGGTCGCTATCCACAGGGCGGCCGTGCCCACGTGCCTGTGCCATATGACCAATACAGTGCCCGGCCTCCTACAAATGCCCAACCCTTCTGCAAAAAAAGCAGGCCTGCCAGTGCCTGGATTCTCCTCTCAGTACGCAGTGCCAGAGGCTGGAAGCAGCCTTATCCGCTGGCCGAAAAAGCAAAAAGCAAAAAGCCTGTGTGTGTGTTTGAAAGCACATGATGCTAGCAAAGTACGCATGAAGGGTTGTAAATTGTTACGTGAGAAATGATACGTACATCACTGTAACTGTAATTAATGTCATAATAAGATACCATATGCATTGACTCTACCACGAGGCCAGTCACGATAACTGCGCCTTATATATTATGACAATGTATGGGCCTGATCATTTTTGCTGAGCTCGATATCGCCCAGTTGGTTGGCTCGCATGTATTTTAGCCATTTGCGCTGTTCTGACTTCTTGTCTGCTCTCTGTCGGAGACGATATCAAGTCTGTGAGCAGACAGCGACATCTATCAGTTAGAACAAGAGTGCAGTGCATGCAATGACCAATACATCAATAATGACACCATATCGTCGCTGTCCAGTGAAAATCCTGTATCTATAAAATGGCGATTTTACAGGAGAAGGAAAACATGTTCTGACTTTTGAATGGAAGCAAATGAGAAGTAAATAGTAGTTTTTTCCAAGTCGTTTTAGAGCATTTCTATTGGTCCATTTCTTTACACATTAACTGATCAAAGTTACTGTATTCCAACGCAAGACAATCTGAAACTGCTTTTCACCGCACGACACATGGGTGATACGGTCAATCTGAAACTTTAAGCCTAGCAGAAGGGTTCCAGACCATCATACGCACCACACCTGACTGCAGAACCATCATGCCGTATTTCTCTGTGTTCCGACAGAAATGATTTTGCCAGCCTTTCCATTGCCGACGGACTACCTTTATATGACAGTGGTAATACATCCAGAATGGCAACTCATCTGAAGAGCAACGCTTGTGTCCCTTTTTTCCTGTTTTGCTGAACCGGAAAATGATCCAATCCATGCTCCTTGAATCGTGAGTTTTGTGATCCGTTATACCCCTAGCGACAGGTGACGCTGAAGGTGATCTTAGAAGCTAATGGCTGTTTTTCCTCAAAGACGGCAGAATTCCAGCCGGAAAGTTCGGAAGAGTGAGTCCAAATGAGGGACTTGGTTACAAAACCCTTTGGCTTTAAGCCAAATGAGTGAGCTGAGCCCATTAACGTGAATGACTGACTCGTTTTTATTTATTAAGGATATTTCATCTTAATATTTCAGGATTCCAGATTTCGGAATATTCTTAATTTTCAAACGTTTGCTTCTCTTTAAAAGGATAAATACTTATGCATTATTAAGCATTATATTATATTAAAACAGTGGCCTAAAAATACTCTTAAAATAACAATTATATTGTGTACCGCAATTATTTCTGGGACAAAAAATTCATTACCATTTCATTCTACTTTAACAAGAAATTCATTATAATTTCAAGCCTGAACAGAAAAGAAAGCTTCAACTTGGTTAAAGTTCCAGTTCTGTTTAAGGTCTCAGGTTGCCCTGAGGTCATAGCATGATCACACGTCTACCAGGCTGAGGATGTCCATCACTCAGACGTCTGCTGCTTAAGTAACCCTTCAGAAGTTGACGATCACAGGAGCTCAGAGTGGTCTCTCTTTTTGCAGCGGTCGCTCTGAGGCCTCCATCTCTCACTTGGATAGCCAAGGTGAAGCGCCAAGGTGAACCGACTTCTGCCCGGGTGCATGAGTGAATGAATGATGGACGTCAGTGTCTGATCTACTCATTTCAGCCTAGCTATCTAAAGGAAGTAAAATGCTATAGGCTATTGTCAGTGTGTGAAGTCACATGATGTTACTACATCATAAATACTACTAGAAGTCTACATGGTGAAGCAAGTGGGAGAGTCTAGTCTAGCTCGAAGCAGTTGAGATATATATATATATATATATATATATATATATATATATATATATATATATACACACATATATAAAGCTTGAAAACCATAAAGCTGATTGTTTTCTACTGAATAGAGCTGGATGAAGGGTCATCATTAGTGAATAGTCCTGCAACTCACTGTAAGATAACCAACCAATGCATCTCGAATCAGGATCAAGATACTATATTACACATTCTACATGGATCAGCCTTAACATTACTACCCCGTCAGGCAAGGTCAAAACCATTCTTCATCTATAGTGACATCTGTCAAGAAGTGGACATCTAAGGCAGCGAGTGAACAGTCAGTTCTTGAAGGTGATGTTTTGGGCAAGCATCAGAATCTGACTGTAATGCCTAGACGACTGGGTCAGAACATCTCCAAAACATCAGGCAGGTCTTGTGGGTTTTTTTCTGGTATGCAGTGGTCAGTTCCTACCAAAGTGGTCTAGGAAAGGAACTACCTGTGAACCAGTGATAGGATCATTAGCACCTAACGCTCATTGATGCGATTCATGGAAGCCCCACCTCACAACTTTCAGGGCTAAAAGGATCTGCTGCTAACGTCCTGGTTGCCAGATACCACTTGTGGTGGCACAAGGGAGACCTACTCAATATCAGGCAGGTGGTAGTAATGGGGAAAAAAAACAGGTGGGAAAAAAAGATGCTCACTGTAGTTGTGAATTTAGCGACATGCTAAGCCTGATTAAAAGGGAAAGCAAGCAAGCCTGGATGAAGCGGTCTACTAAATGAGCCTGAAAACAGTGGAAAACACGCCTAAGTCCATTCACTTAACTTTGTGCTCTCAGGTATGAGGCTTTATCTTATACACAGGTGTGCTTTGAGCCTCAGTTAGCTGGTCTTTCCTGGCTACATATCGATGTCCATGGACCTTTGATTATTTGGTCATTTGGCTGGATCGCTGTCGGGTCCAACTGCCTTTAACTTGAGCGGATAATCCCTTGTTTCAGTCCTGGTATGGTTGTTTTTCCTGCTAAACGCTGCCGTGTTGCAGAATGTTTAGCCACTTGCCACTTAAAATCAGCATTTTTGGAGGAACACTAAAATGTGGTTAAATATTAAAATTCTAATATTTTCATTTGAATCTTCCACTGATACCACACCTATGTTTGAAAGTAGCAGTATGCAGAATTCCTTCTAAATATCTTTCAATGCACAGTTTCAGTTATTTATTCAGGGCCTCCATGCAGTAGTGAGAATCGATAGCTAGATATTAATATAACACATGTTGACCTTTGGGTTTCAGGTGCTTCAGAAGCTCCTTCCGTGGGCTGATCCATTACTATTCAGAAAAGCAGTGCTCAGGGAAGCCGGAACTCCACTTTGTCCTTCGTTAAACAAACCGGACGCAGTGGGCCTACAACATTCCAGCGTCTGGAGTGAGCAGTTGGTAGCCACTCATTTAATATCAGCTTGGACCTTGATGGAGTTCTTCAGCTGAGTTTGGAAAGTGCTTCAGTGTAAAGCTCTCCTTGCTATGCCTTTGAGACTATTTATTCAATCCGGGGAGGAGAGCAGGGCAGAAAACATTAAGGATGGATCGATACTAAGCAAATACATAACCATGTCAAAACACAAGCTAATCCTCTTTTGTCAACAGGAACTGCAGTCGTTTCTGGACCCTCCTGGACCTTCCAGCACTTCAGCACTTTGCAAATGAAACAAACAAGGCCTGAGTCAATCACTGAAAGCCAATTCTAATGAACAGGAATACGCTCAGAACCAGGTCCAGATTGAGTGTTGCCATTCACTCATCTAGGGATTGTGCTGTTTAACTGTGCCATTCGAACGTAATTCTCGGTGTTACAGCTAATGACACACATAAGCTGATGTATTTGCCTCCATTTCTGCCTTCATTTCTAAGTATTATCCTAGGTTCGACCCTTTGGACCATCCATACCTCCAGCCTGGACTAGGCAAGCTGCTTGTGCGCTGTATGTCCCTTGCCGCATGTCAAATGGGACTCTGGTCCCTATGCGACACACTGTGTAAGTCACGAAACAGCAGCACACTCACCCAAACAGTGAATTATATGTCTATTAGACAGGCATTTATATTCAGCCATAGCGCAACTCCCTGGAGACTGGAGCTCTCTTGGCCAAATACAGCTTTTAAAGAGCGTGTTCTGCTGAGGCTCTCTCGATAAACCTAAGTTTAATTTATTTATGACCAAAGTATATCAAGCCTTGAGGTATCACTTACGAGCAAAACACACTGCTGACGCTGGCAATACTAGCAATATCTGTAACATCTGGGGTAGAACACGCCTTTGGCAGAACTGCGTAGGAGCTCGAACCACTGACTGCATGTATCATTTTACAGATTTACAGTATTTATAAAAAATGATGCTGTATAAGTTTGTGTTGTGGACGTGATTAGCTAGCTAGCTAACTGTAGCTGCAGCATAATGTAATTTTGAGGATGTAATTAGCTAGCTGGCTAACTGTAGCTGCAGTATAAGTTTGTTTTGAGTATATGATTAGCTAGTTAGCTAACCATAGCTATGGTGATAGTTATTTTGAGGATGTGATTAGCTAGCTAGCTAACCATAGCTACAGTGATAGTTCTTTTGAGGATGTGATTAGCTAGCTATCTAATTGTAGCTGAAGTATAGTGTGTGTTGTACATGTGATTAGCTAGCTGGCTAACTGTAGCTGCAGCATAATGTAATTTTGAGGATGTAATTAGCTAGCTGGCTAACTGTAGCTATAGTATAAGTTTGTTTTGAGGATGTGATTAGCTAGTTAGCTAACCATAGCTATGGTGATAGTTATTTTGAGGATGTGATTGGCTAGCTGGCTAACTGTAGCTGCAGTGTTTGTTTGTTTTGAGGATGTGATTAGCTAGCTAGCTAACCATAGCTACAGTGATAGTTATTTTGAGGATGTGATTAGCTAGCTAGCTAACCATAGCTACAGTGATAGTTATTTTGAGGATGTGATTAGCTAGCTAGCTAACTGTAGCTGCAGTATTAGTTAATTTCATCATTCGTGATTAGCTAGCCATACTGCTCAACATCAACTTTCCATCAATTTTAAATTATAATCAAATATCTCCTCGTCTGCTCTAACTCACGTGTGACAGTCTGAATGTCGAGAAGTTGAGCACTTTCCACAGACTTGTCTTTGTTTTTAACGAGCTCAGACTGAGAAATAATTCATAATAATTAGACCATGCTTTTGCCATCTATAGCAATAATGGCTTAGGGCATAAATGAGAAAAAAATATCCATCCAGACTTTAGATGAAAGTCGTCCTTCATTAATCAAACTCATATTGTTCTTTTCATCCTTCCACTGCTGAAGCGCATGAGAACACAATCAGGATTACATTATGTTGGTTCACTGTGCGAGTATGTGTTAATTAAATATTGCCACTGTGACACACAGCAGTGATCACTGCCATGTTTGATTGTCATTTCTGTGCAACAGCTGAAGTGGAATATCACGGCACATACAAGCAATTACCTGGAAAAAACAATCACAGGATTTTCTAATCACAGTCCTTTCTGTTCTCTTACTATGTAAGCTGTACATTTACAGTACTGTACAGTGAAAAAGGCTTTATACAGTCACTGAAGATTCTATTTGTGCAGTAAATGCATTTGTGCAGCTCACCTGATTTACTTTAATGAAGGACTGAATACATAAACTAGGTGTAGCATGATACTTCAGGAGTGCTTTTAAAATCCTTATTCCAACGCTCACCCACACATTACGAAACACAATGTCTTCTAAAAGTGTTTCGTTATATTTTTGAGTGAAAAATCACTGACTAGCCAGATATATATTTTTTATAATATTTTTTATGTATTATGTTCCTAAACCTGAGATGTTTACACAGTACTATAACACAGTAAAAAACTTAATTTTCCACCATATACTCCATTTCTCATCATGTGAATGGATCAATAGTGATGACCTTTTTATCAATCAAATTATCAATAAAATATAATGTTTTTACATTGGCATTGACAGCTAAAAAGGCTTTTCCTTCTCTTGTAAAGTTGTTCTTTTTGAGATACAAGGTTTTTGTATGACAGGGACGATATGTGGACAAGTCGCACTAAGTTCGAACACATAAATGTGTGCCGAGCATCATCTTAAAAAAAATTGCCTGTATTTGTGTTGTAGTCATAGTGACTCTTGGTTCCCATCACCACCACTAAAAAGAAATCAGAGACAGTAAGTTTCTTTAGAAAGTCCAATTTCAAACTGTTTCTGCTTTCCTCTAAAGTCGCTGGGCCATCCGGACACCAGATGACCATGCACAATGTCAGGTACTCCCTAGAGGGGTATAAAGCCCCGCCCCCCATCAGATTTGCACTGTGGAGCACAGTTATCTAGAGTGATGGAGCACCATCGAATACCTTAGGGATAAGTTGGAGTAACATTTGTTGTCCAGAACAGCAATACCTGACTTCACTAACGTTTGGAGGCTGAGTGCAATCAGATCCACACAGCAGTGTTCCACACAGTGTTGTAAAGTTGTTCTTTTTGAGATACAAGGTTTTTGTATGACAGGGACGATATTTGGACAAGTCGCACTAAGTTCGAACACATAAATGTGTGCCGAGCATCATCTTAAAAACACTAGATCCAAATGCTTAAAAAAAGGACACTAGGGACACATGGGTATTCATCGTAGTAAGGATGTTGTGGCAGGGGGGTTTCAAGTAGGCCTAAGTTAAGTTTAGGATCGTGGCAGTGTGTGTGTGTGTGTGTGTGTGTGTGTGTGTGTGTGTGTGTGTGAGGGAATCCATGCAGCTACAGTAGGTTAATGGTTATTAATACATACACATTTGCTCATTTACTCATTTAGCAAGACCAATAAATAGCCTTAATAGCCTTAACATGACCACATCATCTCACTTCAGTTCCACTTACAACTTAGGCCTACTTGAAACCCCTATATGAACAAAAGTACTGGGAACCACCTCTTGATTCTTCATTGAATTTAGGTGTTTGGTTCAGTCCCATTGCCACAGGTGTACAAAATCAAGCACCTAGCCATGCAGTTTAACTGTGCCAGCTGAAAAGTTTGGTGGAGGAGGGATAATGCTATGGGGTTGTTTTTCAGTGTTTGGTCTTAGCTCCTTTAGGATGTCATGACTGGGGGAAGCTCCGTCTAGTACCTCTGGGATGAGTTGCAGTTGTGGATGTCATGCTTCTTGCTGAATGTAATGAGATCCCCACAGCAATGTTAGACATCTAATGTAAAGCCTTCCCAGAATGGCAGAGGCACTTAAACGTCTTACTGATTCTTATGATTTGGAAAAAGATGTTGATCAGCAGTTGTTTTGGACATTTTTCCATTCAAATATTCAATGAACTTTCCTCTCCATTTTTTCAGAAGGAAAAGCGTCAAATGGTTTATTAAGCTCTCATAAAGAACCATTTTTGTAGTAGAAATCCTTATTTTGATCATCATGAAGTTCTCCAGGTCATAAAACAATTTCCCGAGCCATCATCCCAAAGTAACGTACAGTACAGCTGACTGGCCCAGTGCGTCACAGTGCCAAAAGATGCTAATTCCGATTGCAAGCGAAGGATAAGGAGATAAAATCGCTGCCGTATGCATATTCATTTTACATTCCGTCTCGTTAATTAAGCGCATTACAAACAGCCCCTATTCTCCCGTGCACTTTGTGGCAGGGTGATGATCAAAGCCTCTGTCTTCGTGTCGGCTGGGCGCTTTTTCTGTCTCGCTGGGTGGCTGTAGCCTCTAGTCTCTGGGTGGCATTACTCTTTAATCAGCTTTGCTCTCAGGGAAGAGCCCCAACTCTAAAGGAATCATGCAAATCGACCTGTGCTGTTTTTTCCCCTCTGCTCCTCTTCCTGTTTAGCAATACCCCTTTATCTGTCAGATCGCAAAGGCCATTCTAACTCTGTGAGACAGGTTGTTTGTTTGTTTGTTTTTGAGAGATTTTTAAGTTTACATATAAAATACTTTATTTTATATCCCCAACAAAGAGCTATATCCCTATCAAGAATAAGGTTGGGGTCAAGTATAAAGAACATATTGCATTTCGGCAAAATGTCAACCTCACACAGAAAAATCAAAATTCTTAACACTTTTTTAATGGATTTTTAATTTTTGGGCATTTCTATTGGTTCATTCATCATACAAAAATGCAATGAAACGATACACAGCTAAAGAACAGCTGCCAGATTCACATTCTGGAAAAATATTTAAAAAATATATATAGATATATACTTTTTATCACTAACCAGATTCCCTTCTCGAGAGTACATCACTCAGCCCAGTACAGTGAGTTTCAGCAAAGCTAGCAAACACTGTTAAAGACACTTTTGGCCACAATGCTGTTCTGAATGTAGCAGAAAGTGTAGGAAGAATGGATTTCTTGTACATGGAGTGCCTCCCAATGGCATAACAGTGGTGCCCCATGGGCCATTGCTGCTCTGCTCAAGGTCACAGGACCCTGCAGTTCCTTATTCAACCACACAACCATGGTAATACAGGCCTTACTCATGTCTGCAAAAATCCATTAATCCGTTGAAATCTTTGCTCCGTAAGTGGATAGTGTCTCCAGGCTTGTGACTCAAACTCAAATATTTGTAGAATTTATAAAAGTAACGTTTCATGTGGAGCAGAATGAAGACTTTAAACACCACTAATCAGATACCCCCTCTTGAGAGTACATCACTCAGCCCAGTACAGTGAGTATCAACTAAGCCAGCAAACACCGCTAACGGCACTTTGAGCTACAGTGCAGTTTTGAGTGCCTCCCAATGGCATGACAGTGGTGCTCCATGGGCCATTGATGCCAGAGGGAAACAGCGACTCTGGCAAATAGTACAGAGCAATCAATGCATCACTGTGGAGCAGTTAACCTTTATAATGAACACCTTCCATCACCTCATCGGAGCCAAGAGTGGTTATTCCCATTATTAGGTAGGTGGCCATAATATTCTGATGTGACTCTTAGTCTCTTAGGGCTTAGTTTTACAAACTCCAGATACAGTAAAAACCACCATGTAATGGTCATAAACTGAAGGAGAGTTTTTTTTTTTTTGATGGCCTTTATGATTCATACAAATATCATGTGAAAGCATCTAAATATTTCATTATTATTTATTATAAAATATTACAACATTATTTGACCTGTTTCTGTGCTATTTAGGAAATGTTTCTATTTCAGTTTAATAAAAAAACTGATTTTGCTGCATTGGAAGACAAGTTCTCTTCAAGTCTTTTTTTTTTTTTTAAGTAAACACAATTCTCTACCAGCCACTCCATTAAATCTTTTTTTTTCCAGTGGTTTTGAAGCTAAATGTCACCTTCCTTCATTCTTTAGTCATAAATAAATACCCGAAACCTGGAAGAAAAGAAGCTATGAAGAGTTCTTGTTCATTCATTATTCTGTAACTGTATTCTAAAAAGGAAATATAAGGCAGGCTTTATTGAGCGCAAACCTTGAGACGGGCCTCAGGTTGTGCATGTAAGACCGAAGTAGGCTACATTAGCGAGCCATTACGTAATCCAGCCAAGGAGCGCGGGAGCGATGACAAAGAAGGATTTGACTGCTTCCCTTTGTTCAGCTCGAGTTGCCACTTTTCCTCCACATTCCTCTGTTTGTGTAACCCCATGGATCTTCAGTTCGCTTCTGTCTGCAGGATTTGAGACGGATGGATGCCTCTGATGTGACTGGTTCCTCAGGCGGATACCTGTTCCAGCAAAGCGGTCTGGTGCTTCTATCTAAACCGTTCACTCTCAAAGACCCACAGAGTGTTCCCGGCCTACAAACTCAACCCAGCGGTCGTTTTGCTACACAGAGACGGCAAACCGAGCAAGAAGGTCACTTAAATTGCTCTGCTCTGCTTAGAAGAGTGTTTTGTGGTTCCTGTTTCGGTCTCCTGTTTCTGTTGCACAATAAGATTGTATCTCATTGTTTGCTGTTTGCTCCTGTTTTTACTTTTTTTCCACATACACGATATGACAAAAGTATTGGGACATCTGCTGATTCATTGTTTCTTCCAAAAACAAGGGTATTACCAAAGAGTTGATCCTGTTTTTGTCCCTACTGTCCAGGAAAGAAGCCATTCTACTAGATTTTAGAACATTTTGCTGTGAGGATTAGTGAGGTCAGGATGTAAAATTATAAAGAAAACTTTCTAACTTTTTGAATTTACAAATATTTTGCAGACATCAACATTATTATGAATCTCAAAAGGCCTGTGTGGGTTCACTGTTTGCTTTTAGACAGTAAATAAATTGCCTGTATTTGTGTTGTAGTCATAGCGACTCTTGGTTCCCATCACCACCACTAAAAATAAATCAGAGACAGTAAGTTTATTTAGAAAGTCCAATTTCAAACTGTTTCTGCTCTCCTCTAAAGTCGCTGGGCCATCCGGACACCAGATGACCATGCACAATGTCAGGTGCTCCCTAGAGGGGTATAAAGCCCCGCCCCCCATCAGATTTGCGCTGTGGAGCACAGTTATCTAGAGTGATGAAGCACCATCGAATACCTTAGGGATAAGTTGGAGTGACATTTGTTGTCCAGAACAGCAATACCTGACTTCACTAATGTTTTGGAGGCTGAGTGCAATCAGATCCACACAGCAGTGTTCCAACAGTCCAACATCTAGTGCAAAGGCTTACTCGAAGAGCAGAGGCTGTTACTACAGCAAGAGGGGGCAAACAGCTTATTATTACCCTTGATTTGAGAAGGTGCACAGGATTAGCAGGTGTCTGTGAACTTTTGGAGATGTAAAGTCATCTTATGGTGCCAGTTTGGAGCCGAGGTACAGCTTTGATCTAACATGTACAAAGTAAACAGTCCTGAGCAGAAGTGATGTAGAAAAAAAAATAAAAATAAAAAATAATAATATTTATAATAATTATTATTATTATTATTATTATAATAAAATCATAATTAATAACAAGCTTGGGCTTGGGACCGGAAGGTTGCACAGCACTTTCCCCCACCGCTTTCACAGCTCAAATCTCCTTGTTAAAGGCACCTAACCCATAATTGCTCTCTAGGTGCTGAGGTTGCTGCCTACCACTCCAGTGTTCACTACCCCAGATGGGTTAAATGCAGATGTTATGTTCTGTGGCACTGCTGCGCAACGAGCATAACGTGGATTCTAAACTCAGCCAGGTGTCGGGAAATCGCCATCTTGCCCCAAGTCGGAATTCTCCGTGCTGCAAAATGAACTCGGGAGTCAATCTTGCGGAAGACGAGCAGCGTGTACGCTGCATATGTATCAACTTTCTGAGCGCAGACTCACGCAGACGGCCCTAATCGGATTCGAGCCCATATAATTAAAATCGTCTTCAGCGGGGATCATCCGGTAATTAGTGTCAAGCTATTAACTTTCTTTTATATGTCTGTTAACAGCATATTTAAAACACATTTCCATGAATTTTAATCAGTGCGCCATATCAAAACAGCCTAATTTGAAATGAAGGGTGAGAGAGGGAGGAAAAAAGGACAAGGGAGCAAAATGTCAATTACCTAAGCCCAAAATATAATTATTCTGTTAAGTGCGATGATGTCACACAAAAGGACTAGCATGTGTCATCTTCCCTAATTGGAGAATGTAGAAAGGAAGTGTGGGCACTGACCCTGAAATCTTGAACTGATCTGACTATTCCGGCACGGCGATAATAATAAAGAAGAGCAAAAAATAATAAACAACCCCCTCCATTTAACATATTATCATATAGTACAATATAATGCACCTAGAAAGCATTTGCACTATATGTTCAGATGTTTGTGGACACCCCTTCTAATGAATGCATTCAGCTACTTTAAGTTGCACTCTTTGCTGACACAGACAGACACACACAGCTTGTCTAGTCCCTGTAGAGAAATACTGTGGACTCTCTGAAGCATATAAGCATGAACCTGATAAATTGATTGATTAACATGATACATGTTAAAATTATGACTGTGTAACATATGAGGGGCGAGTGGTTTTCAGTAATCCTTTTAATATCATCCCTTACAGAATCCAAAAGTACTGAAAGATCCATATGCATAAAGAAGCAAAACCCATAATAGCACCAACATAACAAACCAAATCAACCAAACCAATATCAACAATGCTAGACAACCAATGAAGAAAGCACAGGGGTTTAAGAGCATCAGACACAAGCAGAAACACCTGAGGAAGATGCACCTGAGAGGGCAGGGCTACAAAGGAGACACGAGTGGGAACACTAATGATAACACCGGGCCAGGGCGGAGACAAGACTGTTGTGCACATGGCAGGGCTGCAGACTACCTTAAACACTTCTTTGTCCATGACATGGGTCACAAACACATGGATCAGAGTTGGACGGATTTCAGAAAGCATGTCCCTTACAAAGTACGAAGGTCTGGTTATACAATATGCTGCCATAAAATATGCTAGCACGCAACCTTTTGTTGCCACCTGGTTCGTGCCGACAGCAGAGTCAATCTCAGTTCACTGTATTTATTTAGCCAGACAATTTACTCTACATTATGCATGCACAGTAGGTGAGTTTTAAATTCTATCAAAGTGCAATGATTTCACTTGTGCAAGTCAGCTTTGAAAAGACAAGCAAATGCTGCTAAACGAGAGCTGACCACAGACCTGCAATATTTGCCAGTGAACTTGAATAACATGAAAGTCATAAAAGGAAGTATACTTAAAAAGCTACAGTTGTGGTCATTCTAGACATCAATGTCATGTGCTCTAGGAACTGGATGTAAAACACACATCCTTAATCTAAAAAAAAGTTTAGTGCAGTTTTAATTGGGGGGTTTCTAAAATCAACACAGGGTGAAAATTATGTGTATAGCCATTTTTAGCACCACATTCATTCATTCATTCATTCATTCATCCGTCTTAACTTCCTGCTAGTGATCATGATTGACTACAGCTGCTACCTCCCCATGTAAATCCCCACGGAACTCATCACAGATCTGAGCAGGATGATTGTAGATGTACACAAAGTTCCTAAATGTCTCTTGGAACCATTTTTAAGTCCTTTTAGGCTTCTATGCAAAACAAGAGAAAGAGGCTACTTTACTGAGCTCAGGCTCAGTCAAACTAAATATTATTTATTTATTTTGTTTTGTCCATAAAAGCACATAAATGTTTAAATGCCATCTGTAGGATTTGGGATTTTTAACATGCCCCATTGTTGAAATTACTTCATGAACTTCTATGGCTTGTACAGCTACAGCACTTCACAGCCAGATTTCAACAATGCAAGAGCCATGTGATTCCAACCCCCCTCTCCCCACTTCACTTTCCTTAACACTTAAGTCTAAGTGTGAGAACTTCCAGATAAGAACATTTAAGTAATATCATCTGACAGAAGCTTAAATGTCTGGACTGGATAAAGAGAAAGGCCCTTTGATGTGAAAAACGGCATTTGAAACCCCGCTAGCTGTCGAGAGATAAGGTACTTTGTACAGTCTGGTCTTTCTTCAATAGCAAATGAAGAGAGATGTTTGAGGGGTGGAAAAAGGTAACAAAAGAAGAGAAGCATGTTTTAGATTCAGGGGTTATCAAAGAGCTAAGCTAAATTTGCAGAGCATGGGCAGGTGGCCAAATTTAAAATGAGTCTAAATCTAAATGCCCTCAAGTACTTCTATTATTCTTCTTGCTGTTTTATTGCCATTTGGGTGCATAAAATGGATTTTTTGGTGGGCTAAATGAGGATAATACACTCATGGAAGTATTGGGACACACCTCTTAATCATTGAATTCCGGTGTTTCATTCCACGACATCAGTACAAAAACCATGTGCCGGGAGTTTCATGGCATGGATTTTCATCACCAAGCACGATGTGCAACATGCTTGGTGTTCTGTGAAGTGACGGATCACACATCTCTATCTGGCAGTCTTATGGACAAAGTCTGGGTTTGGCAAATGCAAGGAGAACATTACCTGCCTGACTGCACTGTGCAAGCTGGAAAGTTTGGTAGAGGAGGGATAATGCTCCAGGGTTGTTTTTCAGGGGTTGGCCTTTAGGCTCCTTGGTTCCAGTGAAGGGAAATCGTAAAGCTTGAGCAAACAAAAAAGACATTTTAGACAACTGTATGCTTCCAACTTTGTGGAAAGAGTTTGGGGAAGGTCGTTTTCTGTTCCAGCATGATTGTGCCCCAGTGCACCAAGCATAAGGTCCATAAAGGCAAGGTTGGGTGAGTTCAGTGTGGAAAAACTTGACTGGCCTACAAAAAACCCTGACCTCAACCCCATCGAGCACCTTTAGAATAAACTAGAACAGAGATTGTGAGCCATACCCAACCTCAGTGTCTGACTTCACAAATGCTCTTCAGGGTAAATTAGCAAAACCTCCCACAGACACTCTCCAGAGTACTGCAGAAAGCCTTCCCAGAAGAGTGGAAGCTGTAAGACCTGCAAAAGGGGGACCAACTTCATATTAATGCCTATGGATTTAGAATGGGAAGTCATAAAAGCTCCTGTAAATGTAATGTATAGGTGTCCTAATACTTTTTTTTGGGTGCCAGTTTGTGTGTATTTCTTTCTGGGTTCCAGGTTGGTTCAGAGCCAGCTGGACTTAACGTTCCCTGAGCAGGAGGTGGACAGGCCGATGAGGAAGCTGTGGTGTTCGGAGCACAATGTGAAATGTCAACAACTTCATCTGAGAAGGTCAAACTCAAGTCTTTGTCTCTTTCTTCTGGCTAAGGTCTGCTTGCAAAAGCGCAAGCCCCTAAATCCGAACAGGAAAGACAACAGTGCCAAGACAGTAACATTTTCATCCCCAGCTTAATATGATCTGAGAGTGCTTCTTCCATTCCATTTCTCTCCCGCTGCTTCCGTGTCTTTCTTGACGTCGTTGTCAAACGCTGAATATTAATGCCATGCTTGCTTACCATAGAGGTGCTCTGCATTGAATAAGAACCCGTCAAAAGCAGGGATTTCGGAATGTGTCACAATGTCGCTGCACATGTGGTTGCGGGCTGAAACAGCTACAGTACATGCCATCTGACACCGCCATCTGAGATCCAGCCTACAACAAAGCCTGTTGCTCTCTCTAAACAACGGCCTGACATTCTGTCATTTTCTTGCTCGTTCCTGTAGCCGCTCGCTGCGTGTTTGTTCATGTACAATGTGAAAGTCACTCACTGTTTTTCTGTCCTGAGCTGTAGGCAGATTTTCCCAGTTTTTTTAGGAGTGGTGACAGTACACCAAACGGGCACGGGCCTCTTGGCAGTTGCCGTCTCTTTTGTGAGCACGGGGACCCGAGCAATTTCCTGCAGAATGCAACAGCACCCCTGTGCTTTTTTCAGGACCTTTCCACATTGTCCCAAATAGGACACCGCACCCATTTAGGGAGGAAAGGATCATCTCGAACATCACTTTTCAATGAATTGTCAATTCTGCCGCAAAACGGTAGGATCTAGGTTCATCCTTTATTGCTTTTCCATATTTGTGCCTCAGACACAAACCCTCAAGCGGCAAAGAAGACCGCTTTCTGGAGTCAAGACATTTTACCATGCAGGAACACCTACAAACAAGGAGCCGTTATCACAGGAGAAGATAAATCAAAGCAGTCATGTGACAAAATCCAACCATCATGCAACCCCACACATGACACCGGTAGCAGATAGCTTCCACACACACAGCAGACTGCATCATAGTCTGCTTGAAGCGAACCCTAGACTACTGAGGACCAAGACCAGAAGACCAGAGATCTGTTCTCTGGACTGCTCCCAGCACAAAAACAGCTTTCACACTTGACCAAATGCCACTTCTTCCAGGAATGTGTGGTCCAGTCACAAATGCTGTGGTATATGGAGGTCTTCAAAGAAAAAAAAAAACACAATCTCTCCCGTCAAACACAAAAAGTGGAGGTTCAAAGATGTTCTAGGGTTGGTTTGCTGCTCCTGGCAGTGGATGCCATCACTATAGGGTCACATAGGAATAAGTTCAGATCTGAATCCTACACAGCACCTTTGGAAATATCTCAAAAAAAGCAAACTTCAAATCTGAGACCTGGAGCAGTTGGCAAAGGAAGGGTGGTCCAAAAGTCCCAGTAGAAAGGGGGTGTTCCACTAAGTTAGATACAACATACATAATCCACCAGCATGTGGGATTCAAAGCTGATTCACACATACATAGAAGACAGTACCCCTAACAACTAAGACCACCTAAGCCGCCCCTCACATAAACGACCAGGCTCCTCTCTAACTCTTCAGATGTTTTAGGGTTGGTTTGCTGCTCCTGGCAGTAAATGCCATCACTTTAGGCTCACATAGCGGTGTGAAGTCTACCAAAGTCATTTGGGGCCCAATATGGGGCCCAGTGTCAGAAAGCAGGGCCTTCAGGGTCTTCCAGCAGGACAATGTCCCAAAGCATACTTCAGAAAACACAAAGTGCAAGATAGTTCTGAAGTTTCCTACCTTTGGAGAGATCTCAAAAAAAGGAACTAGGAGAAGGCAAACTTCTAATCTGAGAGACCTGGAGCAGTTGGCAAAGGAAGGGTGGTCCAAAAATCCCAGTACAGAGGTGTAAGAGACTCATGAGATTCATGGTTCCAGGGAGTGATTGATTTCAGCTGTTCCACCAAGTTAGATGCAACATACATAATCTACCAGCATGTGGGATTCAAAGCTGATTCACATATACTCGGAAGACAATACCCCTGGTAGACCACCTAAGCCGCCCCTCACATAAACGACCAGGCTCCTCACTAACTCTTCAGATGTTTCTGTCCATCCTTCCACTCTGCAGAGGATGCAGAGATGATACTCTGGTGCACCCCTCTGCATTTGTCTTTGCAGTCATGCTTCATTTGATGCTTGACCGCTTGAACACTAAGTAATGAGGTCAACGCCGGACAGAGCTGACCCTTGTAAACTGGCAGTGGTTAAGCTGTGGATGAAAATCCCTGCCTTCACAACTTTAGTCTCCTACCTCAGCAAATTAACCCTTGAATGCGTGGCCCATGCACATGCCTAGTCATTACGTCCACCTCCACACTGGTGTACTTCACTGTCCTCATATTGCTCATGCTAGTACCCTACATTCTGACTCGCATGTTTACTGTGCCTTCTCCTCGTTCTGCCTCATTATTTCTGCCCCACTCTGGGTCCTGTTCCTAAAAAGTGGCTGATTCAAAGCGCTGCGCAATTACACAACCGGCTCAGCCATCAGTGGGCAGATACGATGGCTCCTGGTGCTCGTTTTGCCCAAAACAGGGCTGATACAGCAGCAGAACTCGCCAGAAATAGGCAGAGAGGCTGCAACCAGAGCCATTATTAACCCTTCACCTCAGCATGCCCTCGCACTCTGCAATCTAAAGCAGCAAGCTGTCATCCAGCAGCATTTGTAGCTAGCTTTGCTAGGATTTGTGTGCAGAGATGCTAAGGTTTCATCCTCTCGCCGGGATCGCGCCATCTGGAGTAACGTGCTGGGGTGGGGCACAAAGTCTCCAGCCCAAATCTCTCCAGTGCATCTGCTTCAACAGAAAGGTCCATTTAAAGGTCAGAACGTGTCTCGTGTCTGTGTAAAGTTGCCAGACTGTGGCAAATAATGCCACTGTTTTACATCAACTAGCCAAATTCACTACACTCTCAGCAAAAAGGGTTGCATAGAGTAGCTATACAAGGTAACAGTAGCTATACAGAACCATGATAATCTCCATGATGGTTCCATGAGGCACCAAAAAAGGGAGTCGCAAAACTGCACCATCTCCATGATCATGATTGATGATTCACTGTAGGTCCAAATACTTGTGGACACCCTGTCTAATGAATGCATTCATCTATTTAAGTTGCACCCATTGCTGACACAGATGTGCAAATGTGCACACACACACAGGTTGTCTAGTCCTTGTAGAGCACTGACCATAAAACCTTAAGGCTCTCTAGAGCAGATGAACATGAACCTATAGGCTAGGCGGGTATAAAGCCCCCCCCCATTGAGCTGTGGAGGAGCTGTGTTCTCTGGATGGTAGATGCTCCATCCAATACTCTTGGGATGAGATTGGGAGTTGGGGATGAGGTGGTTTTATTGAAATGTTCACTTTAAGGTTTAGATGTACATAACTAGATATGCCTGGACTTCTTCTACAAGCTTTCAATATAGCCATGGTTATTCCATCACTGCAGTTGGCAGCTGGGTTGGGGAAACTGAACTGTTGATGAAACATTTGTGTGATATATGTTATTGAGGCTGCCTGTGGGAAAAAGATCAATTTCCGCTTCATTGAAAAGCTGTATAAGTATGTAGTTTAGCATTTGTGTTGGGTTCCTCTGCTCTATCTCCAGGTGGAGATATGAAATATCTAGCCACCATTTGAGACACCATTTGAGAAAGCGACGATATGGTTCCATGAAAAAAAAAAAGTACAGTAAAAGTTCTTCAGACTTCTAAACGTTTCCTTATGAAATCAAAATTGGTGGTGGAGGTTCTTCTCCATCGCTCCAGACAGCCCTGTGCAGCATCTTTATTTTCAAGAGCATGAAGTTCAAGATCTTGTGCCAAAGCGAAACTCTTTTCTCAGGGCTTGAAATGTAATTGGAAACGATGTACCTCTGCAGCATGTACTTTGCACAGCATTACAACAACAGCCAGTGACCTTTCCCAGGCCGGATAACCTTGTTTGGCCTTAAACTTTTATTTTAACACAGAACACTGAAGTTGCACTCTGTACTCTCTAAAGGTCCTCGAGACAAACACGGCTCTGAAAAGCCATGGCAGAAAGTCCACTGTGATTACTGACCACATACCTGGTAAAAACTAATACGGTGAATTGGCTTGTTTTAGGCACCGAAGCACATTATTGAAAACCATTTCTCTCAGCTAGCTTTATGGTTTTAACTGTAGAAACTCCAGATCCTATTAGAACAGATGCAAGTCAACATAAATACAGTAAAAAGGAACATGAGTTTTTCATTCTGAAGAAAGTAGGTGAACTCCTGTGAGCTAGTCTAGTGAGGTTCTTCTGGGTGCCTCTAGCCAGCACAGGGTGGATGTGTTCAATTCCATCACCAGTTCAATTTACCAAACCAGGTGTTGAATAATAACTATAAATATATAATATTATTATATAATATAATTTTTTGGGTTTTTTTGCTGAGTAACTTTGACTGACCAGATTAGGAGCTTTTTCATTCTAACTTTCACAGGTGCTGAAAACTTTCGCACAGCACTGTACATGCACCTCATTTCCATACGTACCATAAGTCAAATGTTGAGTATGATTTAGTTTTTCAGTTTAATCACTTTTGGATTGTACAGATTGTGTAATATCTTCAGTATGAGAAATTTTCATCACATTGCACTCTTGCAATTTTGTTTTACGGCCTTTGAGTCTTTTCAGCTGTTTTAGTTGAAATAAATAGTTTTCCATATTTTTTTGGATGCATAGTTTTGTGTGCTAAATGAAATCATACATTTTATATGGCCACTTCTATTTAGAAACAAGCTGTTTTTGTTCATGTGTCTTTAAGATTGATATGTAAATAACCTCAGTTCTGATTGGCTGAGCCGTCTGTATTGTATCATCCAAAAAAAAAATTGAAACACCCCTTTTTACAGAAATGCTCTAAAATGACAAATAAAAAATAAAAAAAATAATAAAAATAATACAAATCTTTGTAAATTGAAAATGAATCCTGTAAAATTATCAATTTGAAGATACAATGTTTTTGCATGGCTGTAACAATATTTCTTATGGCATTAGCCCTGTAAGGGTCCACAAACAAGACTCATTACATTCAATCAGTCGCTGATCACTATGACATCTTTGTAAATGAAAACAGGACGCATGATCCAAATGTACTCTAGCATCTCTAACTAGCAAGCGCAGGTCATCTTGTGTCGAAATCCGCTGTCTTGTCCGGTGTCATATCCAATTCATCAGGAGAGAACGGACGTGCTTGTTTTTTGCAAACACGCCGATCAAATTATGAGGGACGGCACGCGCTCGAGCATTCGATTTCAAGAAGTGCGGCTTTTATGAGGAACTACAATGGCAGACTCTGCCATCGCTATTTACAATAAATCACCACCGGCTCCTTTTCTCACTAATTACTCCCATTTCTAACACGAAACCAACAACAAACAACAAAAACTGCTTTTAAGAGCAAAGAGGACATTTGTGATTTTTCAGGTTGCCTAAAAAGTGTACCCTTTTTTTTTTGTTCCAAGCTAATGGGCTACATAAGCTTCAGAAGGAGCTGGAGTTGGAGGTGGCAGGTGTGGGGGTGGGGGTGGGAAGGGGCTTGGGGAGTAGCAGCGCTCTGAGTGGTCGTGGTTCATTACTGAAATCACACAAGAGTCGCACGTCAAAAGCAGAGAGCGAGAGAAGGAGCTGTATTTGTCATGTTAATGAAGGGGTTTTAATTAGATCAGGCAAATACGCTCTGGCTAGCATGTAGGAGCCTAGAGGAAGCGCATGTTTGTTTACTGTTAGTCATTTGTTTATTTGCTTACCGTGTGCGGTTCGAGACCAAAAAGTCACCGACCGCACGGCAGGATGGATGCTGCCCGAGCGCTCTTGGCCAGGAGTGTCCCCTTTAGCGCTTTGCTAAAAGTGTTCTCCACTTCTTGTTCATCTTCTCTTCCCAAGCAAATCTCCATCACTTCAGTGTCAGAGGAGAGCAGAGCTCAAACTTCATGTACAATATGTCTTTGTTCATCTACTCATGTTCCCATAGCAAACGCATCTGCACATTCCCATCCATCCCAAGCAGAGATTTCTCCAGATTCCGCCTGAAGTACATCACAGCATGGACTTTCCATGGACATACAGTACACATTAGTCTTTGCGTGAAGACTGATGAACCTAGTGCTGAACCAAATTCACAATCCACAAGCCCGGGTTCCTCCAAGAAACCTTAAGCTCTTAGCTGTTAATATCTTAGTGCCATGTCATGCTAAGCTTAGAATAACCTGACTGCCATCTGACTACAGCGAGTGCAAATGTCACACCGGAGCTAGCAAACCTGATTCTTTTGAATCAGATTCAAATCATGATTCAACTCAAACCAAGCCGAAGCTTGAAGATAGCAGCAGTCCCAGCCAACATGCTCATGTGGGGCTCAAATGGGTGGAATATGGGCTAGGTGGGTTCCAGGTGGGCACGGGCTCTGAGTGGATTTGTACATGTTGTGTTGTAACTGGGACCCAGTTAGGCTTCCCAAATGGGCCCCATCATTACAGCCCACCGTAATCTTACATGGGTCCCATCTAGGCCATCTAGCCATGTGACTCCACTGCTGCGTTCTCTTCACTGGCATCCTGTAGCTGCTGCCTGCATCAGATTCAAAACCCTGACGCTGGCCTTCAAAGCCCAGAACGGACCAGCCCCTCCGTACTTGATGGCAATGGTCAAAAGACGATCCGCACCTAGAGCCCTTCGAGCTTCAAGTACGGCTCGGCTCGACCCGCCATCCCTCAAAATCCATGGAAGACAAGAGTCCAGGCTCTTTTCTGTCCAGGCACCAAAGTGGTGGAACGAATTTCCTCTGATTGTCTGAAAAGCAGAGTCGCTCGCTGTCTTTCATGAGTACTTGGGCGAAGAGTAAAATAGTATGGTCTCCATATTGACTTGTGTTTAGTGTCTAAACTTAGAGGTGTCAATGAATTTTTAGCATATTCAAACTAGCTGAGGTTATTCTTGGGTAAATAGCAAAGCCCTGAATAAGAGCGTCTGCTAAATGCCTTAAATGTAAATGTAGGCCCCTTGTGCATTGTACAACCCAGATGGGGCCCATGTTTAACCCCTCCTGGTCCAATCACTTAGCCTGGTGGGCATCCATGTGTGGGGCCAACATGGAACCTTCTGGTTTGCAGCTGGGCTACCTATACAAGCCCCACATGGAGTTCTCCTCCATCTAGTAGGAAGAAATATCTAGGAACCAATTAGCAGCACCGTTTCACAGTGGCGGACATACGCCTGCATCACCCTGCTCAGTTCTCACTGGTTAATGCCACATCGCTTTGCTCCTAATTTGCATATGTTAAAGTCTGCTCAACTTTGTTGCGGTGCAGACTCCACCCACTTCACAACCACCAATGTTCGCACTAGCTCTGGTCACTGGAAATGGCCAGCTCCCATTGAAAATGAATGAGTAACAGGTGATTTGCTGGGATACTGAAAAAGCAGTGGACCTTCAATCCGTCATGCAACACTGCTGTCTTCCTCTTGAATGAAAATCCCTCTGATCGTGTTTGTGTACCACAAACTGACATCTTGTCTTCCGCACCTTTTGCTCTTGTTCCTCTACTGCTCACCTTCTCGTTTTGTCTTCTAGTTCTGCTCTCACACTCTTTGGTCCTGTAGCTGTGTTTCCTGTCCACCTCCCTCACATCCCACCCCCTGACAGACAGCATGGTCATTAAAGTAGCAATGAAACAACCATTCTGCCCTCCAGCTCTTCGTGATTCTGCCACTGATAAAATCTGTTCAACACACACACACACACACACACACACATAACCCACACCCTCTCACATCCTTACACTGTCATACCCACCACTTATATGCCCACAGCTTGACACTAAGCTGAAAAGGCAAAGGTTCCAGGTGCCAATCACCTCACTGTTCACTGTATGATCCTAAAATCCAGTCTGTATCTCTCTCCTTCTCTCTCTCTCGCTGTCTTTTCCTCACTGGTCTCTCAGGTCTACCAGGGGTCACTCCTCTCCCTTATCTGCACCCACCTACTGACACCATTAAACACAACAGAAGAGAAGTATGAGAAAAAGTTCAGGACTCTCATCCTGTCCAGACGTGGAACCTACCGTTGGAATGATTCACATAAGTCGACCCATCAACTGGTACATGCTGGTCTCACTGAAGCCCTAGAAGTCTAAAGTTTTCATAGCCCACATTAATTCAGGCCAGCAAGGTGTCAAATCATCCAGGAAGTGACAAAGAAACCAGGCACTACATTGACAGGACTTCAGGCCTCTCTTGCCTCAACTAAGGACGATGTTCATGGCTCAATCATCAGAAAACCACTGGGCAAGAATGGGATGCATGCCAGAACAGTATGGCAGAAACCACTGCTTACTTATAAGATAACAAATGCTCATCTCAAGCTTGTCTAGAAAAACATAGATGACCCATGTGGGTTCTGGAACAATGCTTAATGTCAGCCAAAACCTTAACACTTCTTTTACTACTACTAAGTAGGAGCTTTCTACCAACTGTGAAACATGGTGGTGGTAGTGTGATCGAACGATCAGAACCTGTAACTAACAATAAATTTTTTCATTTAGTCAATTAATCTAACAACTAATTTTTTTTTTTAGATTACTCTGTCTAATAATTGTCTAATGTGTTAGCAATTAAAATTGCGGATGTGGACCTGATGACCCTGCGCTATAAGGGGCTCAGAAGCACGACTTAAAGGGCACCTTAAACGCATGTGATCTATAAGACTACGCCCTGACTGGACTTTAGGAGGCACAAATGACACATAGCCCACACAGCTCACGAACAAAAAAACAGACATTTTGTGGTCTATATCTATTGGCAGAGAGTGATTTAAGAACGAGCTAGGTGTGTTTTAAAGATCCCGCAGTATCAATAAAAGCCTTAGCAATCTACACTGGACGATTAAGAAATGGTTAGCAATGCCACCTTCTGTGTGAAATACTCCCACACTTTAGATGCATGCAAGCAATTTTTTTGTAGCTGCAGCTTGCCCTCTGGATAAATCCATGCTTTCAGTAAGCGCGGTCATCTGTGCTAAGCATCGGCACACGTTATGTGAAGCGGCGTAATTTTACAATTAATTACGTTGACGCGTTGCTTGAAACTATTTGCTCTACATCTGAGAGTTTTTTAAGACAAGGCCAGGTCATCTGTTCTATGACCTGAAGCTAATGCGCAGTTGGGTCATGCAACAGGACAATGATCCAGATCCCACAAGCAAGTCCCAACCCTACTGCTCCCAAAATGTTTCGAAAAAAAAGGTCTAATTCACTATATGTTCATATGTTTGTGGAAACCACTTCTAATGAATGCATTGTAGCATCCATTGCTGACACAGCTCACATACAGCTCATATAGTCCCTGTAGAGAAGTATTGCCAATAGAATAGGACTCTCTGGAGCAAATAAACATAAGCATATTATCTACATGGGCTAGACGGTTTAAAGTCCCCCAGCATTGAGCTGTGGAGCAGTGGAACTGTGTTCTCTGGAAAGATGGTGCTGCATCTAATACTTTTGGCAAGGGCTGGGGGTGAGTTTGAGTGGTGATCATCCAACATCCTGACCTTACTAATGCTCTCATCACTGAATGCAAATCAAATCAAATCAAATCCCAGTCCTACTGCAGAGTATACAGTATAGACATATTGGACAAAAGTATTGGGACACCAGCATTCATTATCTCTTCCAAAATCAAGGATGTTAAATAGAGTCTCTCCAGCTTTTGTTGGGGTAACTGTCTCTACTGTCTAGAGAAGACTTTCTACTAGGTTTTGGAGGAGCATTGCTGTGAGGATCTGAATGCATGTAGCAACAAGAGCATTAGTGAGGTCAAGATGTTGGATGATCACCACGCCACCCCATCTCCAACCCAACCCAAAAACATTGGATGGAGCACATTTCCACTGCTCCACAGCTCAATGCTGGGGGCTTTGTACCCCTTTAGCCCATGCCTAGAACAGATTCGTGTTTTTCTGCCATATTCTTCATATTCTTGTGGCAGTGCTTCCCTACAAGGACTAGGCAAGCATATGTGTGTGTGTGTGTGTGCATTTACACATCTGTCAGCAATGGGTGCACCTTAAAGTAGCTGAATGCATTCATTAGAAGGGGTGTCCACAAACATTTGGCCAAAAATGTGGTTTAAAAAAGCCTCAAATGAGGAAAACACACTAGGCTGCATCTCCCAGAGTTAGTGCTAATACTCGGACACATGCTGCTGTATCAAAGGCCCATCAGTAGTCTGCTCACATCTGTGTATAACTAGCAAGATAAAGTGAGAGAGAGAGAGAGAGAGAGAGAGAGAAAGAGAGACATGTGCCAGTGACACGTCTCAGTTCAGCTCGCCCTAAACACACTCTGCTACACCTCATCAACGAGCCGCATGTGACGCCCCTCCACAGATGGTGCAGTCGTTACGAAAGCACCACACTTGCGCGAGTGCGCGCACACACACACAAATAACACAAACACTGAGGCCCTATTACGTTTGATTGATTGCCACCACCAGCTATCATTTATCTGAAGCTCTATATAGTCACCACCGCATGTTAGCCAATTTGGTAATCCTGTTTCCGTGAGGAAACCGCCACGCGTTTTCTGCTTACCCTCTCGCTCCGTAACTGCGTTACCTTCTATAAATGTGTTTCTAGCACCTAAATGTCATCTCTCGCGCAGTAAGTGTGTAAGTGTGTCGTAAGAGGGGTAAATTAATTAAAATGTTGCGGGTTTAGCAACAGCTGAGGCCTTATGTACTTCTCACTGGTACAGCTGGACCTCGGCCAAGTAAGCAGCAGACAGCTTGGTGTCTGCTCGCGCACACACACACACACACACACACATACGCACGCATATACTCTGCCCACACTCACACACAGGACTCACTCTGTTTGCAAAGATCCTTCCGCAGTGCTAACCATTAACCTTCAACGTGTAAAAAGGGTCTGTGCTCCCAAAACGGCGCTAAAGAAGGACATCAGGCTCCTATCTCCAACTAAGCAGGCTGCATTCCAAATGACAGTTTGTTCACTATCTAGGGCACCACTCTGACCTTCACTACAGCCAAAAATGTCCCTGGCAGAGGCTAGAGGGGCTTCTATGCTTGTAGTGAAATCAGTGGAAGGTTTAAGTTAGTGGTCTCGGATTCTAGTCTTGGGGTAAACAGCACCAGAGAGTGTCGTGTCTTCCCTGGACCAAAACAAATGATTCAGCTTAAAGGGTCCATCTCACTGAAAACTGCAGTGTTACAATTTGAATCTGGCACTTGTTCTTTACACTGTGTCCACATTTCATGATGAATAGACCGATAGAAATGCTCCAAAATGAACAGATCTAAAATATCCATTAAAAGTTCTAGTAAGGTTGCTAGTACGGTTACCCCTGCCAATTCATGGTGTTTAAGCCTGGGCTGTATTTTGAATAAGGCATAATACTAAGCAGCCTATCAGAAAAGAGTTGACTGACATACATGGGACAGATGGGATGATTTTTACATGGGGAAGTGGGGTAATGTAATTATTGCCAGAGTTTCTCAGTGATCGCTGTCCCGTCCGATTGCGCCGCGTCATTTTTACGGACTGTGTGATCTTGCATCAGTAAAGATTCTGGAGCCGTTTTTCGGTAAAGAGCCCTAGCACACAGCTAAACCTGTTAGACTATCTATCCTATTGACAGTGAGTGAGGTATCTAGAACGTTACCTGGGAGGCCTAGAGATTGTTTTCCACCCACTGTAAAACAGAAGGTGATTCCACTGTCACTTCCTAACAGTGCTGGTGGTTAATCGGATGCATTAGGCCAGCAGGTTCAGCTTGTAAGGTTCTAACCAATGAGAAAAGCCTGCATGGCTGTATCTTCATAACACTTGCAGATTGTAAACACAATTGTAAAACCTCTATTAGGCGCGGACGTGTAATGTAGCAGCGATGGTTAAGTTCTTAAGTTCTTCGCACCCAGAAACCGAACCTGAACTGATCACTGAACCTTATCCCACACATGTGCCCTTCGATTTACCTTCGATCCAGCTGGAACTCTGCTAGAAGCATAAATAGGTTTAGAGGAAGCGTGAAAAACGCCAAGCACCTGAGCCTAAGCCTTCAGAGGAGACAATCAGAAATGGTACATGGTTAACAAGTCCACTCTCTCTCTCTCTCTCTCTCTCTCTCTCTCTCTCTCACCCATTCCTTCTCTCTCTCTCTCTCTGTCTCTCTCTCTTTCTCCCTGCAGTGCTCACTTTTTTTTTTCAGAACACCTTTTCCCCCTGGCTCCAGCACAACTAAATATAGGGAGCTCTGCCGACAGCTCGAGCCGATAACAAATGGTAAGCAGAGCAGCTCCTTCCAAGCATGACAAAAAAAAGGAGTTGCCATTTTAATATTTCCCCCACCCGTATTCAAGCGAAGCGGGACTATGCTGTGGATTTTACATATTTTGCTATTTTATTATCATATATTTCACATTTTTGATATGCTCAAATACACTGCTAGCGCAGTATCACAGTAGAGGCAATCGAAGACAGACTAACCATGTGTGAACGTTTATTTTAGCGCATTGCTATCAAGAGCAGGAAGAATAATTGCTTGGTTTATCTGTTGAATTACTGCACTGAGAGGCTCCCGAGCTCAGTCAACGTTTTGGCCCTATCATCAGGAGATTGCAAAAAATCCAAGAAAGCTTAATTGGCCTTGCTCTCTCAGAGTGGGTGGGATGGCCTTCATCGTCCAGCACAGTGCTAGCTGGGCAACCGTTGTTGATGTAATGTAACTCAATAGGCAATTGTTTATTGTTCTCCTCCAAGCGTGTTGAGGTGGTGCTTGTGTTAGCAGCACTGTGATAAGACGAAGTGGCGCTTCGTGATAGGGGGAGTGATAGGGGGAGTTCCACCCATATGGAAATCAGATATGGCCACATATACATTTACATTTACATTTATGGCATTTAGCAGACGCTCTTATCCAGAGCGACTTACAAGGTAACTCGTATTACAGAGGAGGGCCAATGTAGTGTTAGGAGTCTTGCCCAAGGACTCTTATTGGTGTAGCACAGGATAGTCACCCAGACTGGGAATCGAACCCTGGTCTCCCACATGGTGTAATAGCTCACTAGCTGCTAGTGGTTTTATCTGTTGTGCCACACCAACCACGATATATACACGTTTATCATAAATGACTGGGATGTATATACCAACGTTTATGCACTATGCTCCTCAGCACTTGGTGACCTCGATCACAGTTGATGGTGGAATACCTAGGAGGGATCTAGACATTTCCCCAACTGACTTGTTGTTCCAATGATGGCATACTATTCCACACAGAACCACACTGGAACTAAAATGAGCTCTTTAGAACCACCCATTCTCTCACTAATGTGTGTAAAGGCAGACTGCATGGCTTGGGGCTTGCTTTTACACAACTGTGGCAACAGAACTGAATTAAATGACTAAGAGGTGTCCCAATAATTTTGTCAATATTCTGTGTGTGTGTATATTTATACATGTATTGCCATATATCAGGTTTCCGTATGGGCAGGTTGTGAGTGAGAATTAGCGATGACAAAATTGAGTAGTCTGAACATTCTTGCTTCCTAGATGGCAATTTTGTCATAACTCCAAAGCTAGGTCAAATATAGTTCGAATGCTATTTGATTTCTAGTGTAAAACACTATACACATCTATTTGACAAATACATGTTATTCTAGAGAGTAGCAAACTCCTCCGCATAAAAAACAAAGAGTTTGGACAAATTTCTGAAAATGACTGGACGACTTGTAGACGCACCCCAACAGCAAAAAAGAAAGCCATCCAACAAACACAGCTTAATCACAACAGCTGCCTCATCCGTCCTATGAGCTTCCACATGGCCAGACAAGCGGACACGTCACGCCTTCTGTTGACTCAGTTCTTCGCACTCAATGAATTAACGGAAAATCTTCTTTAACCCCCCCTAAAATCTTTAAGATTCCCTGATTCTTCTTTCAGCCATTCCTAAATCAGTTAGCTTAGCAGCAACTGTTGCTAAATCGTCTAGATTAGCGCAGCCCAACAACAAAATCACAACCAGACTGACTTACCCAACACTCCTAGTCTGTAGTTGAGAGTGACCACGATGACGTTGCCATAGCTGGCCAGGATACTGCCATCGATCATGTTCCCTGTGCCTTCCATGTAGGATCCACCATGAATGTACACCATGACTGGTCTCAGACCGTTCTCGTCGTGGATATCTGAAAAAATAAAGGAGACGGCAGCAAGCATATGAATATCTAGGAGAAGACGGCAAGGGAATTTCTGGCCCATGCTGTGGTTAGTTATGGTGATGAGAAGTGACCGATATCCATAGTGTGATTCCAGGGTTCCATGGACTCGTAAAAATGCAGGTGTTTCAGATGAGTTTTAATCTTTTTAAAGGTTCTTTAGGCCTTTTAAAGGTTCTCCACCCTCCAAATATGGTTGTCTATGGACCTAAAAGTGGCCAAAGAAGCATCTGTATATTTTTTAAGACTGTAGGCCTTCGCGCTCTGCTAATGTCAAAACGCCAAAACTTCTATTCACTGTTAGCTTGTTTCACTGGGTTTATTATTTATTATTTATTATGGGTTAAAACTGGCTTCAGATCCGTGCTTGATCTCAGATGTTTGACACGTACATAGCACATACTCAATGCAGCAAGGGCTAAGACTCCAACTGCAACCAGCTCCCATTATCTCGCTAATTTGATCCTTAGCAGAGGAAGACTTCATTTACACCAATCAGTGCTCTTGTAATGTTCCACCTTGAGATGTGTGCTAATGCGCAGAGTGGGGCACTGGATCTTCAGACTCAGAGTCCACTAGGCCATTTGCAGTTTTCCCCTGCCCTGATTGTTGTGGCTGATTAGCAAACGCGGAGCAGAAGCTGATTATAAATGAAGGGGTTGGTGAAACCCGAGTCAAAATCACAGGTATCATTCCACAAATAGCCAGCAGGCTTTCAGAGATCATAGGCGGCCACTGCTGCTCCTGCTGCTCCTAGCCTCATTAACAGCAGCTACTTTGAGTGAATACCTATGAGGGGACCATGAAGAAATATCCCAAAATATGCTATCCTAGCCCCTTTACCTCTGCTTAGCATAAAAAAAGAAGCCTGTACTAATACCATCCAATAGCACCAGGCACCATATTTATCTGTCCGTCATTTAGCCTTAGTGTCCTTTCCCTAAAACCCTCTCATAACCTTAGGTAAGGACAATTGTCCCAGATCACTATAAAACTTTAGACGTATACCTCCAACCTCTACATTCACCATGTTTATTTTGTATTGTACATTGTATTTATTTACAGAAGCTAAAAGCCCTGTTTGCCTGAGTACAAGAAGCTAGCCTAGCATCAGTTCTTTCAACTGTAACAATATCGTTACATCATTCACTATATTCATTTCTCCCTCATTTAATAGCACCAAACTTTTTCATTCAATTAAGCTAATGGCTCTGTTTCCTCTAATGGAGATGTTCCACAAGGCGTGGGTGGAAGATGCTAGCCTAGCATCAGCTCCTTTTAAGTGAATACTTATGGGGGGAGCATAATGGGAAATAGAAAATAGCCCAAAATCAGTGAAGAAGAAAGCGCTCTGGGTAAAAGATGCTAGTTTATGCTAACTTAGCATCATTTTCCATTACTTTCAACTTCAAACCCAAACCTAAACTTATGAAAGACGAAATCTGTCCCAGATCTGCATAAAACCCCAGACCTATACTTCAGACCCCTACATAAACCATGTTAACCTCTCCTGCATTTAAAAGAACTGCATCCATGTATTCATTTAAGCTAACGGTTCTGTTTGCTTTAAAGGAGATGTTCCTCAAGGCCTGGGTGAAAGATCCAAGCCTAGCATCAGTTTGTTCCATCTTAACCATTAATTTATTAATTCATTCATTCATCTTCTAATCCACTTCTTCCTGGTCAGGGTGGCAGTGGGTTCAGAGACCACAGAGAATGATTTTGCACAAATCAGGAATACCCCTGCACAATATCAATCCTCTAATGTGGATGTTCCACAAGGCCGGAGTAGATGATGCTAGCCTAGCATCAGCTGCTTTAAATGAATACTTATAGGGGGAGCATAATGGGAAATAGAAAATAGCCCAAAATGAGTGAAGAATAAAGAGCTCCTGGTAGAAGATGCCAGTTTATGCTAACCTAGCATCATTTTTCATTACTTTTAACTTTAATCCCACACCTAAACTTGTCCTTGATCCGCATAAGACCCCAGACCTATACTTCAGACCTCCACATAAACCATTTTAACCTCTCCTCTCTCTGTATTCTTGTATTTGTTTAAGCTAATGGTCCTGTTTGCTCTAAAGGAGATGTTCCTCAAGGCCTGGGTGAAAGATGCAACCCTAGCACAAGATGTAAGCCTTAACCATTCATTCATTTATCTTTTTACCCAGGGTCGCAGTGGGTCCAGAGACTACCCAGGGTCTTTCGGCGCAAGGCAGGAATATCCCTGCACAATATCAAACTAGCCGTGGATCAGCGTAGAGTGACTTGTACCAATACCATTACACCATTCACCATATTCATTTCTCCTTCATTCAGCAGTACCACACTCTTTTATTCACTTAGGCTAATGGTTCAGTTTCCTCTAATGGAGATGTTGCACAAGGCCAGAGTGGATGCCTAGCCTAACGTTAGTTCCTTTGAGTGAATGCCGAAGGGGAGGGGGAGCATGATGAGAACCCAAAAAACAAAGAAAAAAATAAGAGAAGCCTGAGTACAAATGGATGCTGGGTGAACAGAGGAAAACTGTAAGAAGACAAGATTTTTGCCAGCTGCTGATAATGCTATGTATCTCAAATCTCTACTGCTGATTATCCAGGCTTGTGTACACACTCGGCAAATGGCCTCGGCGAGCCTGTGCAAAATGTCAGATCGAATGAGAGCAAATGCTGCAAGGATGGGGTTATGATGATGGCTAGCCTATAGCACACGAGTGCCTATCGCTGTCACCCTCTGCGGGTTCTCTTTGTTTTCCTAACACTCTGCAGGTATAGAATACACCAGAGTGGCTAGCTGTTAGTGCACTAGCCACTCTGGCCCTCTCTCTGAAGTGGAGTCCGGCAGGGGTTTGCGCATTAGCGCTAACATAGCAGCATGACCCCTGTGTCTAGGGCTTTATCCAAGACCCCCGTGTAATTGGTATTCAGTAAGCGCACTCTGTTGCATGTGCCTTTGTTAGCCACATGGGGTGGCTAATACACACAGACACACATGTACACACCCATGCACACTCTCCAGTTCCTCACCCTCTGCAGTGCCTTTGGGCATGTGGACTGCTTAGGCCCCCCTGATCATTAGCCCCACCTTTCTCTCCAACAGAAAGCAAAGAGTAATAGCGTAGATGAGGGGAAAAATATGAGTTAGGAAGAAAAGGAATGAGAGTAAAAGAGTGTGAGCGAGACAGTTGGAGCAGAGAAAGAGAGAGAGAAGACTGGAAAACAAGCCATGCTGACAGGTGATTAATCTCAGCCAGGTTTTGAGCGCGAGCCAGGCGGCACGTTAATGCGAGGGCATCTATTTCGCAGCTCCTCGCTAGTGTACGACTTTCAATGTCGCCATTCTTTTCATTACGCTGGACCGTCGGCACACCGCACTCTCTTATTCAGTCAAGCTAATGGTTCCCCGTCTCCCTACTGGAGATGTTCCATAAGCCTGGATAGCACCACCAGTTTCCTTTGCTTAAATTGTAACCTTAACCACTAAGAGAACATACACTATATGTCCAAATATATATTTGTCAATGCCTGTTCTAATGAATGCATTCAGATCTGCTGACACACAACTAAATGTTTCTTGCACACACACAGCTTGTCTAGTCCCTGTAGAGAAGGAATACCAATAGAATAGGACTCTTTGGAGCAGATAAGCATGAGCTAGTGGGCTATAAGCCCCCCCAGCATTGAGCTGTGGAGCATTAGAACTTTTGTGATGAGTTGGTCATCCAATATCCTGACCTCACTTATCCTCACTTGTCGCTGAATACAATAAAATCCTCACAGCAATACTCCAAAATCTATTCTTCCCTGGGCAGTAGTGACAGTTACTCCAACAAAGGCAGGATAAACTCTTTTTTAATTCCCTTAATTTTGGAGGAAACCACCAATAAGCAGGCATTGCAATACTTCTGTCCACAATAGTGTTTCAAACTAGTCACAGGTCAGCATAAAATGGCAAGCCTGTACCAAGATCATCGCCTTACATCATTCACCAAGCCTTTAGGCTTAACACAGTCTTATTTAGTCAACCTAATGTTCCAATGGAGATGTTCCACAAGGCCTGGGTGGAAGATGCTAGCCTAGCATCAGTTTCTTTTACTTAAAACTTAAGTGTTTTGAGAAAATATCAAACTAGGTGCTTCAAGAGGTTCTTGAGGTTAGTGAAGCCACAGATGAACTATTTATGACTGCCAGAAAAAAAACACTTGGCTGTAAAAGAAGCTGAGTGTGAAGAACGTTTAAGAATTTTTTTAACCTGTTTTAAAAATGTTCTTCACATATCCTCACAGATCTCTTTCACAAACCTGGAAACTTCTAGGACATCAGTGAAAGATGTTTTTGTAGTTTTGTGAGTGTACTATTACACCGTTCAACATAGTCATTCTCCATCATCCATCAACATAGTCATTTCTCCACACTCATATTCATCTAAGCTAATGGCTATGTTTAGTCTAATGGAGATGTTCCACAAGGCGTGGGTAGTAGATTACATCTTTTGCTAGCATAGAACCAGTTCAAGATCAATCCCTTTTATCTACATCTCCAACCTAGCCACCGTTAGCAGGAAATGGCTAACGTACACCAACAACTTTACATCATACACCACGTTGATTCTTTTTGATTTAGCAGGACAACACTCTCTTTTTCACTCAAGCTAACAGTTCAGTGATTTCTAGTGGAGATGTCCCACAAGGCTTTGGCCATTTGTATTCTTACCTAGCTAGGATCAGGGTATACACAGGGTCTATACTGACTTAAACCATTATGAGACAATCCGAAACCAGGCTCATAGCAAATCTGTCCAGCCCAAACCTGCACCTCATGCACCCTATTCCTCCTTCATTATAATGCAGTAGTAAATTAGCGAGCGCTCCATTAACGACTATGAAACATATCAATGGAGCTTTTTACCTAGTGGAACATCTCGGAAACACGTTAAGAAAACAGAGTGCTTCCATAAAGTTGTCAGAGGGCTGATATGCATCTCGGAGCACTCAGAGCAGCAAAGCAGTCTAGGATGCAATTTAGGCCCACTATTACCACACTGTCTGAGTGTTGCTCCTCCTTCGCTTGCAGGGGACACAGCCGACGCCGCTGTCATGAGATTGGGCTGGACGTTTTCTGGACGTAACCAGAGGACGGTGAACATAAAAAGGAAATGTTAGGGACTTTGCTTTCAAGCAAATAAACATGATCTGGGGCAGAGGATGTAAAGGCACGGCGAAGGGACTTGCTGTGTCCCTACGCTGTCATTGGTCAGCGGTTCAGTAAGAAATAAAAATGTTCCTGGTCTCCCTCGCTCTGATGGCATTAGGTAAGAGAGAGACACACACAAAAAGAGAGAGAGAGATACAGAGAGAGAGAGAGAGAGAAGGCATAGCGGGGGTGACTCTGCAGCGTTTGTGCCCCGGACATTCATCATTGCCAGGACAGGCTGAGGGGGATAATATATTCCCCTATGGGCTGAACGGCGCCACACACATTACTCATCTTTATACGATGAGAGAGTGGGAGGGAGAGTGTGAGAGCGCCAGAGTGAGAGCGTGCGAGAGAGAGAGGAAGGGAGGAACAGGGGGTAGGGTCATCCGAATTTTCCCTCTGTTTCAGCAAGTCACGAGTGTTAGTAGAGAAAGATGTAGATGGTTGTTAGTTAGTACATGCAGGAGGTGCCAGAGCATCCTTTGTGCCCAGAATGCTAGTGTGTCTGTTCAGCTGTAACCACCGTAGTACGCTGAAGAATGTGGCGCACAGGGGTCAAATGTGTGCCACGTTTCCATGTGAGTAAAATATTTTCAGAACAGGCCTAGCCATACGTCTATCGTAGAAACTGTTGGACAGAAGAAAAAATGGCCATTCAACTGAATGAACCCGAGTGGCGCAACTGTCTAAGCGTTAATGCTTTTATTGAAAGAGTTTGATCTCTGTCATTCATGCCCAGGAGCCGTCCAGGACTGCACAATTGGACCTACCTCTCAGCCCAGCATCCAGGGCTGAGCTAGCCAATACTAAAGAGCTTATGCTCCATTCTGTTTACCTCGGATTTTGGATGTCGGAGCTGGGAATGGCATCACAACCGAGTTAAACATTATGATAACTGTACAGCAAAACTGTTTACCAAAACTGGTTTGACAAACACCTTTACCAGTGTTTTATGGTGAATTTAACCAAAATATGGCTTGTTAGCACTGTCCCAGGTTAGCATTGTTGGCGGTATCAGTTAATAACAACGCATTATAAGATATTTTGCACATCTCTGGGTTGGTGAGGCTCTCCTGACTTCGAGTAGGAAATCCAACTTGTGGGGTTGTTCCAGTACAGGTTTCCTACTTGGAACTCGGAAATTCCAACATCCCAGTTCAAATGGAAAGCCGCATTATTTAAGCGAGTTGGCCGTTAGCTTTTTTTTCCCTTCAGGTTTACTTTTTTTAAAACAACACTACATACCATTGAGTAGGGTTGGGTGGAATAACGATAATCCTGTCTACCGCGGTATTTAAAAATGTTGATGATATCTCAACATGAGGACAGTATTTCAAAACTATGATGTGTCAGACTGGTCACACTCTGAAAACAGGTGGGGGAAAAAACAAGCCCACCATAGTTGCCTAAAACCGAGAGATTAAACAAACCTGGATGAAAAGGTCTACTAAATGTGCCTAAAAACAGTCAGAAATACTCCTAAAACCATTTACTTGAATTGCGAGATGTGAGTCTCGGTTAGCTGGAACACGGCCTGTGCTATGATGTGTTTCGAACCAGGGTTCGATTCCCGGTCTGGGTGACTATGCTGCGCTACACCAATAAGAGTCCTTGGGCAAGACTCCTAACACTACATTGGCTCTCCTCTGTAATACGAGTAACCTTGTAAGTCGCTCTGGATAAGAGCGTCTGCTAAATGCCATAAATGTAAATGTAAATGTAAATGTGTTTAGCCTACTAGCTAACTTATCTATATCTAGATAGTCAGCTATGAGTCCATACAAGGCAGAACCAGTCTCAATTCAGACACTCAGACACTAGCTTTAATGGTCAACACTTGTGTCCAGAGCTCAGCAGTTGCACCAACAGCAGCTGCACTGGGCTGGCTGATACTCGGTGGAGCTGTAGCTGATCTGGTTAAGCAAAGGCTAGCTTGGCGAGTGAGCTACAGATCCAAACCCATGGGAAAAAAACCCTAAAATTTAGTTTATAGGTGGGGTTTCTGTCAGCCAGACTTTGTTCTATGAAAAACATATTGTTATCCTGCTAGCTAATGCTAACCAGCTTCTCTCTACTGATTCGACACAGTTTAACATGTTATTTTTTTAGACTTATGGTTAAACATTTATCAAATCATTGATTTAAAACCGTGCACAGTGTTCACTTTCGCTACTCTGCCCTCAGAAACATCCCATTTATTTATTATATTTTGGATATCGCCCAAGCCAAGTTTTAAAATGTGCTAAATGTAGCTTATGATCTCAAATAACAGTCATTTGGACCCAGTGCTAATATTAGCTTAGCAAAACAAAATGTCTTTGTAACTTTAAAGGTGTGACTTTTCCCATGCATTGAAAATATGGTAAATATAATTTAAGACCAGGCTAGTAGTGAAGTAGATTCACAACCTTTGCCTCCATCCTTCGGGAGATTACAAATCTAATCACCAGCTGTGCTACAGAGAGCCCAACTGGCCTTGCGCTCTCTCTCTCTCATTCTGGATGAATACGACTGCCCTCCCTCGATTTCCAGTCAACCACATGAGTCATAACATTATTTGCCACCTTAGTGGCGCATCTGTCTAAGCGTGAACCCAATTGTTGGGAAATCCCGATTTCAATCCCTGCCATTCATGTTAAACAGCTGAAACCTTCAACGTAAGATTGACGGGAGCAGTATGGCAAGGTCAACTACTGCCAAAAGCAGGTAAACTCAAAGACAATATAACATTTTTTATTCATGTGGAAATAAAGTCCAGGCATTGCTAGTTTTAGCAGGACCTGTATTGGGAGTTGTAATGTTTTTAGACCTGCTTGCAGGCAAGCCAGCTCTGTCATATGCCGTAATGTCCTTCATAAGCCTTCAGTCAAAAGGGTAATTGCAGCCCTCGTATATGAATAATGACAAGTCAGATTTCATGGTGCCATCAAAGAGGAGTCAAGTATTGCCCCTAGACAGACAGCATGACTTCTATTGATGTCGCAAACCTGAGCATTCAACGTCACCTTCTAATAAAGCCGTTAAAGCTAACGCCTTAGGCCTCCCATTCAATATGCATGTAAACCAATTAAGACGTGGCTGACGAGTAGGGATCTTTCAGTTCGGTAATTCTCCAACCAGCTCTCTGGTTGTTGTTAATTCTCAAACACAGGCCTTTTTAATGGCACCCATTCCTCATAGGCCATGTAGCACTTGCATACCAAAACAAAACATAAGGAGGAGGAGGGTCAAGGAACCCTTCGCTCTTTCCTAACTACTCTACAAATGTAAATGAAGGTGTCAAGAAGGCTTGCTGCCACAGAACAAGAGCCACATTTGGTTCCCTAGAGAGACTTTCAATAGATTGCTCTTTGTAAATGAAATCCATGAGTAATTCTTTTTTAATGCTTAAATTATGCAGAGGTTCTTTAAAGAGGAATTCAGTGGTCGAGGCGAAAATGGTCATTCTGAGTGGATTTATTATGAAAGGGTTCATTACTGGGAAACTTTACAGTGGTGGTTGATAGAAACCACCGCAATAGAGGCCGCAATGTTTACAACACCGGTATAGCCATTTTATTTACTCTTAGAAAGTACCAGTTAACTGCTAAATATAACGTTTATGATTAATAAATTGAGGCTAATTCTTTGGAGGCCATATGGGCCTTACAATGTCCTGTGTGTATCATGAAACCTTACCATGAAACCATGTATTTTAGGCCAAAACTACCTTAAACTAATGTAAAAACGTTTGTGTGAGGCATCAGCTCATGTATTCGTAACAGGGTTGGGTCCCTCAAAGTCTGTACTTTTAAGGGTACAGACAGTCACTAGCAATGCCCCAAGAATCTACTGTTCTAGAAGGGTGAAGACTAGAACGCCCCCCCCCAACACATGTAAAGCCAGCCACTACTCTGATACAACAGCTAACAGACACCTGTGCTGACCAACATCACACTGGGAGTGATGTGGGGATGATGTGGCATCAACCCACCCTTGAGAGAGCAAGGCCAGTTGTGCTCTCTGGGACTCCGGTTGCTGATGGCGAGCAGCATGACCCAGGATCATAGTGGCAGCACCTTAATCCACTGGACCACTTTGAGGTTTAAATTGCACTCATGATGGTATAATAGTGAAAACTACTTTGCCTAACAACGCCCTGTGTGTATCTCTGACCCTTAGATTATGTTTTAAGCTAAAACTACATCTTTAAACTAATGTAAGACAGTCTGTCAGACATCAGGCCCTTATAACCATTTTTGTGCAATAACTTTCTGCGGTGTAGCTTTTATAGGCATTGAAACCCAAAGACTATGTATATTTCACTACTAGAGAGCATTTCCACCCAAAGAACCCCCAAATATCGGACTGACTTTGCTTAAATTTAAAGCGCTTAGTGATGCGGGCAGTTTGATTGGTCGTTGAAATTCCACTTTAAACTCTTAGGGGGGAATTTAGATGGCAATAGTGATTCCTTAAAGAACCATCGCTCCAAATAACCCTTTTTGGCCTTTGTGTTTCAGAGTGTACGCCTGGAAGGGGACTCCGTGGGTGAATTGTGTAGGTGCTGGAGCAGCTCCTCCATTTACTGAGAGGCTCTCTGTTCTGCAGTGGAGCTCTATACGGAGAAGGTACAGCCTCGAGGGAGCCAGAACGAGTAATTCATCGCCACTGCAGATGCGCACGCAGTCAGCCAGCATCGATTGTACCCTCCTGCACAACTCCCGCTGCCGTCTCTCCAGAGCAATGAAGACCAGCCGACGGCACCCAGTCGCCTCACCGCTCCTTTACCCTAATGCTGGGATTTTTCTGTATTCTCCTTTCTGGTGTTTTTTTTTTTTTTTCTGCAGCACAATAACTCTTGCATGCTTGTCTGCTTGACTTTCATCAGCAAGATACTGTGGGTTAAAACATTGCTGTGGCTTTGATTATCCTGTCAGGAGGATAGTGTAGGGTTTTCAAGCTTATTTTATTTCTCCCCTTTTATTACTCCGCCAAGAAACACCCAGAAGAAGAAACGGTTCCAAGCTATCATAGTAGAACATTGCGGAATACGTGATGTTGGAGATACAACGCTTCAGTCAAATTTACTGCAGAGACAAACTGTCAGCATAGCTGGCCTTATCGTACATGTGATGGCATTTGAGCTAGAAACTGTTGAGCAGATAAAAAGCACCAGAAATGCAGATATGAGATAATCAAAACTACCACCACTCTCGTTTAGTCAGGTAGTGAGGGGGAAATGCCTGGACCCACTCACCTAAATGTATATGTAAGATAAACACTTATACTAATGCTGTACAATAACATCAGATTGTTCTTCACTCTTGAATGTAGAGTCCTAGAGTTCTAGCCAAAATCTTTACAGGTGTCCTAGAATGGAAAACTTGAATCTTGCAATCTTAGAAAAATAAAGGTGCTACGAAGGGTTCTTGAGCGAGGTTATTTCAATTGGTAAAGGTTTTTCACACTCTACAGGTTCACTGTTTGACAATAACTGTTTCCTAATGATTAATGATGTTTATGAACTAATTAATAACAATAAATAAACATAAATTAAAGAATGCATAAATTTTAATGAGTGGTACCACATTTTTACCTGTTTGGAATTGTATTGTTTTAAGGGAACAATAACGCTCTATTCTATTAGTGAATAATCTGATTATTTCAAGTCAAATAATGCTAGAAACAATGAAAACAATGAAAAAACGCAAATAAATGTAAAATGAGCTGCATTACTTTTAGTCACTTTTTACTTGTTTTTCTTTTTTTAGTTAAAATGTCTAGCAGCTTTTGGTAAGTAAATTTGCTGGTTTCAAACAAATTATGCAGGAATGTGAACTTGAATGCTTAAAACAAGAATATCAACTGGAACATTTAAATATCTATAAATACGTCAATAAACTTTTAATGTTTTTACAACATACAGCATGAGATATGTACAGGCAGTGGAAGGAAAGGTATGGATTTTGAGATAATTGGTTAATATTGCTTAAAATCAATGCCTGTTGTCTGGCTCTGCATCACATTTGCAGAAGGTCATAACAGTAAAAGGGTGCTCTGCTAAGTGCTGAAGATTCTTGCAATGAAGGGTTAAAGTATTTCGAGACTGCAGTTGTCATTTAACATGGAATTGTGCATTAAATTTGGAGAAAGCACTTGTTCCATTAGTTGTGTTGAGCTATTTCAATCGGTCTTGTTTGATTGACTTATTGCAAACAGCTGCAATTTTGTACATTTTGCTAATAAACCTCCGTGGTCCAATCATTTCCACTGTATGTCATTTAAAATATAAAATATGACATGAAATGACATGATGAATTATGCTTAAGGTGACCTGAGATACGATAAAAAAAGGTCAGTTTTAATTTCATTGTGGCTTTAAATGAAGCTTTGAGGAGGCTCATCTCATTTACATGCTTTCTGTAGAGAACGATTCATTGAAAGGTTCTTTAGGGAAGGAACCCTTTTAGACAGCTTTATTTTTAAGACTGTAACATAATACGCAACATTTGATGGGCCCAAAAGCTGTTTACCACAGGAAAAAAACAGCTTACCTACATTTAGACACTAAAAATCAGTCAAAGCGTACCTCGCCCATGTCTTTCCTTGACGACAGTCCCATTTTCCAACATGAAATGGTCACAGAAAGGTCATATCTCATGCACGTCTTCCATCTCCATGTAATTTATCTCCAGTCATCGTTAGCAAACAAGCCTTCCGCGGCACTGTGGTGCAGTCCAAAATACTAGACTGCGCTCACTGAACCGCTTTCTGTTCTCCGAGAATTACTGCTGTCACCCACATCTGCCATTTGTCCAAGTGGAACGCCATGCAAAGAAGCAGGCCATTAATATTACAGGCCGCAAAAGAAATCGCTTATAGGACACGGATTGTGGCAGGAGTTACAAATGAACAGATCTCCCATTGTCAAAACAACACAGGTTAGTGTTCATGCTTCACCGAGCAATGAAAGAAAGGAAAACGAGGGAGGGACGGGTGGGACGGGAGGGGTGGGGGGATACGTAACAGGAAAAGTAAGGGAAAGTAAGGGAAAACATGGCTGTAATCATTTCTCTGAGGAGGTAAAGAGAAAAGGCATGCAGACTTCTCAGTGGAACATCTTTCACTTTGCAGCACTGGGGGGAAGGGAGTGTCTGAGGGAGAGCTAGCATGACTAGCATAGCTAGCATAGCCAGCATAAGTAGCATAACGCTACCGGCATATTCACCGATCTTTTTCATGTTGTGTTCAGAAATGAACACTGACCTTATGAACTGAACATATGTATACAGGGATTTTGCTTTACACAGCCCTCCGACTCTGTGCTAAATATCTCCAAAGAGGAAAGAGGTTAAAAAATAATGAAAAAAAAACAAACAAACAAACAAAAAAAAGCCAAGAGATGCGTGCGCATCTCCAGGGGAGGTAAAAAGAAAAAAGAAAAAAAAGGGAAAAACCCAAACCAAATTAAGCTACAAAAAAATCTGTAGGATTCGTTCTCATGCATGAGTTTCAGGCTTTTGTCAAGTCTTTGTTTTTGTTTTTAGGGGAAAAAAATGGAAAAAAAGACAGAAAAAATACCTTCGTCTTCGCCACCCTCATTATTGGTGAAATCATCGCCTTGATTGTATGTGTTGGCTCCTACTGTCAACAACAGGAGAAAAATACACAGGGGATAAATGGGGAACAGACTTTTAAAAACAGCAGCTTTTTTTACCAAAAAAGGCCAAAAAAGAAAAAAACACATGAAAAATAATTGTATGAACTTGGATGATGTGACCGCAAAAAGGTACGGTAGTTACTGCAAAGCATCAAAGGGTTACAAGGTTGTTACTGTAAAACATCAAGCGGTTATTTTCAAGGTAATTTAGGCTCCCCAAAGTTTGACATGCCTGTCCTCAGTCCTCTGAATCCATTCATTAATAGCGTTCCTCGCCACGTCCAAATAAAAGAACACTGTGCTCCTATAATCCGCAACAAACCCGAGCTACAGATGGACAGATGTACAATGAAATATCATAAATATTCATTGTTTAAATGTTCAGTGGTACTGATGCACCAGTGAATCATTTGTTGTTGCCGCTGCCAGGTCATTTTGTATTTATGGCAATACAAAATCTGGACATCCACCCAGGAGCGGACGTAGCGACCTTGATGCGTCCGGCAAGTGAGTGTTCCCAATGCTGGGTTCATTACCTTGGCACGATAAAGCTGGAATCCAGAATCCCAAGCCAAGTAGCTTGGCTCTTTTTTTTTTTATTGGTAAACACAACGGCTTTCAAAAAAACAATACCACAAATGCAATACCTAATAGCATCAAAGTCAAATCCCTTCTTTGGGCAGATGCAGTGCCCTTGAACATATTTCAGTGGTAAGGTACCTTATGTGGGGTTCATCTTTTTTCTACAGGCCCACAAGTGGCCACCGTTTCGTGAGGCATCACTGATATTGTTGATGTAACAAGCATGATTTGGCAAAGCTAAATGCTCATTTTAATTGTCTGGGAGGTCACTGAAACATGAACAGGAGGAGAAGTCACAGATAACATATCATTACTCTGACTGAAAATGAAAATAAGTGCTTACCAATCCAAACTGCACTATGAATTAGCTGAATTCCTTCTGTAAGAAAACATAGTGTATCCAACAAGAAACCTTGTACATCTTTTATGCAGCAATAAAATCATGGTACTTTTAAGAAAGTCCTGATTCTACATAATGGTATGTATGTGCAGTGTGAACATACTTGTATCGTAACCTCCATTCCTCTTTTTCTTCCAAAATTCTTGAAGGTTCCTTAAAGCACCTTAAGAGGTTCCTCATGGATCTTACATTTTAAACAGTGTAGTAGGTAGTCACAGTTCCTCAAGAATCTTATTCTTTTAACAGTGTAGTAGACAGTCACAGCGATAAGATGACTGGAGCTTTGCACTTCTAGATATAAGTAGGTTAGAAGTGTTAAGGAAATCATTAACACTGTTAAAGTATTAGTATTAAAAGTGTAAGATCCTTGAGGAACCTTTGGAGCTTCCTCAGTCTGAAGATGTAGGTGCTTTGAGGAACCTTAAAAGGAACCTTTTAAAAACCTTTTCTTGAAGGTTCCTCAAAGCACCTTAAGAGGTTCTTCACAGTTTCAAACTGAAGAACCTCCAAGTTTTAACAATGTAAAAACATCCTATAGGTTTTACCTACTTTTGGTGGCATTCGGCACTCAAAATACAGCTGAATCCTTTAAACATGGAAGCTGCAACTGACAGATAATGATCGCTAGATGACGCTTCATGGTTATTAGCCAATGTTGGACTGTTTTTTATTATATTAGAGTCAGGCTTCATGTTACGTTGCTAATGTTCTTTTCAACCAACGTAATGTAAAGCTATTTCTCAACCTTCTTCTTCTCTCTCCTCTTCCCGTCTTTCTTATTTCTTTCTCTCTCTTATCAGGTGCGTAGAGATGCATCGGCCCTTTCAGTAGCCATCATTTCAAAGCAAAATCTCTGCAGAGTTTAGGAATTGGGCTTTTCTTGAAGGTTCCACAAAGCACCTTAAGAGGTTCCTCGGCAGTTTCAAACTGAGGAACCTCCAAGTTTTAACCTTTCATAAAATTCTAAAGCAGCAGAGGCAATCATTTTGCATTCAGGTTTAAGATGATACAGATTACAGTTGGTTGGTGGTTGTCACAGGGCAATAAACATGAAATACCAGGTCTTCCATTATAATTACTGGGAATTTAAAGGGCTTATATAATGTAAAATGTTTAAAAAAATGATGTATATATAAACTAAGTTGCAGAAACCATTTTTTTAATCTACTCAACACATTTACATATGTCCATTTATTCAGGGTTTGTGTTGTAAGTAGTGTTTCAGCCTGGGCTGCTATTTGAATGAGGCGCAATACAGGCCAGACCATAAACCAGAGCTCATTTACTTAAAGGCTTAAAGGCACGGTAACAAAAACAGCCTGTTTAATTCTACAATATAAAATAAAGTGTCTGTCACATAAAAATTAGTTCTTGTCTGTCTATAACTGACTGTACACAAACCCACACAACCACCATTGTGTCAGGGGAAAAAAAGGAAACACCAGAATAAGCCAGAACGTGATCCATTCAAAGTTCTCTCCGTACCTGGAGGTAGTTAAGGAAATTGTAGATCCTACAATCTAAGACTCACTCAAGCTTATTATGAAAATTTCTATCAGGAAGTATCTAAATATTAGGTTATTTTATAATATTATAAGAGATTTTCTCCCTCTGTCTTTTCTTTTAGGCAAGAAGCAAACCAAAAAGCTGTTAGTCGGCCTTGTGGTCAATACATGCATTACGGCAAATTGCTGTAAAATCAATTACGGTGAATTCCATCCTTTCAGACTTACGATGACTCAAACACCCATTTGCAACAACAACAGAATCACTGAATAAAAGGGAACGACGTGGCTCCTAATGTGAGTAGAGCGCAAAGTCTGCTGCCTACACTCTCCACCCCCACCCCTCCTCAACTCCCATGCTACCCCACTCTCACTGGACAACGACAACAGGGACGGGGGTTGGTGTGGGGGGTAGGAGCGGACAGCCATGCCATCTGAGTCACAACTGCCCATGAGCAGGGCTTCACAGATGACTGCTCTTTCGCTGTTCTTCTGACTTGTTTTCTGTCGTTCTGCCGGACCTCGCGTCTCATCATGCTGAGCCGTGGCATGTACAGGGAGGCTGTCGCCTTTGGCAACAGTCCACGGGTACGTGCACATGGGCACTTTGGTGCCTGGGGATGGATGCTTGTCATGCTCATGGAAATTAGCTTATTTATATATGATTTACATTTTTATATAATAAACATCCATTTCAACATTTAACTAATGGAAAACTAGCACCCATTGCTGACACAGATGTGCAAGTGCACACACACACAGCTTGTCCAGTCCCCTTTGAGAAGGCTTGCCAATAGAATAGGACTCACTGGAGCAGATAACGGCAAGATAACACCAGGCTACATTGCTACAAAGCCCCCCCCCCCCAGCATTGAGCTGTGGAGTAGTGGGACTGTGATATCTGGAATGGTAAACATGGTGCTCCATCTAGTACTTCTGGGATGAGTTGGGGAGGTGGGGATGAGGTGGGGTGATGATCATCCAACATCTTGGCCTCACTAACGCTTTAATAAAGGCAAAATAGTAAAGGCAACAGAATTATGACTCAAAGAATATTTGAATGCCTACATGGTTCTTTGGCTGGTTAAATGGTTCTTTATATACAAACTTTATATAGACTCTAAATAGAACCAAAAAGGGTTCCACTGTTGTTGCGATTATTTGAGGTTGTCTGTGTTAGTGTTAAATTAAAGTTAGTTCACAGTTAATTAACAAACCAACAACAACCTGTCTTATATTCGTTCAATTGATGGGCAGTGGCTGTTAAGTGGTTAGAGCACTGGGATATTGATCACAGGGGTTGATACCCAGGTCTGTGAAAACCCTGACCCTGACTTTGTAAGCCTGAATAAGTGTATTTTATTTTACTATGGAAATAAAATAAAAAAATAAAGGTTCCTAATAAATGTAATAAGTCTTTTTACAGAATATTAAACATTTAGCCTCAGTTTCAGAGGCGACCAAAAAACGTAACGTAGTGTAAGTGTTCATGTTGCCATCAACAAATTGGAAGTGTAGATTCTGGTGGTCACATTTCTATCATGGGAGCCCAAGAGGAAGAACAAAAAAAAACAAAAAACACAACAACAACAACAAGCACCTTCAATTTAATTATTAAATAAATATTATTTCAAATATTGCTTTTGACTGAAGCGCTTGGGCACCTAAGACCATGTTTACACCTGGTCACTTTATTCATCTTGCGGTTGAGAGTCTAGGATTATATCTGGACAAGACCAAACCACATACATATGCAAGACCCAGGACGCATTTCAACCAGATACAAATCAGACCAATGATTGATGCGAATTTGCAAATTTCATCCCACACAGAGCTCAGATTTCAGTTTGACGCATTTGACTACCCAGTGAAAACGCATGAGGCCTTAACTGTTATCAGGACACAATCCAGATACTAGTCACATGAAGTGACCAGGTGTAAACGTGGTCCAAAAGTAGGCTACAATGCTTTAACTACTCAAACACTCTCCTACCCCACAGGCAGAAACACCCAGCTTATAACATCACAAACGTGAGTTTCATTGTGTAAAACAGGCCAAAGGCCACAGAAATGACTAACGAAACTGACAGTATTATCTGCGTACACCCTGGTTCCACTGCACCCAGCTTTGATGAATGAGGGCTGCTGCGTGGGCCGCTGCCTTTGGGCTAATCCATAGTCCATGATGTTGACAGCTTTGTGACAAATTGCATGTTAGCGTACTCCGAGCAGCAATTGCTGGGCACGGGCAATGACATCATCGGACATGGACAGATAGATGACTCAGTAACTGAGATGGCAGCGTTGTTGGTCATGTCGATACGTATTTGAGAAGCACAGCTTACTTCAGGCTGTGCATGAATTGATCTGAGTCGGATCGATCGGAGGTGGCTATTTGTTCTTGTTGATAATTAAACCAAGCCGGCGGCGTGCTATAGGGCAGCATCAGTCTCTTGCCTTTAAAAACACCTTGGTGCCATGCAACAAAAAAGAAAGCTTTAAAAGGGCGAAACATGTCCAACACGTTTGTTTAGAGGTTAACTGCTCAAAAGGGGTACTGGACAAATTACAGTAGCAGGTTAGGGTGGACCTGGAGGACATGCAGGCCACCATTTAAAGGCTTACACTGTTTTTAATAATATATAAAATATATACAGTGGTTCTATCACAGTTCTAAAAGGGTTCCTTAAGGATTTGTACAGAAAGTCAATCAAGAATGAAATTCATAATAAAATTAATAATCAAAATTTCCACATATTTCATTATACAATTTCATTATGGCACCGGGGGTTGAGAGTTCACAACGCTTTGCCATCAGTGGCTGGAGTCTGAGAGAGGTTTGAGCAGGTGGCAGTTAGGGGTACCAAACTGGTAGGCAAAAGGAAAAATTTGGTAAACATCATAATAATAATTATTAAACAAATAATAATAATTAAGGTATTACTATAATTTACCATGTTTGTTCCAAAAAACATTTAATTTTGAAAAACATTTGACTAACATTTCTATTCACTGTAATATTTTGTATATATATACTTTTATACTTTTAATATATATATATATATACTTTTAATACTTTTAATATAATATATATATACTTTTTACTTTTAATATACTTTTGCATAATTTTTTGTTAGATTTTTTTTTTTTTTCAAAATGGCAATTTTACATAAATTTTACATTTCTATTGGTCCAATCAACAAGATATTTTGACACAATCTAAACTTCCATTGACATTTTGTCAAAAAGTGAAAAACTGGGGATACAAGGTTTTGGCATGATAGCATCTGAATGTTAAGGCCTACCCCTACTACACCTTTTGACCACTACCCACACCCATCCTGTCCCATCCCACCCAACCACCACACACATACCCATATACAGTATACATACACGTGTCTCTGACTTTACATCTACAAGGTGGACCAACTAGGTAGTGGTGTCTTTATAGAGTGGACAGTGAGTGGACAGAGTGTTTAAACACTCCAGCAGCACTACTGTGTCTGACCACACACTACTAACACATCACCACCATGTCAGTGTCACTGCAGTGCTGAGAATGCCCCACCACCCAAATAATACCTGCTCTGTGGTGGTCCTGTGGGGTCCTGACCATTGCAGAGCATGTCGAAATGAGGCTTACCGAGTATGCAGAGAAACAGACTGCAGACTGGAACTGTAGAACTACACAGTGCTATTTGGAAAGTCCAGCTGATGTAATGGACAACGAGTGTAGAAACAAGGAAGTGGTGTTTATATGAGTGTATATATGTGTGTTTTTGTGTGTGTGTCTCACTACCTTTGGACACGTGTGTGTGTGTGTATATGTGAGCATAGTCCCCACATGGCCGATCCCCAGCTGTGTGGTGCAGATTCGGTTGCTCTCTTTGCTTGACCTGGCCCGCGGTCATCTCTGCCCCGCCTGGGTCCGCATGCCACTAGCTGTCTGTCAGAGGGGAGATCCAGCAGCCTCCACGTGGCCGAATAATCACTCCAACACATCCTCCTGTCACTGCCTTCTGCTCACAGCCAAACCGGAAGCTTCCAGACATGTCTAACCATTCCTAACAGCCACAGCACTAAAGCTGTAAAGGCCTAAAAACACAACAGCACTGAGAACCAACATCATTTTATAGGGCTGGTCCATCTGTTTTATGGTTTATTTTGTATAAATATATTAGTTTATTTAACCATTTTTCTTTTCTATTCTGCTGTGTTTAATATGTTAAACAGAGCAGAATAGATTCAACAGGTTTTTCCTTAGGTCTTTCCTTTGCCATTCTGTCCTTTTGTATTCAGTAGGTTTATTATTGAGTATAGTTTATTTTATTCATTATGCCTGTTGTTCTGTTTTCAGTACTTATTCTATTCTATTCTACGAAAATAACATACAGGGTATTATATATTCTGAGGCCCAAGCCTTTATGGGGCCCTAAGCAGATTTTCATTTGGGGTCCCCCATACCACCACCTCAGCACCAGAAGCTTCATCATTCCATAGGCTACACTGTGTGTGTATCCACTATCATTAGCATTATCTGCTTATGGCTAACAGTGGCAGCAGCCAACAGAAGGAACTGATTAACTTAGTATTGGTGTGCCAACTATGAAAATAAATTAATATAAAAATCACTTTTAACTGTGTAATACCATATTGTTTTATTACCCATGCTCTTGGGAGCCCCCTGGTGGCATTGGGGCCCTAAGCGTAATTTGAGTATACCTTGGGCCGGCTCTGGTTTAGTCTATTCTATTCTATTCTATTTGAGTATCCTGTTGTATTCAGTAGGTTTAGTCTATTCTATTCTATTCTATATGATTACCCTGTTGTATTCAGTAGGTTTAGTCTATTCTATTCTATTCTATTCTATTTGAGTATCCTGTTGTATTCAGTAGGCTTAGTCTATTCTACTTTATTCTATATGACTGTCCTGTTGTATTCAGTAGGTTTAGTCTATTCTACTCTATTCTGTATGACTATCCTGTTGTATTCAGTAGGCTTAGTCTATTCTACTCTATTCTATATGACTACCCTGTTGTATTTAGTAGGCTTAGTCTATTCTACTCTATTCTATATGACTACCCTGTTGTATTCAGTAGGTTTAGTCTATTCTACTCTATTCTATATGACTACCCTGTTGTATTCAGTAGGTTTAGTCTATTCTATTCTATTCTATATGACTATCCTGTTGTATTGAGTAGGTCTATTCGATTCTATTCTATTCTATTCTATTCTATTCTATTATATATGACTGTCCTGTTGTATTCAGTAGGTTTAGTCTACTCAATATAGCTATTATGTTGCATTCAGTAGGTTTAGTCTATTCTATTCTATTCTATTCTATTCTATTTGATTATCCTGTTGTATTCAGTAGGCTTAGTCTATTCTACTCTATTCTATATGACTATCCTGTTGTATTCAGTAGGCTTAGTCTATTCTACTCTATTCTATATGACTATCCTGTTGTATTCAGTAGGTTTAGTCTATTCTACTCTATTCTATATGACTGTCCTGTTGTATTCAGTAGGTTTAGTCTATTCTATTCTATTCTATTCTATTTTTTTTCTATTCTGTACATTTGTTTTGTGAATGCATGCTATTCTGATTGTTTTATTCTATACTCATCTCTATTCTGTTCTACATCAAGTATATTCTGTTCTTTCCTCGTCTGTTTTATCCTGTTCTGCTGAATTCCCTAAACTCCAAATGTCAATTCACACCAACAGCGTTTCAGTCGTCCGCCTGACAGAACAGATACGCCTCCGTTTTAATCAATCTTTCAGTTCACATCGCCTCCGGTGGTCACAAGTCTGCCTAAACACCAGCTCTTTCATCCCACTGCATTTTTTAACAAGTTGACTCTGTTTGTTTCACTTGCACATGAGTGAAGCTTGAACTCCATACCAGTCCATTATTAGGTAACCCATGTATTGTAACGAAACCCATACTACAAACACGGGTCAAAAACTGAATAAAACTAAAAAAAATTGTCCCTCCTCTCCACAGTGATCCTTTACCTTACAACCAACCTCCAGTCGGTATTTCAAGCACACTTCTGATGTATAAAATAGTAACACATGGGAAGTCATTATTTCTAGGCTCTTCAATAATGTATAGTGTCATAAGAACCAGGATGACTCTGGACTGGAACACCTTGCATTTCAAAGCATCATTAGGCAGAAGCCCAAACTGGCCACAGCCCTAATAAAGCTTTCAGAGAACACCGAACGTATGGCACTGGAATGTGTAATTCACAGCTCCCAAGAGCAGGTACCGCATATCTCCCAGCCTTGTTTCACATAGGAGTCAGGTATTGTGACACAGTGGCCAATTAAATGCATGAATTGCCCAATTAACTACAATGATTAGGAAAACACAGGGTCAAATGTAGACTTGAAGGTCAGGCTAGAGTATGTACCACTGTAGAGAACAGTTATCATTAGTTACACAATACTAAAAGGCAGATAATTGACCTACGATCTACCAAATGCGTGCTTTTGTAGCAACCGATGCAAAGTTGGACGGACTTTGCACAGTGTTGGCAAATTCCCATTCAGCATAATGAGAACCTGGCACTCAGATATTAGTATCAAAAAAATTATAATAAAAAAACACTAAGTACACTGATACAGTATTTGCAGTACTGCACAGCATTAGGCATATTTAAAGCTGTTTGTCTGGGCAGTAAGCATTTTGACACTGTCATGCAAAAACCTTGTATCTCCAAAATGGCAACTTTATAGGAGACTTTCAATAGAAGTCATTGTAAAAAGTCATTTTGGAGCATTTCTATTGGTCCGTTCATCATAAATATAATGAAAATGTTCATATAAAGATTCAAATTAAGGCAAAGTTGATGCATGACAGCGATGATTTATTTGTCCAAAGCTCTGTTCGAAAATGGCCAGTAAATACAGTTATCGAACAACACCTACGGCCTTATCTTACACCCTGCACAAGGCGCGTCGCGATGCTCATTGCTATCTTACACCCCGACAACAGTCTATGTTCACTTTTCACCACCTATGTCATTTAAACAGCCACGCTGCTTGTGAATATGTCTACGCTGATGGGCGTGGTGGTCTCGAAACGAGGGGTGTTCAGGTCAATTTCTGGCGTATTGCTATCTTGGTAACAGAAAACACAGGTGCTCCACTGACTGAAAACAGCCTAGGCAGACGTCAACAGACGTTCATTGCTGTCTTGGTAGTGAATTGTCAACACAGGCACGTGCCCAACGTGCCCTCACCCCCACTTTGCACAATTGAAACAGCAAAGACAATAGCAAGTGACACACCGATTGGTTTATTGCACGTTACGCCCAAAACACACCTATGATTAATTAGTAGACTTAGTTCAAGCCTTTTGCGCAAGGCGCACCTTTCCCGTTGTTACCAGTCACGGTTGACACCTCACCTAAAGATGGCTAAAATAGGGCCCCTAGTTTATCTAATCAGTCCTTCATTAATAGAAATCAGTTGAGCTGCTGGTGGAACTGAACACATGCATACAGAGACATGAGTCCACACAGAAATCAGCATCATGTGGGGCTGATCAGGTGGCTAAGTTGTTGTCCAATCAAACCTAGTAGAGAAGTACTGCCAATAGAATAGGCATCAGACTCTCTGGAGCAGATAAACATGCACCTACTGGCACCATGCCTAATGTCAGGCGTGGGCTCCTAGCATTGAGCTGTGGAGCAGTGGAACTGTGTTCTCTGGAATGATGGTGGTGCTCCATCCAGTACTTTTGGGATGGGCAGTGATTCTCCAACATTTTGACCTCACTAACACTTTTGTTGTTGAATGCAATCAAATCCTCACAGCAATGCTTCTCCACAATCTAGCAGAAATCCTTCACTGGTCAGATTGTTAATAAGAAGATAATGGTGAATGTCAGAATCTTTAGAAGTAATTTTAATGAAAACATTTCGTCCTATAAACGACTGACCGGTGAATAAGGCCCATATGTTCTAATGGTTAACCAAGACAAGATAACTGCCTATACTATGAAACAGCACGCATCAGATGAGACAATAAAGCCTATTCCATAAGCAAATTCATTACTATGAGCCATACCATTACTGAGCAATTACCATATGACTGCTGCACTGTAGGGGGTTGTATCAATTACACATAATGGAAATGGCCATCCATGTCCGTTCCATATGGAAACCCCATGCTGATTTGTGACATCCTGCGTCTGCATCCCCGCGGAGTCTCTTCATAAAGACTGTGTTTCAGCATCAACGAAAAGAAGCTATTATTCCACGGGGCGGAAGGGGTGCTGGGGTGGGGGGTTAGGACTGTAGGCTCACTTGAGGTAACAAGCAGTGATTTATCGGGACTGCTGTTTTCCTATTTTCTGTCTCCGTCTCTGTGAATGGCTTGTTTTGAAAGGCCGCCCAACGGAGAGCGGACGCGGAAAATGCTCGCAATTAAAGAGTGGAGAGCAGCCCGCTGCGCCATTGTCTCCTCACCCAGAACGTCCCCCCAGGCCAGAGCATTGGTTCTGATTAATTCACAATGAAACGGGACACCACCTCCGCTGCATGCGCACAACTTGCTGTGCAGGAAGATAAAGCCTGCTCTGCTGCTCACTAACCGACCGCGGCCCCCTTTGCGCTATTTCTGAACATAGCCGAGAAATAAATAAATAAATAAGACAACAAACAAATAACAGAGAGGAGGGGGGGGGCAAAAAGGAACGATTCAGTGCTCTCAAACACTCGGAGCACTGACGCCGCTCTATTGCCCCCCTCCTCCCAAGTCCCTGCGGCTCTAGTAGCCCTCCACCGAGAATAAACAAGGCGAGCGCAGCGTAATGTTCAGGCGAGGAGGAGTTGAACCCGGTTGACCGTGCCAGCTCCGTACTCTGGCATCCTTCTCAAAGGGGATGCTGCAATAAAAGGGCATTTTAAATCTGTCTCCCTACTTTAGGAGCGAGCGAGAGGGCGGGAGAGAGAGAGAGAGAAAGAGAGAGAGAGAAGAGTCTAAGTCTCCCTCTGATCCTGAAGTGGCAGGATGTTTCCACATTACACAGGATTTGAAAAGGGCAGTTTTGAGCGCTAAAGCATGATTGGCAGGCCGAGTCTGAAAGCTAACGGCGAAGGCTTGTCTGCCACGGTCCCCGTAAGAGGGCCAGAGATTTAACAAGGCGTCGGGGACCTCTTACACAGAACCAGGCCAGTGATTGACATATCTATTTACATATACAGTCAATTGTATTTAGCTTGCGTATCGACAATATCTGATAAGCAGCAGAACTGCCAAAGCAGTTGGATATCAGTTTTGCAAGTAGATCTGCTTTTCATGAACCCATTCCATGCCTGTCAGTTTAAAAGGATGTATATCAGTTAATGCATATGTTTAGAGGTGTGGATTCCAGCACAGTTTGGTGATTCTTCTGCTTAAAGACACCTGATTCAACTTTGCCAGAGTAATTTTAATCATCAGTAATTTAAAGTAATTTTCAGACACATATTCCTTGTGGCATTTGATTTAAACATTAAAAAGTCATTTGCCCAAGAAAAGCCATTTTCTGCAGATGAATGACACTTTTTAGAGCAAAAGTGGTGGGTGGCGATCTTCTGAATGCTGATGCTACTGTCGGTTGCCACTACAATAGTCTGTGATTGGCTCTGTTCGACCCTTCCAGCTCTTCACTAAGCTCCTCACTGCCTTCGTGCACTCGTTATCAACCCCGTAACATGCGTTTTTCAAATGTGCTGAGAAGGCAGGAGACCCCCCCCATGCTACGCTCATTTGTTGTACTGACAAGGCTGACCAATCAGAGCTCTGCGAACTTGGTCGTAGCCCAAACAAATGAGCATCAGGATACCAGCAGAGCTTGCTTGTTTAAGCACAAAAGCTTATATGACGATTCTGTTTACATTCGCCAATAAAATGCGTCCTCAGTGTGACCAGATGAGACCCGATTTTACCTTCCTGTGTCTAAATCACACCAATGTGTACATCGTTTCCATTTTACGTCCTGTGAGCAACGATTTCTCATCAAAACTGTCCTGCTAAGGGAGACTGTGAACAGTTTTGAGGAACAGTGGGGAGTTCTACAGAGCTGTGAAATCATAGATAGTGCTCAGATTCCTGTAATGGATCTTCGAAAATATGAAGGACTATTTAAACCACAAGGGAGCAAACTCTGTAATACTGCTCTCATCTACTAGGAAATCCACAGTAATTACTTGTATTAAAGCTCTTTTTGACGGACGGTTTTCTGCTTGCCTGACGAAACCCGGTCACAGAAAACGTACTTTGTTCACACTTATGTTTTAAATGTATTAAATTAAACAGGATTCGTCTCTGACCACCCCTCAAACTGGTCTGGGTTAGGGCTGGGCGATATGGGAAAAATACTGCATCATGATATTTAAAAACATTTTCTAGATACACACAAACATAATACATCAGTTATGACAGATTATTAAAAACTGCTATCCAGATACTCTCCAATTTAACATCTGCTGCTCTTCATTTAATTAAACCTGTCTAATTACACTGTTAGTAATGAAACCTGCAGCTGATCAGTGTTTATTAAGCACTTTCAATATCCTCCATATGCTTAGAAAAGCATATTGTGTATCATAATAACAAAATTTATCACAGTACAATAAAATAACCCCATAATGCCCAGCTCTAGTTTGAGCGATCCGATCATAATCCGATCACAGCCTGGCTTTTCATGTGGACAGGTGAAATTCAAACGTGATCCGATCACCAAAAATGCTAGCTAAAGGTTTCCTCGCTAATAAAACAGTGGACATTTGAGAGATTTCGAGTGTTTTGAGAAAATATCCATTGGATTTGGTCCCACTACATTAAAAATTGCACTGTAAAATCGCATTGTAAACATGTCTTTAGTTCAGAGCAGAGAAATCATCAAATTGGCCCTATAGTTCCCCACCCGTGGTTTATGCAAGACTTGGCAAAACCTGCACTCTTGGCAAAAGACTCTTCACTCTTCAGATGTTCTAAATCTATATTTTAATTAATTCAGTTCATTCTATCTGAGATAGAAATAGTTTCCCAGATAGAACAACTGGTGGTGATCCATCCCCAGAGTAGCGGTGTGATTGGATATTTCATCTCCTGTTTGATTGCCATAGAAACCAGAAAACCAAAATATTCCAATAAACTATTTTTTTTTTAACACCAATCAGCCATAACATTAAAACAACCTGTATAATGTTGTGTAGGTCCCCCTCGTGCCACCAAAACATCGGTGAGCCATTGAGTCACGGACCTCTGAAGGCGCCCTACGTTCTCTGGCACAAAGATGTAAGCAGCAGATCCTTTAAGTCAAAAGTTGTGAGGTGGGGCCTCCGTGGATCGCATCAATAAGCCTTAGGTGCCCATGAACCTGTCGCCAGTTCACCGGTTGTCCTTCCTTGGAGCACTTTTATTAGGTACTGACTACTGCATACCAGGGACACCGTTCTAGACCTGCTTGATGTTGTGGAGATGTTCTGAATTTCACCATTCGGCTCTCATTGATGTGGCTCAGATTCTTACGCTTGATTTCTTCATGCTTACAGCATGTCGCCTTCAACGACTGACAACGATTGTTCACCTGCTGCCACTCCCTGACAGGTGCCATTGGAACCAGATCATTAGTCTTATTCACTTTACCGGGTAGTGGTTTTAATGTTATGGCTGATCTGTGTATGTCTGCTTCCTAGAGTCATGGGAATCAGGTTTTCTACGTTTTCATGGAATTCAGCAAATTATCCATTGTCTTCCATTATAAGAGAGTATCGGGTCAAAGGGTCTTTTCTAAGTACAGGGCAATGCTGTGGAATTATCGACTGTGGTAATAGGGCGTACAGTTCTGGTAAAGATCAGGTTGTTGAAAATGCTAGAGTATTCCTTTAAGATCCCTTCACTGTGTTAATATCACGGCCCAGTACACTTTACTGCTCAGAGCAGTATTTTATTTTTTCAAACATCCCTCATTTATTCAAGGTAGGACCACTGGGAACCTGCTGTTCTTTATTCAAGAGGCACTCTGATTGAGAAGGAGCGAAGGTGCAACAGAAACAGTGGTGCACTGGAAAAAAAACATCAAATTAGTTTCTTGTTCAAGGGCAGGACGGCTACAAAGAGCACATTAACATTTCTCACTATGAAGATAGTGACCTGTGGTCCTCTGTAAGAAGGTGCTCATTGTAGTCCCCTGCCAGGATCGAACCTCCAAGCCTCCAGTCGCAAGTCACGAGCCCCAGCCTCTCAGCTGATCTGCCCACTATTACTTAGTAAGCAGAAGATCCCTGGCAGCAAGACATACAGGGACATGATTTCAAGTCCTGCTGAGTCACGTAGGCCCTCCACATGGTTGAATAATCAAGTCCCTGGCACAACAAGCCTCGTCAAGAGACTCCTGCCCAGGCAATGTCACGATAATAAGACAGCAGCAGTTTGAAGAGGTGGGCATGGCTGCTTGCCCTCTCTAGGAGAATTAACCGGAATCCGTCGGAATTAGAGCCCTCATTCTTTGTACCCTGATTTTTCGATTGTGAGATTATCCCTTTTCTCTCCTCCTTAATCTAGCTTTCAATCCAGTTCCGGCTAAATTTAGCACAGAGAGAGAGTGCGACTCGAGCACACACACACTCAGACACACACACACACACACACACTCACACACTCCAGGCAGGATCATTAGTCCAATCGGTTCCTAACCTCTGACGACCCGAAATCTCTGTTGGGTTACCGATTGTGAGCAAGGTTTAAACTGGAAGGATCAAGGTCCTCCACATGGCTTTAACAACTTACGAGGTGGCACGATGGACACAGCAGCTCTGAGAGAGTTTTGAATTATCTGGTGTCTGATGTAATCGGTTCAAAAGCGACTCCCACCAGATCCCACCAGATTTCAAGCACCTGATTTGCCTTAAAATCGTCAAATGTGAGCTGTCTCTCTTCCAGCAGCCCAGTTTGTTTCTACATCTGCACCGACTACCCGAGCCGAAGCCAAATAAGACATTTGTCTGACAAAACAAGTACCCTGTACCACCTTTGAAAAGATGGTTCATGATATTTTGCGTTTATGAGAGCTTTGCTTGGGTTTCAGCACTGTAGAAAATCAATACTGTTAAAATCTCCTTTGAGAGCCTTGGCAGACTGCACTATCCAGCTGCCACTGAGGCCAAATGCTTTTTTTTGTGTTTCGGAACATTTTAGATTAAACTTTAAGAAATATTCCAGGATCCATTAACAACTTCTAGTGCCTTCGCTTGGGAGTCACTGCCTAAGTGGCTTTGAGAGAAGATAGGTGTTGGTAGTGTCTCATGGCATGATCCTGAAAGCATCACCCAATCATTTGTTACACACAGAATAAACAATTGTATGGTAAAGCACAGAGAGCAAAATAAAGAATGGAAAGGCAAAGATTACACTGTCTGAAATAAAAAGTGTGACATACCATCCTCAGTGGGGACGTAGATGTTTAGGTACAGGCAGTCTTCACTTTGGTCCTGCACATAGGTTACCACTGTATCCAAGTTGGCGGTGAACCATACAGGCAACATATCATTGAGCAAAAAGCGGTCTTCCAGAAACTGGGGACAGACGGCAGCGAACTGAGTAGCGTTTCGGATTCCAGGCCAAGACATCGGCGGCTCCGGAGGTTGAAATCTCCTCTCCCCTGTAGGCGGAAGAGCATAGGGAATCCCCAAGTACTGTTCCACAGGGCCCAGAATCTCATTGGGCAGCGCTGTTTTCAAGCCTCTCAGCTTGCCGTAGTTTGTAGTGACGATAGGATGCTGTTGCGCCTGGGCCACGGCTAGCCAAGCCACTACAACCACCATCCTGGAGATTCGGGGTAGCATTGAAAACGGCTGGACCATGGTTGAAGGTATCCATGTGCCTCCTTCCTGTCGAGACATGGTCCAGCTGAGGTTGGCGAGAAGAAGGTGTCTACGGCCCTATACTCCCCACCCGCGCAGCCACGGCAAAACCCTTCCTTTAGGCTATGATGGACAGCTGACGGGCAACACACCCTCCAATCAGATCACCAATACTGAAGTATCCCCCCATCCTAGGAAGACCTAGGTCTTGATCGGCGTCAAGGAGCTATCCTCTCGCGGAAACTGAAAGCTTCCGTCGTCTTGGATGTCCTCTTGTGTAACTACTGCCCCCTCTTCACTCCATCTTCAGTGGCTTGCCTGGAGGACAAACAGTACAATACGTTTAGATACATGCTCGCTAGTGCTGACAAATGCAACAAAACCCCCCCAAATCATTTAACGTGGCGGCTTCGAGTCCAAGCTGGCAACCTTGCACAAATGAACTTGCAACAAGCATGCACACTCAGCACATCGATAACGTGCCAACCCGAGAAGAGACGTGAACACGCAGGTTGAAACTGTGGCTGTTTTGAAATACGATTCTCATTACAAAACTCCACAGTTTGTAGGCAGTCTGGAAAACAGGGAGGACTGAATATCACGTTACACATTACACACGGAATACTTGCAGCATAAACATAAAACACCATTGATTCGTTCCACAGTCAGGTCAATATCTCTACAAAAGAAACAATCAAAAAGGTCATATATCTCTGACGCCTCTCTGTGATTGTTTTATCCTCCATGGTTTGAGCAGCTGATGGACTTTTCTCACGTTCTGAGTTATTTCATTATTTCCCCATCAATATCTATAAGGCCCTTCATCCATCAGATGTTCTCCAGGGACAAAAGGGACACATTTACGACAACAGGTGCTTCAATGTCTTGATGCAATGATGAAAGTGAACTCAAGAGCCACGATTATTTGAGCACAGCATCAGGTGACCAGCTCGTCTGGTTCACGTGGCAAAGAACTGCCGATAAAGTGGGATTCTCTGGAGAAGATAAACATCAACCAATTGGCACCAGGCCTAATGCCAGGTGTGGGCTAGTAGGGGTATAAAGCCCACCAGCATTGCGCTGTGGAGCAGTGGAACTGTGGAAATTCCCTGGAATGATGGAAGGGGCTCCATCCAATACTTTTGGGATGAGTTGGGGAGTAGGGGATAAGGTGAAGTGGTGATCATCCAACATTCTGACCTTACTAAGGCCCTTGTCGCTAAATGCAATCAAATCCTCACAGAAGAGCTCCTCCAAACTCTTGTAGAAAACTCTTTTCAGAGACAGTTACTCCAACAAAAGCAGGAGAAATTTTTAATAGCCTTGAATTCTGAAGAAATAATGAATGAGCAAGTGTCCCAACATCATCTACCACATTTGGTAGTTCCCCTCCTATTCAAAAAATTCCCTGAGAAACACAGTGAGGTTCTGCCCTTCACTGCACAAAAGAACCTGCATTTTTAATTAGCACATGTCATTTAGATACAGCTGGAATTCCTCTACTGCACTACACTGTAACTGCTTTTACTGTTCCCAGAAAGGATTCAGGGCATGTTAATCACATGTATTGATTATGCACATTGGGTTCGCATTAGTGGCCTGGATTTATGGTGGGGTTGTGGAGGGGGTCGGTTGCTGAGTGAGCTTTGGTTCTGTAGCTTTAATGATCGAGCCCTACATACATCAATTGGGAATGTACTTTCTTCATTTTTTCTCTGATGTCTTCATTAACGATATTGTCAGAGATTGATATAAGGGAGGTTACTCTTATATCGTTCCACAACCAGTACAATTTCAACACATCTCAGCTTTGAGTTCAGTCCAGCTGCCACTGGTATGTTCTACCACCAAGGAGAACATATAGGCTTTGAGCGTTTGGGACATATCCAACTATGAATGATCAGTTAAGATACTCTATATATCCAAATGTTTGTGGACTTCCCTTCCAATGAATGCACTCAGTTACTTTAGATTGCACTCATCGCTGCCACAGATTTACATTTACATTTATGGCATTTAGCAGACGCTCTTATCCAGAGCGACTTACAAAGTGCTTTGCTATTTACCCAAGAAAAGCCTTAGCTAGTTAGAATAGACTAATAATACAAAAGATACCTCCAAGTTTAGACATTACTAAACACAATACAATAAGGCGACCATAGAACTATTCGTCCAAGTACTCTCTGAAGAGGTGGGTCTTCAGTCTGCGTTTGAAGACAGCGAGCGACTCGGCCGTTCGGACACCCAGGGGCAGCTCGTTCCACCACTTTGGTGCCAGGACAGAAAAAAGCCTGGACGCTTGTCTTCCGCGGATTTTGAGGGATGGGGGGTCGAGCCGAGCCGTACTTGAAGCTCGAAGGGCTCTTGGTGCGGATTGGCTTTTGACCATTGCCATCAGATACGGAGGGGCTGGTCCGTTCTTGGCTTTGTAGGCCAGCGTCAGGGTTTTAAATCTGATGCGGGCAGCTACAGATGTGCAATGCACAGACAAGAAATGCTTTGGCTAGTCCTCGTAGAGACATACTGCCAACAGGATAGAATAGACTTTCTAGAGCAGATAAACATGAACCTCTCGACACCATACCTAATGCCAGGTGTGGGCTAGAGGGGTATAAAGCCCTCCAGCATTGAGCCGTGGAGCAGTGGAACTGTGTTCTCTGGAGATTGGGATGAGCTGGGGAGTTAGGGATAAGGTGAAGTGGTAATCATCCATCGTCCTGACCTCACTAATCCTGTTGTCATTGAATGCAGTCAAATCCTCAATGCCATGCTCCAAAATCTAGTAGAAAGCCTTCTTGCCTGGACAGTGGAGACAGTTACTCCAACAAAAGCAGGATCTACACTTTTTAAAATAGCCTTGATTTTGGAAGAAATGATAAATGCGCAGGTGTCCCAATACTTTTTTTCCATACAGCGTAACAACCAAGTCATACAGAGTGGTTCTGGGTGGTGGTGATATGAACCAGATGGCTTAAGAGTCCTAAGAGCCTCTAAAAGCTGCATCACAGATAGGTCTTACAGTAAATGGCGACAGATATGCTACATAAAGGCTGAGACGTTGTTTACAGTAGTTTTAAAATACGATTCTTGACCTAAAACCAGTTTTTATGGTGGATGAAGGATGCTTCAAGACAAAACAGCTCCCAGAAAAAACCTACACAGTAATAATTTCCATATAGGCTAAAACTCAGAAGACATGTTTGGGTTCACTGGTGGTTTTGGCCAGACAATAAAAGGCCTTTATTTGAAATTCAATTAACCATTTTCCCATCAAACCACTCTGAATGAATTTGCTGACTTATCTTGATGATTAAATTATGCAGAAATTGTCGTAGAAACCGGTGGAACTTCATGCTCAAAGAAGCTGCTGTTCTCCAGCAATCTTCCAAAAATGCGAGACTGGAGAGTGAACTTAATTTCAGTACTCACATCATGCAGCGAAATTCGAGCAGTTATCAGATGGAAGATAATCATTCTCATGAGAAGTTGATGGTTTGAACAAAGCAAGTCTGTTACAATGCACTCATTGAAATACTCACATTAAACTAAACCTGGGAATTTGCAGTTTCACAGCGCTTTACAACGCTACACGTCCTAAGCCCCAATGGTTACAAGAAAAAACGAGGAACAAAACATTGCTTCCTCTGCTCTCTAGCTCCGAAAACATCCCTTGATGCCATTAAAGACCATAAAAAGGAGTAAACTCCAGGAGCCATTTGCTCGAGGAGCATTTGCTGCTCTTTCCAAAGGTTGGATATTTATGAAGCTGCTGGACCTCAAATGAGGCTTGAAGTCCCAGTACAAATAATATCTTACTATACAATCTTTATTGCCAGGCCTCTGTAATGGAGACCTTTGAGGGAGTTCTTAAAGCTCTGCTGTTTTTGCTTTTTATTAAAACCTTTTACTGCTTTACAGATAACAAACTGGTTTAAGAATCTGTGCATCAAATATTTAAGATTTAGCATTTAGCATTGTTTGCTTAAGCAAATGGAATAGCTGATCAACTGCAACATGTTGAGAAAGTAGAATAATAAATATTAAATAAAATAATAATAAATCCCCCCTAAATTCCACTAGGAACTACGTATTGAGTGCCCTCAAAAATACCATCAACAGGATAATGAGCATTTCACATTTCCCTGTGACAAAGCACACAGACCTTGACATCCAGTTGGGAAAAAAAAATACAGGACAAACTGCTTCCACCGGAGTCTTCAGCCAGCGGTATCCCCCTAGGACTCCCTCAGATAGATCCAGCTAGCATCACAGAGACGAATCAATTAGCTTTGAACTAGCATCACTACATGGCAAAGGAGGGTGTAGTTACCCCAGGTAAGAACTGGCTGCTAGCAATTCCAGTTAAAAATGTATGAAGGCACATTATATCACGTTTTAGCTGCTGGTTTGCAGCAAAGCTAGATCAGAAGAAAAAGGTCAGCTAAAGACGCTAACCTTGCAAACGCTTTAAGAAGATTTATAACATTAAGAATTAGCGTTTTAGAAATAACAACACCAGCAGCACCACCAGTTTCTTTTTTTTAAAAACATGTGATGTATTATGTACATTATGTATTACTAGAACATCTTTTGCACAACATTCCCAGCTAGACAAACATTAACATTATGGAAATACAATAAATTTAATAGAGTACAAAAAAAAACTGTGATAAAACCAATACATAAAACCCTAAGAAGTAATATTCAATCAACGTGTCATAGATAAGAGCGTTTATTTAAACACAATTGCTATAATTGCTAAAACATTTCTACATTTACACTGATCATAAGCACTTTTAATGATTAGGTTGGATAAGGATGAACTTGCTGTACTCCTACAAAATGTGAAAAGCCCAAATTCAATTGTACTAATAAACGTAATAAACAAATAAATAAAATGTTCTGGAAACTTCCAGAAAACTTGACAGATTAAACGCTCTAAAACATTGTAACAAAACAAAACGACTGACCAGCCGATAAAATATGAAATAATGTCGTTTGAAGGAAACATTGACACAAATGCCAAATGCTTCCAATAACAGTAAACAGTAAAACACAGTAAAAGTGTTTTTTTTACTTAATAAAACTCATTAACTCATTAACATAAACTAAAACATTACTAGTTCTAGAGCAACAGCAACAGTTTTTTTTTATTCTAGACATTACGTTGCTAACAGTGAACCAAAGCCAGTAGCCATCCCCCACCAGCAGCATAATGCCATGTACCAGCTATCCGCTTTTTTATTGATCACTAGCAATGCTAGCTAGCATTTCTCATGGACCGTTCACTTGGAGCTCCAACACACACAACACACACACTAGTGTCAAATATTGTCATATACTTGATATGTATAATTAGATTCTGCCAAAAAGCGTGAGTGTGTGGGAGAGAGCAGCCTGTGTGTGTATTGGAGAAGTCTGGACTCTGTCACAGACAGCCTTGAAGGTCTGCTCTGCTGCCTCGTTTATCCTTGAGCGAGATAAGTCTGAGGCACAGGAGAAGAAACTCCAATCTTCAGCCCATAGCCAGCCTTTTTTAAAAAAAGAGAGAAAAAGGGGAAACACTTACACCCACCAAACGTCCTGGAAGAGAGCAAAATGGCAACAAGAGGAGTGAGAAGATAGCGTTCGCTGTCTGCGCGATGGCCTCGGCCGATAACTCATGCGAATTTCAATGAAGGTGCAGGCACCTCATTTGCATTTTAATTATTATAAAAGATCTTGTGGAGGGCAGGTTTGGAGGGAGGCTTTATTCCAGTGAGGGGGGAACACACTGCGGGTGACACTGGCCGTCCGGGACGAGGGACAGGGAGAGAGAGAGAGTCTCCGTGGAGGAAAAGGTGGGGAAAAAAGGCAAGAAATAAAGCGTAAAAAACCTCAGTTGACCTTTGGGTGAACTTCACGGAACAGAAGCGGTAGTTCCGCCGCCGCGAACGCCACCTGCTATCACCCGGCAAGAGGGAGAGCCAGCTAGAATATGCTTTTCTCCAAGCAGTGCTCTCGCTACCTATCTCTCGCTCGCACTCTCTCTCTCTCTTTCTCTCTCTCTCTCTCTCCATTCTTCTAGCGACTGCCCAAGTGTGGACAGGGACCCCAGAGAGCCACGAATGAATGGAGAGGGGGATTTATTTAAAGGTGACAGCGCCGAGAACACCCGGCCCAGCTAGTGATCCAGTGAGAGAGAGAGAGAGAGGTAGAGTGACAAAGAGAGAGAGAGAGAGAGAGAGAGAGAGAGACTGGAGTGTACAGCCTCTGCTCAAATCCACCTTTCAATCGCCAAGATCCAAACCAAAATAAACATTGATCCTCATAGCCAGAAGGCGGTCGTGATAAGACACCTCCATGGCTTTGTCGTGTCCAGATTCTTAAAATCGCTCACATCTGGACGGGTCCCTTTGCGGTGTTTAAAGAAATTGCGCTGCAGCGCCTGATAAGAAATCAATAGGATTCAATTCCCTGTTAGGAACGATGGAGCTTTTTTAAAGACCCCATAAAAACACATTTCGGATGGGACCAGTATGCTATGGCTATGAGTGGAGAATGGACAACGCCGCCCACTGTAAACCATTAACTGATAAGAATACAATCACCACTATTCTTCTGGAGGAGGGCAGGCCATCAGCTTGGGGGTCGTCTTATGAAACTTCGGTCACCAGCACAATGCGTTAACAATGCCTTATCAGGAACGTACTCCAGCAGGCTAGCGTCGATTCTTACCTAGACCTTATCTTCCGTTGCTAAGTTAGTTTGGGTGGGATCCACTTATTTCATACCAGCTTTAAGTATTCCCGCTATACTGCGGTACGACTGCTGTTGAAAGGACACAAAATGAAAGCAACGTTTTTTCCTCATGGTTTTGGATCTGTAGCACACTCGCTAAGCTAGCCTTTGCTGAGCTAGCTCAGCTACAGATCCGCCGTGCTCAGCTCAGTGTACCACCCAAGCCTACTGGTAATGGCTAATGTGAACCCCTTAATCCTCAGGGTTATCCATCAGTTTCTAAACCTCTAACTAAACCATAATTAAATGGTTAGAATGTAAATAATGAGGTGGTTTAGCAGAGTGTTTTAGTGTTAAATGCTGTGCTCTAAAGGAACCCATCCACAGTGGTGGTGATTGGAATTAGAGCCGACGTCTGATGTGTTTTGATGCCTCTCAGAGGAAGTTATTACAAAAAATGGTTCTGAATCTGCTGCCTGATTCTTAAGATGTTTTTGAATCATTTTAAAAGAACGTTTTGCCCGAAGTTTTACATTTTTAGGAGATATTAATGGTGGAGTAGTTCCTAAAGAAAACCTACTTTTTATTTACTGTTATTTTCACATTAAAAACATTAAAAATGACAAAAAAAGACATGAGAATTTGTTTTAGATAGTTAGTTTTCAGATGAAGTTTTGGCATAAACTGTTAAACTTTTGAAGTTATTAATGGTGAAAAAGTAAGGGACGTTGTCAGGCAAAAAAGCTCCCCCAAAATGTATTTATTTTTAAAACTCTACTACTATTTCCTCATTATTAGCATTATATATAAAACCAAGCTTTGAGGCATTGCTTTTTGACAGTTTTAGGGTGACATTTGGCCTAAAAAGCAATGACTGGTGGAGTGGTATGTGCAGGGCACTGTGGGGCAAAATAGTTCCCAACAAAAACATACTTTTTTAATTAAATCTATTATTATCATAACACCTAAAACCCAGAAGACATGAAGCATTGTTCTTGAACATTTTAAGATGAAGCTTTGGCCTAAATCTGTCTTATCTTTTAAAGCCTTTTATGGTGAAGAGGTAGGTACAGAACGTTGTAAAGAAAAATAGTCCCCAAAGATAGACTTTTTTTTAACTACCATTTTGCCATTATCTGTAATACACATAAAACCCATCACTGAGACACTGAGACATTGTTTTAAGATGAACTTTTGGCCTAAAAACATCATTTTGTGTGGCTAGTGATGGTGGAGCAGCATGTGCAGGGTGTTGTGAGGCAAACAGTCTCACCAATGTTTTTTTAATTTTTTTTATTTAGTGCTATTTTGCTAGGGCCTGTATAACATATACAACCACTCAACACATAAGATTTGCGTTGGCCTAACATCTGTTTGAGCAGTTAACTGAGGAGAGGTATGAGCAGGGCGTTGTCGTTCTGTATATCTGTATTACATATTAAATATACCACGCAATACATTGTTTTATAAGGCGAATGATAGTGGAGAAGGTATGTGCAGGGCATTGTGAGGTAAAGTAGTTCCCAAATATATACATATTTTTTAGAAAAGTGTAGATTCACTGTTCACTTTGGATAGCAAATAAAATAGCCACATTTGTGACCCCTGGTTCCATTCACCTCCACTGTAAAGAAATCTGAATCGGTAAGTTTCTCCGCAACGAACGATTTTCTCACCAAATCACTTTGAGTGGCCAGATTCAGATCTCACCAACTAAATAATGCAGAAACTTTGGAAATTTGGTGACATTCCCCTTTAACTGCCTTTTTTCTTTAACTGCCCTGCATCAGCCATCACGACTCACTGGGTTACTGTGGAAGTTATGCAGTGAGGAACTGAAGGGTAGAGCCACATACGGGTCCTTCCAGCTGAAAGGGTTGCAGAGAAGTTTAAAAAGCACTGCGCTGCTCCAGCCCCCCGAGGTGCCCCCGTCCTCCTCTTCTTCCCTGTTCCCACCTTGTCTTTCCTTCACAGCCCCCCTCACCAAAAAAACAAGCGCACGTATGCAGATGTCCACAGTACCACCTTGCGGTTCAGTGGCGAACTGGCGGGACAGTGGCACGCGCCATCCTGACGAGGCTAGACTGGAACACGTTGCCCCCCACCCCCCAACCCCCCTTCCACCAATTTCCCAACCACCTCATCCCCATTACCTCCACCCCCCCCAACCACCACCAAAGCAAGCGAAGCGCCTGTAACTCGCGCGAGCTTTCGCGAAGCACCACCAAACGCACGGTCCCAATTCCAACTTTCACCCCAGCAACTCCGCACGCGCTTTGCTCTCCCTCTCTTTACGTTACGCGCGCGCGTGCGTGCATGCATGCATGCATGCGTTTAGCCCTACGGCTGCTTTCCCAGTCCAGTCTCAGCCTACTGTTGCTCCAGATTAGCCCCTACCCTCGACTTGGCAGGCGATACTAAGCGCTCGCGCCTTAAACAAGCTTCATCATGAGCTCAGCGCCTCGAGTCTCAATACTGCGCATTTTCACCCTTTTTTCTTTTGCACGAGGGTCTTCTGAGGGGGGGGTCAATAAATGCACCAAGCACTGGAAGCGCATGCTTGCTTTATTTGTTTGATCTAGGGCACCGTTTCAGGTTAGACACAGGTAAGTACTACATGGTGTGCCCTTGCCCACCCCCAACAACCCCTACCCCCCTCCACCCAACACCACCACCACCACCCAGCCCAGCACTTTTTCTTCAACCTTACTGTTTATAAACAACTACATATGAGGCTCCACCAAGGCTCCACACTTACCTTCAGCGTCACACTACTGCAGGACACCGGCGCCATAGGGGGAAACGGCGCGCGCTTTCGGCTCCGTTTTTTAGGCGCGAGCCGGTGATCAGCCGCACTTTCATACAGGACAGAATGCAAAAAAACGTCCGGAGAAAGACACACACTTTCACACACACTTTCACACACACACACACACACACACACACACTCAAGCAAGCACGCATGCACCGCACGCGCGCCTCGCTTAGGACTTACCTTACCGCTCGTTTTGCCGTCGCCGCGCCGCCACCGCGCTTCATGGGGGGGTTTGATGATGCGGAGGAAAAAACGCGCGCGGGAGCTCCAAAAGGAGGGGAAATTAAAAATATATATAATAATAATAATAAAAACTCCACCGTGCCTCCTCCTCTTCCTCCTGCTCCTCCTCCTCCTCCCTTCTTCTCTCCTTCCAGTGGAAATAACAATAATGATAAAAGGAGAATCCGAGCGGTGTTGCAGTCCGACCAGAGAGCGCGCGCGCGAGAGAGAGAGAGGCACAGAGAGAGAGAGAGAGAGAGAGAGAGAGAGAGATTTGGGGACACTCCCGGGGGCTGCTGCTGCTGCTGCTCTCAGCAAGCGCGCGACACCATAGCAGAAAGAGTGGAGGAGATTCACATCGAGGAAGAGGAGGAGAGAGAGAGAGAGAGAGAGAGGGGGGGGGAGAGCGAGAGAGAGAGGGAGAGAGAGAGGGAGAGAGAGAGAGAGAGAGAGAGAGAGAGAGAGAGAGAGAGGGGGGGAGAGCGAGAGAGAGAGGGAGAGAGAGAGGGAGAGAGAGAGAGAGAGAGAGAGAGAGAGGGGGGGGGAGAGCGAGAGAGCGAGAGAGAGAGAGAGGGAGAGAGATAGGGAGAGAGAGAGAGAGAGAGAGAGAGAGAGAGAGAGAGAGGGAGGGAGAGAGAGAGAGAGAGAGAGAGAGAGAGGGAGAGAGAGAGAGAGAGAGAGAGAGGGAGAGAGAGAGAGAGAGAGAGAGTGGGAGAGGGAGGGAGGGAGAGAGAGAGAGAGACAGAGAGAGAGAGAGAGAGGGAGGCAGGGAAGAGGAGATGAAAGAGAGGGAAATATACAGAGAGAGAGAGAGAGAGAGAGAGAGAGAGAGAGAGAGACACCAAAGCTAGACCAGTCGCTCACCCTCTCCTCTCTCGCTCGCTCTCTCTTGCTGCCATTGGACTGTGCTGAGTGAAATTTACAAAGCCCACAGCCAATAGCTTGCCGCATTCACTCCATCACCGTTAACCAGCTGCGTAACACTTTTCTAACTTCGCACACACACACACACACACACACGCACACACGCACGCGCGCACACACGTACAAGCAAACACCGAGCACAGACTCGCGCCTCACGCGCTTTCAGAGCCCTTTGAACACTGCCTGGATTTGATTGCTTGCGTTTGATGACAGAATGCAGTGTTGGTCATTCATTCGTTTGTGTGTTTGTGTGTTTATCTAACTTACACACCCAGGAGGCGCTGGATGTCTGTTTGACGTCGGAAAGATGTTATACTCTAACGTCAGGCAGATGTTGCATTTTAGCTGAAATGTCAAACCCAACCCAGGACGCTGCACTGTGGTTGGAAATCAGTCACATATCCAGCGTATCCATAAAGATCCAACGTTAGACAGACATTGGAAATCAAAGCCACATGTTCGTGAAAGAGGCTTTATTGAACAGAAAATCCTGCAGAAATATAGCAAGGTTTAGGTTATGTTAGAATTAGGTTTACGTCTAGTAGGTTAGGTTTAGGTTAGAATTAGGTTTAGGTGTAGTAGGTTAAGCTTAGGTTTAGATTAAGGTTAGAATTAGGTTTAGGTGTGGTAGGTTAAGTTCAGTTTAAGATTAGAATTAGGTTTAGGTGTAGTAAGTTAAGTTTAGGTTAGGTTAAGGTTAGAATTAGGTTTAGTAGGTTTAGGTTAGAATTAGGTTTAGGTGTAGCAGGTTAGGTTAAGGTTAGAATTAGGTTTAGTAGGTTTAGGTTAGAATTAGGTTTAGATGTAGCAGGTTAGGTTTAGGTTAGAATTAGGTTTAGGTGTAGCAGGTTAGGTTTAGGTTAGAATTAGGTTTAGGTGTAGTAGGTTAATTTCAGTTTAAGGTTAGAATTAGGTTTAGGTGTAGCAGGTTAGGTTTAGGTTAGAATTAGGTTTAGGTGTAGTAGGTTAATTTCAGTTTAAGGTTAGAATTAGGTTTAGGTGTAGCAGGTTAAGTTTAGGTTAGAATTAGGTTTAGGTGTAGTAGGTTAATTTCAGTTTAAGGTTAGAATTAGGTTTAGGTGTAGCAGGTTAGGTTTAGGTTAGAATTAGGTTTAGATGTAGCAGGTTAGCTTTAGGTTAGAATTAGGTTTAGGTGTAGTAGGTTAATTTCAGTTTAAGGTTAGAATTAGGTTTAGGTGTAGCAGGTTAGGTTTAGGTTAGAATTAGGTTTAGGTGTAGTAGGTTAATTTCAGTTTAAGGTTAGAATTAGGTTTAGGTGTAGCAGGTTAGGTTTAGGTTAGAATTAGGTTTAGGTGTAGTAGGTTAATTTCAGTTTAAGGTTAGAATTAGGTTTAGGTGTAGCAGGTTAGGTTTAGGTTAGAATTAGGTTTAGATGTAGCAGGTTAGCTTTAGGTTAGAATTAGGTTTAGGTGTAGTAGGTTAATTTCAGTTTAAGGTTAGAATTAGGTTTAGGTGTAGCAGGTTAGGTTTAGGTTAGAATTAGGTTTAGGTGTAGTAGGTTAATTTCAGTTTAAGGTTAGAATTAGGTTTAGGTGTAGCAGGTTAGGTTTAGGTTAGAATTAGGTTTAGGTGTAGTAGGTTAATTTCAGTTTAAGGTTAGAATTAGGTTTAGGTGTAGCAGGTTAGGTTTAGGTTAGAATTAGGTTTAGATGTAGCAGGTTAGGTTTAGGTTAGAATTAGGTTTGGGTGTAGTAGGTTAATTTCAGTTTAAGGTTAGAATTAGGTTTAGGTGTAGCAGGTTAGGTTTAGGTTAGAATTAGGTTTAGGTGTAGTAGGTTAATTTCAGTTTAAGGTTAGAATTAGGTTTAGGTGTAGCAGGTTAGGTTTAGGTTAGAATTAGGTTTAGGTGTAGTAGGTTAATTTCAGTTTAAGGTTAGAATTAGGTTTAGGTGTAGCAGGTTAGGTTTAGGTTAGAATTAGGTTTAGGTGTAGTAGGTTAATTTCAGTTTAAGGTTAGAATTAGGTTTAGGTGTAGTAGGTTAATTTCAGTTTAAGGTTAGAATTAGGTTTAGGTGTAATAGGTAAACTTTAGGTCTAGGCATTTAGCTGATGCTTATGAGCGTAAGAGTGACTTACAAGGTTACTTGTATTACAGAGGTGGGCCAGTGTAGTGTTAGGAGTCTTGCCCAAGGACTGGTGTTGGTTGGTGCAGTGTAGTATAGTCACCCAGAACTGAAAGTCTTTCACATGGTGTAATGGCTCACTGGCAGGTAGTATTATTTATATTATATTATATTTATACAGATATTATATGTATATTCTATTTTCTATATTTATTATATTATATTTAGACAGATATTATATGTATATTCTATTTTTTATATTTATTATATTATATTTATACAGATGTTTTGCGCTGTACCACACCAACCACATATAAAACACTTTGGTGTCTGACTCCATTCACCACCACTGTTAACAACTGAGACTTCAGCTTCTCTAGAGCTAGATCTAGATCTTCATTCTGGAGAAACGCCACTCTGTAAAGTACAGTCAGTAGAATGGGGCACTCTGGAGCAGTAACACCAGCCTAAGGACAGTTCTTCGACATTGGGCTGTGAAACTGTGGAAACGCTTTATCTGGAGTGATGGAGCTCCATCCAATACCTTTGAGATGAGTGAATGAATGCAATCAAATCCTCACACCAGTGGTCCACAATCTAGTATAAAGCCCTCAAAGAAGAGTAGAGGCTGTTGCTGCAGCCAATCTATTAATACCCTTGATTTCAGAAGTCACGTTGGATGAGCTGGGGTCTACAAACTTTTGGACACATCATGTAGTTAGGAAGGGGTGTTTTGAAGACCATGGATGTGACTGTTGGATAGTGCTAATGCTAATGACCACTGCACTCCCAGTAGCCTATGTTATCTCACTGGTTTCTTCCATCATACTCTAGATAAGCCTCCATAGGTCTATGGGCAGTTCCAGGCTTTACCAATGTTAGCGCATGCGTATCGCAGCATATGTATAATGTAATGTGTAGCGCTTGACGTGTGCTCTTGACCGGCCCTGATAGAGACTGTTACGCGCAGAAAGCTAGCCTAAGATCAAAGGCGGCAGCGCGTGCAGATGAAACTCGTCGCCTCCAGCCTCGCAAATGGATTCCGCGTGGCAGGGGATGGTGGAGGGGTGTTGGGGGAGTAGGGGCACGCAGGCATGACGTATGACCCGAGAGGAGGGGAGGGAGTGTGTGTGTATGCCAGAGCGAGAGATAAGAGAGTGTTTAGCTCAGTGTATTCCCAGCGTGACGTGGTGTGGACGTTTTTTGTTTGTCTGTTTACAAACACCACCATCATCTTCATCATTCTTTATTTAAGCTCGGGGTCTACACTGAGGGGCATCCTCATATTCAACGCAGCCAAGTGCACCGGGGGAATGAAGACAACAGCAAATCCACCTTTAATGGAAAAAGTAAAAAGAACGAAAAGAAAAAAAGGTCAGCATCCCAGCAGGCACAGGCCCTCAATTTGGCATCAGAAGGAGTTTGGGCTCTAACATCGGGCAGACGTTACATTGTGGTTGAAAATGAATGGTTGATGGTAAAACCCAACGTTGGACAGATGTTGAATATATATCTACTGCCAACGTCAAATCGATGTGGAATAGTGACGACAGCTGACGTTGATAACATTATGAACTTCTCCTAAACATCGTACTGTTAACGTTCACCCGACGTGCAATTCTAAAGCTGTTAGACGTCATGGTGTTAAGTAACCAAAATGTTATGTCTGCCTAACGTAGGAGCATGAGGTCTGCCTAGTGTTTTCCAATGTTTGAATTCCAATCATAATTCAACATCTGTGCAATGTTGGGATTTGCCATCAACCCTTCATTCATTTTAAACTACAATGCAACGTCTGACCAATGTTAGAGCCCAAAAAGCCTCACAGCTGGCTCTCACTATGAGTTTCTGACATTACATGCTTCAAATTGTGCTATTTTACAGCCACCAAGAGAGACATTAAAATAATACTGGTGTGAATTCTCAAAAACAACTCAAATTAATGCATTCAGCTACTTTAAGTTGCAGCCATTGCTAACAAAGATGTGCAAATGCACACACACACACATACACAGCTTGCCTAGTCCCTGTAGATAAATACTGGCAGTACAACCGGGCTCTCTGGCGCCATCCCTAATGCCAGGTGTGGAATAAAGGGGTATTAAGTGAAACTGTGTTCTCTGGAATGATGGTACTCCAACCTATATTTTTGTGAAGAGTTGAAGATGCGGTTGGGCGATCATCTAACATCCTTGTGAGCAGGCAGCATGTACCGCCTGCCACCAGCAGGGGGCCCGGCCAGCAAAGTAGGAAAGCTGGTGGGGTTGGAGCAAAGAACTCCAAGCCCCAGAATTCCCAGCAGTAATCAACGCTGACCAGACCCACCTGTGTGGCACGGCATTAATACACCCAGCCAAACACACTTCCCTGTCGCACCTTTGTAGAGGGGCGAACGGTAACAGTGGGTTTATGTTGCGAACAGAAAAGTGAAAAGTTGTGAACAGAAAAGAGAAAAGCATTTGAGTTGTTGTCTTTAGTTTGAGTAAACATCACTCCTGGTTTTTCCTGCCGTCTTCACAGTGGAAATACACTGGGCTCCCATTACCAGGGTTGGGAGTTCAAGCCCAACAGTCACCAAGCACACACCACAAGAGGAGTAGTTTCATTTGATCATAATAAAACACACTTTAACTGCACTTAAACTTTTACAGCAATGCTCCTCCAAAATCTAATAGAAAGGCTTCCCTGGACAGTAAAAACAATTACCTCAAAGGCAGAATAAGCTCTTTTCTTAATACTATCGATTGTATGAAACAATGAAAGAGCAGGTGTCCCAATACTTTTGTCCATATAGTTTATCTGTCCAATCAAATTTGCATACTAGAACATGATCTACCTGATGTTCTACCCGAACCTCTTTAACTATATAGGAAGGCCAAGTTCCATTTTACCCCATGGTTGGCTGCGCCCCACTCTCTCCTATCCCCCACAAAGGCAGGAAAACAAGCTTTTATGTGAGTGTGAATGGGGGCGAAAGAAGGAGCGAGAGCAAGCATGAAACTGTACCATCATTTACCACTGCTGTCTCCAGTCCTGTTCCAGTGCAGTGCTTATGAAAAGATAATCATGCACTGCACTACAAGTCTTCTTTCAGCATCACCACAGACAGTGAAATGAGTCTTTTGAGGACAAATACAGGCTGGTGAAAGGGATGCGAGCAGCAAGAGGAAAAATACTCAGACAAGCTGAATAGCCACATTGCTGCTAACAACCCAACTTAAGTTAGGCGAGGCCGCTAAGAGTTTACCATCTACAAGGTGTGAAAAACTGACCGCCAGCTCACCAATGGCCTGAAAAAGGTCTACTGACAAGTCTCACCATCCCCATTGCTGGACCTAATGACTATGTGCTGGTGGCCCTGCACAATGTTAGAGTTCTGTTTGTGGACTCCAGTGCTCCTGTGACTCCTGCAGGTCAAACTGTCTGAGCTCTCGATGTCAGATCCCATCGTCTGGTGGATTGTGGATTTCCTGACCCACAGGGGGCAGCAGGTATGGTTAGGAAAACCATAGACACCCAGTTTTAGACACCCAGACTCTCAGTACTGGAGTACCACAAGGATGTCTGCTTCCTCCCTTTATCTTTAATCTTTACACCAACGACCTCGTCTCCAAGGACCCATTTGTGAAAATCCTGAAGTTCGCCAACGCCATCAGTGTTGTGCGCCTCATAAGCAATGGTGATTATTCAGCCTACAAAGAGGAAGTTCAGACGCTGCTGTTCTGTTCAGGCAGCAACCACCTGTTGCCTAGCACAGAAAAGACCGTAGAGATAGTTGTTGGACTTCACTCGTTCCATTATACCCATTCCTCAACATCTGGCTTCCACCGTGGGGTCACTCATGGACACATCCAAGAACCTGAAGTGGGAGGCAAATACAGTCTCCATGGCCAAGACAGCACAGCAGAGGATATTCCTCCCGAGGCAGCTGAAGAAATTCAACCCGCCACAGGCCCTGATAAGCAAGTACCACCCAGCGATCATCCATAGCATCTGGTTTGGAGCATCCATCTTTCAAGAAGGAGCCAAAATCCATTGCATAATCAGGACAGCAGAGAGGATCATCTGGTGTGCTCTGCCAATGCTTCAGGACATCTACAACAGCAAGGTCACAAAGGCAAGATTGTAGCTGACCCCGCTCACCCTGGACATCACCTCTTCCAACCACTTTCCTCGTTTAGAAGACTCAAAACTATCAAAGCCAGCTCAACCAGACATGTTAACAGCTTTTTCCCCAGTGCTGTGGCCCTTATTAACCGCAGTGGACACTTTACACTTTACAACCCCCTAACTGTAGCCCAGAAATCCACTCTATGCCATAAATGTCATTCTGTAACATACAGTAAATAACAGTACCAGTGTTTTATGTTTCCTCAGACCCTTATATAGCGGCAGAGTAGCCAATCTAAGCAAACACATTACATTTAACAGCTATGACATCCAACATTATAGAATCTGTCATTACAATTACCAGCAATGATAACATGACACTATTATATTACCAGACATAAACGGACATGGCAACTCATGACAGTACATATTATGACTCGGGTATATCAAAGTTATGAAGCAGAGGTCAAGTTGTGGTACAGAGAATGAGCTCTGAATGGAGAATCCCTCCTCTCCCCTCAAACACAGGGCAGCAATAGTTTCCCAGACATTCGGCCAACCTGCAATATTCATTTTATGGGCCAGTCGGAACTAAGAGATCATTACCATAACGTAAAAAGAAGCACATTATGTGACAGGTGATGTTTTTGGGTTTATTTCTGCATATCAGAATTTCTTTTGAAATCAGATGGGCTTGGAACCAACCCAATAAATGTTCTAATGTTCTACGGTCTAACCATCGCCCACTTTTTGATGGAGTTCAGTCACTTAAAATAAATCCACTCTCTCCAACTGCACAGACACCGAGCTATAGTCAAATCCAGAGGCAGAACCAATCAGAATCTGTATTTCAGCTGGGGGGGCGGGACTGCGACTGTGGTGCAAAGTACTGCAGTGTACAGTGCGAACCTATGGTGACTGTGGTGGGTCTCGTAGAAATGACAAGTCAGCGTACAGAAAGGAGGACTAGTGCAGAATCAACAACCTGTCTATTCATGACAAAAACTAAAGAGATGGTTGCTGACGTCAGGAAGCATGAGGTGACCACCCCCTGCTGAACATCAACAGATCAAAGCCAAGAGCCCAGCAGCGTCTCTGCTTCCTGCAGAGTCTGAGGAAAGTTCAGGAATCTCCCCTTTCCCGTCCTCAACATGTTCTACAGAGGGACTGTAGAGAACATCCTGAGCAGCTGCATCACTGAGGGATTCTCGATACAGCAAGTACAGCAAGTTCAGACTAGTGCACTTGGTAGCACAGACTCGGCAAGTTTGACTTGCAAGTACAAACCTTAGAGGACGTTGTATGGTAGTTTTGCAATTGGAATATCATTGTCTGGTTTGGGAACTGAAATGCCCTTGCGCAAGACCCTACAGCAGATACTAAAGACAGCTGAGCTCATCAGGGTTTCATTCTCTTCCATCATGGAGACTTACACCACACCCTGCATCCGCAAACCCACTAGCATTGTCGACGACCCCATCCATCCCTCATACTCACTTAGACTCTTTTCACTGCTGCTGCTGTCTGCCAGAATGTTCTGTGGCATTCAGGTCATCGCTTCCAGACTCTGCAACAGCTTCTTCCCTCAGGTCATTCGACTTCTCAACACACAGGGACAGGATTGCCCCCTCTACTGTATGCATTTTGTGTGGTCTTGTTTTGCAAAGTTGCACCTTGGATTTGGATGAACCTTGGTTTCAGTTGAAACAACAATAAAAGCCTCTTGACGTGATTTGACAATAGACAGTCAAGCTCAGCAACAGAACCAATCAAAATCTCCATTTTCAGCTAGGGGGCTAATGAGTAATGGGAGCATATAATCTAATCTAGCACTAATTAGCATTGTGCAAATTTAATTTCCATTTCTAAATGATCACACACTAGCCTCAAACGGCAGTGACACTGATATTAAAAAATGCTGTAAGTAAGGTTTGGGGAGGAGGACCACAGCGGAAGATCATCCACCTTCTAATTTAACATTCATAAATACAGCATGTGCACCAGAGTCATGTTCCTGTTCTCAGTAAGAGAAAACTTAGTAAAATCAACAACAAAGCAATTTTGTTTTTTTTGAGTGAGACTTCAATATGGCTGCTACTGCTGTTTTTTTGCAATTTGTCACACTTTGTCCATTTTTCTCGTGAGTGACCTTTATTTCTGAATACATGCTTGCACTGCCCCCTACAATTCCATTCAATGAACGTGATATTTGCAGCCCCCTCTGCTGCGTCGCGGTGAATGCTCCTGGTATTTTCACACTCTAGCAAAGGTAAACGGCCCAGTGGCCAGGCTTTTGTGTGGATGCTGTCAGACTCCATATTGGTTTGCCGAGGCATGTCACCAAGACCATTCACCTGCCAATCATCTCAGCCTCACATACACTACTAGTGCAAAGTTTGGCATCAAGTGTCATAAAAAAATGGAGCATGAACTACATTCCATGTTAACTCTGATCATTATGCTTGTTTGTGTGCCAGAAAATCAGTCACAATTCATTTGCAACCTTTTTTTTATCCATCAACATCACAACCTCCTTCTCATATATTCATTTTTGTACTAAAGGGAGCATAAATTAGTCTTTAGACTAAGCTGTGTTTGCAAACTCTAAAACTGACATCTGGTCTGACTGACTGCTTAGTTTAATTAAAAAAATAACTGCTCTAAAACATTTTTTTTACTTTAGACTGAATGGGTGGGGCTAAACTACAGTAGGCTGAGTAGTATATAAGCAGATATGTAAATGTTTTCCTATGACATAACAAAAACAGTCAATTCACCAGAGGGTCGCTGGTTAGAATCCTGGGTCATGCTGCTTGCCACCAGCAGCCGGAGCCCAAGAGAACACAACTGGCATTGCTCTCTCTGGGTGGGTTGATGGCTCGCTTTCTCTCCCCACATCACTTCAGTGTGATGCTGGTCAGCACAGGTGTCTGCTGGCCTATTCATCAGAGGAGGGTACCTGGCGTTTTCTTCCGAGCACGTTGGTAAGCCGGTGATGTTGGATTGACGGCAGTTTCGAAAAGAGGTGGTGGCTGGTTGCACATGTGTCTGTCCTCACCCTTCTAGTGTTGGGAACATAACATGTGATGGGGGAGAGTATTAATGAGTGGGTTGGGTAATTGGCTAAAATGAAATAATCTAAAATGAAAATTTGAAATTGAAGAATGTTCACATATTGTCATCAAAAATGAAATATTTTATTAATAAATAGTTTTTTTGTAGGATTAAGTATTTAATTATAGCTTGCAAATGTTTTTTTGTAGCCAGCTAAGAGTCCTTCAGTTCTCATAGCCTCTAGTTCTGAGATATACTTGGGTCATCAGGCATGTACAGCTTGATTAAGATCTATCCATAAATGTGCTATGGTAATTACTCTGTGAGTGCTGTTCCAAAAGGCTGTGTCTTCTCAAGTAGTACATGGTGGTTTTGTATATTTTGGATCATCATATGGCAGAAGCCACCATCTTCTCATATTCAGACGTTTCACTGACGGTTTGCCATTTGCATTCTAGATTTGCTGGTATTTTGTCCACCTGTGCAATATTGACAATGCAGAGTTGGCAAGGTGTTCTTTTCATGAAATGCAGTTCTCTTTTTTCTCCAATGATATCTTTGCTGATTGAGGCCAAGGATTGTTTTTAACCACATCATTCTGCAGCACTTATTCCAAAACTTTCTTCATATTCTGTAGCATACTGCAAATGTTATGTGAGTTATGTGATGCGGTCAACATTATGTTCTGTGAACACTTTCATTTTCAGATCTTTAGACGGACTGCAGGATAATGACATTACTAAGGCGTAATACAGGGACATCTGTAACTGGTGGGTCTATTCAGTGGAAGTAGAAGTTAACCCGTTCAGCAAGCCAGCAGTCCATTAAGCCGTTAACCCGTTCAGCAAGCCAACAGGGGTTAATACAAGTGTTGAGGAGCTTTATGAGAATTAATAAAGCTTGGAGATCTGCTTCAGCTCAGAGTTCTTCATTACAATTAACAACATGCCTCAGATCCAATTTTCTAAGCAAACTTTTTACAGAAGGTTGAATAGCTGAAAACCTTGATTCCCAAACAGCTGAATTATCTCTGCTCAATTGCTGTGTATCATGCGAAGGACGATGATAAAAGAGAGCGAGGCCGAGAGAGGTAGGGAAAGCATGGTATTAATATTTGATGAGCATCGTTTGACACAGCTTTGAATCTATTGTTCGGGGTGACATATAACGTTTAGGTGGCATCTGGATGCAGACAGAGTGCTTCTACTGAGCATCTTTTTGTGTGGAAAAGGTTAACCTTAGAAATGAAAGATCAAATGCAGCAAGAAGAAAAACACACACATACACACAAACACACAGCTCAGATACACACACCGTGACATTATCAGATTCTTCTGGCTTCATGGATTCTAAACTTAAACTTCTTAGTTAACTCAAAAGGGCAAATACAGTTAGTGTCCAAATGCAGTTTAATGAGGTTTGGAAGGACTGTGGAAGAGTTTTGAATGGATAAAGTCAGCATTATCTGCATATCAGTACTGCACTTTCCTTTGCACTGATCCATCAGAACTTGACACGTCATTAAACCAACTCAAAGAAACCGTTCAGATGCTTAAATGGTTCTTTGCTTGGTTAAATGGTTGTTCGCACTGGTAGAAAAACCAGGTTCCTTTATTGCGCTGAAAAGGTTTGCTCTGTTATTACAGGTCAAGTCAAGAACCATTTCCAGTACTAAATAAAACCCTTCTAGCTTAGAGTGTCAAATTTAACAGGTTCTTCTTCAATAGGCCACTAAAGTCATGCTGTACTTTTGTAGTCGGTGCCATGTTATGCCCTCTTTTGGGTTTTGTTTTTCATGGGGTTTTTGTTACATTCTGTGGTGAATAAATGTGTTCAGAACCCTATACTGTACATCACGAGGGTTTTTAAGAGTCATACGCTAATATTGGTAAAGCGAAATGGGTCCTCCGCATTTTACCCATCTGTGGTAGTGAACACACACACTAGTGAACTACAGGCAGTGAGCACACACACACCCAGAGTGGTGGGCAGCCAACTCCAGCACCCGGGGAGCAGAGAGGGTGAAGGGCTTTGCTCAAGGGCCCAACAGTGGCAGCCTGCCGAGCCCAGGTATCGAACCCACAACCCTGTTATCAATAGCCCGGAACTCTAACTGCTGAGCCACTACTGCCCATTAACTTGCTACATGCAAGTTAATGCTACTTCTCATTGATAGGGCATAAGTCAGCTACACCATCCGTCTGTCGGCGGTCCGTAGGCTGTTTAAGGGGTTAAAAGAGGTGAAAACCACCCTTTAGTTTGGTCATGTTAATCAGTGTAGCCTGAGTGCAGGTCAACTTGTAGGGCTTGGCAAAGCGAGTTAAGAAGGGAAAGCGCTATCGTGTTTCAGTGAGTATTTGATGAAGAGCAGATCGCTGTATGGTAACCTACATTACTTCCCTGCTGAAAAATCCAGCTCATCACCAGCTTCTGCTGGATAACTGGTTTCAGATGACCTAAGCTGGTCCTTCATGGTCAAGTTGGTTGAAGAAGAGCAGCTCATCCAAGAGAAAACAAACCCTATGCTGGTAGGCCAGATGGTTTAGCAGCTTAGCTTTTGACCAGCTCAGCATATGATTTCCTTTGAGTTTGATGGTTTAGCTGGTCTATCTATGGTAAAGGAATGTAGATGAGAAAATAGATAATTACACATGTGTATAACTCTACTCTCATTGGCTGTAGCTGGTCGTTGCACTAACTTCCAGTCACTTTTTTTTGCTTCGGCAATCACTCGGCCTGGCTCTCAAATCGTGTCTTTCCAGCGTCCGTAACTGAGCAACCGACCCAACAGCCAGCAACTCAAAGCAGTGCTGTAGTAATCTGATCTCAGACCAGACATCCTTAGCAGTAGGTAGAGGGATGGAGCCATTTAAAGCTTTTAGGTGTTTGGACCTTTTAAGATATCAGTAGCCAAATGGAGCATTTCCTAAAGGTATCTCAAATGAACCCTCACAGGATATCTTTATCCTACCTTCAGAACAGCTGTTTTTTCCCCCCTTCTAATGCAATTATGTTGAAATGTGGTGTATATGATCAGGAAATTGCAATTAGCTGGTGGTGGACTCGCAAAAGTGTAAAAGGAATGCTGGAGCACCAAAATTACCCCAACCCACACAATACATCTGCTTTGCATGATAAATATGGAAGCTCAGTGCCAATGAATATTAATGCAGATGTTAAATATTAATGTGAGCATGAATAAATAATCTCTTATTAACTTTCCCCTGCCCTAATAAATTACAACAGGATTTTTTAGAGTATTAGTCTTGCAACAGTTTTCTTTATGATTTTAATTACACGCAATTGGGGTGGAAAGGCCTCCTCTAATGATTCCGGGAGTTTATTTAAAATTTTATTTTCAAATCTAATAAATGGGTGAATGGAATCTATACTGGATGAATATCCTATATGAGCATATATTGCGGTTTAAAGGCTAGCTTTTACACTTAAAATAATGTTTAATCTTCACTCCTTCAACGAGGGACAGACATTAAATATGAGCATGACTCTGGGAGTATGGAATATGACTCAAATCTAAGCAATCTCATAATTATTTGAAAAAAAGAGAGAAATATAGCCTTCGAGCAGCCACATATTAACTGAAGTGAATAGCAGAATTTATTTTGCAATGAAAAGCTCTCCAGTTATGGCACAATGTAAGACTGACTCTCCACCTTATCTGCTCTAAGCAAAACTTTAAACCTTCTGTCAACACTTCTTTGCCGGTCTCTGAATTCTAAAACCATCTCAATTATTGAAATTTTTTGGATGGCGCCTTGGGGTACAAGGGATCACAGCAACATAAATGTAGACCTAACAAAACTCCAACATGTAATATTTATTGGTATGTATTCATTGTTTCCTCCACTTTGATTAGACAGTAGCTGTCACTACTGTCCAGGGAAAGCTTTCTACTAGATTTTGAAGGAGCATTGCTGTGAGGCTTTGATCGCATTTAGCGACAAGAGCGCTAGTGAGGTCAGGATGTTAGATTTACATTTACATTTATGGCATTTAGCAGACGCTCTTATCCAGAGCGACATACAAGGTTATCCATATCACAGAGGAGGGCCAGTGTAGTGTTAGGAGTCTGGCCCAAGGACTCTTATTGGTGTAGCGCAGCACCCAGACCGGGATTCGAACCCTGGTCTCCCACATAGTGTTGTAACTCAGTGGCAGGTAGTGGTGTTATCTGTTGCGCCACACCAACCACATGATGATCACCACCCCACCTCATTACCAACACCCCAACTCCTCAATCCTAAAAGTATCGAAGTATGGAGCACCACTGCTCCACAGCTCAGTACTGGAGGGCTTTATACCCTTCCAGCCCACACCTGGCATTAGGCATGGAACCAATAGCTTCATGCTTATCTGCTCCAGAGAGTCCTATTCTATTGGTGGTCCTTCTTTACAGGCACTAGACAATCTGTGTGTGTGCATTTGCACATCTGTGTCAGCAATGGCTGCAACTTAAGGTAGCTGAATGCATTCACAAACATTTGGACATTTAGTGTATATTCTAGGGTTTTTTGGGATCTGGGCTGTCTTGAAGTTGTGTCAGAAATAACAGATTTGCACAGGAACGCTTCAGGTGAGTTCTGACTTTCCACATTTGAGACATGTCAGTAAAAAATGCAGATTTTCAATGGCTTTCTCTAATCCACACACAAAGAAATGGAAAATGCATGGCTCCCCTAAAGCTCATACTCTACTGTGGCACCAGAAAAACAAAGCATTTCCCCCAGGGCATTTAAGTTTCCACCCAAAATAATTAAAACACAAATCACGTCGTACTTACAAGCTCAAAAGTCATAAGCAGGAACTTCTGAAGAGGACCTGAAGACAGCTTTGCCGTTATACAAACCAAGAGTAACTTTTGGTTTTATTGTACTTTGCTATATTGCCAGTTTGCTCATTTGCAAGCTAAGTCTGTACAGCTAGCAACAACAAAAATGAAGGACAGTGCACCATGCTTTTCATTCTAAACGCAAAGCAGAACTCGGAGGAAAAGTTTGCTTAGCTTGCTAATTAGACACCTAAAGCTAACCTCACAGAGGGCATGTTCCTATTGATGAAAGTGCTGCTTGCCATTCCCTCGTCCACTCGTTCAGAGAGTGGCTATGTGTACTTGATGGCAATAGTCAAAAGCCGATCCGCACCAAGAGCCCTTCGAGCTTCAAGTACGGCTCGGCTCAACCGCCATCCCTTAAAATCCACGGAAGACAAGCGTCCAGCCTTTTTTCTGTCCAGGCACCAAAGTGGTGGAACGAGCTTCCCCTGGGTGTCCAAACGGCCGAGTCGCTCGCTGTCTTCAAACGCAGACTGAAGACCCACCTCTTCAGAGAACATTTGAGTGAATAGCAGAGTACTATGGTCGCCTTATTGACTTGTGTTTAGTAGAGTCTAAGCTTAGAGGTATCTTTGAATTTTACCTGAGGTTTTTCTTGGCTTAATAGCAAAGCACTTGTGTAAGTCGCTCTGGATAAGAGCGTCTGCTAAATGCCTTAAATGTAAATGTACTTGTATAACGCAGGCACTACACATTCTTAAGGCAAAGTTGAAGGCAAGTGTTTAAAACAGGACTGAGGAGGAAAGAAGAGTTGCTTGAGCAAAACTATTTCTGCAGCTGATTGTATCCTGCACTTTTGAAATACCATCAAACTCCTGCCTCAAACCACACTGTTTTGTAAAGTAACTTCAAGTATGTTTTCATATGTGGTTTCTGATACTGTTAAATACGACTATATAAACATGGACAAAGTTTAAGCTGCTAACAGTTTCTTTCATACAGTGTCAAGAACCTCAAGACACTCAGTTTGAGATTACTTTACAGCTCAGCATGATCTGAGACAAGTGTGTGAAAATGCTAATTGGTGTGGATAAGCTTTCATTGCGAGGCTTCAGTGTAAAACTACAGAAGCAAACTTCAGACACCAAACATGTCTTGGCTAATGACTGCCAGCGATGTAGTCGAGGAGAACTGCACAGAAATGAAAGCTCTAGTGAAAATTCTACCAGGAGACCCTAATGCATCCTCCACCTGTGTTAAAAAACCTCTACCTCTACCTCTATCTCCTTCTTTCCCACCGCCACCACTATCAGTTTGGTCCCAACGGCTGACCCGGGGATAGGCTCTGTCCCCTGCCTCCAGGTTTGACAGGATCTCCGAAAGTCCCGATGTTGCAAGACCTGGGCTGACGACGGGGCCTATGCCAAAGACTACCAACAGTTTTACCTCGCCAACATTGTTACCATCTCATTATTTGTCAAGATTCAACTCACAATTTACTTAACTCTCTTTTTTTGTGATTTCTTGCATCAAAAAAGGTTTTTCTGGCGAAGGGATTTGCACCTATGACCCATATCACGCCTGCCCCGACCCAAAGTAGAGGAAATGCTAATGTTAGCCATGCTAATGTAAGCACAACTTTATCGTCTCCACTGACTCTAAATAAATGAAATAAAAGCGAGGGATTGCACACAGTCACAGTCAAAGATGACTGTATTGTAATCTTCATGTGTTCAGCTCGTTGTGGAGGAGTTAGCCAGAAAGCTAACTTAAGGCTAACTGCTAAGCTAGCATCTCTCTTTAGCTGAGAGGAGCTGATGCCGAACTCTCCTGCCAAAGCCGATACATGTCGAATGCAGTTTTATGCGAAAACTCAAGGTGCCGCACTGTACTGTAGCGAGGACGCTCACTTTTGTAGTTTATTGTTGGGGGTAACTAAGTTAGCTGGCATGCTAATCACTAAATCGCCACTCCGCTGAGAGGAGCTAAACACAAGTGAGCGTAAGGCAACAACAACTGTTATAGGTAGTTTTATACTGTATAAAACTGTGACGACTTTAGGTTCACTTTTGTGGTTTACTGGTGGTAGTAGCTTGGTTAGCTGTACTGCTACTTGCTAAATTCACTCCAAACTAAGCACATTACTGTGCTCTCACCAGTATCAAGTTATCGGACGTAATTATTTACTCTGTGCTGGCAAGGTTAGCATGCTAACAGCACCAAATGAAGAACGTTTTGGTGACTAGGCCTCCAATCCAGCTCCATTTGGGCCCATTTCGCAAGGAGACGCAAACTGCAAGTGTATAATGTAAGATATAGGGAGCAACAAGTTACCTAGTTAGGCAACAAGTCATGTAATTCTGGTGTTGTATTGATTTGTTTACTCTGCTGTTGATAAACTTCTTCTGATGTATGAGGACAAGATAAAAAAGTGTGTTGGCAATGAACGTGAACCGCCCCAGCTCTGGCCTGAACCCATCAAAGCTTTTGCTACGGAGTGCTTGCCCTTCAAATTGAGGAGGGCATTGTGATGCTCCCTTTCATTCTGGACCATTGGCCACAGGGTTCAGCTGACCTCAGGTCAGCTGCTAGCTAACCCACTTCTCACATTCACAACTATAAGACTGATACTGGCCCCGGGACTCAGCGAGGAGATGCCCGCGTCTCACAGCCATTCACGGCTTCTGACCTGAATCCTTTCTGACACCTGCCACTCCCTGAAAGACAGACCGGCAGGCAGGTGGACAGAGGGACAGATAGACAGCCGTCTCACTTTCTAGGAAAATTTCTGTTTATAGTGCAACTCAAATAAACATGTTGGCCTGATTTCTCACAGTGGCCACAGATGTGAGTGGATGGGGCAGAGAAGTGTATTATTTATTTATATATAAATCAAATTTAACATCTCGTGTTGATGGACATGGATGGACATGTCCAGAAGTTTGTAAACGTCTGCAGATCCAATGAGTCTTCTGAAATCAGTATAGGGTTTGTCCCTCTTAGCATCAGTGTGTCACATTTGCATTGTATTTTTAATATTCGATTGAGAGTCCAGAATATAAAAAGCTTCATTATGAATCTGATGCTGAAAAACTGGTTGTTTCCCGTATTTATGCTTTTGATTTTCATATTAAATTTGTATGGTTTGTGTGACCTGTTATTGACTTCTTTGTGAGGGAGGGGTTTGTTGTAAGGACGATTCTATGGGCCTGGGAAGACCCACCTCTTCAGACAACACTTAATAAAGCACTAATACCTATTAAAGCTTTTACAGCATTTGCACTTGTTTTGTTCTTCTCCACAGATTTTCACAGATTTTAGTTCCTCTAACCTCTACACTCGGGTTCTAGGCATTGTGTATTTCTTGAGGATTGTTGCATTAGGGTTATTGTGTGGCTCGTTACTGGCAGGGTCAGAGCTCAAAGTATCTTGAACATCTATCGACACTAGCTTTGGATATTCTAAGTGAATGACTAAGCACTTTTGTAAGTCGCTCTGGATAAGCTAAATCTGCTAAATGCCATAAATGTAAATGAAACAAAACTACCCTAACTCCCAGTTACCAAACCATCAGAAAAGGTAGTTAATGATTAAAATAATATGAAAAAAGGCACTTATACCTTCTACCTTCCCCAAAGACCTATGAGCAAGCTAACAGAGCAAACATGGAAAGTGCCAGGTTGATCTGAGCAGGATGTTTTTTACATCACCAAAGAGGAGGAGCTCTAAACATCACTCACTAGGGCCCTATACCATGACTCTCATTTGCACCATTGCACCCCTTGTTTACGAGTTTAGCCGTGTTACGAGTGCCACCTATGAGCACTTGATACACTTAATGCAATTAGATACGAAATCAAATTAAAAAAAGGAGCTGCAAAGAACTTTATTGTTTAAAGCACTTGAACTGATCTAATTTCATATGTAGGTTATTTTTTTTTTTGTATTTTGTTAATAAAAAATTTAAAGATTCATGAATAAAGTAAATTTAGTAAACTACTAAGCAATGCTTTGCAGTGATAAATATTCAAATTACATTTGGTGACTTGACTAGGCCTTCAAATTTAGGACTTTAGACTCGACTCTAGACTTGCCCCTCTTGACTTGGGATTCAATTCTGTTGACCTGGGACTTGCCTTGGGATTCACTTCTGTTGACGTGGGACTTGCCTTGGGATTTGCTTCTGTTGACCTGGGACTTGATTGGGACTTGTCTGTCTTAACTTTGGACTTGACTCGGGATTTGCTTCTGTTGACCTAGGAGTTGCCTTGGGATTCGCTTCTGTTGACCTGGCACTTGCCTTGGGATTCGCTTCTGTTCACCTGGGACTTGCCTTGGCATTCGCTTCTGTTGACGTGGGACTTGATTGGGACTTGTCTGTCTTAACTTTGGACTTGACTCTGGATTTGCCTTTATTGATTTGGGACTTGCCTTGCGATTCGCTTCTGTTGACCTGGGACTTGACTCATCACTTGAGTGTCACGTCTTAGGTTACTTGTTACTTGCAACTAAGTGACTTGTTCCCACCTCTGGAAAATACACTCAAAATCATCTGAACAAGACGATACTCTCCATATTTAACATTTCAAGACTGATCATCAAGGCCAGCAAGGCTAGAATGAAGCGAACAAAGCACAAGCTAAGAAACACACAAAGCTAACAGCCCTGGTCTGTGTGTTTCATTTCCTATGTTTCATTTGGAATTTTGAAGCAATAACAAAATACATCGTTTCCTTCCTTTTTTCATTTTGGATTCTCAACTGAATACAAGAAGAATGAAAGATACACAGATTTAACAGCCTCTTATTTGATTTGCTTTGATTTAACTTATTTGATTGCATTCGGCCACAAGAGCATTACTGAGGTTAGGTTCTGATGTCGGATGATTAGTTTTGGATGGTTAACACCACTCTAACCCATCCCAAAGCTAATGGACGGAGCTTCATCAGTCCAGAGAACCCAGCTCCACTGCTCCTCAGCCCAATGCTGTGGGGGAGGGGGGGAGCATTTTACCCCTCTAGCCACCTTCTCTGGAAGATTTCCTCCTTTAAGGTTCCTCCTTCTTTAGCAATATAAATAAATGAGCTATAAATATTAAGTTTCTTTTTTTCATATACCTAGATAATGATGTGCCCTAAGGCGGCACATATTTAAAAGCAATGATTTTCCACTCTGAATGAAATTCTATAATTTTTCAGGCCTCACACATCTGCTATACGTGTCAAATTGATTAGGGTGTTTTTATTTTTGTTGGATGAAGATGAAACTGTTCAGGCAGTTATATTGCTTTCTTCATTAAACTTATCACTTGATACTACCACTCTTATCGATTAGCTAATTTTGTGTTTACAAAACAACTGCGCTAGTTATCCTTCGGCGATGCATTTTTACAAGAAAACAAGGTTTTGAAGTTGCTTCATTTCTTGGAGGCGCGCAGAATAATGACTCATTCAGATTGTGAGCGCTTACTGCATTCTAAATCAGCCGATGCAGCTGGCTGAAGACTGATGCATCAACTTAAGGCAAAGCAATGGCCTTCGCAAACAACAGAAAAAAAGCAGACCGTGGTGGGATTTTTTTCCTCAGTTAAGAGGATGACTGAGATAATAATAATGAAGCAATAACTCAGCCCAGCACCACTGGCGTAACTGTGCAGCAGATCTCATTTTCACTTCAGCTTTAGCCTAAGGTAAAAGAAGAGAAGGGAACTGGAGAACGCTGCATATGGAGGATGAGAGGAAACACTCAGAGGTCATCGCGTAGGGTCAAAGTTAGTTTGGCAGATGGTGAGTGGGCTAAGCATGTGTGTGTTTGCTGGGAGTGTGTCTGCTGAGTGTTTTTAAAGGTCAAGAGACAGAGTTTCTGTCCCAGTGTGTGTGCGGTAGATAGCTCATGTCATGGCAGATGTCCTTCAGCTTGATTCAGATTTCTTAATAAAGGACTGAGCTGACTGTAGATCAGTCAATCAGGTCAGACTACACACACAAATATATCTTTGCTGTAACGTGAAAACCTTGTGTCTCCATTTGAGCCAGTCTGGCATTTGTTTCTTAAATGTGTCAGAATATCATGATGAATGGACCAATCAAAATTCTCCAAAATGACATGAAATGCAATCATTGACTTCCATTCCAAAGGTTTTTGAGCGACAACACCAATAAATGCACATTAATGTACTGTATATACAGTAGCATGCACTCCTTATTCATGCCATTTTCACTCAAAACAGCCACTATTAATTTTTTATAGAGATAAAACCCCCAGAAAACATTCAATATTTAACAGAAAATGAAACAGAAGCCAATGCTAAATGTAATATCAGACATTTGATTGTTTAGTGTTTCCATTCTTTCCATCCGCTCTGAAGACTCACTTCCACGTAGTCTGGAAGTCTGCAGGGAGATTATTCCATGCCTCCAAAGTTCAGTCTTAGAAGTCAGAACAATTTCTGCTTCTCATCATCCAACCACCCAAACACATTCAATGATGTTAAAGTCTGGCCTTAGGGGCTGTCGGTCTATTGCAGCAACACCAGCAGCTCCGGCAGTTTAAGTAGCAAATAATTCGGGCCTTCTTTTGGGCCAAGGGGCACCGTATGGGTGTGGGATTTTTCAGGGGCCCTAAATCATGCATTAATTGAGTATTTAAGCAGAATTGTTAGTGTAATATCTTTTTTGTGGGGCCCAACATCCCTGGCAGCACCCCGGTCTGGGCCTGTTTGCTTTTCTCAGTAATACAGACATCCCAATTGGCAAAAATGTATCTCAGAGCAACCGGAATGAGGATGCTCTGTGTCACTCTCTCTCACTACGCCTGTCACTCACTTGCTCTTGCACTCACTCGCTCCCAACAAGTGCGCAAGCAAACCCGATATACAGAATTCCAGTTTCCGGGACATTGTATGTAATGTGCGGGCTTCTGGGAGCTGAATCCTGAGAGTTGTGGTAGAAGTTTGATGTCTGGTAATCAGCTCTGCATGCTTTCTAGGAATTTAATCAGGGGTTAAATTAGGCCCAGAGTGCACCAGAGTGAAGCTCTATTCCCCTTGGTTAACTGATCCCTCCTTTTCTGTATGAATTCCTTGATTCTGTCTGATCTGTAGATCATGGCTTTAGAAAAAAAAAATTGAGCTGAACTTGCTTATGGATCCACGTGGACATCATTTTTAAATACCGCGGTATACCGTATTACCATAATACCACCAAGCCCTACCCTTTAAACAGGAAATGTAAAGTTCTTGTGCAAGCCACGCCCACTTTTGCTTCAAATCCAAACACCGATACAAATATAGAGCATACTTTTGCTTTTTTTGACACACACACACACACACACACATGTACACACACACAAGTTAAATGCACCCATGCGTACAATAGCATCACACGTCAATCACACATGTCTATCATACACATATGCATATACCCATACACATGCATGCTCACAGATGCATACCCACATTCATATGCACACATTTATATTCACCCCCTCACACATTAACATGCAATTTCAAACAGGTCCACACACACACACACAAACACACACTCACATCACATATGCTTGACTAAAGCATGTACACTTAACGAAACCATTCCGTGCTGCTTACTGTAACATAGCTGCTGCACAGTCGTGTTATGATTACACTGCATCCTGCCCTGCAGTGACGAAGCCTCATTTACAACAAGCTCAGGGGTGGTGTGAATCTACATTTGCCTCAAAGGCCATATTTATATGTATATTAGCAAAGATAGGGTATAAAGGCAACATTAGCAACATGATAAAGCAACATTAAGTAGGCTCTGAGTGGTTCAGTGGACTAAGGTGCTGTCACTATGCTCGGAAGCCATGCTTTCCTCTAAGCGCTTAAAAAGAGATCGTGTCAAAAGAGACATGTGTTAGGGGGCACTGCTGGTGATAGGGGGGTTTACATAAATGGGAATTGGGTAATTGGCCTTCCAGATTTAGTAGAAAATGAGGTTAAAATACCTTAAAAGAACTGCTTTACAATCATGATGACTTGAAATAGTGAGACTAGCACCTCTACCATGGCCACTCTGGGCTTGATATGCTGCTAACTACACTGTGTAACTTTGCAGGCAGGATAATGCTAGCAAGAATTGTGTAGCACTGCGTAACCTGAGCCTTATAGCTCAGTCCACATGTTTCTTTCCCTCCCAGTGACAGTTTTTTATCTCTCAACTTGTCCAAAAGTGCATGTGTAAAGCATGTAATTGGCTCAAAGCACAAATTACACTTCCCAACTGCAAGGGGAGCATCATAGCACAACATACCAAATCTTGCATAATGCAGCTCTAAAGGCCGGCTGTAAAATTACAGCTTTGGCTGCATTATATTGCCGTTCAACCTTTGCTATTAAACAGCAGAGACAGCGTTTTTACATTTAACATTTAAATAAGTATTACTAAATAAAAGTAAAATAGGATTCTGTTTAATAACTATTAGTTATTTTTAACTATTATTACTACTCTTATTTGTCAATTTGATAACATTTTGTAATCACAAGCCTCCATCAGTAATTACAGATTATTTAATACTATAATAATGACACTGTTTAAATTATTAACCATTTACCTGTTATTATATTTACTAGTAATATCCCAAAAAATTATAATTCAATTAAATGTGTTTTATTTAAGTTGAAGTAACATATATTACTCACTGTCACCTCATAACCTCCTAAGTCCAAAATGTCAACTTTTCAAGAGGAGGAAAAACCTTACATTTCAATTCAATGTAAGTCAATATAAAAAGATCTCGGGTCGTTGTGGAGCATTTCTATTGGTCAATTTGTCATAAAATTCTGACACAATATAAAGCACAAATTCAAATCATGTCAAACTGTTAAAAAATAACAAAAATATTTCAGATCATTTTTGGTTAAATGTCGCTTTAGAAGTTATACCTTAACTGGGTGCTTTTGTCAGCCACTAACAAGCTTCTGGCAGAATTCTGGTTGGATATTTGACCACCCATCTTGGCTGGTGAACGTATAAGGGTGGGCTAGAAATGGGCAATGACTTCCTTGCTATCTGGGATGATTTTCACATTAACACTGATGAACATCAGCAGTGCAGACTGAGATCCTGTCCATACAGAATGTATACATCCGTACATCATATACAAATGTAAATTACTGCATAACTAATTTGAAATGTACTATTTTAAGGGTAAAGCTAGCTAGAATAACACCCCCCACACCATGTTTTGTACTTTGTGCCAAAGCATCCTGCATCTTAACATCCACAGCAGACACAATGCAGTATGAAAGATGGTTATGTGTGGAGTTATGCGTGTGAAGCTTGTTCACACTGCTTTAGAGATGTGGGTTACTTGCCCTTTGTTGAATGACAACAAGCCAGCGTTGTGGAAGAGGCTAAGAGGTGCGTTGTTGAAGAGGCTTGCATTAATGCAGAGGAAAAACAACTGTGTCTGATTGCAAACTCTAGTACAGAGTTTGAGAGAAATAGGGGTTTTCATGTCACATTTCAGAACCTCTCATTTTGTCTAAGATTGTTCGTTAGCAATTTAACGGTCCTCTAAAACTCACACAGCTCTTTTACAAACATGGTTCTTTAGGCAAAAGTGGTTCTTCTGTGGTTTCGCTCAAAGAACCTTTTGTAGCATTGTAGAGGGGATGATTGCATTATTAAAACAATAAATGTGCCAGAAAGATTTTGTAGGACTGATGCCATTGTATGACTACTTTTCAATAGCTGTTTTTTTAGAACCAACCTTGTGGAGATTTGTGTGTGTAATCATTATATATCAGGTAAACGCAGCAGCATCAGTAAGGCCTCATGTGACTGATAGAGAAATGTTGATTAAATGGCGAATCCCAAGCCATGCGACTTTGCCATCAGAGGATGGAGTCAGAGAGAGCACATCTCTCCAGGTGGTAGGTGGTAGATATATATATATATATATATATATATATATATATATGACTTATGTTCTATAGACCATATAGGTTGATTGTTTTTTTTCCCACCGCACCACTAGTAGCACGGTTTATGAACGTTTTGGAGCTGTAGGAGGAACAAAATTGCAGGAGAAACAGTAAAGGTTTAATGTATCAGTATGGCTAAAATTAAAACAAGATTTTATAATAAAACTTAATATTAGGTTTAGGTATAGATTTAGGTGTAAGTTAGGGTTAGGTTTAGGTGTAGATTCTAATACTTCAGCCTCACTGCATCCACCATATGTTAAAACACAAAAACACAAAATAATCATAATATATTTTGGGGTCATTTTTGAAAATATCATGTTCAAGACAATCTATGTGCCGTGGCGGTGTACAGCTTTCATGAAAGTATGAATAAAGGTGATGTTTCACTTTCTCTAATGTTGGGGTCACTCATAAAAACTCAAAGTCATTATCATTCAAACTGAAAAATGATAATTTAAAATATTTTCTCTGCTGTTAAACATAGTGGTGGACATGTATAACCTTTTGTACAAGAAAAAAGAAAACTGATTGAGAAACTGAGTCTACAGAACCTAAGACACTTCTTTTTCTACAGTTTCTACAGATGCTGGAGGGTGTGTTGCACTTCTGGAAGTTAGTCGATACTTACCTCCTTCATGCAGAAAGGCTTATCACACACTAAGGTGTGTTATACAGTAACTACAAGGTCTTCTGTACAAACTAGTGGGGCTATTCTTTGGTAATAGAAGTTTAATAATAAAGTAATAACACTTTCAGTCCGCTGCCGGTCAATAGGCTGTTTAAGGGATGAAGTAGCATTCTGAACTACTTGGTCTGACCGTACTTTATTGTGCTTGTATTGTAAGGTATGAATAAGTCATTGTGTCACTACAATCATATGTTAAAAACTATTATACCTAATATAGAATGGGATCAAAAAGCTGAAATAAGACTCAGAATATTCATATTTCCTCTTTATTTGAAGCTCTTTTGATCTTTCAGTCATATGCTTACGTGACACAATTTCAGTGCATACCTCACGGGCATTACAAGCCGCAAATAGGGCGAGACAATCAAAGAACTGTTCTTCAAGTGTAGTTTCAGGGCTGGTTCCAAAATTCTCCAAACACAATAAAACTCACTCATTGGAACTTATAGGGCATGCACCCCATGATGTTCTTTTGCCTGCCAGGCAGTCATGCTACTCATGAGTGCACAATTAGCTGAATGCCTTTCTGTTTATATAGTATGTTATTACCCTTTCCTGCACAGTTGGAAAATCTCTTTAATGTACTGAATTGAATATTAAATATGATCTAGGATCAGCTGCACTACCTTTATGGCATTTGGCTGACGCACTTATCCAGGGCTTCTTCCATTTGAACCATAATGCACGGGTAGGTAGGTAAATGTAGGGTAAAGAGTCTAGCCCAAGCACCGTTATTGGTCTAGCATGGTGTGCTTGCCTGGCCTGGGTGTTAAACCCAGTTTGCTGCCTTAAGGAATGTGGTTTTATTACCCATTAGACTCATTCAGAGCTTCCTAGATATGAGCATTTGTATTCAGCCTTTTGATCAGATGTATTTTTTACATAAAAGCCATACATATTCAATGTATGTATGTATCATAAATATTTCAATGAGATTAAAGGTCTGTATATATTGTGAGCAATGTCCCTTTAATGTTAATGTAAGCTACCAACACCCTAGCAGTCACCTAGAAACACCATAGGAACCCTTTGAAATACCCAAGGAACCACATAGTAACACACCAGCAACTACTTGTAATACCACAGTAACAGCCTAGAAAAACCCTAGCAACCACCAGAGATATCAGAGCAATTGCATTTTTACACCCTTGCAACCAACATGAATGTTATAGCCGACCACTTGAAACAGCACTGCAACTGCCTAGCAATTCCATAGCAACTTCCTTAGATGTGCTAAATACTGCCTAGCAAAAGAGATACCGTAGCACCTAACAACACCCTAGCAACCACCTGGAATCTTATAATAGCCATGGAGTAACCACCTGGTACAATATGGCAACACCTTAGCAATACCACACCTGCAATACCATAGCAACTGCTTAGCAACACCCTAGTAAACCAAAAAAAAAAAAAAACATATAAAGATCCCAATAAAATGAAATAAAATGGCTCTTTATTGTATTTTTTGTCTTTAGATTCTTAATAAAAATCACAATAATCACACTGACAATCTCAAATGATCAGAAATACAGAGAGAACTGATATCACAGGAAAACATGAGTGCATGCCGTTATAATGACTTAAATAACTTTAGAAACTTTTTAGAAAATAAATAACGCATCATCAAATGAAAACAGGGTACATGAAATATATGAACCAGTTTTAGGGCCTCTGTACAAAGCCTAATGATCCAGTGCAGCATGAAAGGCAAAAATAGTCTCAGGCCAGTATGAAAAGGCCACTTCTACCAACACGCAACATACCCTTGGGCAGCAAAGTGACTAAGAAGTCGTACGTTCTGCTGGAGAAAGCAAGACGGAGGGAAAACGCAGCCCTGTGCTGGCGGCATGGCTTCCTGTAGTTTATATGCATCTGTGTGTGTGTGGATGTGACAGTATGTGTTCACACAAGCTCCATCCGAAATGTCTGACCTACAACAGCTGTGCTTCACTGCGTCACACATGAAGGAGTTCAAGGGCATTGCTCCAAGTGACACTTCTTTTCCCTTGGAAGTGCATACTGTGGACGTTGTAAGTAAAGGGCTGAGGGACAGTGATTTGGAACATGCTCCCTAGGGTACATCCAACCTTCTGACTAGAGTTGCAGCCATATGTGAAAGTATTATTCTGGATGAGGAGATAATGCATTCTAAACATGTACAATGTACTTTTTATTCACGTTTGTTATTTTCCAACATTAATCTCCAGAATAACCTCACAGGTCTACACCACCTGCTGACAATCCAGGCCTAAACACTCTCCAGCCTAATTAATCTCCAATAGGTCTATACCACCTGTCCTCTTAACCAGGCCACAAACACAGCCATAGGTCTACATTACCTGTTCTGTTAACCAGGTCTAATCACAGCCTAATTAATCTCCAGAATAATCCCACATATCTGTACAATTTATCCTGCTAACCAGGTCTAACCACAGGTTTATTAATCTCAGAAAGAATCTCATAGGTCTATACCACCTGTCCTGCTAACCAGGTCTAACCACAGGTTAATTAATCTCAGAAACAATCTCATAGGTCTATACCACCTGTCCTGCTAACCAGGTCTAACCACAGGTTTATTAATCTCAGAAATAATCTCATAGGTCTATACCACCTGTTCTCTTAACCAGGCCCAAACACAGCCATAGGTCTACACCACCTGTCCTGTTAACCAGGTCTAATCACAGCCTTATTACTCTCCAAAATAATATTATATGTCTATACCACCTGCCCTGCTAACGAGGTCTAATCACAGCCATAGGTCTATACCACCAGTCCTGCTTCCCAGGTCTAAACACAGATATGTGTCATGTCAACTGTCCTGTAAACTAGCCCTAAATACAGACAGTGGCATTGCATTACAGTTCTGCGTTTGACTCAAGCTGTAGTCCAGTGGCCCATCCCCCTGCTGGAGTGTGAAGAATTCAGCAAATCTGGACAGGCCTTCTAGCCAAGGCATTTTCGCTATTTGTGTGTGTGTGTGTGTGTGTGTGTGTGTGTGTGTGCACACGAGTGTGTGTCCAGGGCAAGCAGATAATGGAAGAGCAAGCACAACCCTGGCTAAGCTTTGGAGTCATGTAAAGGGCCTGTAAACACAGAAAGCACTTCTAGCAGGGAAGCAGGGAAGGTCTGGTTTTTCGCTCCAAAGAAATGTAACACATTGTGACAAATGATGACTGGAGGGAATCAAAGAGAACTCAGGTAGAACCCCGGATAGGCACCATTTAAATGTTTCATTTTTTTCCTGTTTGAGAGACCAGAGAACTAAAGCTAATACAAACAAGCACAAAACAATGCCCCAGGGCTTTTCAGCACTTAACTGTACAGCAAGTCTTTCTCTCCGCAATTAAACAAACAGGCTTCGTCTCTGGTCTACAGCAAGTACCAGAGGGAGGGGTGTGAACAAAGAAACAAAAAAAACCAAAATAAAACCTAAAACATTGGTTTACCACACTGAGATTTAGCACATTTCCTTCTACTTAGTAAAAGAATACAACCCCCTTTGAAATAAAGCCCATTGAGATGCCACTGGCTCTGGTTGTAAAGTTGTATTTGAATAGCATTTGAAGTTGTTCTTTGGTGTATAAATAGTAAACATGCATATTTACAACCCTGTTATTTTGCCTCAGAATAAAAAAAAACACCCTGATTTTCCATGTATGGTGAAACCATGAAAAAATAGATGCGCTCTCTCTGCTTTAATTGCCTGGTTAACGTCACTGTGATGGCTCACAGGTGCTGCACAGCATAACATAGCATAGCATCCCCTAGAAAAATAGGAATTTATTCAAGTATGCTATTAGTATACTTCTTTAAAAATGACCAGACATGCTTTCTGTTTACTTTTTAACACTATAATTATCTACAGTTGACCTGTACTGCCAAAGATATGGAAAAAGACTAAGTATAGTTGGCCTATACTTGTACTTAATATTTTGTTCTAGTTATGTTTAATAAAAATAATAATATTGAAGTACTCCTGCCATACACAGACATTCTGTGGGGCAGTGGTGGCTCAGTGGTTAGAGCACTGGGCTATTGATGATTCAATACCCAATGCCCTTGAGCAAGGCCCTTCACCCTCCCTTCACCCTCCCTGCTCCCTGGGCGCCACAGCAATGGCTGCCCACTCTGCCGGGCATGTGTGCTAACTCTCAATGTGTGTGTTTGCTCACTAGTATGTATGTGTGTGTGTTCACTGCACAGATTAAGGGTTAAAGGTGAAGGCAAAACTAATGGTGAGGATGGTCTTCTTGGTTTGGTCATTTGGATCACTCTAAAAATAAAGACGTTAACACTTAAACTAGAGACTTTCAAGCACTGTGTGGCAGCACCCAAGTTTACGCGAAGCAAATCCATGACCTCTGTTCTCCAAAGGACAAGAGATGGGTTCTCTGGACTGTTTGGACCTGAGTCTAAAAACATTAATCACACTTGACTAGACATACTGAACTCTCGGTTCAAACTTCCCCAGCTCCGGAAGTGTGAAAGCGCCCCATGACTCATTCCGAATGGCCACAATCTCTTGGTAAGAATATTTCACTGCCATCACGGACGCTGGCTGTCAGCGATGAGGGGGATAAATAACTGATTAAGACAACTCAGGGAGATGTTGGATTAGGTCCATGGCCTCCATGTGATGGACTGGAATGAGTTCGTCAACTGGAGGTATTGGGCCAGAGTGTGTGTATGTGCGTCCGTCTGTCTTGTGGTGTTCCAGAGTGATGTCCCAGGACGCTGAATCAAAGGGACATTTACTTGGAATGACTTAATAGTTTTTAGGGGCCGGATCGATAGCCTGCCTACAGCCCATCAGTATGGTGTCGTTGCTGCATTTCTCATGCCATAGCCCATGTTCTGCAGCAGACATCACGCCACAATGCTAATAGAGGGAGGCGGGGATGAAAAGCAAAAAAAGCAAGAAAGAGAGGCATCGAGAAATACAGAGAATTCGCAAGGTCTTAATCAAAAGCTATGCACACTGACCAATCGATTTGTGAATCAGCATGCCTAAATTGTACAAGGCTGGGCAGCAGCCACCAAGACTGCTTCTCCCTCTCTCTCCCTCTGTGTCTCTCTGTCTCTCTATCTTTCTCCTTTTATTCGTACAACAAAGCACCCATGTATCTCATTATTGTTCCCTTTTCTGTGATTTGTTTGCTTTGTACAAAAAGTGGACCCATTAGCCTTGTATTGCAAGTTCTTTTATCCCCCCCTCTGGATACAGGTTTCCTTTAAAAGAGTTTTTTGGAGTGATGCCATAGAAGAACCTACAGAACCGTTCAACTGGTAAAGGTTTTTATGTATTTATTTATTTATTTATTTATTTATTTTTAACTACTCTATAGAAAGTAATGGTTCTATACCAAGAGAAAAGTTTTTTTTGTTCAGAGAACTGTCCATTCAAACCCACAATCATTCAAAACTCCTTTTAAGACTAAGCACCATCGCATTCACAAACTTCAAATGGAGGGCACAGTTGGCTGGAAACTGCAGGAATTGGAGGTCAAGTCTTGGTCACCCGCCTCCTGTAAAAATGGGCAGCGCTGACGGGGCAGTTTAATTACATTTGAATGAATGTCAGAAACATAGGCCTCTTGATGGGCAGCAATCACTGCTTCCTCCAAGGCAACTCCGGTCAATACCAGACCCTTTGCCATTTTGCTTAGCTCGGATAAAACATGCTTGCCATCCATCTGCTGAAATAAACATCCTCCAGGCTCTGAGCGGTACAGCCCATGCTAGCAGTTTTTCTCTCTGCAAGATCAGTGATGTTCAGCACGGCTACATCAGGCAACCTACACGGCCAGGCTTTGGGATTTCTCTTTGGATTTGTAACGAAGATCAAGACGAAATTGTAAAAACAACTATAGAGTGGAGCATACTCTCCGAACTGCCATGGGGTACTCCACCGAACATGAACAGACTACAAGTGTTTGGGTTTTTTTTTTTTTACTTTTCACAGAGGCAGGCAGATAAATCCGTATCAATGGCTGTTGATACTTCTGAAATCAAGGGTATTAAAAAAATATTGATCCTGCTTTTGCTGTAGTAACTGTCTCTACTGTCCACAGAAGACCTTCTGTCAGTCTTTGGAAAATCTGGTTACATTTTGGGTCCCATAATTTGGTTTTAGTCAAAATATTGATCTTTTTGGCCAGATTCCACAGGCATGTGAGCATATACACTATATGGACAAAAGTATTGGGACACCTGCTCGTTTATTGTTTCTTCTGAAATCAAGGCTACAAAAAAAAGAGTTGATCCTGCTTTTGCTGTAGTAAAGAAAGCTGGCTTTCTACTAGATTTTAGAGCATATTCCCTACAAGCTAAACGTGATATTGGCTAATTGATAAAATCCCTTTATTGATAATGCCTTGCAACGTCAGCATGTAAAAGAAAGTGCCTAGCATTCCCTGACTGCTATCCCTGACTGCCCTTGTGCTTTCTAAACTACCTTGCACCGCAGCCATGAACTGCAGCCATGTATCATTAGCATTATGTATGTTAAATGGGAATGAATGTGATGTTCAGGGACATACAACAGGTTTGTGTCATGTTTACATTGAGTTGTATTGCTCGTGATGAGCGGCAGCTGTTTTAGCCCCCAAGACACGCAGTGTCTGTGGTGACTGATGGGTAAACTTTACTGTCAGCTTCCTGTGCAGTGATATACCGTTATGTATTACTGCCTACACAGTTTGGCGTTCCCTTCTAACCGGACAGTGCTTTCACTCCCTATGATTTGGGCTTACTGGAACTAATGGGGTGATGGGATCCACCTCGATTCTGTTGCCAATACTGCTGTGCATGTGTGTGTACTGAGCGCAACTTAAAGTGGCTGAATGCATTCATTAGAAGGGGTGTCCACAAAACATTTGAATTCAATCCAGTCCTGTAACAAATGTAGCTAACATTACATCAGCTGTTTTAGAGTCCGGTCAAGTGAACAGCAACTCTAGACGTCTCAGGGTTAATGGGAGTTTACCCTTGGCGTGAAGCATCATGGCTAAACGATGGCTGAAAATAACACACTTGTGTATTCTGCTCTTCTTCATTTCCACTGCGATCCTGTTTGCTTCTGTTTGTCCGACACATGCTCCGAGCCTGAGCACACCACGTGCTCTGCTCATCACCGACTTTAATCAGTCTGGATTATGCATCGTTTCTCGGATGCTAGTGGCATTAGAGAGAGTTAGCATGACTGAATGCACTGCTGGTTCTGCAATCCCTCGGCGTATGATAATTAACACTCTTTCAGTGACATCTTGATATAGTCTGGACTGAAATACCAGCTGTGAGGGGTCTTTTTTAGATTGATACAACCATGATCAGACCGGCTAGCATTGGATTAGCATCTTTGTGCAATTATGCTCCTGCGAAGTCTGTAGGCGCAGGCGGTTAGCTCAGTTTGATGGACTGAGCAGAGTGTACCAGTAGAGAGTCCCACTACACATCAGCGAATCTAAGCCTCCTCTGATTGATATATCATATTCTGCATTAGCGTCCCGGGCTAAATTAGTTATCGAACGCCCCCAGGCTAATATCATCTGTTTTCCTCAGCTTGTGAGGGGAGGCTAGCACCAGTTGCGTAAATCACAAGCGCACATCTCCTTCAAGTCAATCCTTCACTTGCACAGCCATTGACTGCTTCCCCGAAAGACAGGAGATGGCTGCTCGGGTCTCTGCTGTTGTTCTTCAGAAGAGACGGTCTAACGTCACTTTGCACTCTTTAACACGAAGCCATACAGTACGAACACAAAGCCTCCACATATCCTCCTAGCTGGGATGCATGGTTCTAAGAAAAAACATACATATGGGAAGGTTCCTGCATGTGCTAAATCGACAAAAGTATTGGGACACCTGCTCATCCATTATTTCTTTCTAGCAAAGAATTGATCTTGCTTTTGTTGAAGAAGGTTTTCTACTTGATTTTGGAACATTGTTGTGTGGATTTGATTGCATTCTGTGACAAAAGCATTAGTGAGGTCAGAATGTTAGATAATCACCACCTTACCTCATCCCCAACTCATTAAAGCTTAGATCGGGCCAAAAACATCCAGCCTGACCATACTTGAGCCCTTGCATGTTCTGTACAAGCCTGCCCCGCCCCATAAACCGTAAGTATAAATAGTACAACACGTGGCGGAAAATCTTAGCCCAACATGGGCATCGGGGCAGGCCTGGGTACGGGCTGAGACTCTGAACTCTACAGCTCATCCTAAAAGTACTGGCTGGAGCACTATTGTTCCAGTGCTCCACAGCTCATAGAGGGCTTTATGCCCTTCTATCCTACACTTAGTATTTGGCATGGTGCCAAAAGGTTTATGTTAATTTGCTCCTTTTCTATGCATTGGCAGTACTACTATACTCTACAGGGACTGTGCATTTGCACATCAGTGTCAGCAATGGGTGCAACTTAAAGTAGCTGAATGTTTTAATTGGAAGGGGTGTCTAAAAACATTTGGACGTAAAGTGTACTTTAACATTTCATTTTAAAAAATTGCTTTTTTTATTTTTTCAAAATATTTTTTTTATTAAAATTAAAGGGTTCTCCTATGGTAAAACATCTACGCCAAGAACCATCGGTATATTTTGAAACTCTAACAGTGTTTACAGATGACCTCAAACTCCTTTATTAAAACTCCATAATATGGAACCTTTAAGGGTTTCTCCAGAAGAACAAAGACAGAACTGAACAGTGAGGGCAGTGAATTTTTTACTCAACTTTGCACTAAACTCCTAAATAGGGGTAATGTAGCTTAGCTGGAAAATAGCTTTCCTTTACACTGCTCTTCATCCTTTAGGCTGGGTTTTTTTGCTCTTCACTCAAAGTGAATTGGCCTCTTTACAGCCAGAGGCACCAGAAATCTGACCATAAAATTGCTATCAAAGGCACTATATCCACTTTTCCAAAACTCCTAGCTGTCGCTCCAGTGTCTTATGCCTTGCCATTTCTGCAGTCCTCCATATTACTACAAGATTGAAATGCGGGCTGTAAGGCATTTGATGGTTAGGCTCTGGAAGTGCCCAAGCCTGATGCAGCAGGTACCTGGCAGTCAGATCTGTTTTTCTCATTGTCCTTGTGATGAGCTGCTAACGAATAGGGAGGAGGTCTGATGTGTCACAGAGCTGACAGACTCACAGCTGGCCCCATCTCCAAGTCTTCAGTCACGCAACCAGTGGACACACAGACACACACACACACACACACACACACACACACACACAGAACTGACAGGGTTCAGCCCGCAGGCCAATTAGTGGCATGCCATCACTAGTGCAACCTCTACAATTGATTTAACATTTTGCTCATCATTATAATGGAGATGGTAGACTTATTCAGACAGAGGGTGGAGAAGATCATGTAGATCTACATAGCTCAGAGGTGCCGCTGCTAATGTCAGGGAGTGTGAAGCACCCTGTGAAACACAAGACATCAAATAGCTTTTTAGGGAACTAGTTGCTCTGGATCATTTAATTGGCCCTACCTTAATACTTGCCTAATTGGTCCTCAGTTTCCACAGTGTAGGGAAGAGAGGGCCACAGTATTAGATCACTGATGAATGACTAAAGTCATTCTGAGCTTGAATCTATTAGAAATGACACTAACTCTGACAGAACACTACGTACTGTATGCTAACCTAGCATTTAACCTGCAGCAGTGGGATTAAAATATAGGGGTTTGCATCCAAAACATGGTGACGTGATCTGCAATAGATCTTTAGACTGGTTATACTTGCACAGAATACTCGTCTATAACATTTTTTCATTCTTAGAAAAGAGAAACACATCATGGAAATTCTGTTCTGCTTTGCTTTACTGTAATAATTCTCTCAATCTGGACGCAGAGCTGTAGTGACATCATACAGACTGAGTACATGAACGGAGCGTGTGAATAACACTAACACAGCCACAGCTACTCTATTAGTGTGAGGTGTCCCATATGGAATTGAGTGGTGAGGTGTAAAAGGAGAGATCATCAAGTAAGTCAACCCAAAGATGCTACAAATGAGGAGACGTCCTGTCCTTCAACAAAAAGAGCCAATCAGCTGGATGGTTAAAGAAACGTCCCGCTTTTTCACAAAAAGAGCCAATCAGCTGGAGAGTTATGGAAAAAGTCCTGCTCTTCAACAAAAAAAGCCAATTAGTTTGCTGGTTACAGAAAAAGTACCTCCCTTTATTAAAAAGAGCCAATCCGCCTGCTGGTTATGGAAATAGTTGCGCTTATCAACAATAGGAGCCAATCAGCTTCATGGTTAAAGAAAAAGCCCCGCTTTTTCACAAAAAGAGCCAATCAGCTTGCTGGTTTTGGAAAAAGTCCTGCTCATCCACAAAAAGAGCCAATCCGCTTGCTGGTTACAGAAAAAGTACCTCCCTTTATTAAAAAGAGCCAATCAGCTTGCTGGTTTTGGGAAAAGTCCTGCTCATTCAAGAGCCAATCAGCTTGCTGGTTACAGACTAAGTTCTGGTTACAGACTAAGTTCTGCTCATTTACAAAAAGAGCCAATCAGCTGGAGAGTTACGGAAAAAGTCCTGCTCTTTTGCACATCCTTGGTTTTAAGAGTTTTATTGACTTAATTTTTTAAAACTGATAGCTGTATAATTGAGTTATTTGGTAACTGAGCAATTCATAATCTGAATAATCGTTTATTCGTTAAATTATTGGCAGATGTTTCCACTATCAAAATGTAACCCTTCCAGAAAACCTACACTTGTGTTATATAGATGATACTAATGATAGTAATATAGTAGCAAACCTGAAAAATATGTATGCCATGGGTAGTAGTTTGCCTCGCAACAGCCTGTATATGCACCTGTCCAACATGTTTGTATAAAAAATTGCTTGAGCTCAAATCCTGCCCCCAAACTAGAGTTTTTTAAAGTTTCAAGTTCAAGTTTAGGTTTATTTGTCATTTGCACAACATGTCAGGACATTTATGCATTGAAATGCTTGTGGTGAGGCTCAGGTTGATGCTCTACAGGAGGACAAAAGTATATACATACTAAACATATTAAAATAATGTTATATTAAAATTATATTAAATAAATACAAAATACACACAAATACACAGAAAAAAACAGAATATACAAAGACAGGAGGGATCTGTAGAAATTCTCTGATACTTTGACCTTCTAATAATAATCTATAAATGATCTCGGATTGGTTGAATTCCAGTGTTCTTGGACTACATCAGGACCCTCCAGTCGTACAGTCAGTGAAAACCAGTTACAGGGCTGGCGAACAAATCCACTGTGGTTCTGTTTTATCATGCCCAGACATCTTCTTAGATTTCACCTCATCTAAAGTCATTCATTTCTTTGCAAGTGATTCAATCGTTCCACGTTTGATTGATAAAGCGCTCTGCAATAAAGCCCGCTACGCCACGCCATCCCTGTTAGCCAAGCTGAGCACGAGGCAGTGAAATTTAATTGGCATTTGATTGCTGTTGATCATGCGCCGCCCTGTAGTTCTGAAATTACCTCCTGCAGCTGGCATTAAGCTTTCAGCCAGCAGCGCTCTTGAACATTAACCAACTCAACCAATTACACACATGCCAACAGCGGCCTTTCTCTAGTGCTAGCATGAGGCACACTGCTACAACATTAACAGATAAAATTCAATTACAGAACTAAGTCCAGTTATTAAGCGGAATACTGTGGCCTCTAATATCCCTCTGCTTTTAATACTTTCTCTTATTTCATTCCACTATTTTTTCTTCTTCTTCTTCTTTTTTCCAAGCATGCATAGCAGCACCAAAGGGGGAAAGCTTCTCAACAGCACTTACTGAGAGGCCTGATGTTAGGAACTTTAGCCACGGCCATAAATACTGTCTCCACAGCCCTCGTTGGCAGAAACTCATTTGTGAGCTCTGTAGCAAAATTGCTTTTTATTTTCCATTGAGGCAGCACAGCACTAATATTAAACAGGATTACATAGCATCTGACCTGACTAAAGACATGATAAATGGACTGGAAAGAAGACTAGGGGGATGTGTGTTGCCTTCATAAACAAGCATGTCACCTGCACTCTCTGTAGTAAGGGAGGTCACAAAATGGTTCTTGGCTTGGATGTACTGCGCGCTTGTAGAATTGTTTATCGGTATACAACCTTTACATTAGGTTCTTTAGACTTTAAGGGGGTTCTTCACACTTCGACAGCTCTATTATTCAAATGTTTTTTAAAGAAAGATTACCTAAAATAGCAGCTTCAAAATGACTGTGAAGCTCCACTGACTGTAAAAGGGAGAATGGTAGCTCTATCATTCCCACATTCTCACACAAGAAACTTAGGGTTTCTTCAAGATAAAACTGTGGAGGAACCTCTTAAGGTGGCTTCGAGGAATCTGTTTCCTCTAGAAACCTTGTCTTGAAAGTTCAAGGGAGGTTATCTCCTGCGTAACCAAGGCATATTCGTGTAAAATCTTTGATTTCTCAATCTGAAGAATAAAAAAATGGAAGTTAAGTTCCCTTAAAATGGAAGTTAAGTTCCCTTAAAATGGAAGTTAAGTTAAAATGGTTATTTAAATTGATATGGTTCTATATAGAACCCCTGCTTTTTCTTTAGAGCCCTTTTCAAGAGTGTACTCACTTAAAGCAAGAGGAAAAAGGCTAAGTACACCCGTCCGGACTCTCTCTTGGCCACGGATGCCACTTAAGGCAAAAACAATAGTGTTTCGTTGGTTTAATCTGGTCTCCATCTAGTACAATCATTAACATAAAGGTTCCTACATGGTTCTTGAGCCTGGGTGTAAAGTTCTAAGCCTTCAAATAAGCATCAATTAAACAGTTCTTCAAGAAACCCAAACTGATTCGTCTGTAGCATCTCTCCACAGATCCCCTTCTGGCACCTTTTAGTTTAAAGACTGCACAGTGCTCGTGCAAACAGCCCACTTTTGGTCTTGTATGAGTGAGTCAGCAGCCTTCCGGATATGGAATCTGTTTCTGAACACCTCTTGCTGCAACAGACGCTTTGCCTTGGTGTCAGCTGCAGAGCCAAGAGTGTGAATGACATTCTCAAGTCTGCTCTGCAGTGAATGTGTGACTGGCGAAGAAGCACCAAGCCTGTTCCTTCCACTCCCGTGGCCTGGGGGTTATACAGACACCCGTGCTTCAGCACCATAATTAGGCTTGTGGTGGTAGAGAGAGACGGAACGTAATAGCCGCCGATAACCTGGTGACACTTTGGGCGCCGCTCCTATGAATAATTCACTCTGCTTGCGTTGCAAAAGCAGCTAACAAGACACGATGGTGAGGGATGCAGCTCCATGAGAACGGTAGCACAAGGCGTATCATTTCTCCTGTATGTATTTTAGCATTAAAGTGCCTTCCAGACAGGCCATGAGCAAGTGAACTAGCTCCACCATCCTATTGTAAAATCTTAACTGCAGGGGTGGGAATCCCTAGAGGCCCCATGGCACTACATTATCATGATTCTTGGGCCACAATGCCCAGCTCATAAGCTGCTTAATGGACGTAAGGTGTGTTTGTTTTAAAATATTAAAATATCCAAATTCATTGGAAATTTACAGCATTTTTTTTATTTTACATGCTTCTACAGATGTTCCTGAATTATTATGACTGAACACCTTCAGCAAAGTGACAACACTAAAAGTTCACCAGTAAAATATCCTACTGATCACTGACAGAATTATTCTGTGGTAGCACAAGAGTGAACACTAGCTCTTAACCAGTCCCACTCAGCACCACAGAAAGATAGTAACTCGCTCAACATTAAGAAGGCAAGCAACCAAAAATATAAAAGACATAAGGATACTCAAGAGAAGGTAGCATAGGGGAAATGACAATGCACTGATGGTGAGTGCTGGTGACATGAGGTCACACCCTGTATGCAAATAGATGGTGCCAGGAGTCAATGGGAATGACATGGAACTTGTTCAAAAATAATCACTCGTAGTCAGTGTGGTGTTGACTGTAATGGTTGACTGCCTGGCCTCAGTGTTGTAGCTTTAATAGCAGGTAATTAGTTTCTTTCTTACTGTGACTCAGTGCTGGCTGATATTTTATTTGTGTCTTCAGCCTTTAGTAATAATTCAGGCAAAAAAATGTCAATAATAGTGCTTCTCTATAGAACTCTTAATGAATGTGTTGTTTTCCCACTGAAATGTGAATATTTTACTTTAGTTCAGTGTTTTTTGTTTGGCAGCCTTTGCTCTTTTTAACTGTTTGAATTTTTTTTACAGTGAAATTACAAAAAATATATATATATATATTTGTATGGGTGTCATGACGTGTTAGGCCAGGCCAAGATGGGATGAACACTAGCAGAGATGGAGATCTAAGCAAGAGGGTTTATTCAAAAAAGTGAACACAAACACCAAGTGTATGAAAAACATGAGCAGCAATGAAAGGGCAAAACCGAAACGTTACGACAAAATGGCGAACATAACAAACCTGGGACTGGGAGGAGTTGGGAGCTGAGCAGCGCTCAGGAACTAGGGAACCAGCCCCTAAGCAAAACGGCAAGGCCGACCAAACCTGGAACTGCAGCGGGCTGCCGTGAGCGTGGGTTGCCTTGCTGGGACATGGGTAGCCAGTGAATCCTGACAGTGAGCGAGCGTGCCTCGCTGATAGCGTGAGTGACCTGCTCCTGAATGCAGATACTGAGCCGAAGCTGACCTTAACACACCTTAGTCGTACAAGGAACCTCTCAAGGAACCTCATCGTTTCAAACGATACAATTCTCGGCATTAAACCATGGTGTTGAGGCTCCTTAAGTACCCCCAGTCCCAGGTGAAACACATGAACCAAACAAACATGACTCGACTCACACATGAACACAAAAGGGGGGGGAGTCCTTATTTGGGCCTGTGGGCGGTGGCTTGGAATCGCCCCGGGGAGGGTAGATACCAAGTGCCTGACAATGGGCATAAACTGTTGGATAATTAGCTGCATGTTTCATTATTGTAGCTTAATAATAGATAATTATTGATAATTATTTAACTTTTACATTAATTCCAATGTACTTGAATCATACATAATTTAAAAATACAGTATTTGTTTTGTAAAATAAAAATTATTGGCCTAACAGTAGGCTTGTTAATGTACATGTACAGGTCATTTTACAGGATTTTGTATACAAATAAAACAATGAATTTATTTTTCCAGAAAAAAAGGATTGTTTACAGTAGTTTTGTCTCATTCTGAGGATGAAATTCTAAGAAATACAATAAATTCAATAAAAATGTACATATGTTACATATTTTGCAAGTTTATTTTGTGTTTGTGGTTCATTTATTAATACAACATATGTCCAACATAGTCCAAATGTTTTTGGACTAATGAATGCATTAGTATTTCATACTACCCTAAGTTCTACCCATAGCTTGTCGAGTACCCATTACAGAAGTATTGCCAATAGAAACATGAACCTATTAGCCCCATGCCTAATGCCAGGTGTGGCCTAGAAGGGTTAAATTGCTCCTTATCTTTCATTATGCAGTAAGTTATGCAATGACTTACATTTGTAGTTTATAGTCTTTCTATAAATATACTTTTAGTCATAAAGTCATGTTAGTAAAAATATTTTAATAAAATACAAATCATACTAATATATTACAAACTCAAAAATGTGGCATTAATTAAAAGTTGAGAGTCTATACTGTGTTAGAACTCCTACCTGTTGCAATTAGCTTTGCATGAGAGCCCAGCCCAGCCACGTGAAGTTCTTCCACAACAATAAAAAAAAGTGTTACCTTTGCTTGAGTTTGTAAATTCTGCTACTGTTTGGTTATGTCAGGCAGCTGCTGAGTGCAGGGGAAGGCTCCTGCTCGAGAGCTAGCACGTGTGACAAAGCTCTTGTCGCTAATGCTAAAAGCATGTTGAGCCTAAATGGCGTGGCATGAGAAGGGCCTGCTCTAGTGAGGCGGCAGGTTACCTTAAGGAGCACCTATTAGGGCAAGTCCGGGCCCATGAGCCGAGACGAGTCCTTCGTAAATGGTACAGAAGCGATTATTAATTAAAAAGAGCCTCGTTTCTGACGAGTGCACAGAGCTGCTCCTCCTCCTTCCTCCGGCAGCGGAATAATCCAGGAGGGAATGTTTTCCTCCAGTGTAGGAGACAGAGAGAGAACCTCAGTCGCAAAACCTCCTAATAAAAAAAACGCTGGGTCTGTTTTTTTTCCCAGCCAACAAAAAGCTTAAATAATAACCACATTAACTCAAATTTGAACGCTTACTTTCTTGAGCTTTAACATTACATACATAAGAAGGTTATAACCTGAATCTAAAAAGCCCAGCTAATAATGTCCTTTTCACATATAGTCATGTGAAAACAATTATGGCGCCCTATGAAAACCTTGGTCTGTATTTACACAATTAAACATGTGGACATTTCATTTTCATTTTAATGATATTTAGAGATGGAGGTTATATGAGTAAACACATACAACTGAAGAAATGTCTTTTAAAATCATTAATAAAATGTAAATTTAATTCATAGAAATTTATTTTTTTTGTGGTATCATCTTGGCGAGATCCAAAAAGTTCTCTGAGGCCTTGAGAAAGAAGGTTGTAGATGTAGATGAGTCTGGGAAGGGATTTGAAGACCTGGGGTATAGACTGCGTGTTTGTAAATCAGTACGTTGATCAGTGATCCTGTATTTACCTGCCAAAGGGTTGGATTGTTAAGCTATTATATCAATGAACAAACAAACAGCCCTGGTTGTTCGCTAACTCATGCTGTAATGTAATAACAAGGTTTATGCTGAGAAAACCTTGGTTCCTCGATGACAATACACCTTGAATGAAAGCACAAGAGTTGCAGTCTTTGGAAAAGCTATGTTTAGGAGTTTCTGCGATACCTGGAAGCTTATTTAACAAAAACGTTACCAAATAGTAACAGACTTCAAACGAACAATTCTGTTCCAGAAGACGGGTGGGTGGTGGTAAAGTGCGCATCCAGGCTACATCCATTTGTGTAATTCAAACAGTAAGCTTCTTATTTCAGTAACACAAACCAGCACAGATGAGCAACAGCACAAGAGCTGCATCCGCCTCCTCTACAATCAGCTTTTGCTTTGTCTTTAAGAAACAAAGCCAGAGACAATGTGCTCTTTATGTGTGAACACAGAGCAGTGGGAAGAATTCTCAGTGTTTCGTAGAGTCCATGCCAGCTGCTGTCCCTTTGTGCTGTTGTGCCTTACTCTTGCATGGGCTACCCGTAGAGGATATTGCTGGGAGCAGCACTTTATCACTGTTTGCTGATTTGAATTTGAAGAGTCTTCTGGACTAGGCACATTGTTTATGTTAGGAAGACTTGTGGTCAGGTGTGGAAACTTACATAAAAATACATGGAGTGGCTTCGGCTTGGCTACGTTCACATAGCAGGTAAAGTTGCTGAAATCTGAAAAAAAGAAATATTTTAGGCTGTTAACACTGTATTTTTAATCTGACCTACATCCGACATTAGTCTGAACAGTTCACACTCCTAAACTGATGCGCACGCATTCTCAAAAGAGCAACGCCTCACGTAAAGTTTCAAGTTCATCTTCACCAGCATCACAGGAGTTATCAAGAAGTTCCAGCTGCTGACAGCTGGGCTTATCACCACTCGAATGTGTTTGTCTGGCCACGCCCACTTCTTTGCTCTTAAGCTTTGTAATTTCCCTTGACGCTGTAGCAGTGACCTCCTGTGGCTGCATTTGCTTGTTTCTTTCATTCATGCAGAACGTTCACAAGATTTACCCTGTTCTGGGTTTTTATTCACAAGGTTGTGGGTTCAATACCCACATCCTCTGAGATTTTGGCCACATCTACTGTTGGATCCTTGAGAAAGACACTTACTCCTTCTGCTCTAGGGGAGCCATAGTGTGGCTAACCCTGTGCTCTGACCACAGCGCACGCATTCTCAAAAGAGCAATGCTTCACGTGAAGTTTCGGGTTCATCTTCACCAGCATCACAGGAGTTATCAAGCAGTTCCAGCTGCTGACAGCTGGGCTTATCACCACTTGAATGCCACTTGAGCTTGGCCACGCCCACTTCTTCGCTCCTATGCTTTGGAATTTCCCTTGACGCTGCAGCAGTGACCTCCTGTGGCCGCGTTTGCTTGTTTCTTTACTAATTTCTACAATCATGAGCCCTCTAATTTTGTCACATCCCCCTTAAAATGTATGAGGTCGGTTACCTCACTATTTCACCACTGAAAACCTCCCTTACTGCTGCCGTCCAGTTCCCCTTCTTCTCAGTGTTCATTTATGAGGAATATGGAATTGGATTGATGGTAAGGCCCTTATAAATTGGCATTGTTGCATATTGGACATGTATCAGATTTCAGAACCACATATGAACTGAAAATGTGAAATTCAGTGTGTTTTAAGCCGTTCACACTGCTACACTGATAACACATCTGTTTACACGTTTGAAAAAAGATATGAAAATTGGGCCACTTTTACCTGCTGGCCTTTTAGACTGGCCTTTTAGACTGGCCATTTAGACTGGTTAGTGTAGTGCAATTGATAACACCACTACCTACCAGTAAGCTGTCACACTATGTGGGTACATCAATAAGACTCCTTGGGTAGACTAATACTGTAATACGAGTGACCTTGTAGGTTGTTCCTGATAAGACAGCTAAATGCCAAAGATGTAAATATAAGTGGTTTCACGTTAACCTATGGGTTTCTAAATTGTCCTTGACTTGAACAGGTTTCAGGAAAGATTTCATTTGTATAGACGTTTTAAACAAGAAGGTTCTTTATGTAACCATACGTGGCTACTTCTGTGATATCACTCCAAACAGCCCCTTTGGCACCTTTATTTTTGTCATGGTTGGCTGACGGAAGCCAACAGGCTGGTCCTTTGCCAGAATGAGGATGTGTATGACTCCTTTCAAAAGAAGAAATACCATCTTATTTAAGAAATGATATGTCAAAAGGAAGTGAACTATCAGCCACAAAGGGTAAGATGATTTAACCTCTTATAAGAACCTTGAAAAAAGAAAGAAAGTGTACAGAAAAAGACTGAATGAGCTTCCATGTAGACGCTTAGGTAAAGTAAAATGAATAAGAAAGTGTTCTTTCTTTCTTCTGCGTCCTGCAGGCTAGCATCGTGACTTCGAGAGAGCTAACCTCAGTCTACTTCTCCTTCACCCGCAGTTCATCTAACGCTGAACACATGCTCAGTACAGACGCCCCAGGTCTATTGCAGAGATACCAGGAGATGTGGTACTTGGGCGTCTGGTGGGCAGCCAAGAGGAGAAATCATTCATTCAACAGCAAATGCTTTCAGAGTTGCGTTTCCCTGCAAGGCCAGGTTGCTCTTTTGTGGTATGGATTTGCAGGCCCTGCTAATGCTTAGCTGTAGCAGCAGGGATTACAAGCAGTTAAGTAAAAGCAATAACTGAAAAAACAACACAGACATGACTCGAAGCTGAAGACGAAGCCATGATAGACTGCATTTCTTGGCCAGTATGTCACTGAAGGCTGTCCCGTTTTGTAGGGTCCTTCAAATGTGGCCTAGAAAAGGCTCCCAAGTGGTGCAGAGAGCAGAGTGGTGCCCTATGCCACAGCCATCCAAGGCCCGGGAGTCCAATAGAGCAGAATTAGCCTTACTGTCTACTGTAGCCACAGTGCCAGTGAGGACGTCTGTTAGCTGATGTAAGAATTTGCAGTTAGTGTTCTCCTCCAAGTGTGTTGACCTGTGAATGATGTGGTGGCAAGAGCAGTTTAAAAAGATGTGTTGGTGCTTGGTTTTACAGCTTCTAGCATGGTTGCACTGTGTCTGATAGGGGTATGTGCGATCAATGGATATGACTCAAGTTTATTCGATTTTATTGACTGGACAGGGACAGTGCATATTACAGAATTACAACAGAATAAAATACTGCAAATAAGCTAGAGTTGGCCTTAAATTCCTAATTTTTTAAATTCCTATTTTTTAAATAATAAATATTCCTAATTATATAAATATTCCTAATCATTTTCCTAAATGTTCAATTGAGTTGAATTGAAGGTTTTTTAAATGTTAATTAGGAATGCATCCTATTGCATTTAACATACAATTACGATGTGTTGGTATACTCTATTAAGTCTGTCTCATATGCATGTGACTAAACATTTAAGGGGAGACTTAATATTATACCAGGGCTAGCAAGGTCTCTCCCACCTCGACTGCAGCCTTCAGCTTTTTCCACTGAATATGATTGAAATCGGAACAAAATTATGTTCAATTTACTAAATCAAAGTTTTATATTACCATGTGGGTTGATGTAATTATCCCACATATTATACTAAACACAAGCTTATTACACTATAACACGTAATTTTTCAACTTTTAATTTAATTAAATTAATATAATAAATTAATATGAGATTAGGATTGGTTCTGCTTTTGGGTTTAGAATAGGATTGGTTCTGCCTCTGAGTATAGATTAGGATTCCTCTGAGTTGAGATAAGGTTTGGTTCTACCTATAAATTGAGATTAGGATGGATTCTTGCTCTGAGTTTAGATAAGGTTTGGTTCTGCCTCTGAGTTGAGATAAGGATTGGTTCTGCCTCTGAATTTTACTCTGAGGTCAAATGTGAAAGGTGAGAGGTCACCTTTGTGTGGTTTCAACTACGCCGTTTGGATCCTGGTGGTGAGGAGGCTCGGAAATGGCACATGACCTTGCTTTGAGGTAGCCTAACTGTTTAAACATGGCTGCCTCAGCCAAGCCTAGGGTTATTTCAGCCATTTCGCTGACCAGTAATGGCTGTGGGCTCTGTGGGAAGGCTGGCGTCTGTGGCAAACAATTAGAGAGAAAAACACTGCACACTCCAGTACTTGCTGTTTCTCACAGGTCATGCTGACCTAAGAGGTGGAACATATTTAACCGGCAGAGAGTTACAAACACACTCACAAGACCTTGCGCTGTTGAGCTGACATTAGGCCTAACTACGCTGTGCAGCTGTTAATTGCTCAGTGCAAGAGAGGGAGGGATAGAGGGAGAGGGAGATAGAGAGAGGGAGATATAAAAATAAGGCTATTCTCTCACAGGGCCAACTCTGTGTCTATAAATGGACACAAAAATCTGACTCTTCCTTCACGTCTTATCGCTGCCATGTAAGTGCTTTCCTCTCCTTCAGCCATTAGCACAAAAGCAGCACTCTGGACACTCTTATGTAATTGCCAGCAGCTTGATTTTAAAAAGCAGAAGCTGCTTTTTAAAGATCTGCAGGCGCGGTTGATCACATCAACTTATGTTACTTGTCCAAAAGTATCCAGACGCTTGTGATTGTATTCATGTGTAAAATCATCTTATTTAAGATCATTGTGAATTGGATATTAAAATTCATTTTTCTTCCTTAAAGCAACATTATGTAGGATTTTTTACCTTAAAATAACAGCTTCAAAATCATGTTGATGTTCCACTGACTTACACTATGTAAGCCGCTATGTAATATTCTGTGATATTACTCTAGCACTCAGTCCACATACTTTTTTCACAGTGACGGTTCTGTATCTCTCAGCTTGTCCAGAACTGCATGTGTAAAGCGTGTCCTTCTTGAGGTGTGGTTCAAAGTATAACTTCCACTTCCCAACTGTAGGGGGAGCCCAGAAGCAAGATACACCAATTCCCACATAATGCTGCTGTATTTCAGAGTGAAATGGGTTAAGCAGGTGGGAAACAGAGTGACAGAAACAGTGATGGAGCTCCAGCCAATCCATGTCCTACAGCCTGGGGTTAGAATGATTTTAATCATGGCATTTTCTTGTGTTTTTTTTTTTTTTTTAAGATCAAAATTAGGGTGTTCGTGAAATATCTGGGGCACTGCCTGGTAAAACCTGACTAAAAGATCACAGACCAAGCATTAAATTATGAACATATAAAGTATATCTATATATAGTTCAGGAGTGTATGCTTAGGTATACAACTCCAGACTGGTGTACCTTAGCATATACACCCGAACTTTTACTTCATTCACATTTACAGCATTTGGCAGATGATCTTATCCAGAGCACCTTACAAAAGTGCTTTACTCTTTACTTAGAAAAATATCCTTAGCTTGTTTCTATAGACTAGAATCCAAAAGATACCTCTAAGCTTAGATGCTACTAAATACAAAAGTCAGTATAGAGCCCATAATACTTGACATACTCTACACTTTGCCCAAGTACTCTTGAAAGAGGTGGGTCTTCAGTCTGCGTTTCTCCCAGACACCCAGGGGAAGTTGGTTCACCACTTCGGGCCAGGAAGAAAAAAGTCTGGATGCTTGTCTTCTGTGGATCTTAAAGGATGGCAAATCAAGCTGAACTGTACTTGTATATCGAAGGGCTCAGACTGGGTTTTGACCATTGCCATTAAGTACAGAGTACAAGTACATTCTTGGCTTTGTAGATTAGTGTCAGGGCTTTAAATCTGATGTAGAGATACATGGCTGAACTGAAAACCCTTAATCACCCAGTCTTCATACACACATTAGCGCATAATTGTATATTTGTGTATTTATTGTCTTTGTATTTATTGTCTATGCACCATGTCTTGTATTTTTTGTATATTGTCTGTCGCTGTTGTATGACAGGAGACTTAGCCTAACAGTGTTTTATTGTACTGTACAACCGTGTATTAATATAATAACAATAAGGATGAATCGAATTGAATCAGTATATGCTATTATTTAAAAACCTTGTATACTAGCAGCTTTACAGGAGAAGTAAAAACACAACTAACTTTCAACAGAAGTCGATGTAAAAATATTTAATTCCATGTAATGTCTGAAAGTGTCTATTGATCCATTCATCAGGATTTTTGTAAATGTTGTATTACTTGGCTTTGATCAAATGATAATTTTTTTTGCTTTTCTTTGTAAACTTATAAATAATGGATTTAAGGCTCACTTAAGTCAAGTGGATCCCACATGGGGTGTAAATTGCCTAAAAAGATCAACACAAAAATTCAATGAAAGTTTATGAAAGAAGCTTCACCCGAAAGCTCTCACAGGTCCTCCGGTAGGGGGGTTAGGAGTGAGAGTTGTAGAGATGCTTCTTTAGATCTTCTCAGCCTGGGCACAGTCTGGCACACCATTCTTCAGTTCCTGCTGTTGCCGAGTCTAATCTTCAGCTCCTGGGCGCGGAAGGGCTGCTGGGCTTTGATGCTTCCTTAGCCTGCAGGAACCGCTCCACACTCCGAGAAACATCTCTCCAACCTTGACCTCAGCAGATGCCGGTCTTGAGGAGTGCTTGCTTTCCAGCTAATGAATTAGTGTGTGTACATGGTTCCAATCGAGGCAAAATAATACATGTATGAGGTTAGTTATTTGTTAGAAGAGGATGCTGAGGAACAGAGACTTCCAGGGCATTGAGACCCTTCATTTGTACAGAGGCTGCATGCCATTGATTTGAGCAGACAGATAAAAAGGAAGTCTGCCTGTGTGTGTGTGTTAGTATGCCCTTGCCAATGCCCTCCTCCGCAGTGGCCTATCAGCGGCCAGCATTGCAGGCTTACCGACGGCCAGCATCTGTTCCTGATTTCCCCCTCACGCTCTCATCAGCACCAACATACATGCTCCCCAGCTTCCCTCAGCGGTTTGCAGCGTGTTGCCAGTAGTTTACTCAGCCTGCACATTAAAGAGCCTTGTTATTTCCATGTTCACTCTCTGTGTGCTGCTAGTTTGCATGTTCTTCTGATTTCAGTTGGTGGGCCTGTCCATACACCTGTGAGAACATGTGGTCGTCTTGTAGTTTGCCATTAGCATCTGACCAAGCTGAGAATAAGCTGATTTAATTTATGGGAAAAATAAATGCAGTTTTCAGAATCACGCAGTGCGGATAACAGGATTTGAAGGACTGTTGCTTCGTGTTTGATGCTGATAGTTCAAATCCTAGGGGCAAGACTGTAGAAACCAGGGACCAGACACTTCAAGTCCCACTGTTTGCAAAAGGGTTAAACTTACCGCACCCCCAATGTTATGAGAACATCACATTTGAGGCTCATAGTGAAAACCACTAAAACGCACTTAGACTGATTGAGATATATATATATATATATATGCAGTAATAGTATTAGTAGAAATAGTAGTAGAAAGAGTAGTAGCAGCAGTAATTGTAATAGTAGTATTAGTAGAAGTAGCAGCACTACTACTAGTAGCAGTAGTGCTAATAGTAACTGCAGAAGCAGTAGTAATATTAAGAGTTGTTGGTAGTAGTAATTATAGTAGTAACACTTCCAATAGTTGTAGGAGTAGTGATGGAAGTGGTGGTAGTAGTAGTAGTAGTAGTAGTAATGGCAGTAGTGGTAGTAAAAGTAGTAGTAGTGGTTGTTGTTGTAATAGTAGTTGTGGTAGTAAGAGTAATAGCACTAGTAATGGTAGAAGTAGTAGTGGTGGTGGTAATAGTAGTAGTAATGGTGGTAGTAGCAGTGGTAGTAGTAAGAGTAGTAGTGATGGTAACAGCTACTAATAACAGTAGCGGTATTAATAATGGTAGCAGTTGTAGTAATATCAGCAGCACTAGTGGCAGAAGTAGTAGTAATGGTAGGAATAGTAGCAGTAGGTGAAGTAGTAATGATAGTAGATGTGGTAGCAGTAGTAGTAATGGAAGTAGTAGCAGCAGCAACAATAGTGATAGTAGTAGTAGTAGGAGGAGTAAAAGTAGAAGCAGTAGTAGTACTGGTAATAGTAGTAGTAGTAATACTGGTAACAGTAGTAGTAATAGTAGAAGCAGTAGTAGTACTGGTAACAGTAGTAGTAGTAGTAGTAGAACTGGTAACAGTAGTAGTAGTAATAGTAGAAGCAGTAGTAGTACTGGTAACAGTAGTAGTAGTAGTAGTAGTAATAGTAGAAGCAGTAGTAGTACTGGTAACAGTAGTAGTAGTAGTAGAACTGGTAACAGTAGTAATAGTAGCAGTAGTAGTAGTAATAGTAGAAGCAGTAGTAGTACTGGTAACAGTAGTAGTAGTAGTAGTAGTAGTAGTAATAGTAGAAGCAGAAGTAGTAGTGGTAGTAGTAGTAGAACTGGTAACAGTAGTAGTAGTAATAGTAGAAGCAGTAGTAGTACTGGTAACAGTAGTAGTAGTAATAGTAGAAGCAGTAGTAGTACTGGTAACAGTAGTAGTAGTAGTAGTAGTAGTAGTAATAGTAGAAGCAGAAGTAGTAGTGGTAGTAGTAGTAGAACTGGTAACAGTAGTAGTAGTAATAGTAGAAGCAGTAGTAGTACTGGTAACAGTAGTAGTAGTAGTAATAGTAGAAGCAGTAGAAGTAGTAGTAATAATAGTAGTGACAGTAGTGATGGTAATAGTAGTAGTAATATTTAAATATTTAAACAGGTAGTTTCGAGCAGTCAACAAGTGTTCAGCATATGTGCCACCCAGGTGCCTCTTCATGAAGCTGTTGAGAAAATGCCAAGAGTGTGTAAAGCTGCATCATAGCAAAGGAGGCTGAAGAATGTAAAGCAGTCGTGTGACAGGTTTCTGTTTGTGCTCTAATGTCTTCACTAATATTCTAAACTGCCTTTCCTTTTACCTGCACTGTGTATATCAGCATAAACACCACCATTATGATGATTAGCATTATTATCCTTCCTCTTTACTCAAAAATCACTGCCAAATCTCGGCCTTTCTATCTGACACTCTGCTCACTGCTACTGACAACAGCCCTTTCTCGCATTGTAGCAAATGGAAGCTTTAAAAATTCATCTACTTTTCAATTAGTTATAACAGAGGTGCCAAAACAAGGTGACGGACAAAAGAAGAGAGGAAGCTGGACAGTCTTCTCCCAAGCAGAAGGAAAAAATGCATTTCCTGAATGAAACACTGAATGGAGGCAGTTGCTATGTGATTGATAAAATAAGTACTATAGTGTTGCTAGGTGGTCGCTATATAGTGTTGCTGTGGTATACCAGGTGGTCATGATGGTGTTACGAAGTGGCTGCTAGATGGGTGTTATATTGTTGGAAAGTGGTTGCCATGGTGTTGGTTAGTGGTTCTAAGGTGTTTGCCAGGTGGTTGCTATGGTGTCTGGTAAACCATGCGGAAAACATCTGACATGGAAAATCTCTGACAGGAGATCAGTGTCAATACAGACAAGGCAGATTTTCTCAAGCACTTATGGAGCATTATTACCTAGCTTTATATATATTATAACAGCTGCAAAATTATGTTGATGCTCAACTGACCTGTAATAGGGAGAACGTCGTCTCTATCATTGCTAATTCAGGCTTGGCACACTGCTAACTGTGCTATTTAACTCAAAGAGAAGTGGGCAGGATGCTTCTCGCAGGAACAGCATAAAGCTGCATAACCCCATTTTGTACACGCATTTTGTTGGTTCTGAATCTCTCAGCTTGTCAACAAATGCTGCATAGAGTGTGTCTTTTAGGGGAGGCTTAAAGGGCGAATTACACTACCCAACTGGTGGAGCTTTCAGGACTGAATGGTACATTTTAACATTTTTTACTTTTTAACGGCACGTCCAACTACTTTACGTAAACAAGCGAACAAAGGTAGGCCGTTAAAGAGCATAACTGGACTGGACTGACCAAAACTGGCATCTTTGGGATAGATCTCATTTATCTGATCCAGGGTTAAATATAGCACCTCTCATATGAGCATCATTGCTGGAACGCCAGCTGTATCTGTATATGTGCAAATGTAGTAGAGGCAGGCAGATGTGTGTAATGAGTGTGACAGCAATGAGTCATATGGACCCTTGTGACCTTTCTCTTTTTTGCTCTCATCTCTCTCTCTCTCTCTCTCTCTCTCACTCACTCACACACACACACTTTCTTTTTTGTTTTAAACACATTTACAGCTGCCAATCAAGACCTATTTCCCATGGCAGAGTATCCAATATCCTGCATCTTGTGAAGTGTCCATAGAGTCAGGGTCACCCTAGTTAGTAATTAGTACTAACTACTTTCTGAGTATGTAGTATTTGTATTTTAAATTAAAAGTAATTAAAAATGCAGACCTAGGACAAGCCTGTTCTTAGTGTGCTTTCATTGGACATTTGTTTCACAAGGCAATGCGAAGGCAGGAGAACTTGCAGTATGTTGACATAACAATGCTTTATCACTTCCTGTTATTATGCAATGAATGATTATGTTAATATTTTGTGTACTAACCTGCCAAACTCACATTATTAAGACTGGTATATAGTAAATGCATTATAGTGTAAGTGTCTAGTACACAGTTGGGACACACCCTTAGTTTTCTGTACATTCTTAAAGAGTCTTCAGCTTTAGTGTGTGTACCAATAACAGTCATAATTCAATTCTGCCACTCTCCATCATCATCCTCTTCATCTATCTATCTATCTATCTATCTATCTACTGTACTGCACTGACAAAAAATGGCCTCGCTGTTCTGATTCTTCCATAGTGGACTGTATATTAGGAAGAGGTAATTTCGCTGCCTCGTCATAATTTAAAAATATTTAGGATCATATGTCTAGAAGCACTAAATTGGTAACATCATGTGAAGGAACCCCCCCCCCTCCCTCCCTCACTTTCCCTGGTTTGGTTTCTTCAAGCCTAAGAAGTAAAGAAAAAAAAGCCTGTACTTTCTGTTTTGGTGTGTTTTAAGCTGTAGTTTGGTAGATAAGTCAAGGTAGTCCTGTTTGTTTTTGAGGAAGTGAGTAGGAGAGAAGAGATGGTAATGGTCAGTTTCCCAGCCTTAACCTTTGGCCTAGCGTGGCTCTCTTGAGACCTTGAGGTCTAGTTCACGTAGCCAGCCATGTTCTCTTAACTAGCAGAGTCTGGAGGTGATAAGCTGCTCCTCAGTATCAACAAGAGCATATTCTCCTGAAGTCGCTGTCATTTTTCACTGTTTTGCTGATGGCCTTTGACTAGAGCTCTTGCTAGTGGGGTTTTAACCAAGTGCTAAAAGCAGTACGTATGTGAAAATAATTGAGTGTAATAATAATAATAATTGGTATATTGGTAATAATAATCTCTTCCTAGACTCGCATCACCGCTGCTGAGCAGCTCTGTTGTGTTTTCACATTCCACACGTGTCCTCACATCTTGACAATCCACATCCCACTTCCTTAACACAGCTTAGCAAACGCGTGTTGGTATTAGCTAACTCTCTCCTGGATACATCGCCATGCTTCCTCCCACCAGCGGTGTTCCTTTCCCCATTGCTTCCAATGATGTGATTTCCCTTCCTTTCTATTCCCTCTCTCTTCTAGCACTTCGCCGGTGCTACGTGCCCGCTCGTAAGGTTCTTTGAAACGATCCTCCAACCAGTTCCTTTGCGAAAGTTATCCTCAACTACCAAAAAAACAGGGTTTTGATAATAATGAAAAGGCTGGAGGGGAAAGTGAGGCTTGGGAAATAAATAAATAACCCGAAACGGCTGTTCCCACCACTCACTAATGCACCGTATGGCATGCTGGTCCTCGAGGTGACCCCATGAATATAATTACGTGGGCTGGTATTATTAGATCACTTCATGTTTCGAGTTATGCTACAAAAGGAACGCGGTTATGTGGGCTCACAGGAGCACCCTGAGTTCAGGCGTAGCGTAAACTGCTGTAAGCACGTTAATCGATTTCTGCTGGCAGGACTTTAATCAAGTCGAGATGGTAAAAGTTTCACTTTTGACACAGAACTAGGGTCTGCTTGGAAGAAACAGTAGACACAGATGAAGACAGTGTGTGTTTATCAGATTTTTAGGTTTGTGGTTAAATGCTGGCACTGGATTAAGTAATACCTTGGATGCTTTTGAGTTATCTTAAAGTACAATGTGGTTACGGATGCTCGATCTCCTGTTTAAAAGTCCTGGAAACAAAAGGCCTGTTTCTGCTCCTTTTCTTCTCCTCAGCTTCATTTCAATGTTAAATTGTATTGTCATTATTTACACAATTTACAATTACATCCAGTTTAAGCGAAGACTTATTATTTACAGTGTTGACCCTTCTTCTTTAAAACCTCTGCAATTCGCTTGGCATTCTGGGTATCCACTTCTGGGCAAAATCCTGATCAACCCATTCTGGCCTAATAGGTGCTTGGACTACATCACAGATCCTTCTTCTTGAGGATTGCCCACAGGCTCTCAGTGGGATTGACTGCTAATTTACCCTAACCCTAGCACTAGCAATGCTCCCGACATTAGGAGGGTAAGTCTCCTGCGATACATGCAAATCCAGCCACTGTGTCTTTTTTAAACTGCTGCCGATGCGGCATTGCCAGACAGCCAGCACACTTAGAGGAAACCATTGGGTCTCAGTTCTGCCGTACCAGCTAACAGAAGCAGGTGCCAGCCAACACCGCAAGTGATTAGGAGAGAGAGCGTCATCTACCCACCCAAAGACTTTATTTATTTATTTATTTATTTATTGACAGCAAGACTTTCCTCCTTGCACACCTCCCATGAAAATGCAAACTTGTGCAGTCATTCTCTTTCTGATGCTGTACTTCGACATCAGCAGTGGCGACCAGAGCGACCTGTAGGTCTTGTGATGTCATTTTAAGATTGTTGGAGACGTCTTTACACATCTTGAGGTCTGCTCCTGGGCTGAACTTACTACGATGGGCATGTTGGCAGTTTGTAAATGACTGAATTTTTTATGTCCTGAGATATTTTCAGATCACTCCCCAGACTCATCTGCATCTACAACCTTCTTCCTGAAGGCCTCAAAGAGCTCTTTGGATCTCACCATGCTGATACCACTGATTTCAGCAATCAAACCGGAGGTTTAAATAAGACAGGCTCCTTCAAAATCCCCTCTAATGATGCTCTAATCATCTGCAGCTGATGTGCTCCACAGGAAAATAGTATTTCTATTAATTACATTTTATGTATTATTTTAAGTGAAAATCAAATGTCTAAAATGTCTAAATGTTTAAATATGTAAGAAATAAAATAATGGGGTGTCCTAATTCTTTCACATGACTACATATGGACTGTACGGACTAGAGAGTCTATTTTAAACCAAACCTTATTATTTTATTTTTTTCTGAAATTAAAGATATTAGATTGGATGATCAGTTCTGGATCATGCATGCCAAATAAACATAGTCCTTAATTATTACTGTTATTATTATTACATTAATAACAGCACATTACTTATAATGTCCTATTACATTAGTACATTGCAGTTAGGAACAGTTATTTTTTTGATTCTAGATGCTTGATTAGTCTTCCCTCCTAAAAATACACTTTTAGTGTCCCAGCGCTAAGGAATGTCCCAAACCACTAAGGAGAAGCTCACTCCCTCCCTTCTCTTTCCCCTAAAAAGCCTGTTCCTGACGAGCAAAGCCAAGTACACACCAAAAAACTACCATCAAAGTTCCTAAAGTAGGACTTTTGCCCACGGACGTGTTCAGTCGTGAGCTGGCGCTGAATAATTCTCCCTCGACGGCCCCGGAACGCTCCCTCTCCTGCTGAAGGATTTTCTATTTGCGGTGCGTTTTGGACATTAATTAATTCGCTGTGATTTGGAATTCATGAAGAGCGGTGGGCAACATATTTCAGGCGGGCAACACCAGGCCTGTCTCTCTCCTGCTCAACCGAACGACTCTCCAGCTCGCGTTTTACCTGCCTAGTAAATGAAGGGGATAATGCATGTAAATGCAATACGACCCACCAGCTGTGGGCATCTGCTGTGACTGCAGGCCATCAGATATCTTCAGTTATTCTGATGTTAGTTTTTGTTGGAAACATAAAAAAGGCAAAATAAAGAACTAAAAAAAGTTACACTTAGCTTCTGCCTACACTCTTTGGCCATTTGTTGGGAAACTTCTACCAGAGAGCTGCACTGTGCAGGATTACGGCCTTAGTAGGTTGTCCATATGTTGCTGCACAATTTATCAACCCCACTTTACCCCTTCTGCCAAGGGAAAGGGGCCACAGTAGGACCACTGCTGTCTAGATATTATATGTGTGGTAGACCACTCTCAGCACAGCAGTGCTATCATCTTGGTAGTATGAGTGTGGTGTGGTGCTGCTAAGAGTGTCTAAGGCACTGCAGTGTTGCTGGAGTTCTTACACACTGCTGTGTCACTGCTGTGTTGAGAGTGGTCGGTCAGTAAAAATATAAAGCCAACAGGGCTAGAGGATGACCCACGCAGGCAGTGCATGGAGGTGAGCTACAGTTAAGCTACAGTCGCATCCCAGAAAATTGTTCCAAGAAGGCAGGTGTTTCAAATAAAGTGGCCGGTAATTAGCATCCCCCGGTGCCTGATATTTATGCCCACAAGATCTACATACACCCAGCCCACTAGTGAAAGCCCTGGTCAAAGCTGGTGCAACAGGGACTTGGGAGAATATGGTGTTGTTCATCCTGGAGAGCAGTACATCACCTCCAGACTTTCTAATAATAGAAATACTTAGAAAAACCATATCTTGTGACAGCTGCTTTTCCTGTGCCAAAAGGAGCTTGAACTCAGCATGTGACAAAGTGAAAGCCTGTAAGGTAAATGGGAACCGTGCTAGGCTAAAATCTAATGCTAGCCTCTTAGCATCTCTTTTCTCCAATGTCTGCTCCACTGGAAACAAACTGGACTACCTCAGCTGAACCAAACTGGAGTTTTTTTTTTTTTTTTTTTAGCAGCAAGGCTAAAAGCTAAACCGGCTACAATCTCTTAAGCTTGCAACCAGCTGAGAGGACACAACGAGAGGACAGCAACACTATCCAGTAAGACTTGGGTACTATTATACTGTTTTTACAATGCTAATACAATGCTATGCAGGTTCTGTGTGTTGTGATTCAGCCATTTAAAGTTTATTCAAATAAGACCTTTCTTTACAAGCCTAATTCTGATGCAAAATAACAGGGTTGTAAAGAGGCTTGTAATATTATGTATGAGCATTTTGACCCCAACGAAGTCACATACACACACTATATGGAGAAAAGTATTGGGACACCTGCTCATTCATTGTTTATTTCTAAATCAATGGTATTAAAAAAGAGTCCTGCTTTTGTTGGAGTAACTGTCTCTATTTTGGAGCTTTGCTGTGAAGATTTGATTGTATAAGGCAACACAAGCGTAAGCAAGGTCACAATATTGCGTGATCACAACCCCACTTTATCCTCATCAACTTCCCATCTTATCTTATCTTATCTTATCTTATCTTATCTTACCCACACCTGGCGTTAGGCATGGTGCCAATAGATTCATGTTTATCTGCTCCAGAGAGCCCTGTTCTATTGGCAGTACTTCTCTATAAGGACTAGACAAGCTGGGTGTGCATTTGCACATCATTAGAAGGTGGGCTCCACAAACATATCTGGCCAGCGGTGGTTCGATTGTGGCTGGGGGGCTGAGAAATGGTGCAGTAGTAGATGGGCTACAGTCAGTACATGTAGTAAACCTACACTTCTATGATAGGTGTTTCTGATAAAGTGGTCAAAAGAGTTGCTACCTAATAAAGTGGCAGCTTGGTGTATACAAGTATACAAGGTGGAGTAAAGTGGACATTTCCCAATCAGTGATTACAGGTCCTTAGTAACGCGCTATTGGGCACCCCTGTGTTTATGGCCCTGTTTAGTTTGCTTGTATTGTTGGTTGTGTTCAGTGGCTCAGAAGTATAGTCATACATGCATTAATAAATTATTTGAATGATAAAACATTTACTTTGGGACATAAATGATCAGTATTGATTTTGAATTGCAGAACCATAATCCCTAATTGTAGCTGAATTGATCATTAGGTATTTGATACTCAACATTTATAAATGATATGACTTAATATACATTTGTCTTCCTCTAATAAAATCTGAACGATCTGAGAATGCAGCTGTAATATCCACTCTCCTACCTTCTTTCTCCCAAAATCTCAAGTAGCTATCAGTCTTCATGACACAGCTATTATACCGTTTCTGGATACACTCAGTAAATTAAGAATTAATGGTCTGAATTATTAAAGTTGCCTATTGTCTACATGCCCTCTGTCCTGATAGTCTGCTCTGCACTGTTCGTCATTCAAAAAGCAGTTTGAGCTGAATCACAACTCTACAACTCTCTACAACTTCAGCTTGAAGGGATGGAGCTCAGCTACTGTCACCGCTGTCCTGCAAAATCTCACTTTCTGATGCTTTTGTTTGATCTTAAATCAGTATCTTGAACTTCTTTACATTGGGTCAAAAGTTAATGATGAATAGACCAATAAAATTACTCCTGCAATTATTTGTATTTTTACATTATTTTTCATTTTTTAATTCTCCTAAGTTGCCACGATATGTGATATGTTTTAACCCTTTAAACTGTTTTACCCTCTGTTTAAGCCTTTTTCATTCAATTTATTGCTTGCCTGATCTTTTTTAAGATTATTACTCAAATAAAACATTAAAACCTGGAAATCTGTATTTATTTGTATTGCATGCAGTGCAAGGATAATCCAACTGGATGTGAAAAAAACATGTTTGAATTTATTTTCTTTACTTAATTCATTATTATTATTAGTAGTAGTAGTAGTAGTAGTAGTATTGTTATTGTTCTTGTTGTTGCTGTTGTTGTAAGGTAATTACTATTGTTTAATTATTACACTGATGTTGCAAATGTCGCAAAAACTGTATCAAATTTGATATATATATATTTGAATATAGGAATGGAAAAACGGCAATCCTCAGAAGTAGATGTATGTCCAAACACATCCTACTCTGATTACAAGTACTTTATTTTTTGGGTAACAAGTACCACAAATCCAGCTGGAATTAGGACAGATATATACACTGCTGTATTCCTCTGTGGTTCATTCAGATCTGAACCCTCAATGATGATGTGGTCATGTGTCATATCAGGATATCAGCACTCAGTTCTCAGAACGTCAGGTCAGATTTCAGCTAGATAAAAGGCTTAATGATAGAGACAGAGATAGAGAGAAAAAAATAGATATTTATATATATAGAGAGAGGGAGACTGTGTGTCCTAGACTCTCACTAAACAGTCATACACTGGGTGTGTGTGCGGCCCTGGCCGACTTTAGCCCGAATCCTCCATGGTGCTGCTTCCCTAGAAGCATAAATAGGCCTTAGCTGCGCTAGGCCTGGAATGAGGTGACCTGAAGCAGTGTTGTAAATCCTCAGCCGCCTCTCTTTTGGGGCTTCTTTCTCTTTTGTAGAGGGACTGGACTAGATCTAAACGATCCTGCTTTAGGCTGTTGTCCTTTCTATCTCCTGCAAACAGGTCTGCCCCTTGTAGCCTTTGCTGGCTTTTTCTTACAGGTGACACAGTTCCTAGTGAAAAAATTCCCTGCTAATTAATGCATTTAACTACTTCATGTTGCACCCATCTCTCACTTGTCTAGACCTTTGTTAAGAAGTATTAACAACAGAATAAGACCCTCTGGAGCAGATATACATGAACCCATTGGCATCATGTCTAATGCCAGGCGTGGGCTAGAGAGTCCCCCAGCATTGAGCTGTGGAGCAGTGGAACTGTGTTCTCTTGAATGGTAAACATGATGCTCCATCCAGTATTTTTGGGATGAGTTGGGGATCCTGCCCTTACTAATGCTCTTAAAATCTGAATGAAATCAAATTTAGTGTAATTTTTCACTTGGATGACCAGCTTTCCAGCCACATTCACCATCAAAAGACCACCTTAGACCATCTGAAACCAGCTACCAGCAGAAGCTTGTCTTAAGATAGGTTTTCTGGATTTTGTTGTTGCCCATGTTTATTAGGCACTGATGATCCTGCCTAAAAGAGCATCTTTTAGAGTGGGATTTAAAAAAAATGGTTTATTAAATACGAAGCCCGCTTGGAAACACGCTCCTTGGTATTAATGCAGCTTTTTTTTCTTCTAAGAGCAGCCCAAGTTTCTGCCGGTTAGGAATTTAGCAGTAAATAAGAGCATGCTGTGTAGCTAGGTCTCCAAAGACTGCCTCAAGTGGTTGTTTTTGTAGTGCTTTAACCACTTAAACAGCAAGCTTATTATTAAGTTATTAATCTTAGGACTCATTATTCAGTATCTGCTAGTAATTATTCCTTGAGTTCTTGAAAGCAACTATACTATACATATATAGGCAATGTCAAGGGTCACTAATGGGTCCTGTAGAGTTTCCGTTAAGGAGTTAATAAAACAGCATCGTTTCCATGTTTCCTGTTGTCTCAGTGAGGCTTTAAAAAGGAAGCCGAACGCTGTTCTCGATTATCCGGCCTTGACCTCACATGCTTCCAAGATCCGGCATGGGAGGGGCCTAGGGGGACACGGACAAAACGGAACTACCAGAGGGATAAATTAGCGATCGTCCCATGTGGCGGACGACAAAAGAGCACTTTTTTTCCCTCTTAAGCGTAGCTCTTTTCTCAGGCTGCCGGATGAACATGGGGAATTGAGTTGGACCTCTTTTCCTCCATTACCCCCCCACCCCCCCTCAGTCAGAACTGCACACCCAGCCTGGGAACAAGGGATGTGGAGCCTGTAGCGTCCCCCTTCCCTCTCCCCAACTCCTCTTTTTTCTCCAAGTAGGAGCGGCTATCGCATTGCGGGTTCGTGGACTGAATGGTTTTTAATGAGCCATCAGACGTATTAAGGCTGAGGGGAGAGAGAGAGTGTGAGAGAGGGAGAGGGAGAGAGGGAGCTGTATCCCCTAATTTCCCTTCATTAATTAGACGGAAGCCGGAGTCATCAAAGGCGTCTGGGGGGGCTCCATGCGGTAGGAGTGGTGTGCGAATAGAAGGGGCTAAGGAGGAGGAATTTGCTTCCTGGGCGCTTCCCAAGATCGCCTCTGGGATGTTTTACCCCCACCAGGCTGAGAGAGAGCGAGAGAGGGAGAGGAAGAGGGAGAGGAGTAAAAGTGAGGGGAACATGGAAAGAGAGAAGAGGAGGAGAATGAAAGAGGGAAGAGGGAGAGAGAGAATAATAAAGAAATTCTACACAGTCAGAGAAACTCCTCCAGAACACTTCCACCCAAATCTGGAAATTCAGAGTCAGTCAAAAAAAATGGTGCTGTTTTGCCTACGTTTACCATGGGGAGGTAAAACAGTGCCTCTCACAGCCAAATATTTAGCAATATGCCACTGCCTGAAGGACAGTGAGTAAGGCTCATCACGTCTACCTCACCTGCTGGACACCTTAAGAAATAAGAATATAAACACATTACTATTGTCCCTTACTGTTGTTTTACAGTGTTTACTGAATATTGTCTAATTTGGTTCATTATTTAATGTAATTTGATGTCATTTTACAAAGCGTTCAGCTTAATGTGTGCCAACATTGTTATGGAATCAGTCAGACCAACTGAGCCAACCTGAAATGAACTGAGTAAAGAGAGAGAGAGAGAGAGAGAGAGAGAGGGGGGGGTAATTTAATTTGTATTTAATTTGTATTCTTTAATATAATATACGTACACTTTCTAGATTGTTGTTATTATTGTTGTATATGTTTGTATATTGTTGTAATTGATATTATATATCATTACATTATTTTTTTTAGATGTATGTGTGTATATTTGTGTATTTAATACTTTTATATTGATCGAACATACATCCTTTATACAGTATGATTGTAATGAGATGCAGAAGTGAGATGCAGAAGTGAAGAATGTGAGTTAAGAGAACTTTTGACTGAACCAAGTTGAGTTAACTCAAAAAACTCTGTAATCTGCTAATGTCTCATTTCAAGGTGGCCTGACATTTTATTTTAGTGTGTAATGTTCTTCTTGGTGATGTTGAAAACCTGGCAGGTAGAGTCCTCACTCACGCTAAATGCTAAATGCATGTACTCATCCCTACACCCCATGCCGTGCAGTAGGTCCTCTGGTGGCTGGTGTACTCAGGGGGCCCTGTTTCAGAATGTTCTCAGTAGGTGGCAGAGCATTCAGTGCAACAGCTTTAACACTTCGGAACTTGATCTCCCAAAGCCTCTGTGATCTCAACCCTGCCTCAGCCTTTAAAAAAACACAGCTCGAAACCCACCATTTTATTCAGTGCTATTTCCTCCCCATGCGTTGTTGTACGGGTTCATTCGGCTTGCTTCTGTACCCCGGTTTGAGCTCTGTTATCAGTCTCTAATGTTCCTTTTTGTTTGTTTGTTCTGTTTAGTTTGGTTGGTATTGTGTTCTTCATGGATAATTCAAAGTGGCATTGAGATTGATTTTATATATATATATATATATATATATATATATATATATAGAGAGAGAGAGAGAGAGAGAGAGCGAGAGCACTAGTTTCTATTTAATTAGTTACTTAAGTTACTTACATAAGCGTTTATCCATTCACCATTTATCCATTTTCAGTATTGTACTTAATGTGGAGTTAATCATTAAAATTTGAGCATTTATTGATGAAAATTGTTCCCGCTGTTATGCAAAATCCATGGTCAGAGGTCTGAGATTAGGAAGACCTCCCCCATTAGATTGAGGAAGATTGTAACCTGCAGATAGAATAAACAGATTAATGAATCAAGGGAGAGGAGCTACAGACTAAACATCTTCTCAGGCTCAATTCTATATGTGTTGTTGACTAAACTGAGACGGAACTATACTGTAGGAAAATCCCACGACAGCTAAATATGCAATGTGAGCACTGTATCACCTCTCACAGAATACAGGATGAGTGTGGAGGTGGTTGTTTATTATCATCCTGTGCCCTTTCACACACCATAGCCTACACACTCACTGAGCCCCAAACAGAGGAGCTGGAAGCAAATTTCAACCATTAACTTTAAACATGTTCAGTTCAGGACACGTCAAACCCCCCCCCCCATCTCTCTCTCTCTCTCTCTCCGGTGCTGGATCTCTCTACTTCGTGTGTAATATGATTTCGGTCAGAACTATTTTTGAAGCATATTTCCACTGTAGAGAAATGACTCCCTGCATGCTCTAATGTCTGGCCCCGAGCACTCTCTCTCTCTCTCTCTCTCTCTCTCTCTTTTTCTTTATTCTTTCTCTCACTTTCTTCTGTTTGTCTCTTTATTCATGTAATCTCTCTGTATTCTTTCTCCCTCTTGTTTCTCTTTGGCTCTCCCTTCTCACTTTCTCCCTCTTTCCCTTTTCTTTCTTTTGTTCTCTCTAATCTCTCTCTCTCTCTCTCTCTCTCTCTCTCTCTCTCTCTCTTTATTCACCTTCTCTCCCTTCTTAGTTTACCCCCCCCTCTCTCTCTCTCTCAGTTCAGTTCAGTTTACTTGCTTGACACAGCTTATTTACATTTGTATTGTCAAAACATTCTTCAGCTTCACAAACATTAAACAGTAAGTGAGCTTCAGCTGAAACTGATTTAGTCTTCTGTAAGATATTTAGTCTCTTCTTCAATTAGTTCACTGTTTCCATCTGCAGGTTAGAACCTCCCCATCACATGATGTTCTCCAGACTAGGAGACTTTTGACAATAAAGCACTGAGCCCTTGCTAAGATTTGAACCTATGATCTTCTTTCAGTTAATGAGCAGCAGTTAGACCGCAGGGCCACTCTGGAGCTGTGAAATGACACTACACACACATGCTCAGGGAACAGAGATCCCTCAATGCAAAAATACTATGTGCAATATCTCCCATCCCTTCCCCCCCCCCCCACATGTGCAATTAAGAGTCATTTTGCTATCCCTTTCTGCTGTGACACTGAGAATTTCCCCACTGCGGGACTAATAAAGGATTATCTTATCTATCTTATCTTATCTTACATTCAACACAAATGTAAATTTACTTGTACGTTCTTGCTTGGACACAGAAATATACATGGCTTTAGATGTTTAGAAATCATAAGTTTGATTCCCATCAACACCACAGTCCTCCATGGTCAGGAGTCTGAGAATAGGAAGACCTCCACCTAGGTGATGGGGCAGTTCTAAGTTACAGATTGGAAACAATCAGTAAACAGATTGAGGGGGAGGAGCTACAGAATACAGAATACTATTTGAATACACAATATTCTTACAGATTATTTGATCAGTTGTAGCTGCAGCTTATTTACTACTGTTTCTGAGGCTCAACTCAGTATTTATTGTTAAAAAAACTGCAGAAGTTGTGTTAACTCAACCAAGTTGATTAAAAACATCATGATCAGTTACACTAAAAAAAAAAAAAGGTTATTTGAGCGATGTCATACAAGAACCAGTTTTGGGTCCACAAAGAACACATTTTTGTAGCAGAGATTGGCCATTAAATGGGCCTTTGCATCAAGAGAAAGTTGAAGGGTTCTTCATACTCACATATCTCTATGACAAACATGGTTCTTTATGGAGCCAAAAGTGGTTATTCTGTGGCATCACTCAAAGAACCATCTATACCATCTTTATTTTTAAGAGTGTACTGCATCATTTTACTTTGGCCTGACTTTATATTTTCCACTGTGCAGGTGAGTGAGCAGAAACGATAGGATATGAGAATAGTATAGTATCGAGAATAGTAGAGTATAGATATAGTATAGTATATAGTGATGCTTGTTTGTGTGTTTGAATTCTTGATCTGTGACTGACCACTATAAAGAAGCCTGAGAAGGTGTGACCAATGAGAGACCTGGAAGAACACCAGCCCAGTACACTATACTAAGCTTCAATAGCATTGCAAGCTTTGTTACATTTTGTCCATCTCATGAATCAAATTAGGGGAAGTAGGGGGTGGGCCTTTTGTTCTGTCTACCTTTTCCCTAGCTTTTCTGGACATGGAGTTAGGGTAGTTCTGTTGAGTCATTGAGTCTTTTATTAATAAATCCATGCTGGTTTGTACAGTTACACAGTGTCTGGTGCTCGGTGGGGCAGTAGGTCTGTGGAAAGAGTCCACGTTAATTTTTTCTTACGTTTAAATTCTGAACCAGGGTCTTAACAGTACCTACACTTCATCAATGGCAATGGCTATATTAGAGTAGGTGCTAACAAAAGTTTAAGAACAACTGAAAGGGCATTAGTTTTATCAATGTTGAGTTTAAAGAAATAAGGTCTTCCAGATCTCCTAATGATCTGGGTATCATCAGCATAGCAATGAAAACTGATATGAAAAGCATGTAAATGATGAAGAGGAGAGGGCCAAGAACAGAACCCTGGGGTACACCTTGAGCAAGAGAAAGTAAAGTAGAAACGGGCAAAACGTAAAAAGCCAAGAGGAGAGAGGAGAGTATATCTTGAGAGACATAATCAAAAGCAGATCTAAGGTCAAGGTGAAGAAGAATGCAAAGCACCTCAGAATCTGGCACAACAAGAAGGTCATTTACAACCCAAAGGAGAGCAGTTTCAGCTCAGTGGACTGAAAGGAAACTAGACTGAAAATGTTGAAATAGATTATTTAATACTGTATTCAAAAACTTAAGCTTAAATTGAAGGATCTGGATGATGACCCACACTTCAGACCATCATAACTGTGCGATTTTTTTAACCTGGGCACTTTTGGCCTTATGAATCTTCAGAAACAAATCCATCTCAATAGTTTTATTAAATTGACTTGTAACAAGGTCTGAATGTTAATGCAGTTCACTGGAGAATACTCAGAATTTTGTCTGTTTTCCAGAAACATGAACATCTGTCATTTCCACCACAGCACTCTGAAAATCAAAATAATAGCCTGTTCACAAAGCAGGAGAAGACTATAAGAGAACAGCACAGTGTTTTCAGGATGCTGTTTCCTCAGTTTGTAATGTAATTTCAGTTAACAGGAACAATGGAGGTAAAGTTGAGCTCTAATAGACGAAGAAAACTTTCAGAGAGATCTGCTTGTAGGATTTTTAGAAAGGCAAACCAAAACCACTGTTTGAACTTTCTGGATGAGTTTTCAGAAGAAAACGTTTCCTGCATTTAAACTTGAACTTTTCCATTGTACTGTGTGTTGGTCAATCAAGGCAGTGCTGTTGAACAAACCCTTTTTGTATGCACGCACAGAGAAACCTCTAGCAGTAGCCAATCATGATCACTAACAGAAAGTTAAAAGCAGCAAATTCTTTTTTCTTTCTTTCTATATTCCTACCATCACTTCTTCTGCCTTAGAAAAAGAACAGTTCATCTAAATAATTGAAAACCCAATACTGACATGGCAAAATATAAAGCTGAAGATTGCATAGAAAACGGTCTAATAAGCCTGGAGTTTTAGGGGTTAAACTTTATGCATTTGAACAGCTCTGTGACTCTGGGATTGAACATGTAATGGGGTCTGTTTATGCTTAAATATGATGCAAAAAGTCACTCAAGTTTATCACCATTTACCACTTGAATACTTCATTCATGAAGGAGGACAAAAAGTGTGCACTTGGTGATTTATAGTTCGAGATACAAACTAGTTTTAATGTTAAAAACTGATTCGGCTCATTTGTCACCCAAAGCCACTGTTCCTTGGATTTTGCTGTGCCGTAAAATGTATCAAACCAGGCTTGTCAGTGACAGTGACATTATTCATTCCGCATTCAGTGTCAGTGCACTGAACAGCATCACTCATTGCCTAAAATGGTCTTGGGCATTTATTAGTAGAGCCCTGTAGGAGGAGTAGAGCCAAATTACAAAAGCAATTCAATGACCATTGACATCCACAGTATGGTTTCGGCCTACACAAGAGGCCCACAAGTGTGCTTTAGTGTTTTGCTTTGTTTGTGCGACACTTGAACTACTCCTATCCCCCACCCCCCAACACCCCCCACCCCCCCACGTCTAGTGCTATATCATGCACGGTGGCGGGGACAAAACAGCGTCCTCCAAGCCATGTTCCTATCATGCACAATGGCAGGGACAAAACAGCGTCCTACGAGCCATGTTCCTAACCCCATGCAGGCAGAAGAGGCCATCCTCACACCCTGAAGCCTTTTGTTCATTTTCCATTGCGTGCAAACTACTTCACATTTCTCTCTCGCTCGCCCTCACGCATTGGCGTTTATCAATCGCTTGCAGATGGATTTATTTGCTCCTCTGTTCCTAATGTAATTGTTTCTTTTCTCTCCTTGCAAATGTGTTAGCTCACAGTAGGACATGTCCTGTTATGCATCCTTGAGTCACTGGTACATTTGAGAAAAAAAGAAGAAATAATGGCATCAACAAAGAAGAGAAATTGAGGTGCCCCTCTTTGTCTGGCTGTCGTCTTGCGGATGCCTCTCTCGTTCCTCGTTTTCATTACAGCTCACCTGCTCTCCTGGCTGACTGATAGATGACACTTGTCATTATGTGGACTTAGCAGGTGTTGCAGAATAGGGAGAGAGAGGAATGGAGAGAGATCAGCAGACAGGGAGGGAAATTTATACTCATTTCTCACTTATGCAAATTTCTCTCTGATCCCAGCAACAAGCAAGGATATCAAATGGCACTACCCCAGGTCCTTAGTCATCAAAAAGCTTATAAAGGCAATTCTGGCAAGCCCCTCTCACTCAGTGGAATTCCCACCATTTCCTGAGCTGTTTGCAATACTTTGGAATTTCCTCACTGCCTCTCTCAGGGCGGGATCTATAATGGAGGTCTGCAGGGGATTAGACGGATAATTGTACGCAGCCTTCAGGTCCGTGAGGCAACACTCACCAAATCTCCGAGCTACAGTGTCCATTAGCATCAGAGTGGTAGAAACTACATCAGCATTTGGACAGAGCCTGAAGGCCCATCATTCAGCTGGTGCTGTTTCAGCACCTCGGACAGCGACTGAAACGCTCCCTGCAGCCTAGAGAGTCCTACTTGTTTCCATATTAAGGATCTAGGATGCATTCATGGTGGACCACGCATTCATCTGGTTAAGCGTTTTGTCATGCTTTTGTCATCCTAATTTGACAGTGAAAACGGGCCCATTCATTGCATCTAACAGTCATTCATCTTAATCTATTCAAAGCATAGTGGAACCTACAGCCATTGCCAAACTGAGAGCTAATTCATGCTCACGGCGATATTGGCCATGTGTCTTCACCGTGTGGTGCATTTCAAAAACCAAAGAGCATCTTCCAGATGCAGTGTCTCTCTGTGTGTGTATGCATTGATAGTAAAAGGAAACACTACTGAAGTCAGTGATGCCTGCCATTCCCAGCCCTTAAAGCTCAGCATGCTAAATTAGGCCATCAATCATAATCATAAAAGTTCTGTAACGTGACATGCATAAGCCAAAATCTAATTAACACACAGCTTATAGAGGAGCATTACTGTGTGAGCAGTGGAAATTCCTGCTCTGTATAATGTGCATAATACTGATGAACAATTCTGTGATCTTACAATTCAGTCCATAAGTAATTGGACAGTGGTATCAAGTACTTTATTGATGCTTTTATGAGTTGGTACTTTCTGTCCCCCACTTACCTCAATTCTGCATGGACAATAAAGTCCCATAAAGCTGTTTTGATGATTATATGAATAGCAAAAAAATATATGTTTAGTTGCTTGTTATTAAAAATAATTAAACAACTTCTCTAGTAAAACATGGCACAGTGAACTTAAAAGGATGAAGTAACTGATTACAGAGTAATATTTGAGTTAACTCAGTCAAAAGTTCTCCTAACTTATGTCTTGGCCTCCTAAACTCCCCTTATTAGATGGAGGAAGACAAACTTATGATTGCTTGTTTCTTGACAAGAAGGCATTTAGACAGTTGTGCCACCCCAGAACTGTAAATCCATGGACATTTCAGTGTCCAAGAAATTGCCCAAAAACTGTGTTTTTAGTGAATAATTCTCACTCCTTAAGTAGCTCTACAGTCTAACTGCCGCTAATAAAGTGTGTAACTGTAACTGTAATCCACTCTTTCTGTTTTAGACTCTGTGGTTTATCTTGTAGTAGAGGTTATCTTGTAGTAAATCCTATAAGGTCATGCTGGTGTTTTCTGCAGACAGTGTTCTTCATCTGTGTAGGAGTTGTTCTTTGTGACTGAAAGAATTCTTTGGTTATTTGCTTCAGTGTTTTGGATCCAGATAGAACTGCAACTCTGCACTTTTGCTCTCTCTTGAGCAGGAACTAATGATCCAGTGACACACAGCTGGCTCAGAAACAACTGAGCAGCCAACTGTTCAATTACTTATGGTCTCCAGAAACAGGGGTAACTATGTATGCAATGTGCCATTATCCTAATATAGTTGATCCATCTTAAATATAAATGCCATTAAATCATCTTCAGAAACACACACAAAAAATTTAATATATATTTATAATTTTTAATATTATATATATTTAATATATATATAACTATAATAATAAATAAACAAAATAACCAAAGAGTTTGCTTTTTGGGAAATAAAAAAAGACTAAACTGCAAAAATGCTCTTTTAAAATAATAAAATAACAAACAATAAACTTACTAAATAAAAAAAGTCAGGCAAATTTCACAATCACAAATACTACAAGTTACATGTTCTAACTGTGGTTAACTATGTATATAATAATTGTCTATACTATATCATGTTATATATATGTATTATGTTTATATATATATATATATATATATATATATATATATATATATATATATATATATATATAATGTTTTTATTAACACTAATCATATGTGATAAACCTGTCAATATATGTATATTATTACTGTCATTTGTCATATATAATTGTCATAATAATCCTGGTTGTATAGCATACAATTGCTTTTTATTTGTAAAAAAAAAAAAACTATTCATATTTATATATATATATATATAGATACTATTATATTAGCCAACTTTATATATATTAGTTGTCTAATATAATAAGATAATTGCAGTCAGAATGTAGTCCTCTATACTTTCAATTAATACTCATAGCTGTAAAATTGAAAAAACATGACTACATTCCATCTGACAAAGCAATCATTTTTACATTTGTTTTCTAGAAAAAACACATTAGCTCAATTAGCTCACATTAGGTCACATTAGCACTGTATTTATAATCAAAATAATCCACAATTGCAACATTTTTGTCTGTTTTGCATTTATTTTTGTGAGCAATATGTTACAGTAAACACATTTCTCCCATGTTGATGTTTCTCAACAAGTATATAGACCAGCTGTGCTGTTTCAGTGTATACAGTAGGTTTTAGTGTGCAAGGTATTGAAGAACTCCTTTCCCATTGGCTCCTGGCATCATCTATTTGCATATCGGGCATGTGCCCACCCCCTTTACTCACCATCACTGTGTAGGCATTCCTCCCAGGCTACCTTCTTTTGGGTGTGCATTTGAAATTTAAGGAGTTTGTTACAGGGAAACAGCAAGTTATTTGTGTTCTGTGCTGATAGTGCAGCTCTAAGTGGTCTTGATTTTGCAGTGATTGTTCTTGTATTGTAGTGAGAGAGTGTAGTAATGTAGTATAGTAGTAGAGTGAACTCTCATGTTTGTTGCTTAATAAATCCAGACTGCTGGAGTGCAGATATAAGTATATTAATAAGCCTCTGTGTTGTCTTCACATCGTCACCTAACAGTCATAAATGACATCAGCTATGTTTAGAGTGTGTATGTGTGTGTGTGTGTGGAGGGGGGTACTTCCACTGCATGCTTGACTAGGCTCACTCTACCGCCCCTTCACTTCTTTATGACATTGATTAGCAGGCTGGTTTGAATTCATTCCTCCAGCATGGGGTTTCTGTCAGGCTCGCTGAGTGCTGATATTAACACCAGGCGAAGCTCGTCACACACACCTCCGCTGATTAGCCCCGACAAGTCTTCACTCAATCACACACACACACTGAACATTTCTTATTGCACACTCCATGAAGTCAGATCCCTGTAAGACAGCAGGGAGGTAATAACACTACAGGCGAGGAGGTTAGATCACCACAAGCCAGTCGTTACTTACTTTAGATGCCTTTTCATTTTTCTTCAGTCATGGCTAAATACAGTCTTTCACAATCTGCATAGGAATCAAAAGGTGTAACTTTGGGTGTGGGGGTCCGGGGTCATGCAAAAAGAGTTCCTGAAAGAGGGCAGGTAAGAGGTAAATACTGATACATTTTTTAAAATATATATAAAAATAAAATAATAATAATAAATATATATACATAGACATATATGATGCTCTGTTTAGATTTAGAATCTGTAATTTTGTGACTTACACTACATGTAAATTGTAAATTTTACAGTGTAAAACTGTCAAATCATGATAGTTCAATATCAAATACTCTATCAAATACTCTTGCACTGTAGTTATAACAGAAATATTCAGTATTTCTGGAAATTTTGCATTTATTTTTGTGAAAAATACATTACACTTAAAAAACAAACTGCACTGATGTTGGATCTAATCATTTCTCACATGTTTCTCAACAAGTTTATAAAACAGCTGTGGTATACAATGGATTTGTAATCTACAGTGGGTTTGAGGGTGCAATGTTTTGAAGTAAAACCTCTTTCCATTGGCTCTTGGCATCATCTATTTGCATATTGGGTATGTCCCCACCCCTTTTCACTCACCATCACTGTGTAGACATTCCTTCCATCTTCTCATGGGTGTGCCTTTATGTTTTTGTTCTGTTGGTTGCAGCAAAAAGGTTGTAGCTGTGTCTTGAAAGCTTTGCTAATGCTTTTCTCCTGCTCTAGAAGAAGGTGGAGGAATCAAGAGAAGGAGTAGTATTTGTGAATTAAACTCCTGCTTATTGCAGAGATACTGTGAGCAACATAATATAAATATTATAATATAAGACATAATATATGCCTAAGTATAATCGTGAAAAATGTATTAGAAATAGGGCCTTTAATAAAGTTTAATTGAACATACAGTTCACATACAGTACATACCTGCGGTTGTGTAAACTGCATTAAGCACCTTTAAGCTCTGTTCCAATATATAAGCCAGGTGGGAAATAAGCAGGAGAGCATGTTAGTTTATCTAAACTCTAAACCTATATGATTGCTTTACTGCTCATTGTATTAGATAAGGATCCTAGATAATATATACGTTTAGGACGTGTGTTGCCTTCTCCATGTATCTCTACTAGGATACATGTATATCTACTCTCATGTCAAGTCAAGTCAAGTCAGATTTATTTGTATAGCGCTTTTTACAGCTGTTGTCGTCACAAAGCAGCTTTACATAATTAGTACTTAATAAAGGACAGAGACAGAGAAGAAAGAAGAAATAACATGAAGGGTCAAAGACCCCCGTGAGCAAGCCAACGGCAACAATGGCAAGGAAAAACTCCCTCAGAGCTGGAGGAAGAAACCTTGGGAGGAACCAAGACTCACAAGGGGGACCCGACCCGTCCTCCTCTGGCCAGACTATTTAAACATTAACGATAAAAATTACCTAACCAGATACAATAGAAAGTTAATAGTGGTGATATTAATAGTGTCAGACAGACATGAGACGAGTCCATCTAGGTTTCAGCACGGCCACCAAACAGGCAGCAGCGGCAGGCGGGTGAGCCATGGGTGGTGGCGGGTTGGGGGGGACCCGCTGGCCGGACTGGTAGGTGGCAGCTGGTTAGACGCAGGTAGAGGGAACCTCAGCGGGCAATCTTCCAGCAGGTCGGGCTGGGTGGCCATTTACTCGAAGAAGGTAAAAAGAGAAAAGTTAGTTCTCATGTATCCTCCACTGGAATCCTGACAACTACATCTGCTGCTATTTTACCTTAAATTTACAGATTTTATTTACAGTGAAGGGTGTGCTGTTTCAATAATATACCGCAGATTTGAGTGTGCCACATTTAAAGTAAATCATCTTTCCCCTTGGCTCCTGGCATCATCTATTTGCATAATGGGGATGTCCTTACCCTCTTTACTCACCATCACTGTGTAGTCATTCCTCCCAGACTAGCTTCCTTTGGGTGTTTGTTTATATATTACGTTGTTGTTTAAAGAGAACGAGTGAGTTGTCTTTTTCTTTGCTTTAAGCTTGCTGAGTGTTGGGGTGGTTGCTCTTGTACAGTTTGTGCTGTCATTGTTTGGGCAGGTAATTCATAATTAATTTTAACAGATTAAGGAATTAAAAAACATCATAATTTAAAAAATGCTAAAATAATAAAAAAAAGGCAGCACTATATGTTACCATATATGTTATGGTGAAATTCTGGCAATTCTGTCTGCCAGTTATGTCCCAACTACTAATGTGAAAAAGCTTGAAAATGAGCAACAAGCCTAATAATGTACTAGTATCTTGTTAAGCAAATACTGTCTGGTTACAACCTAATAAGTACATTTCTAAGGCACTGTAGGGCCCCCCTAATTCTGTGACATTGACCTGTAAGACTTGGTGTCATTTTTACTGGCTCTGTTTGATGTGCAAACTCCATCCCCCGATTTACAAGCCGTGACATTATAACATTTCTCTCAATCTTTCCCCACGAATGCTCCGAGGCAGCCGTCAATACCTCGGAGCCAGCAGGTGGGGCTTGTTTGAAAAGTCTCGGCCGTTCCCTGGTGCTCTCCCGCCGCCTGCAATGTATTGACATCTCGGCATGAGACGAGCGCCGCTGGCAGCATAGCCATCGACCCACTCCTAGACAGTCCCAGTAGGGGCAGGAGGGGCCACGTGGGTGCTTTAAGGTCCCAGGGGCCTGAGGAAGAGGAAAGGAGTAAGGAAGAATAGATGGTTGGGATGGTTGTAAAAGAGAGAGGTGAACTGGATGAAGGGACTCCCGGCGGCGCGTGACCCTGTGAGTAGTTATTACTGGGGAAGGTGCTAGTAGGGAGGAGAGTGAAGATGTGAAGTGAAGATGTACTTAGACCTGACCTGTGGGTGGGGACTCAACAGGAGAAACACACTCAATCATTTACACAGCCTTGCTGTTAGAGAGTTAGCAAGCGCTAGTCTAAAACTCCACACACCAATTTGGATGTATGTTCTTCGCAATAGTTTGAAATGTCTTGAGATATAACCCTAGCCAGTGAGAATGATATAAACACTTACATAGTTGAATTAACACTGATGATTTTCCTGTGTAGTGTTCAGATTATCAGTATATCCAAATCTGGATATATTCCCCTAACTTTAACTTAAAAACTTTAAGGCACCATTTGAAGCAACATCTTCATAGTTTAACTGGAGGTTTTGCATTAGCTTAATCCAAAATCTGAACTATAGATCAATGTCTTTATATTTGCATCAGCACTTCATTAACATCTTTAATTTCTTAATTGACTATATAGTAATACATAGAAATAGCAATGCAAAATAAACACTGCAGTACTCAGCCAGCAAAGAGTCACCTGATCTTATAACCTACAACACTAAGGGCAGACAAACAGCCATTACATAAATTTCAACTGTATATCTAAAAGAATGTAGCCTGTGGAGAATGACTACACTCTGATGGTGAGCAAGGGGGTAAGATGTGCCTCATATGCAAGTATGGTGCCAGGAGCCAATAGGAAACATGAGTTTTATTCAAATAAGTTGTATTGTGCACACAAACCCACTGCAAATGATTGAACTCAATATTAACGCAGTTGTGTCTTTTCAAAGCCAATTCCTCTCCAGTTGCCAATGGCAACAGAGTATACTTAATTACTATAAGTTCATTCAAGTCAAATATTTGGAAAATGACCACAACTCTGGAAGTGCTCATTTGAACACTTTAAAAGTAGGCGCCTCCCACAATTCTCCCACAATCATCCCACCTTTTCCATTGGCTTTTGGCTCTACATTATGCTACACTGCATGCTGGGTGTTTTCCCCCTTCCACTCACCATCAATGTGTTGTCATTCTCTCTAGGCTACCTCCCCATGGGTGTGATTTAGATTGTGACATAACTGCTTGACCTTAGTCTTAATGGTTGTAGGGATAGGTCAAAGCTTTCCCATGTAAGTGTCTGCTCAGAAGCTGATATGGAGGTTAAATCTGGTGGTTGAATGTCTGTGAAAATTAAGTTGTAAAACTCATAGTGGTGTTTATGTCATATCTGTGATGGTGTTGTGATCAATACAGACTAGAGTTTTCTTGAAAGTAGTAGGTAGCCAGATAGCAGTGATACTGGGAGAGAGAATAACTCTATTTCTCCAAGAATAATGCTGTATGTATGATGAATGTAAAACAACTGCAATAATTACAGTCTATTATTTCTTACACTGACAAGAGTGTTAAATTAGCCAGTAAGAATTTTATAAACACTTTAAAACTGATCAAATTAACACTTACAGAGTTGAATTAACACGGATGGTTTAGTGTGTCAACCCTGGATACGTTCTCCTAACTTTTTGAGTCAACCTGATGCCCTAAATAAATGAACTATTTTCATTTCAGTTGAATTTATTTAAAACACTAAACCCTATAAACCCTGACTCAACTATTATATTATTATATTTTAATTGATTCTTTTGTGTTAATCTAATCCAAAATGCAACTGAAGATGAAAGTCCTTGTAATAACGTTAGTGTTTCTTCTTTAATTCCTTAATTGAGCTTTATTAAACAGCCAGCAACACTGACCATATATCAATGTATAGGAACAGTAATGCATAGACTCAGATTCAGCAATACAGAAAACTTGATCATACAGCCTCCAACACTGAAGCCCATAAAACAGCCATTGCATGAGCTAACCCTGCATGCCTAAAGGAAAGTTGTGGGAACAACTACACACTGAGGGTGAGTAAAGGGGAAAGACACGCCCAATGTGCAAGTATGGTGGATAGAGCTGTCCTTTAACTCAAACAGGTTGTATTGCAGACACCAAGCTACTGTATATTATTTAACCAGTACAGCTGGACTTCAATATTGGAAACAAGTAAATCTAACATTAGCAGTTGTCTTTTTATAGCTTATTAATTTGCCAATGGCAACAGAGTAAACTTAGTTACAACAAATATTAAAAAATAAATAAAAAATGACCACAAATAATCACTAAACTCGAAACATATTTGGGATATATCCAAACTTGTGAGAAGTTTAGTGTTCGGGGAAGAATAACAGGCTCTTTGTGGTTTATTGGTTAGTATGTCCTTGTGGTTTTTGCTATGTGGGTAAAACAACACAACTATCATCAGGAATCTGCAGACATAACTGTACTGTAAGGAATAAATTTGGAAAATTTTTGCTAGCAAGACACTTTAATAATGTGGGATATGATGCCAATTCATTATGCTTCATGGGTTTGGAAATGCTAAATCCCTTAAATTGGAGATCACAAGTGATGTCTTTTACAGAAAGAAAAAAATAAATTGAGACCAAATACAGTGATTCAACTATCAGTTATATCTCTTGGAAAACATTGGTTATTTTAACACTGTTGATCTTGCTAAGTTAGAAGAAAACTCCTGTCTGTGACAATTATAATGCTTTCACAGTGTTTATGTAATTAACTCCAACTTAACATTTATATGCAGTCTGCAGAGAAAACAACAAATTGCTTTTATAACCATTTCATAAAACAGAACAGACATGGACATCCATAAGGAGGTAGCCTAGAGGACATGACAACACAAAGATGGTTAGTGGAAGGGGGAGTGACACACCCAGCATGCAAATAGGTAGTGGCAGAAGCCAAAGTGTGAGGAGTATGGGAGGAGCCTAAACTACTTAAGCTCTTCAACACCTGCTTTTGTCATCTTTCAACACTGGCAGTGTTGAGCAGGTTTAGAGCGATTGTGAAAAACAATACGACTGTGTATGTAGAGCAGGTAACAGTGGAAAATCAATACACAGCCACACCCCATATTCTCAAAGTCTACAGTCAAGAGATGGGAAAATGTCTACACTCTGATGGTAACCAGGTGAGGGGCATGCCCAATACACAAATAAATGATGAAGATAAATGATGCCAGGAGGCAACAGGAAAAATTTTAGTTTTACTTAAAGAGGTTGTATTGCACAAACACAGGCCGCTGTATATTACTGAAAAAGCTCAGTCACATTGATCTGTTGAGAAACAGAAATATAGGAGAAATTAATAAATCCAATATTTAGGTGTGCTGTTTAAGCTTGTTGATTGTAGTTAGGATTACTTAATAATATGCATGTTCCCTTATTTTGTCAGTAGCAGGGATGGTGGTTAATGCCAGAGTGATGGTAATATATGTGAACTGAACAAAAATAAGTTTTGCCAACTCAGTTCATCTGTGTTGCTCAGAAGTCTAGAAAAACAAGTACATTTTAATACGCTTGCTGATTTCTGATTATAATGCAAACTATACACCAAAAAACTTTGGATGATGATGAAAAACTATACAAATACAAATACTAACAACAAATTCACATGACACACATCCCTGAGAGATGTTAGCCTGGATGGAACGACTACATATTCACGGTGAGTGAGGTGGGAAAGACACACCCAATATGCAAATAATGCAAATAAATTCTAATGATACTCAGAATCATTAGCATAAGGGTAGTTTGTGCAGTGTGCAAGTTCCGTTCTGGCACAGTCACGCCCACAACTGATTTTACTGACAGGTGTGTGTGTGTGTTAATTGTATGGGGCTGATCTGTTTATGTAAATGTTATGTAGTTTCAAAAGTGTTTTTTTTTAACTTTTGAGTGTGTAGTTCATTTTAACACAAATTTGCTTTATTTCAAATCCACTAAGGTGGTGTACAGAAGCAAAATTACTTAAACTCTTATTTTAACAAAATAATGACAAACTAAATAAAACAATGCCACAGATATACCATATTTGTATTTTGATTCCATTCAAGAAAGGTTAAGGACAAAGCAAGTGTAACAGAAGTATAAACTGGAAAAAGCAAGATAAAACATTCAGCTACAGAGCAATCTGAATACAGCCTACATTCAGGAGCGGCAGACGCAATGATGGTAAGTGCTCAAAAAAAGTCAAGAAAGCAAGGATAAAATGTGAAATCAAAAATGATTGCTGGGTAATTTCCATTAATGATAGTGGTCAGACTGAAAGAGGCCTGGTGTGCGACAGCCAAGCTAACAGCACAGTCCACAGTAATCCAGATACAAACCATTATGGCCCATAAAACACATTTTCTGTCCTGACCCTTTCAATATCCCCCCATTCATACATAGTTTATGTATTACTCTCGGATGGACTGAAAGGTGTTGTGCTTTGCAAAAGGGAATGCTTAGAAAGATCACCAAAAATGCTAACATTGATAACAATATAATATAATATAATATAATATAATAATAGTATCATGAATTTAAATTAAATCACTCACTACATTGTAAACAACTATTCCTTAAACCAAGGAACTAGTTAGGAACAGTGGTTCCACACCGAATTTCAGGTGTTTCCAACAAGCTTAAATACGTTCACCTAACTCCAAACCTTTGAGGTTTGACAAATAAATGAAGTTAAGCTTTGTTAAACACAAAAGTTGAATTTATTAAAAACACTGAAAAAAATATTCTGAAATATGTCATTAAGTCTTAAAACTTTGATTGGAAATTTCGAGTTAACCCAAAATATTTAATGAATATAAACAGCCAATTGCACATAAATAACAAATATACAAATATAAAAGGTTGTGCACAAACAAATCCACTGTATATTATTGAACCAGCACAGCTAACTCGGTTACTGGACTGGTTGAGGAACATTAATATGAGAGAAATTGTTAAATCCAAATTCAACTCTGCTAATCAAAATGAGTAAGATGTAATCAAGGACATTCAGAGGGGTTTAGAGTGACATTTTTTCACTCTAGGGAGATTTGTTCACAGTGGTGGTGAATGAACTCAAGCTGTCTGAAGACTGTGTTGCAGAAAATGAATACACAAAAAACCCGGCCTAATGCCTGAGACACTGTTTGGGAACACACTGCAAACCCACAAGTTGTTTGAACTCAAATAATTTACATTCGACTAGAATCTTTGAGTTGAGTCAACTCATAATTACTGAGATTAGTTTGTTGCCATTGGCAATTGGAAAGTGATTGGCTCATGAATACTCAAAAATAGAAACTGCACTGATGTTGGGTTTAATCATTTCTGAACAGTTCCAGAGTCAGCCACTACTCTAATTCTATATTACCTCTAGGTATAACTCACATCTTTCCCATTGGCTCCTGGCATCTTTTTTGCATAATGTACAAAAAAGTACTCACCGTAAATGTGTCGTGTCCACAGGGCTACCTTCTCTTCTCTTAGGTAAACATATGTAGCTTTTGTAATGGTGGACTGCTTGCCTTTAGTGTTGTATGCTGTTCAGAATATTAAGTTTTTAATAATTTAAAACTTATTTAATTATTATAATTATTTAGTTTTAATAATTAAGTGAACTTATTTGGTTTTATGTCTATGATTTGATATATATGATTGAGATTTCAATCATAATTCAATTGATGAAACAAACTAAAAACAAGTAACTTAACTTATTACACTGTTAACCCTACTAAGTTTACTCATGTCTCTAAGTTCAATAGAAAGACCACCAGTCCACCAGTACTTTACACTCAAAATGATGTATTAAATTAAATCCATTATTTGTACTTTTGTGACTCTGCTGTAAAATCAAAGCCCACGTAAGTTCAACTTAAAAACTAAAGTTGAATATGTTTAAGGTACAAAACATTTTATGTTATAACAAGATGCAGTACTTAAACTTCAACTGGATATTTAAGTTAGCTCAACCATAACCCTGCAGTTTCATGTCCAGTTTCATGACCAGGCAAAAACTACCCACTTATGATAGAAGGTAAACCTGGGGGCATGACAACACATCGGTGGCGAGTATCAATGACTGAATGAAACACCCAGTATGCAAATAGATGGTGCAACACAAGATGGTACAACATACTGAACTTGCATATTATATGAAAAACATATTATTGACAATATTATTAATCATTTAAATGATACGGAAATAATGGACCACTTAAGCTGATTAAGACATGCTAACTCAAAAATGAATTGTTGAGCTACACTCAGTTCATTTGTGTTAGATCAACTTTTTGGCATATTTGACTTAAGCTGAATTTATTCAGTTGAGTTATACTGACTGCATTTAACTGAGCTGTTTCAATGAAATATGAGGATCTTAAGGATGAGCTTTATGTTTGGGCAGCGCAACATTGATGAGTAAAACTTACACCTGTCCCATTGGCTCCTGGCACCATCGATTTGCATAGGAGGTGTGTCATTTCTCCTGACTCAGCATCATTGTGTAGTCATGTCCAGACTCACAGTGTAGAAAACTGTTGTTTTATAATTGAATTTGATGCTTGATTTAGAGTTTGGACTTATTTTGTTGTAAATTAAAAATGACTGTAAAATTAAAATGATTCTTTGTTCACCATTTTGCACAGCAATTTTAATATTTCACTATGTGCTCCCTGTGACTTTAAGTCCTCATCATAACATTCTGGTGGCGATACTTTAATTCATTTGAAACCAATCAATTACATTTTGTATCTCTCCTCAACCTATACATGCTGAACTGTGTACAAACACTATTAATGCTCTGAAAACCTTCCCAACACTCCTAACAACTCCTAACAAATGTGAGTGTGAAGAGCTTTGGTTGTTTGCCAATGTTAAGGTTCAGGACCCTTTTTTAACAATCTGTAGGCGAGCCATCAACCGTGCACCAGTCAGCTTGATTTAGGGCATGTCAGTATGTCTTTCCTTTCAAAACAATTACACCTGTGTCTCCAAATTGTGTCTCTTAATTAATCATGGGTGTGTTTTGGGGGCGTAACATGCTATAAACCAATCAGCGTGTCATTCTGCTTTCTCTTCAAGAGCCAGGTGCAGTCTGACTTTGGTGGATTGCGGTTTCAATGGTGCAAAGTGGGGGGGTACGCACGTCGGGCACACACCTGTATTGACAATTCACTGCCAAGATAGAAACGAATGTCTGACTGTTGACATCTGCCGAGGTTGTTTTCAGTCAGTGGTGCACCTGAGTTTGCCGTTGCCAAGAAATTGACCTGAACACCCCTCATTTTGAGACCACCGCGCCCATCAGCGTAGATATATTCAAAAGCAGCGTTGCTGTTTATACGATGTAGGCGGAAGGCGTGAAAGCAGTAGGCGGGGTGTAAGATAGCAATGAGCATCACAACGCGCCTTTGTGCAGGGTTCTAGGTAGGGCTCTAGGGCTCTAGGGCTGTTTGTCATGATGGTATTTTTTGTGCAACTTGTTGAGTAAACGAATCTTAGTATAGCGCCATATGTTGCTCATACAGTACAGAGTTATAGTCATGTTCTGTTATGAAGATTCATATTGAGCATTAAAAAGCCTTCTCAAAATGAACCAATTAACTCAGAAGCTTTGACCCTCCCTACCACAGCCATGATGAGATCCAGTGGCATCTGTTCGCCCACCTCCACTTTGGCCTGGCTAAGTAGTAAGCTCTCCAGCTACTTTTGGCCTTCTGCTTAATGAGCGGTACTGGTGTAGACATACTAATCTTTCTGGAGCTCTAATCTTTCTATTTCGCAGCACTGTTTCTCGCTGGTTTGAAAATGAACTACCTCCGTTTATTTGTGAGGGAGAGTGAAGACATTGTTTCTGCAATTGTGCTGGAAGAGAGAAAGAGCCTGAGCGAAGGCAGGCGCGAGCTAGCTGAATGACTTATTCATATGAGCTTGATGAAAGAATGGATTCCATTATACGAGCAGGTGGGAGGTTACAAATGAGAGATTTGAGGAAAAAGAAAGACTGAAAGATATGCAGGGAAGTACCAGCACCAATCCAGCTGCACCCCTGCAGATTAAACAGAAGCAATAACATAGTAAAATTAGCTCTTTACACACACACATGCACACACAAACTTACACCAACTCACAAAGACCCTGGCTCTGTGTCTGGTTCTCTTTTTAAGACGGAATTGAAATAAGGCCCCCCGTTTTATTGTGCAATACATATCAAATCATATTAAATATTGCATGGTCTCAATTACTGCTTATATAATTATAATTACTGCGGGATGTAATGCAAATTCATTCATTATTCAGTGGCATGTCGGCTCAAGTGTCCTTGAGCTTTTGGAACAGAACTAGTCAGAAACCGGGCCATTCTCTTCCAAGGCCAATGACAGTTATTATAGTACAGCTGGCTTTTATGGACCGAACACCTGCAAACACAGAGGCAAATAACAATAACTACAATGGTAGCAGACATTTTTGCCTTTTTTTCCCCTTTGACCTTTTTTATGAGGACGGTTTGGTTACGTTCAACCGGTTTTGTAAAAAAATGCATCCGAAATTCAGGCTTCTTTAAATGGTTCTTTTTTTCTCATTCCCTTTTTGTATAACCCCCCCACCCACCCACACACACACCACCCCTCAGGAATCTGTGTGGCCTTATGTGTTGAAAGCATCATTCATCATTCACTTTTACATGACTATATTACAACCTCTTTACCCCCTTGACTGTTTTCATTACTGTGCCTTTTGAACTGATTTATGTAAATGACCTTTGTTCTGATTGACTGCTTTGTATTGTCTCATTCAAAAGGCAGTCTAAGCTGAAATGTACTGGAGTCTGTGGACTTAAAAGAGAATAGTAGGTTAGAGCAGAGCACAGGCTGCTTACTTTGTAGTGGTTACTGAATAATTAATAGCAGTTACTGGATCATTTATACAGTTGCTGAAGAATTAGTAGTTACTGAATACTTTGTAATAGTTAAATATTAATTAAATTAATTAAATAATGTATGGAGTTAATGAATAATACATATATTTTTACTGAATAACTACTGAATAGTTACTGTAAAGTATTTATTGTGGTTACTGAATGATTAGTACTTACTGAGTAACTGAACAACTAGTAGTGGTTACTTAATAATATATACATAGGTTATTAATCATTTATAGTACTAAATAATTTTTAGGTGCTGAATAATCTTTTAGTACTTTCTGAATAAATAGTAGATATGGAATAGGTTATAGTTGTTACTAAATAATTAGAAAATATGAAATAATTTCTAGTAGTTCCTGAATAATTAGTAGTAACTAATTAGTCATTACTAGATAATTTGTTGTAGTTAGTGAGAGGTTTGTAGTAATTACAGAATAATTTATAATATTAGCTGAATAGCTTGTAGTAGTTACTAAATAATATATATAGATGATGAAACATTTGTAGAAAAAAGTGAATTTTTTTTTTGAATTTTCTGAATAATTCGTATATATGGATTAGGTTATAGTAGTTACGGGAAAAAAATTTGTAACAAAATAATTAGTTGTTAATGGCAAATGTATTGTAGTTATTGCTGAATAATTTACTGAATAATAGTATTTACTTAACAATTTGTAGTGGCTACTAAAGAAAATACATAGTTACTAAATAACTAATAGTACTTACTAAATATTTTTGTAGTTACTAGATAATTAGTAGCAACTAAATACTTTGTAATTACTAAATAATTGATTGTTGCTAAATAATTTATTTGATTACTGAATAATTTATTTGATTACTAAATGATGTATAATAATTTATAGCAGTTATGCAATAATTTACAGTAGTTACTAAACTCTATTAAAGCCTAGGGGTAAACTATTAAATTCAAGTGGTAAACAGTAGGTTTATACTTTTATTTATAGCAGAGATGAGCAAATTGCTTTTATAAAAAAGATGTACTTCAGAAACATTGTGTATAGAACAAAAATGCTTTACTATAGTGTACACTGTACACTACAGCGTTCAAAGTCACAGGGAGGGTAGTCCAGAGAACTATGATGTAAAATACTACATCAGAACAGAGCATTCTCAGAAATGATGTCAGAGGTGTGTGTTTTACAAGTGGGCGGTGGCTCTTGAGATGCTGAACAATTAGCAGGGCTTTTTATGCAAGGTCAAAAAAGGTCATTGTGCCTCAGCTCTTGGTGAGAGTGTTTAAGGTAAAGGACATCTGTCCTGAACAGGCTTTGGAAGAGTTGTGCCAACCAGCCTACCGTTGAAGAAAAAGGGTGCTTTGGAGGTTTATCTCAGCATGCCATGTACTCTCTCTGTCTCTTTCCCTCACACTCTATCTCTCTTTCTCTCTCTTACACATTTCACTTCCTCTGTCTGTCTTTCTGTCTCACACTTCACTACCCTCCTCTCTTTTTCTGTGTGTGTCTCTGGCTCTCTCTATCTCTCTTCCTCTCCCTCTTCACTACTTGACACACAAGCTGAACAACCTCTCCACCACCGGAGAGTTCCATATTAGCGGCAATGAGAGCCAATGAAATATGAATGCACTCGCTGAGCGCTAGACATCATCAGAGTGCTGGCACTGCAGTTAAGCGCCCTGAAGTCTCCATTAAAAATAGGGTCCCTGGCGTCCCCTCCCCTGTACTACACATCAAGACTGCCACATCCATCCCTTGATTTACTGTATCTCCGGGTGCCAGCTGTCCCACCACAGAGTCGGCCTCTGCTCCGCACACTCTATTACGCTAACTTCCACTATGGAGTCTGCACTTTTGCCTTGAGTTAACAAACCCAGAGCCGTGGTGGCACATCTGACGCAAGAAGCAACTTCCGATGACCCCAAACATATTACTGCGGCACAAAGGGTCAGGCTCATGGATTAAGCCTAGTTTGGGCTAAATTGCATTACCCATGGTGAGTCACCGTCAAAAATCCTTTTTTTAGTCTGGGCTTAAGCTTAATCTGTGTCTGGGAAACCGGCTCAAAATGTTCAGTTGGGAACAAACTCAAATACATCATTTTTCTCCAGCAAAGCAATCTGCTGGGGTTTTTTTTTTAGAAAGATTTTTTTTACTTTAGTTCTCAGTTCAGTCCATATTAACCCCTTAGACCCTGTAACCCACACTTTTTTACTTTCATAACATTACTGTTATAATCAACATCAGTTTTACAGGTCCTAAAATAGAACCTATTGGGACGCCACAAGAAATGCTAATTCAAACTGCTTAAAACTACAATAGTTTCTGCAGAATGATGAATAACTGACTGAATACTAGACCTAGGGTTCAAATGGGTTAAGCAGAATGCATCAGATCATGGAAACACTGTATCTGAAGCACCACACACTACGCCTTAAGAACATGTTCTTTGTTCAGTAAAGCCAGAATTAGACTCTTCTAAAAGGTTTATTCACAATGCACTAAGCTTTAATCATTATGGTCTATATTAGTAGGGTGAATTACCCTAATGTGGGACACCTTAGCTCTATTTGTATATTTCTTCTTTTTATATTTCTCAGATAAATCAATAAAACTATGGGTAAACCCTTTAAAGCCAAGTGTGTCATATTTGACAGATATTTAGGTGTTTAAGACTTTTGTAACATGTATTTAAATGATAAATAAATAATAACAATAATATGTAATGCATTAAATAAATATATATTAATTCTATTAATTAGAAAACAAAATCCATAGCTGTGTTTTCTGCTCCCTAGTTGATTACTCTTGTAATATATGCTCCAAAAAGGTACATACAGATTCCTAAGTTTAAAGGCAACTCATAGTAAGGGTTACACAATTATGTATTCTATGTGTTTTTTATTTAAGAAAACTAAATGAATAAAAATACATTCTGGATGTATTAAATATTAAAATATATTAAAATAGATTTATGTGTATATGTAAACTGTTATTTCATTTTTTTATATAATTGGCCAAAGGCTCAATAAACCCTCCAGTTTTAAAGAATTACAGTTATCTGGCAACTATGTGATGGTTCATGCCAGATGTGATGGCATGTGATAAAAATCACATGACTTTCTAAAATTTCCAAGACTGTGGTGTGAAGACTACTGAAAGGCCAGTGATAGTGTTTAGCCAAGTGTTATGTTCTTTAGGGTATAAAATTCCCAAAAATAAAACACTACTGCAAGTTATTTTATTAGGATGTGTTGATATGATATACTTGTTCTTTAAAACACCTTGTAATACAGTATACATATATAAATATCACCTACATTTGCTATTTCAATTCTAAGAGTACTTCAGCCTGGCTAAATCTGTATGGAGAGACATGCTACAACATGTACTTACAGGATTGTAGTCTTCTGATGAATTAGTAATGTCATTTAAAAAAGATATTGTATCTGCAAAACTTTATAGAAGAAGAAAACAAGTTTGGAAGCAATAAAAGTTTCGTTTCAATGTAAAAAACAAAAATCCATGTAATTTTAGAGCATTTCTATTGGTCCATTCATCACAAAATTTGGTCCCAATGTAAGGAACAACTGTCAGATTCATGTTATATTAAAAGTGCAAAAATGTAAAAATAAAGTTTTTGCATGACAGCGATGAAAAAGCGTTAAAACTGTTTGATTTAAAACATTTTTATGAGCATCTGTTGTTACAAAGGAAAATAAAGATAATAGAAAAAAAGAATTGCATAGAATTGCAGGTTAGTAACTACCCCAAATATCTAAAATAGCTGAACCATTCAACAATTACTTCAACTACTCTATGAACGGCTATGTCTATTCAGTTACTCTACTATTTTTTTGTTTTTATTATTATTGCCATATAATATACATATTGTCCCTATTGCAAAAAAGCCGCCGCCCACAGGCTCACATAAGGACTTCTGCCTTGTTTGGCTCATGTTTGGTTCATTGTGTTCATTAGTTCATCATCTTTTAATTAATGTGTTTCACCTGAGACTGGGGGTACTTAAGGAGCTCTGCCAAGAATTGCTAGTTTGGGACCTTGAGGTAGCCTGAGAGGTTCCGGATACGGCTCACGGTGCGTTTAGGCCAGCTTCGGCTCTTCGTCCACTCTCGAGCAGGCCACCCGGCCATCCACAGATTCAGCGAGGTGCTTGCACTCGCTCCCAAGTTATACCCAAGACTCTCTTCCACGCGGCAGTTCCAGGTTGGGACGGCCTAGCCGCTCTTGCCAAGTAGCTGGTTCCCCAGCTATCCCCCCGGTCTCAGGTCTGTTTGTTTTCGCCCTCTTGTTTGCCATGTTCTGGTTTTGTTGATCACTGTTGTTTATGTCTTGCTGCTTTTTGTCTTACTTGCCTTTTGTTTGTCTTGTTTTGTTAATAAAGCTACTTGCATTGGATCCATCTCTGCTGTGTGTCTGGCCTAACCCGCTGTGACAGTAATGTCATTTTAGAGCATTTGGTCCATTTTTTATGATATCTGAAAACACTATTAATGACAATTGCCAGGTTCACATTATGTCAAAAAGTTAAAATGGCAAATGGAGATACAAGCGTTTTGTGTGATGATGCAATGTTAAAATACAGCATTATAGAGCTTTTTTTTCCAATACAGGGAGACAGCTTTTGTCTTTGTTCCCTGGCTTTAGTTTGGAGCCTCATCATTCAGGGGTGAGGTATGAAAACACAGTGTCAGGCTCCCTTTCATGGCGCTTGCAATTCTATGGCTGAGGACCAAAACAGGCAGTGCGCCCGTTCTGCAAATGGATGGCTTTTGTTTTCTTCCCATCTTCACGTTCTTTTATTTTGCTGTGGTTTGCGTTATGCAATCACCTTGTCTACCTGTGGACCTTACTGATGAGGATTCACAAAGGACTGCACACAAAGTGAAGACCCACTGGTTGGACATTTAGAGCATGCTCATCTTATTGTGAGTATGGCCGTATAACAAGGCCTCTGTGAATAAGGATTAGGTTTACGTCCAAGCGCTACTGACCAGTTTGATAAACCCACAGATGTCCATTAAGCGTTAAGGATTTACAAACCACACTGCTGTTTTTTTTAAAGAGTCGTGTTAACCTCCATACTTAAAAAAGCCTGATTATGTATTCCCATGCAGACAGGCTTTTTTTATTCTTTCCTCCACAATGAGCTCTAATGATACATTAAAACTCATTGTTGGAGAGGGAGCGAACCAGCTTTCTTCAAAAACGTGAAGGACTGTCATCTTTATCAGATGAAGTCCCCCCTACTCCCCCCTTCCCTTCTTCCTTGCCGAACCATGGCTGCCTCGGCAGCCTCTAAGAGGATAAGAAAAAGGCTTTTATGTTGGAAATCAGGTCATCCATACCAAGAGGCCGTGCCTGCTGTATGTGTGAGAAGGCCACTGATAAAATCCTGTCAGAAAAGACCAGCAACTGAGGATGAATCGTGGCCTACCGATCCCAGCTGGGCTATCTGGGTTTGGCTTGAATAGGAGAGGTGGGGGATGTGTCTCGTGTCTCCTCTCACCCATCTCTTTACCGCCGTTTTCTAAAACCTCCACCGTATCCTGTTCTTGTCCTCCAGCTCCATCTGCTCTCTCAGCGTCCAAATCAGTTTGGGCCCATTGCTTGGCTGCCCTTCCTCGCCTTGCTTTTCCTCACGCCTTCTATACCTGTTCGTACTCGATTCAGCTGCTTCCCTTGCATCATCTTTAGGCAGTAGGTCCAGCGCCGGCATTCCCATCAAAAGGAAATGTGCACTGCCCAGTTTTGTAGAACTTGCATATTTCAGAGGCTTTAGAAGGCTGTGCAGTGAATTCATGGTACTCCTCTCCAAGCCTTTTCCTTTTTTACTGCTGTTCTCAGCCTCTCAGCTTTCCTCTGCACTCTTTATTCCATCTCACTTACACAGCTCTGCTTCTCTCAGGCTCTCATTCACATTTCAGTTCTTACATTTACATTTATGACATTTAGCAGACACTCTCACCCAAAGCGATTTACCGAAGTGCTTAGTTGCCCCACTCAGGAAATATCCCTTGCTAGTGTGAATAGCCTAGAGTCCAAAGATACAGTACCTCTAAGCTGAAATATTGACAAATACAGAAGTCAGCTTGGATACCTAGATACAAAAGATGGACAATACTCAGCAACTACATACAAATACTACCCTCTGTCTGAATGTCAAATAAATCAAGGTACGACATTGTGTGCTTTTGAAAGAGATGGGTCTTTAGTCAGTGCTTCAAGTGCTACGTATCACAACCTTGGTGCCATGACAGAGAAAGGTCTAGGGGCTTGTTTTTCATACATCTTGAGAGATGGTGGGTCAATCTAAGCCATATTTGAAGCTCAAAAGGCTCTTGGTACCATTGTCTTTGGGTAGGAAGAAGCTGGTCCATTTTTGGCTTTGTAGGCCAGCCTCAGGGTTGTAAATCTGATGAGGAAAGCTACAGGAAGCCAGTAAAGTGAACACAACAAAGGAGTGACCGGACCAAAATTCTCAGTCATCTCTCTATCTCTCTGCCTTCCCTGCTAAAGGAAGTTCCCTCTCTCCCAGGACTACCTGATAAGACTTTTGCCGATGGCATCCAGGTGTTTTGGGGAAGGATACAGCAGGGTTATATAAACACTGCCCTTCCTGACCAATCAAAGAGCCTTAGCGCCGCATCTCATTACCCTTGCAGAGCCAGGGCTGGACACTCAGGAGCTCTGTCAACTTTAACAGTGTGGACACAGCCTATGGGCTGCCCCTGGGCAAATTTACCTCATCACTCTTTCTCCACTCGCTAGTAAACAAGCAGCAGACACCTTGGCCACTAATTGCATACACATTACTGGATCTGTGCTGTCCTGTATAAAGAAGGGGAACTGATGAGCCTTTTTTTTTCAAAAGCAAAACTCATGTAAGTAATGCATATACTATTTGGACAAAAGTTTTGGGACACCTACTCATTTATGTTGGAGCAACTGTCTCTACTGGCACTACAGGGAAAGCTTTCAGCAGAATTTTGGAGCCTTGCTGTGAGGATTGAATTGCATTCAGTTACACGAGTGTTAGGGAGGTCAGAATATTGGATGTTCACCACAACTTTCCAACCCATCCCAAAAGTACTGGACGGAGCGGCATCACAGTTCCACTGCTCCACAGCTCAATGCTGGGAGGCTTCATACCCCTCTAGCCCACGCCTGGCATTAGACAGCTTGGTGCCAATTCGATCATCCTGTTCAACTGGCAATACTTCTCTACAGGGACTATACAAGCTGTGCGTGTGTGTGTGCATTTGCACATCTGTGTCAGCAATGGCTGCAACTTCAAATAGCTGAATGCATTCATTAGAACAGGTGTCCACAAACATTTAGTGTAGCTGTTAACCGGGCCAATTTACATGCACACAATTACAGGTTACATGCAATGGCTACTTCAGGAGAATATGGAAGCGAGGCTAAAAAGGCTACAAGCTAATGCAGGCACACCGCTCAGAGAAGGGATGACCGGAGAAAGCGCTGCTGCAGGTATCCACAAGATGAAATTAACTTGTTACAGTTAATTTCTGTTTCAGAATGAGGTCAAAAATGACATGGTGGTAAATAAGCTTGTAAAGCATCTGAGCATTAATCACTTAAAGTCATTAATCACATAAAGTCAAAGCATACTATTTATACGTACAGCCTCATTGCTTTGATGCAAATGCAAAAATGTCGAAACAAGCATATTCAAGTGATCAAACGTAAGACATTAAATGCTTCATGAACGTTTGCCTGCCATGGCAGTAGCTACACTTTAGTTTTTTTTAAATGAACTGTGCTTAGTTGTTTTTCCATTAGTCCTCACTAGGTTAAAAGGTCCGCTACAGTTGGGTTGGGTGTATGTTAATGTATTCACCTATTCTCAGTCTTGCTGTTGTTTTGTGTCACCACAGGGCAAAAAGTTAGGTTGAGCAGAGTGATGTTGTGACATTGGAAGACCTGTGGAAAATGCATGCAATTCTGAGTGCTTGTCAGACCTGCCCGAGCTTAACTACAGTTGCTAAGCATAAATATATAGGTAGAACACTTTTTATTGAGGTGGCCAAAGTGTTTTATATTGGAAAAGTACATAAAAAAGTAATAACACAAAATACAAACAGCAAGGGGGAAAAAAGAGAGAAAACAATCCAAATAATTTCTTATGTATTAATATTTTAATAATGTCATTAATTAATATCAAAATATAAAATTGTATAAATGGACAAAACCCACATATTTTATTGTTATAAAAACCAAAAAGAAATGCAAAAGCACTGAAAAACAAAGAGAGACCTCCCCACTTTCCAGTTATTTAGTATGTAGGGGATTCTACAGAAGGCCAGTATCTGTAGATGTTCTAAATATCACGTATTGGAACTCAGAGACATTTGGTAGGCAGGTGTTTAGCCATTAGGATAATTAAAATCTATCCTAAAGATACAGGTAACAGCGGCAGTTCATTCAACACCGGGGGTGATGTGCTCTCGCTCTTCTGTTTTAGTTAGGATCCCTGCTGCTTCTGCATCTTGTACACGTTGTAAAGGATTCAGTTTTCTGAGGAAGCCCAGCAGAAAGCGCATTGCAATAATCAATTCTATTTTTAACAAATGCACAGACAACTTTTTCTGCATCGCTCTGGGAGGGAAAAAAAATAACTTTAGCAATACTTTAGCAAATGCAACCAATGAGCCCACGGTATTTAAGTGAGGCATGCATACAACAGAGGTCAGAATCTAAAGTTACATCCCGATACTGTACTTCAGATTTTATGTATGATTCAAAAGGGCCTGATTTTCCCACAGAGCTACCAAGTAGGCCTGATAAGAGACACTTCTCGGGGGCATGGATTCAGAGAAAACAATGGGCTTTATTCATGGTTGTTATCGTCTTGTAAAACGACCCATTGCTGCGTTTAGAGGAAACGTGACCTCTATTACAAAAATGTAATTTGACTACTTTAATCTACACCTTAATCCACACCTAATCTTAACCTAACCATAACCTACACCTAAACCTAATATTAAACTCTTTTTAATGTACACCTAAACCTAATCTTAACCTACATCTAAACCCAATCTTAATCTAACTGTAATATACACCTAAACCTAATCTTAAACTCATTTTAATGTACACCTAAACCTAATCTAAACCCAATCTTAACCTACACCTAAACCTAATCTTAACCCAATCTTAACCTACACCTAAACCCAATCTTAACCTAACCTTAACCTACACCTAAACTCAATCTTGACCTAATCTTAAGATCATTTTAATGTACACCTAAACCTAATCTAAACCAAATCTTAACCTAAACTTAACCTACATCTAAACCCAATCTAAACCTTCACCTAAACCCAATCTTAACTTAACCTTAACCTACACATAAACCTAATCTTGACCTAATCTTAATCTACACCTAAACCCGATCTTGACCTAATCTTTATCTACACCTAAACCCAATCTTGACCTAATCTTAATCTACACCTAAACCTAATCTTGACTCAACCTTAACCACAGTAAAATGAGGAATCCTTACAGTTTCTCCACTGATGTCAGTTCATTCATTCATTTTTTATGAGGTCCAAAAAGGTCATAAAGAGTTGTGTGTGTGTGTGTGTGTATTTAGCTCAACAGCACTGGAACAATTGACTTATAAGGACGTTTCTATGTGCGATCATGTTTGGTTTTCATCAAGATTCTGACCTTCACCAGTGTTTTCCTATTTGGGATTTGTTCAGTTTAAAGAAGGCAATGGGATCCATCATTATAAGAGCAGAGCTGTGAACAATTCTGCAGTTGAAAAACACACCAGGAATCTGACCCAGACTTTCCTCAAGCGCACATTTAAGAAACTTCTTAGAAAGATACTGGTACATATACCTTACAGTATGCACTTTTACTCAGACAGACACTGTCTCCTCAGGTTTTAGAAAAAGGCTTTCACTTTTATAGCACAAAACCACAGATTAACAAACTTGCTACCATTAGGTATGAGCGGTTGGGTTGCAAAGTATTTTACGTTGATGTATAAATAGTATGTGATTTTGGTTTGGGTGAACAATGCTTTTACAGGCTATTTACCACCCTGTTATTGTATCTCAGAATGAAACACTCTGATTTTTCTTTAATGGTGGGCTTGTGGATAAGGATAAAAATAAAATAAAAGCTCTGCTTTAAATGGCTGGCATACACCACCAAGGATAACAGTCTCCACATAGCTTAGCATGGCCTAGCCTAATTATTCCTATTATAGTCTCCTCTGCGCAGTGTAGCACCACTCTGCCCTTATGTGGTTGGCCTACCATTAGGTATAGCCTTCAGCAGCAGCCCTGAGCTTCTGCATGAGGAAACCTGCAGTGGTGCTTAATCCAGCTGGGCCCTGCTTTTTTCGCCGGTTAGCCTGGCATTAGCTTTTAGCCTTGCTTCCATATTCTCCGCAAGTAGCCTTTGCATTTAGCTTTAAGAGGCTTTCTCTCAAGACTGTTGTATCACAGTTTAGGGTTTTGGAATTGGCCTGTTTTGCCATGTCATAAAAAAATACAGGTCACTTTTAAAGCTGTGTGGATCTAAGAAACCACATCAGCCATGTGATTGGTGAGGGTCCTGCTCAGGAAGATGGACTTGGGGTCCCTGAGGGTTCAAGTAAGATGTTGTCTCCTCGAAAGGCTAGTGGTGCCTACACACACCAACGTGTGTGATTCATCAGTTACTCATATCATGGAGCTACTGCTGGTATTACTTTCACTAAAATAGGTCACTGATCAAAACAATGTGTCACTCGATTCACACATTTACTCCCCCATTTATGGATCGAGGGGGGAAATAAACAAGACGACAAGAATCATTATGGTATTGTTTTATGGCCTCACCCACGCTCCGGCATAATTTGTCACACCACCTGCTAGGTCTCCTCTTCTCTCTTTGTTTCGTAAAAGCACGCACGCACGCGCGCACACACACACACACACACACACACACACACACACACACACAGCTATCAAACCCTGTATCTCCATTTTGCTGCTGTTCACTTTTTGACATGCACTATATTCACTATCCACCCCTTCTAATGAATGCATTTAGCTGCTTTAAGCTGCACTCATTGCTGACGCAGACAGACACACACACATTGTCTAGCCCCCATAGAGAAGCACTGCCAATAGAATAGGACTCTGGAGCAGACTTACATGAACCTTTTGCCTAATGTCAGGTGTGGGCCAGAGGGGTACAAAGCCCCCCAGCATTGAGCTGTGGAGCAGTGGAACTGTGCTCTCTGGAATGACGGTGGTGCTGAGCTGGTGAGTTGACGAGTTGGGGATGAGGTGGGGTGATGATCATCCAACATCTTGACATTACTAACGTGCTTGTTGCTGACTGCAATCAAATCCTCACAGCAATGCTCCTCCTGAATCTAGTAGAAAGTCTTTTTAAAAAAACACCCTTGATTTCGGAAGAAACAATGAATGAGCAGGTGTCCCAATACTTTTGTCCATATGGTGTAATATGCATCTGTCAGCTGGAATCTATTTACGCTGACTTCCCTTCCCTGTAAAGTAGCCATTCTGCAAATACAAGGTTTTTACATGACAGTGACGATATTCTTCAGATGGAGACAGGTATGACGTGCATAAACATGCAAACATACACACACACACACACACACACACACACACACACACACACTCACACTCACACTCGCACAACCAGCTGCTCAACACTCTTTCATGCTTTAACCCCCTGCCTGATAGCCGTTCTGCGCTAAGCCTCTAAACGACATGTAAAAAGCCCATAGGCTGGGAATCATGCAGAAAAGAACAAGCCTTCCGGACTCCCTGCTCGTATTTAAGGATGAAAGGTCCGCGGCCTACACGGAGAAGAAAAGAGAGGAGAAGAGAGGACGCCGGTGAAAATCTCCTTCATCCCCGAGGGGGCTTCACGAAGGGAGAAAAGAGCTGGGGTTCGACTTCTCCGCTGTGTCGGACACCGCTGAAAGAAGGAGAGCAACATGCTAACCCCCCCCCCCCGTGCGGGGGAAGCGAACACGGGTAAAAGCTGAAAGACGCCTGGCCCCTCAGATCCCTTTTATTGGATTACTGCACACACTGCGGACTTTGAAATGTCTTTGGCATTCTGATAAACCACTCTAGTGTTGCTACGCTACTGTTTACAATGGGAGAGAAAAAATATGACTGAAATACAGAGCCTTAAAAAATGACATTAAAAGCTTGATAAGCTTGATTGTGTGAGAGCTGCCAGTAATCAGATTCGAATAGCACATCACTGTGCCGTTAAATATAGAACTATACCATTACTGTCGCTAATTCGATTGGGGGAAAAAAAACATCAAAAACACAAACATCAAAAACTGTCAATGTGGCCTAATGAGCCTAATTGAGCAGCATAATCAAAATCAGTTTGGATGCTGTTCAAGCCATTAACACTAAAAGTGTTTAATGGATGTGCTGAGATCCAGCCTTCTGATTGGCTCACTGAACTGCACCAATGAGATTAAGCCTGTGTTTAATCAAATTACCAGTGAAGCGTCCGAATATGTCCCCTGCACTATCCCAGGAAAAAAGGGACCCTTTTTCCATCCCTGTAAGACACTGATTATGTGATTACATAATATGACTTGTGTGATCAATTAATCCATTAATCGATCAATTGATTGTTTGTGCTGGAGCGAATACCCTTCATTCCATTTCAGACCAGCTATGTCAAACGGCACATTGGGTACAGTAAGGTAAGGTGCGCCATGAAGTGCAGTCTCTAACTGTAGGCAGGGAGGCCGAAAAGCTCTGGCTGGAAGTCCTCCATGCTGTCCAGTACCAGTGTTGCCTCCTTGGTAAGGCTGCGGTCCAGGTTCTGGTCTGGGATCATGACAACCTGCATTCCAGCCGCCCAGCCAGCTTTCACGCCGTTGGGCGCGTCTTCGAACACCAGGCACTGTGGAGGACAAAAATGCAGCATGTGAAAGGCAGCCCACATACACCAATCGGCCATAACATTAGTACCACTGACAGCTGATGGGGAAAACATTGATTCTCTTCATCAGCAGTGGTGTCTGTCAAGTGGTGGATGTGTTAGGCAGCAGGTGGACAGTCAGTTCAGGCAAGCATAACAATCTGAGACACTTTATTAGAACCAATCTGTGATGCCAAGACAATGGGTAAGAACATTTCCAAGACATCAGGCAGGTCTTGTATGTGTGTGTGTGGTTCTGATATGCAGTGGTCGGTACCTACCAAAAGTGCTCCAAGGAAGGACAACCAGTGAAAAGGCATCAGGGTCGTGGGCACCTAAGGCTCGCTAATGCTTATGAAGGCCCATGGCTTAGGCCCAGGCTCATGTTGCAAACGTAACTCGGTCCTGCAGATTTCTCCTGTACAACATCCAGAGAACTCGACCCTTTCTCTCTAGAGAGGCCGTCCAGGTGCTCGTTCAGTCTCTCGTCACTTCCAGACTTGACTACTGCAACTCTCCTCTGGCTGGTCTTCCTCTGTGCACCATCAGGCCCCTGCAACTCATCCAGAATGCAGCGGCACGGGTCGTCTTCAATATCCCTAAATTTAGCCATGTCCTCTGCTGCGTTCTCTTCACTGGCTTCCTGTAGCTGCTGCCCGCATCAGATCCAAAACCCTGACGCTGGCCTACAAAGCCAAGACTGGACCAGCCCCTCCATACTTGGTCAAAAGGCGATCCGCACCTAGAGCCCTTCGAGCTTCAAGTCCGGCTCGGCTCGACCCGCCATCCCTCAAAATCCGTGGAAGACAAGCGTCCAGGCTATTTTCTGTCCTGCACCAAAGTGGTGGAACGAGATTCCCCTGGCTGTCCAAACGGCAGAGTCGCTCGCTGTCAAACGCAGACTGAAGACCCACCTCTTCCGAGAGTACTTGGACGAATAGCAAAGTACTATGGTCACCTTGGTGTCTTGTGCTTAGTAATGTCTAAGGCTTAAAAGGTATCTTTGAACTATTAGTTTATTCTAACTAGCTAAAGTTTTTCCTAAGTAAACAGCAAAGCACTTTTCTAAGTCACTCTGGATAAGAGCGTCTGCTGAATGTAAAGGTCAATGTAAGGCCCCATATCACATCTTGGGTGTCAGTTATAACAGGACACCTTCCTTGTGGAGTCCATGCCTCAAATGGTCAGATCTGTCGTGGCGGCACAATGGGCAGATAGTTGTATTTACCCTTAATTTGAAATGCATGAATGCATTATAAAAAGGCTTGCCTGGAGTGGACTATGGAGTAGAGCTGGCACCATACAACGTGTTCTCTCAGGAGGCTTTTTCACACCAGCCTTGTTTGGTTTTAGATAGGTGTGAATATTCCACCCACACTAAACTATTAAACCATTATCTGCCAAACATCATGAGTTTTGGTCAAATTCCAAGTGAACCCAGGCTCAGTTTGTTGCCGATGGGAACACATTGCTTTTAAGTTGGTACAAAATTGAGCAATTCCAACCATCAGACCTAGCATGTGTTTCTCAATGCAGGTCAGTGCTAAACTGTCCACATAATCTACCTGGTGGATAGATGGAACCAAGCATTGGCTAAACAAACCAAACCAAGAGTCAATTAGCAATTATCTGTAAACAATCTGTAAATAATACTGTTATTGCTTTTTTTTTTTACTTCTATTATTTATATTGTGTATTTATTGGTAATTTATCTATGTTTTTGCATCTGAGTGTCTTGCTATCCCTTTTCTGCTGTGACACTGAGAATTTCCCCACTGTGGGACTAATAAAGGATTATCTTATCTTATCTTATTTGGTAAGATCCAAAAACAAAAGGAACGACTGTCTGACACCAATTTTTATAAGTAAGCTATTCATTAAAAATCCATACTGTGTTTTTGAGAATCGATACAGTACAGCATAACATAATAACGAAATACTTGACGATATCTGTATCTTCTTACACCCTTAGTGTCTGCATATGCTCATGTGAGCGTATGGACAGAGATTTTTTCAAAGAGAGACCTACGTTTTAAAAAAATACCTGGATACTTGTGAATGGGACTTTAGCTGTTGAATACAAATGACCCCCCCCCTCCACACCACACCACACCACAGCAACATCACAGTACAAATAAATGTGATTCAAAGCTACCTACTGATTTTTCTTCTGATATCTGAGCCAGAATTTCCTGCCAGTATCAACCCAACCAATACCAATCCTGGGTATCAGATCAGTTCCATCTTTCTGCTTGCTTAGTTCAGGTCTGCTGGAATGGTTGGAAATCAAACACATTCTAGATGATTTAAAAGAGACAAGACAATCATATTCACCATTTGTGTTGGACAGATGGAATTTGGCCTTTAACCCAGCCACGCAGTGAACACACATACATACACACTAGTGATCACACACAGACACACACAAACACAAACACACACACACAGTAAAAGTGAGCACATGTGCTCAAAGCAGTGGGCAGCCATTGCTGCGGCGCCCAGGGAAGTAAGAGAGGGTGAAAGGTCTTGCTCAAGGGCCCAACAGTGGCAGCTTGCTAGAAAATTGACTGATATAACAAAGTATTGCAATGTTATATTCTGCAATACTGTGTGTATTTTTGTGAATAGCTTATGTGTAATGATTGGTGGCAGACCATTTCAATTAGTTCATTCAGTGTTTAAACCCCTGCTACAGTCTTCAAATCTTACCGTTGTGATTGGAAAAGAAATTCAGATTTTATGCATTTGATGATGTTTTCTAATACAAAAAAAATGCAATTTATTGCCATATATTGAATCGTAACCCCTGTAGCGTTATGCGCATCATATCCCCAGATTCCTGCCCATACACAGCCCTACTGAAGGTACTGTAAAGATGTTGATGGATGATTGCGAAACCCAGCCACTTCTCAAAATAAGCACCTCATTCAAACTCTCTAGGTTGAAAGGAAGCCCTTGAAAACGCTGCAAAGCCTCAGGAAAGCTGAATATATATGGCATCGCCGAGCAGTGGATCTGCAAACAGCCTTACTTACTGCCGCCTTATTCATCCTCTACCACTTCCTGCTTTTAGCCCTCGCCTCCTTTATGTATGGCGGAATAAGAGACTTCCCACTGAGCTTTTCGTCGAGGGTTCCTCTTCAATCCGCCAGGATGCAGCCTATGTTGCTGAGGTCCCACTGAGCGGGTTCAATATCTGCTACAAGTTGAATCTTACTTAGCCTCCTGACAAGCAGTCCTGCTGTGAACTCTTCGGCGGACAGAGCACAGATAAAAAAAAAAAAAAAGGGAATCAGACTCGAAGGCGTGTGTTAACTAAAACAGCATCTGCAGAACAATTTGTGACGGCAAACACACACAAGCTATAATTCTCCAAGCATTTTAATGCAGATTTTGTGCTACAACTGTCACTCAAAAGAGAGCGGCATGTGTGCATGTGTGCAGAGCCCGGCCGAAATTACACTGAGGAAGTAAGTCCTTGCATTCCACCCCATTCTGCTTTCTGTACACAAAGAAGAAAACAAAAAAAAATAAAGCCAACCCACTTGACTTCCCCATGAATGGACCCTAATTGACTTCAGTGATGTCACTAAGCCCCTTTTGCACGGCGAAGTGGACGCGGCACGCACAAAAGGCCAGCGGAAATACGCCAGCGTCGCGAGGAGGAAGGCTTAGCTAATTCCCTTGTGTCGAGGGCCGCAATTAAAACTCTTAATTACGCAAAAGAGCCCCGCAAATGACCCGTAATCAGAGACTCTCGCATTGTGATAACGGAAGAAGGGAAGGGTGGAGAGGGGGCCGGGACACAAAAGCATAGCGTCGCATAGTGTAGCGGCTAATATTGGCTTTGTCACTGTCAGCCATTTGAAGTGGAGCTGCATCATTCTCGTCGGATTAGGGATGGTCTGGGACGACTCATGCCAGAGAGTTGGTAATTAGTCATGGCTTCGGTACGAGGCAGCCGCCGATTGCATGTCAATCACGCTGGCAGCTGAGAAGGAAAGAGACAGGGAGCGTTCACACAAACACCGCTAATTAAGAGAGGCGCCTCGGACGAAGGCAGTGAACGAGGGCTTTTGGAGACAACTGAGTTGGAGGAGAAACGCCCTGACAGTGGACAGCGGTTTAATATAGTGACATGGCCCCAGTATATCAATCCAGGGCAGTTGTGTCCAGTCCGAGTCCGGCACAGTTTGGCGTGTTCCCCTGCTCAATATTCAACTTACTGCTGTTGGAATAAAACCTTGCATCAGAAAACAAGGTTTTGGACCTCACTCTACCTGGACAGTACAATTAGTCCCTAATAGATTATCAACAGATTAGGACCAAAACTCAGGATTAGGTTTTAGGCTTTAGATTGAGGTTAGGTTAGGTGCTTCAAATATTTGTAACAGAGATGTGTGAGCGTGAAGAACCGTTTAATCTAGGACTAATGAACCTTCACCTGTACACTATATATGCCCAATGTTTGTGGACACCTCTTCTAATGAATGCATTCAGCTATTCAGCTATTTTAAGTTTCCCCATTGCTGACTCAGATGTGCAGCTGCACACACATAGCTTGTCTAGTCACTGTAGAAAAGTACTGTCAATAGAGTCAGTCTCTCTGGAGCACATAAACCCATTGACACCATGCCTGATGCCAGACGTTGGCTAGAGGGGTATAAAGCCCCCCAGCATTGAGCTGTGGAGCAGTGAAAGAACTGTGTTCTCTGGAATGATGGATGGTGCTCCATACAATACTTTTGATATGATGCAGGGTGGTGATTATCCAACCTCACTAACGCTCCTGATAGTGAAACTAATTAAAACCTCGCAGCAATGCTCCAACATCTAATTGAAAGACGTCCCAGGACAGTAGAAACAGTTACTCCAACAAAGGCAGGATAAACTCTTTTTTTAATAGCCTTGATTTCAGAGAATCAATGAATGAGCAGGTGTCCCAATACTTTTGTCAATATAGTGCATCTATAAAGCGTATAAAGGTTTTGATCCAACAGCGACATTATTGTTTATCAAGCAGGTAAATCAGCAAATTATGCTGTACTACTGAAGGTGCAGAAGATGATCCCAGTCTGAACCTTCCCAGTGATTAAACTTTCTAAAGGTTGGTCTTCTCTTAGTCGCTCTTATTAAATGGCATTTCTCACACATTAGTTTGATAGAGGTTCCTAAATAATTAATATTAGTTACTAGATAATGAGCCTTAAGTAGATAATCCATCTAATGCGTTTTCCACCTAATCTGCAGCATCTGTAGTATACAACCAAATGCCACTATTAATTCTGAAGCAGAACAGAAAATCTGCTGACTCAAAACACACTTATTAACAGGGGCCTGGGGGCAGCTGCACTCACCCATTGGTTTCTATTATAAGGATGTCTCAAGTAAACAGGTACTAGGTTTTACTAGGTTCTACAGTAAATGACTGTATGCTACAGGTGCAGATGCAGAGGTTAGACTGAAAAAAGCTGCAGTAGGAAGATTAGGACCAGGGCAGGTTTTAGGTTTTAGGCTTTAGGTTGAGGTTAGGTTAGGTGCTTCAAGTGGTTCTTTGAGCGATACCACAGAACCATGTTTTTTCATAGAGCTTTCTGAGTGTCAAGAACTGTTTAATCTAGGACCAATGAACCTTCACCTGTACACTGTATATGTCCAAATGTTTGTGGACACCCCTTCCAATGAATGCATTCAGCTAAGTCTCACCCACTGCTGACACAGATGTGCAAATGCACACACACAACTCTTCTAGTCCCTGCAGAGATGTATCGTCAAACAAACACAAAAAGCCTTACTGCTTACATTTAATATCGTTAATAATGTCATTTCAGCTCAGGTGAGTGACTCTCACTGCGGTTCTTGGCCTTAATATTGCCTGATTTCCAACAGATGTATCATGCACTGCATGTCTACTGTGCAGCCCTAACAAGCCTGGCGGTTAAGGTTTCCAGTGCTGGACTGACTAGCAAAGCTTTTTGGGCCACTATCCTTAGGATTTTTGCTGCTACACCTACAGAGCTAGAACTTTCCTTCAGTCTGCCAGCGTTCTAAACCTTGTGACGGATTTTTCATACCTTTGTCTCCACACAAACACACACACACACACACACACACACACATGCACATCCAAAAGCACATGCGCGATTATTCAGTGACAGTCACTGTGTATAATGAGAGGGTAGACACAAGACACAATGGCTGAGCGAGCATCAACGCATCAGACTGAAGCAACCCAACAGCAGATAGAGGGAGGTTGAAAGAATATGTACGTGTGTGTGTGTGTGTGTGTTGTTTCTGCACTGGGAGGGTATCTAAGGACAAATGACTGCTCAGACCAGCAGACCCTAACAAGCACTCTACTCTATCTCTTCCAGTATGATTATAATAATAATATAATAATTCCGCTGTGCTACACTGATGTTATTACATAATTAGGTTCCATAGAAAATACTGAATTTACATATCATTTACATTCAATAAAAAAAAAACTGTACACTTTATCAAACTCAAATCCTAGTGAAATCCCTTCTCTTCTACTTACAGACATAATTTGTCATTAATTGATAGTTTAGAATCTATACTTTTAACATCATTTCTATTCTTGTTTCAAAGGGTTATGAGCAAAAAAACAATCAACGTAAAATAACAGCTTGCTTTATTGTCTGGGGTGACAAATGCGACTACTATTGGTTAAGGACACCCAATTTGTCATCAAGGACAAATCATTGCATGCATTATGGAAATTGAATAACAACTGCTGTGAAAGCCAGGAGTCATTTAACAGGCAATTCATATGAAGGCCTACAAGTCCAACATGATAATCATGCTGGCCAGATAATGTACGCAGATGCAGTTATACATGCAGAAATGTGGCCATCACTTGACAAATTACATACTTTAGCAAGTACGGTCCCACCAGTGAGATTTGCCGTGGCTGGTCCCTGGTTGGTATGGTCCCATCGGTGGGATTGAAATGCTTGGCATAAGACGGGCAGCAATCATCGGCTTTAGTTCCACTTTTCAGCTCAGTGTGCTCATTTCAAAGACTAAGAAGTGCATGTAAAACGCTAGTTAAACATGTGCTCGCTAGTTAAGCTTTGGTCTTAAGATACACTCATATGACGTCTCTCATAATATGCCAAAAAAGCTCTGAAACGTTTAGCTTCTTTAACCACCCCGTCACATAACCTCAATTCAGCGCTGATTTCGGACACTATAAACAAATCTGTCTGCCTTCACTTCTCTAGCTTGATATTCGCATTGTATATTTATGTAAAATTACCATTTTATTAATCTATATTTTAAATCAATCAGATCCAATGAATACATGAATCAAAGTCATGAAGTGTCACTACTTTTGCAGTGACTTTATATCTGAGTAATTAACTAGCTAATAACTATTAATTAGATCATGACTGCTCCGTTACCCAGGTTAAGAAAAATAAGAATGGTCATTTGGAACGGTCAGCTAATGACAGTTCCCGGGCTTATAAATTCTTGGACTTTTTCCAACCTTGTGCTAACATCTACAAGCATAGGCTCTCCTTTACACCTGGAAGAGGCCCTGAAATAAAAATAACAGATAAGAAGAGAAGATATCAGAGATGTGTTTTACTGCCTGCAAGCTCCATTGTCCAAAAGGGCAGTTTGCGAGTGCGGACCACGCTAGCTGAGGCAAGGAAGGAGAACTCGAGAAATTTGGGCTGGAGTTCTCAGGGGGGCTTAGAGCGGATGGAATCCGAAGCCAGACCCCCCCTCCCCCCTGCCAGGTAGAGGTTGAGTATAATTGGATGATCAGGAGGAGCAGGGGTGGTGGTGGGGTGCAAGTTTTTCGCACGAGAACGAAAAGGGAGAGGAACGGTTTTATAGTGCGTAGTAATGGAGGGGAGGAGTTTGTGCGTGGTCCTTCTCCTAAACACTTACATAACTCCATTTACGGGGAACTATAGAAGTCAGGTGACTCATAAAAAACTCAGGTGACTCAGAAAACACCTGGTTACTTCAGGATTGTATCTTGATAAGATTATAACCACGTGCATTTACACTTGGTAGTCAAATGCATCTCTGGTTATTCAGGCTGAAATCCGGATGGAATATGCATATCTGATCATCACACGACATCCAGTTTAATCTCTTCAGCTCTTTCTGTGCTGTGCTAAAGATGGCTGACGCCTCACAACCTGCCGTTTCACATGCCGTTGTGCATTTCTTCAGGGATTCAGGGAAGGCAACAGCGTCGGCAGTCAATGGTGATGAAAAAACAAGTGCTGTGAATGGGGAGAAGTTCCGGTTGTACTGGGAAGGGTTTTGGTTGTCAAATGTGTGTTGGAGATCCTCATTTGTTTACACTGCTATAACATGTCTCAAATGCATGTGAGACCACCTCCTGAAGTGGGCTGAGTGATCGGATTTGTCTCCCGTCTATCTGCTTTAAATGAGTCTTTTTAATGTGGCTTGGCCTTCATCAGAAGGAAACTCTGACCTGATAACATTTAGCAAAACGACATTAAGACAAGCCAGAGACATTCTGGAAACAAGTGCTGTAGACGAATGAAGTGGACTCTTTGGCCACAACCACCAAAACCATGTTTGGAGGAAAAAGGAGCAGAATTTGAGGATAAGCACAGGGTAGATCGATTATCCAAACAAAGTTGTTTGGCAGCGCAGGGTAGATGGAGGAATGGAGCTCTGGAGGAAACTTTGACAGTCAGTCAAAAAACTGAAGCTGAAAAAAGTCTGACTTTGGATCAAGACAATGATCCAAAACATGCCTCAAAATCCATCCTGAACTCCTTAAAAAATGGAAGCTGAAGCTTTTGGAATGGCACATTGCTCAAGAATGAGTGGGTGAACCAACTCCTAAAACACCACAACCTCAGAAATCAACTAAATGGGTCATTTAGCCAGAGATTTCCAAACTTTTGTAAACCACTGTAAAACTACTGGAACTCGCCGGTAAGGAGGAGATAAACCAGTCTCGACACATACAAGGACAAAGCCATTGACGCAACACCACTGGGATATTCCTGTGTCCCTCAAACCTTTACAACACAAGACTGGATAAAATCTAACTCGATGGGCTGTTTCCACTGCCAAATGATGCATGGCCTCCACTTGTCATTTGAGCTCAGGCCAAGAGCTTGGAAGACGAAGGTAGGGGATGGCGATTACAATAAGCGTCTTGACACACATCGATCCTGACATTTAGCACTTGATCTGTGCATATTCAGACTGGGCTACACACACACACACACACACACACACACACACACATTTAAAACACGTGCCTTTACTGCGTGAACCGCTGACGACCCAACATGATGATCCAGACATGACCTGACACATCGGAGTCCATCTGCGGTCCAGCGCTCTGGGAAAATGTCACGAGCCAGATGACCAGAGCACAACGCCGCTGACTCGCGGCTCCATCGCATGCGGCATAAGCAAAAAGCTACGTATACATGCGCGTGCATCTCGCATACAGGGGCATGATCACAAAATGACACACACACACACACACACACACACACACACACACACACACACACACACAGCCTCGCTCGTGCACACACACACGTAGGGAAATGAAAATAGCCCAGAACAGTGAAGGAGTTCTGACAGGCAGAGGAAAAATCTCATTAAAATCACCTCTTCCTGTCACAGCCAGCGAAGGGAGGCAGGCCTATGAAACATGGCACAAGCCCTAATATAGAGCAGTGTATAATGTAGCCCTGGGGGATGGATACATTCACAGGCACAGACAAACACACACATTCTTTACGAAGACGTCTGAATTCTGGTGAGAGGTTAAATAATAATAATAACAATAATAATAACAATCATAATAAACCCATCAGTCAAACTGATTGAAATCATGTCTGACGTGAAGACAGTCACAGGGAGAGTGCTGGATCTCCTCACATCTGTTAATTACTCTTCGCCTGGAATAGCACCGGAACAAAGCAAGCACTGGAAGAGACGGCAGCTCGGAAAACCTTCCGGGAACCACTTGTACAAGCGCGAGTCTGTGTTTCTTCACGCTTAAGTTGCAATGCAAAGACCACACAGTCATGTTTAGGGAGCTGCGGAAGAGTTTGGGTACGATGTCTGAGAGTCATGCTCAAGACCGCAGGTTAAACCAAGCGCAACTGCAGTGGCACCCTTATACCACAGATTCACACCAAGTGAAGACACATCAGCAACATGTAAGGGCAAGGCAAGTGAAGCACGAGCGGCCCGGCCTCCAATCCACACTGCTTGCATTTTGTAATAATCAGTTTTATAGCAGGTTTAAAATGGGATGCAACAATAAATGTGAACCTGTTAGCCTCCAGACACAGCTGGAACAGTGCAGCTGTGTCGCTTTGCGACTACTAGGCCAACACTATCAATACACTGCACTGTGTTATGGTTTTACGGTGCAACAGAATGTATTATAAGAGTATTTTAAGATGCTAAAACAGCAAGGATGTGATTGTGATCGGGGTGAAAAATGCTGTGTTTTTACAAGTCTATTTACCACCCTGTTATTTTGCTTTAGAATGAAACAGTGATTTTCCTTTTATAGAGGGTTTAAGAAGGAAAGAAAAAGGTGATCTCTGCTAGTCCTGGCTAGTTTATGGGGTGTGAGCCTTGGGGCTAAGATAGGACACTATCTCTCAATTTGTTTGCCATATAACCAAGTTTGTGATGGATGGACTAACATTCCAATGACTTGGAATATAATCTTTTACATTGACTTCCATTGAAAAATAGGTATTTCTTTTTTATTCATTGAAAGATGGGTAAGAAGGTATTTTCTTTTCCTGTGTAGTTCTCATCTTGGAGATTTAAGGTTTTTGAAGTGACCGTGTCGATATGCAAGGGCAAATGGGGGTGGGAGGAAGAAAAAACAGGACATGTAGAACTCCTAGCATCTAGCATAATCAATGTGAACTGGAACCCAGGTTACCACTGAGCGGTTTCTTCATTTGGACGACTATAAACTAAGTCCTTTGGTGTGAACTGACCTTTAGCAGCATTAGCAGTCATACATCTACAGCCATTATGACCAAACACAGTCGATCAGGACAAAGAAAAATTCTACACAAATGTAGAGTGCATTAAATGTACATTCATGATGAGCTACTACGACTGGGGGCTTGGAATCAGAAGGTTGTCTGTTCAATCTCCTGGACTGGCAGAAATTTAGGGGCGGATGGGGCAACAATTACAATTGAGGTGCCACGTATTGTGTATTCTTACCCTCAGCTCACTAGTGTTTGAGTGTGTGTGTGTTTATTGCCACAGAAGGGTTAACTGCGGAGAATGAGATCCAATATACTGCTGTGCAATATATTGTGTCAGAATAATGTGTCTTTATCTTTGTTTACATGTGTGCATCTAGAGACGATGAAGCCATTCTCAGGACCAGGGGGGAAATATACTGTATACACGAATGTAAAGTGGGCGAACTGCAGGTGTTTGACAGGAGTGTATATTTATTTATTTCTGTTCGTATATGTGTGTGACAGTGGAGGAGACTGCTGAAGCTATTTTCAGGACAAGTGAAAAATACATACACAAATGTAAGTGTGGGAACGGTATATGTTTGACATGTGTAAGTGCATTCCCGTATATTTCTGTCGAAGTGTGTGTATGCGTGCAGAGAAGACTGCTGACGCTATTCTCAGGACAATGACAGATTGCAGGCTGCATCTTTCAAACGAGCAGGGAGCCTGGGGGCCAGCCTAGAGATGGGGCGAAGTGGAATGGTTTATTATCTGTGCTACAGGAAGGAAAGAGAGAGAGAAAGAGAGGAAAAAGAACAAGCCTATGACTTCTCACACTTTATTAAAGTTCTGACATGTGAGTCGATGGCCATCGTATGGAGGGGACAAAAAAATATATATATATAATAATGCGCTCAGCAGCTAAATGAGATCCGGACTAATCTCTGGTCATCATGGCTTCAATTCCATTCTCTAATGGCCATCTCCTGCAAAACCTGGGGAAATCAGTAGCACTCTGGTCAATGGAAGACTGGCCATTCAGACGGAAGAGGATAGGGAAGGCAGTTTGACAGGCAGAGGTGAGTAGGTCGATTTCCCCTGGTCTCACGCCCAGACGCAAATGCAATCTCCAACGGATGGGTTTGGAAAAGAGCCTCGGAAGGACTGGCCTGACCAGTACATGATGACTGGCCAAAGAAACCATTTATCATCAAGTAGTTCTGCAAAGCGGATGGACTGTACCACAGCTTGTGTCTTGGCGTTGATTGAAGTCGTCCAGATTTAAGCTGGTGTGTTTTCTTCCAGCTCGTAGGAACTTCCATGAACAAGAAAACTCTTGTTGGCTAAATGTACATTGACATTTCCCAAGAATTTTCCCTTTTTCAAGCACATTGTTCAGAGCAACTTGGTCAGTAAATCAACTTTAAGTCTTCTGTGCCATTGCTAGATGACAAACTCCATTCAGCACTGGGATCCTGAAGGAATCAGGCTAAGGATGGGCTTAAAATACTTAGAAATAAACAAAAAAAAACTGATTTGCTGTTTGTCCCACCTGATAAATATTTTTTTTGACTCAAACGTCTCATTTCACAACATCTGGTTTACCTTTCACTGACATGGGGCTAGAAGAAGCCATTTATTGGGTAGACTGTACCATAGCTGGTGCCATGACGGTGGTTGAAGAAGTCAAGATTGAAGCTGGTGTGTCCTCTTGAAGCTTACAGGAACTTCTATGAATTAGCAAGCTCATAGAGCTTAGCAAGTAGTAGTAATGGGATGGACCGTACCACGGCTTGTGTCTTGGCGGCAGCTGAAAAAGTCACGATTTAAGCTGGTGTGTCATTTTTGAAGCTTGTAGGAACTTCCATGAACAAGAAGACTCTTGTGGACCAATTGTACATTCACATTTCCTCCTGAAAATTCTCCATTTTTCCAAGAACACCATCCAGAGAAGCTTGGTCAGCTTGGTCAGCAGATCTCTTTATTGATGAAAGCATAAAACCATATTCAGTCTTCAGGGCCTTTCCGTGCTGGATGATAAACTCCATTCAAAAAGAGGGCTTGAAATACTTTAATGTTTCCAGAGAATCAAGAGCTTAGAAAAGGAAAAGTGAGGAAATCATGAGGACTGGTGAGCTGTTTTTGCTACCTGATAGTAAATCTGACTCGAACTCTAATTTCATATCTCATTTCCCAGCACCTGGTTCACCCACATAAGCCTAGGAGAAACTATTTATCAAGTAGTACTTCAAATCGGTTGGACTGTACCATGGCTTGCGTCTTGGCGGCAGCTGAAGAAGTCAAGACTTAAGCTGGAGTGTCTCCTCAAAGCTTTGAGGAATGTCCACGAACAAGGAAAAGCTGTTGAATTAATGAACAATCTCCTTTCCTGAGAATTCTTCCATTTCCAAGAACACCGTTCAGAGAAGCTTGGTCAGCAGATCTGTTGTCTTTATTGATGAAAACACAGAAGCGCTCACTGTGCCATTCTGTGCTAGATGATAAACTCCATTCGAAAAAGAGGGCTTAAGAACTCTTCTTTTAAAAAGACATTTCGCAATTTTCAGAGAATCAAAAGAGCTTAAAAACGTAAAAGTGAGGAAATAATGAGGACTGGGGAGCTGTTCTAACCCCCTGATAGCAAATCTGACTCAAACTCTAATTTCATATCTCATTTCCCAGCACCTGGTTGACCTTTCACTCACAAGGGGCTAGGAGAATGATCAATACTGTAAAACACCTCAATAAACTAACTAACCAACACACACACACACACTTGAGTTTTGCTGCCCACACACTTTTCAAGGTTTTGAACTTCTACAGCTCTTTCTGTAAACACTCCCCACTCAAAGCTGGAGGTTTGATAAAGTGCTCAATGGGGATTTGAACAGTAAAGCCAAAATAAGGAAAATCCCTGTATTGGGATTGGACTGCAACACAAATACATAAACGAACTAAACACACACACACACACACACAGTTACACATAAGCACATATACTTGCACTTTTGATAGAACACTGTATCAGAAAGAAACAGACCACATAACACTGCAGAAGACGTGCTCGTGCACTGCACAGTCAAAGGCCCAGCTTCATTTTTAATGGCTAAACTGATCATACAAGCTGCTCACTGGGGTCACACTGACAGACGAGGTCTTTCTAGGCTCTGCACTGAATGGGTAAGCAATCTCACTGCTTTAACTTAATGTTCACTGGATTGAAGCCAAAGCAACTTGTGTCAATACAAATAAAGCAATACTTAAACAAGACTAGAATGTCTGCAGCTCACATTTCTCAAATACCATTAAAATGCCATTTGCATCATTATAACATTGTTTTCAAAAACATGAATGAAATCCATGGGAAGGGAAATCATTTACCTTCTGGCTTCTGGCCGATTTTCTCATGTTTGTGATTAAAAAGGCTAAACTCTATAGATTAACGTTACTTCATTAATTCATTACAACCTTTGAAAAACAGACCCCTCACTGCTGCTTTCCACAATGAGCGTCTTCACCGCTGAGCTCTGTTCCACGCTTAAACGTCTGAAGCCTTTCGTCCATGTCGGAGGGACTTCCAGACGCATCAACTGATGCTGCTATTCATTTACATTTACATTTGTGGCATTTAGCTGACGCTCTTATCCAGAGCAACTTACAACGTTACTCATATTACAGAGGGGGGCCATTGTAGCATTAGGAGTCTTGCCCAGTGACTCTTATTGGTGTAGCGCATCATAGTCACCCAGACCAGGAATCGAACCCCACGTGGTGTGGTAGCTCACTGGCAGGTAGTGGTGTTATCTGTTGCCCCACACCAACCACATTCAGAGCCGGATGTGACGCCACAGTGACCATGATAAAGGTCTATTCCACTGATATTTTTTAAATATAAATTTTCTGCATAATCATGTTGTTAATATGATGTTGTTAACAAAATCTGACCATACCGATACTGATACCCAAAAGGCTTGGTTGCAGAGAAACTTACTGAGGCGAAATTGCTCACAGATGATAGGAACCAGATCTCCTGAAACGTTGCAGTGTAAGCCAGGTCCAGGAGCTGCTGCCGTGGTACAATCACAGGAAAGCAGAGAAAGGAGAGAAAAAAAAAAAAAGAAGTTCCCAGTTGTCCCTAGACGGACGGACCTTTGTGTCTTCTACCCAATCCATCAATGGAAGAGGACCATCTAAGGACCATCATCAACTAGATATGATTTAAGTGGCAGACCATTCTCTCCAGAGTAATGAGTCCAATACGTTAGTGACATGGTAGCATGTGTTCCACTGGCTTGGGAGACTATTTCCAAACCTGGTCCCATCAGTGAGCTATGAACCAACTGACTGATACAACGAGCTAAGCTGTCCACAACGGATATGTATATATAACATACATACACACACATTTTTTTTTTAAATCATACACATCATTTGACATAATTATGTCAAAACTAAAAGAATATTGGAAAGCATGGGGAATTCTCTTTAAGACTGAAAAGACTTTCCTCTTAAGAACAAAGCTAAAAAAGTAAGTATTCTCAAAAAATATACAATAACCTGTTGGCTATTTATTCCGCCACCACTTCAAGTGCCTTTTTCACTCAACGCATTTTAATCCCTTTTATATTATCCTCTTATATTTAACTGAATGGAAAGAACACTTAATTCGAATTAAAAATGCGCCTCCCGTTATTTATGATAAGCTGTAATTTGCTGCATAAAAGACTGCATTACAAATGGCCTACATAAGAAAAGAATGAAGTGTCTTAAAGGCACTCTATACCATTCTGTAGAACTACTGCTGATATTTGAACTCAACAGCAAAAACACAGCCCTCCCTTCAGTGCTCCTTCAGAAGCTCCGCCCCAAATTCAGAAGTTCCTCATCCCTTTCAACATTTGGAGATCTCTCCACCATCCAAACGCCATCTCTCCTTGACAATGCATGTAGTTTACCACATAGCCTGTGTCAGATACAGAGTTTTCCCTTGCCCCCTCCACTTCCCCCGTCCTGTGCACATAAACGGACGCTCCTGTTGATGATTGGTTAGAATAGTGTTGTGTGGCTCGACCAGAGCCACTTTCTTTGTTTCCCATTTGCAGAGCCAGGGCTGATTATGAACACTGGACATGTTTTCAGTGCTGTGAGAAAACATTAGCTGACTTTTACATGAAGTGTATTGTATTAAGATCGTATACAGAGCCTTTAACAGAATATTTAAACACTTCTTTACGAGACTGTTTGATTTATATGAACTGCTTCATGTTTATCTTAAGATTGTTTTTAAGTTGAAGGGCTGATCTAACCAACTGACTGTTAATTGATTGAATGAATGGGGTATTTGAACTGGAAATCACCAAAACACAGCTAAAATTCATGCCTCTAGGACCAGAAATGATTGATCTCTGGGCTATAAATGTGTGCACTTTAAAGAAGATTTAAATCGTCCAACTTAATACAGCTGTCAATCAGCTTAGGTCTAGGATGGAGGTTAAACTGGAGGTTAAACCTCCATTCCTCTGGGCAGGGACCACTCTGACTGTTCATGTGGTTCCTCACACATGGCGACATGCGACTTCACCTGAAACAAAGGCCACCACTCGTTAATCATGGAAAAGAAATGGGCGACTTTTACTTTTCACACATGACTTCCGACTCTCTCTGAACTGCTTCACATTACTGCGCTGCGTTTATGATGGATGAAGATGGAATTTTATTCGACGTGGTTATGAGCGATAGTAGTAAAGCACGGCTCTTCTCCATGTTCAAGTATGATCGTGAACTCCTGCTCTTTCTCGTCTCATTAATCCAAGCTGTACGGCTGAACTCAACCCACCTTTTGTAAAGATCTCTTCCCCCCCAGGGCTTTTCTGCCCCGGCTGAGGAGTGAAAAATGCCCTGCTCGCTTTGAAGAAGGTGGTCCGTTCCCTAGCTTCTGGTCAGAATGGAGACGGATGAACGGGAGTCTATTCATTACTCACCTGTGAGGCAGTGCTTCCGTGCCCCAGGACAGAAAGGCTGCTTGGTATTCTCCAGGAGCAGCCCCACCACACTTCTTCCCATGCACCGAGCAAAAGGAGGCCAGAGATCCCTGTCCACACTCTTTGCCAATACTAATGTTAAATGTTCCACATACACATGCTGGTTTAGATCTTGGCGAAAAATTATCCAGAACAGATAAAGCACAATGAAAAACAGGCCTTTTTCAAGCGTGCAAGCAGTGCGTTGACCATGTCCGAGATTTTAGTGCCTATAATGGAGGCGAGGATGAAATTCTGATCCGAAGCGCTCTTTGAAGATGAGATCCTGCATGTATTATTGAAACCACGCAGGCAAAGGCTAGGCCTGGACCTGAAAAGCTGGCGTGGTATGATCACAGAAATGCAGAGGAAGCCACAACTGAATACCCAGTTGTCCCTAGCCTGACTGACCTTTGTGTCTTCTGCCCAATCCATCAATGGAAGAGGGCCATCAAAGAACCCCAGTTTCGCAAGCAGTTACCTGCTCTGTGACAAGTATTTTGATGCAAGACAAGGACGACCAGGCCATTGGGAGAACTGGGACAATTCCCAGTGGAGCGGTATGTTTGTGGGCCACTGAAGGTACAGAAAAAACTGTATCTTCAGTGCTTGGCTGTCGGCCAATCCAGCTGCCCAAAAAAACAAAGCACAATCAGAACAGAAGGGGGTTGGACTGGATATTCATGAGCAACATCAGGCTTGGGGTTGTTTTGTAATACGTGACCTATAGAACAGAAACAGGAATTTAAGGTTTGTCCAGTCAGTCATAAAACAGCAGTTTTAACAGTAGTTTACTTTCCGAGAAGTTTTCCACAATCAGGAATCGCGACAATTCTTCATGAGCCACTAGGCTGTAGTGCAACCTGCTGTAGGTCCTCCTTTACAGCTGCTATATGCTAAATGCCAGTGCACCAGGCACATTTCAATATTTTGCATGTAAGCTTGTACACAGACAGATAAGCAAAGAGACTCGTTCTTTAACTAAGTGAGTTGAGCACAGCTAAACTTCATCACATCACCCATGACACACACTAGCTTACTGCTTAGCGCTGCTACCTCACCAAAAACTAATGCCTTCTGACTGCTGTGCCACTTTCGGTGCCGGCAGCATGCACAGTAAGAGTTATTAACTGACATATTTACGTTTCTATAACCAGAGGATCGCTGGTTTGAATCCTGGTCATGCTGCTAGCCATTGGCAGCCGGGGCCCTGAGAGAGCACAATTGGTCTTGTTGGCCAGCACTGGTGTCTGCTGACCGATGCATTAGAGCCGGGTACACTGTGCTTTCCTTCAAGCGCGTTGGCAGTATGGAAAAGAAGGCGATTGCTGGCTGTGGAAATGTTGGAGGAGGCGTGAGTTGGTCTTCTCTCTCCCAGTGTTGAGACCATTGCACATGATTCACTATTCTTTTTTTAGAGAACGCCATGTGAATCAACTTTGCTCTGACTCCCTTTTACTCCAACCACTGTTCTACTCAGAGTTGCAGTGTTCAGAATAATGCTCTAATAATGCTCAGAATAAAGATCTGATTGGCTGAGTAGCATCACGTGATATTTTTACGTCACATGCGATCATAAATTGTATGCAAATAAATTTCATGGGCTGCTAAACCTGTACCATAAAGGCTAGAAAAGTAAAGGGTTAAGATATACACAGTTCTCAATAGTTTATCGGTTATAGAACCAGGTCCGGATTGGACAGCGCCAATTGGGGCTGTATCACATTCAGCCTATTGGGGACCTCTGCCATAGAACTACTTTTGGACTTATAAAGAGACATGTTTGTAATGTGTAAGGAACCCTTTAAAGGTTCAAAGAGTCTCCTGACCCCTTTCAATCACAAGCAATGGAACCAAAAGTGGTTCTGCTGGGGCACTGCTTAAAAGAACCATTTAAAGCACCTTTATGTGAAGAGGGTAGACTGCACATACTGCAACCCTGACCAGGAAGGAGAGGATACGAGATCCATTAATGAATTTAGTTTCAGAGATCCCTGGAGTTTTAACACCCCATTGTCTTCGAATTGACCTTTCATTTTGAAGTAGGCTGTTTTTCCCCACGTGAAGTGACAAAATGTAGGCAGAAGGTGAAGGTAGGTAGACTTAAAGAGTACATCCAGCCTCAATATCAGCAGCTCTCCCGCCCACTCAACATGTTTGAAAGATGTATGTTAGGGGGCTGATAATGAGCATGCGGAGGTGGAGCCTAGTGATGAGGTAGCAGGGTGAGAACAGAGCCGACCAGAAGCTCCTCTGCTTGGTACACCTCTGCAGCAGCCAACAGGAGCGCCAATATTCATCAGGTTGTGTCTGACTCAGAGTGGCTCAGCGGTCTAGTCCCGGACGTCGCAAGTTCGAATCCCGAGCCATGCAGCTTTACCTTACAGGCTGGAGTCTGAGAGAGCAAAACTGGCCTACTCTCACTATGTGGGTAGATGGCGCCCTCTCCCCTCATCACTCTTAAAGCGATCTTGGCTGGCACAGGCATCTGTTAGCTGGTGTGGCAGAGCTGGGGACCCAGCGCTCCCCTCCGAGCGTGTCGGCTGCCCGGTGAGTTTGAGAAGAGGCAGTGACTAGCTTTGTGTCCTTGAGTCCTAACTGTCCTAGTTGCTAGTACTGGGGGAGCTATGAAGTGGTGGGTTAATTGGCAGTACCAAATTGTAAAAAAAAAAAAAAAAAAAAAAAAAAACATCCGTAAAAATACACATATGGTCACTGCCCACCACTACGTAAAAAAGGGCAAAATCCTCTCTCTTTTAAAATCAATTGAGGAAAGTTACCGATGCAGCAGGACTGTTTCAACCCCTTGGGGGTACATAAGCCAAGTTATCAGCATAAAATGGCCTTTGCTGTACAGATCACTTGTTTTAACCACATGCTACATGGAGTTTGTGTGTGAAAATGGCTATAGATTAAGAAATATCCACATTTAGAGTGGCAACTGTGGAAATCTATATGCATTTCTAGAAAATATATTATATATATTCATAGTCCTTGGTCATAATGTATTCCAGGGCAACCCATGCTTGCTTTGTGGCGGTCTGTGAAATAAATAGCTAAGCCGTCGTTCTAGCAGCAAAGAGAGAGAGAGAGAGAGAGAGAATAAAAAAGAGAAAACCCTTAACACTTGCTCTCACACCTTCAGGAGGAAGCAGGCTAGTGTCTGTACTCAAAGGTAGGTAATAATTCAAAACAGAGGAGTGAGCGTGAATAATTAAATGGTTTTATGCCAGGCTTTAAGCCCTCAAAGAGCTGGTCTCAACTCGTCAAGTGCGCACAGATGGTTTATACCACTACTGCTGTCGACACGGCAATTCATCAAAGTGTCGGCGTTCTGACACCGAAATTAAGATTACCGTAAAAAGAGAAGTAAACACAAATCACAGCAAAAAAGAGGAGCTTATTAACGGTGCAAATGGGTTAGCGCATCATTTTTATCTATTCTTAACTGCACCCAAAGGACATGCCAACTAGTACAAAAATAAAAGAAGCACAAATTAATTAACTGGCTTATAATTTTGTAATTCAGCAAAGAGCTAATGGAAAGTGCTAACGGCGGGTAGGGAAGGGGAGCGAGAGCGAGAGCAAGAGGGAGAGAGAGAGAAAGGCAAGGAGAGAAAGCCCCAGTCTTCCTGCATAGTGCTAGCTAAGTTTTCCCCAAGCCCAGATAAATAATGATAAAGAATTCATTGAGCAATAAGAATGCAGCGGAGCGGCACAGGCTTTAGCACAGGAATCATGCTAAGTGTTCCTGCACGTCTTCCTTTCCTGTCCCCTCTCCGTCTCTCTGTCTCAAATGGCCCCCTTCTGTCATCGTCTGTCAGCTCTGAACGCGACCAGCTTTCCCTGTCTTCCAGCCTCTTGCTTTTACTCTCTTTCTCTCTTTCTCTCTCTCTCTCTCTCTCTCTCTCTCTCTATCACTCTCTCTCTCTCAAGACTTTCTCCAGACTTGCTGCAGCGCACCTGAATTCCCAAGCACCTTGGCAAACTAGCATTGTGTGTGAGAGAGCACACAGTGGCTGAACATGTGCTGAGCACATGAACACAGGAACAGATGTACAGATGCTTCACGAGCAGCCAAGTGAGCTGACTTCTAGGACGAGTGTGTTCTGATTAGGGCAGTCACGATTAATCGATTAAGCTAATTAATTATTGGGCAGTGGTGACTCAGCGGTTACAGCTCTGGGCTGTTGATGACAGGGTTGTGGGTTCGATACCCTGGGCTCGGCAAGCTGCCACTGTTGGACCCTTAAGCAAGGCCTTTCACCCTCTCTGCTCTGAGTTGACTGCCCACTGCTCCGGGTCTGTGTGTGTGCTCACTGGCCCTAGTTCACTAGTGTGTGTGTGTGTGTGTGTGTGTGTTCACCACCATGGATGGGTCAAATGTGAAGGACACATTTTGCAGGTGCTGCACCTTTTATTGTGTTTGAACACTCGCAAATTAGTGTCAGTGTCGGCAATTGAGAACACTGGTTGCTGTGGTTGCTTGGGTGATTGGGTGATGGACCTTTTTTGGGTACTCACCCAATGTTAACTAAGCAGTGATAATACCTCCGGACTGGATCTCGAGATAGGGGACATATATTACATACATTTTTTTTCATCTGTAATGGTTTAATAAGTTAAGACTTCTATTGCTAATCAACTTTTGATATCCATACATACATATTTATTAAGCTAAACATTAAAACATTAAACATTAAGTAAACATCTAGACTAAAAAGTATTTTTAAAGGAAGTTCAGGACAAATCAGATGCTAAAGCGATGCTTAACAAGGGTCTAGCTTAGCAGCCCATGGCATTCAAACAGGGAAGTTGTCATTTCTGTCGTAGCATCATTTGCCATCCGTCTCAAAACTGTATAAAAATTCTGGTATCATGGCAGCTCTACTATATTTTTTTGCTCTACCTCTGAATTATATTATTTTGTTACTGGTAATGTTCATGTTTTATATTATCATAGCAATTAGCAATGAATTAGACTAATTAGAAATGCTTGAACTGTTTGTTTGGACGGTTGTCAGAACAATCGATGCATTTAAGAGTTAATGAGGCAATTCTACATGCAGTTCCCTTTCCTGTCTCTCCCAAAACTTTGTCTTCTGGCTATCTCTCGCTTTCATTCCCTCCCTCACCTGCACGTCCTGACTCCTTCCTTTCTGTCTCTTCCCCTCCCCAGACTCTTCTGTCTGTTTGAGCACCCACGTCACGTCAAGGCTCCGGCGAGTGGCACAGCGTCATCCGTTATTCCTCTGAATACCCTGTCGAGCCGCTCGCTCTCTTGCCGCACCGCTTTCATATCTCATCAGGAGAAACGCAGCTCCTAACCGCACTATTTAACACCTGGCTGACTGCCTTCCTTCTTAGGCCTTTCCGGAAGCTTCAGTCACTTAACAGGCAGGGACAACTCACCAAAACAGTTCATACCCAAGGCGGCAGCGGCCTAAACGCACCGTGGCTGCGAGAGTATGGTCGATGACAAGAAGGCCTAATATCAAGGTCTGGAGTAACAGAATGAAATCCGGTCTGTCGGACTGAATGCTGGTGCTGGTAGATATCAGGGATGGAAAGAAACACTGTAAGACAATAGACTGCGACGCAGAAACGTGATGATGCCCTAAGCGCGACACGCTAATTTACAAGACTATGTCTTGGTCCATTATCCGTGCAAATATGGGATGCTATGATTTCTGTGTAGTACCGCAGTAACATCATCATAAAGATTAACATGACCATCATTTCTTTCTGCCAATCTGCTCTGCTTGGCTTCGTTTTCTCTTCTGCTCTAAGGTTCCCCACATCTGCAGGCTACTTAATCATTCTAAACAGTTAGTAATTAATCATACTAATATATATTAATTAATTTATATTAATCATAAATCATAAATATCAATCATACTCTCACCAGGCACTTTATTAGAGACACCTGGAGACCTACTCATTCATGCAAGTGTCTACACAGCCGGTCATGTGGCAGCAGTGGAACGCATAAAATGAAGCAGATATGGGTCAGCAGCTTCAGCTTCATGTTCACACCAACCATCAGAACGGCAGGAAGACATGTGATCGCAGTAATTTTTTTGCGGGGCATGATTGCTGGAGTCAGATGGGCTGGTTTGAGTACCTTAAGAATGTGTTGCCCTCCTGGGATTTATAGCACAACAGTCTCTAAAGTTTACTCCAGTGAGCGACAGTTCTTGTCACATCTTGTTAATAAGTAAGGGTCAACAGAGAATGGCCAGACTGGTTGGAACTGAGAAGAAAGGTTCCAGTAGTTGAGATAACCACTCTGTACAACTGTGGTGAGCAGTAAAGCTGGTTAGTAGGGGTTGATTTTCATTGGATTATGACTTCTCAGGAAATTTCTTGACCTAATTAACTTGCTTAGCATAATAAACTGCCATGACGGATGCCTTGAATACGTATACGTATTTATATCATATCACTAAGATGTGTAGAAAAATGGGTACACTGTTTAGAATATTATATAGAAAGTCCAGAGCTGTGCATCACAAGCTCCATGCTTAAAACACAGGACTTTCCATAGCATACAGCTATGTTCCAACTAGTGCCCAGTCTCTATTTATAATGGCTGTGTCCCAATTTGGGGGGCTGCTTCCTTCAGAGGCTGCATTTAAATACCGACTGCGTCACAGCAGTGTGACTAGGCTGTCCCATTTCGAAAACTCCTCCAAGAAACATGCGGTTGAGAAACACGTGATAATGAAGGATGGCCAACAGGTGGACCCTTGGCCAGCCAACAAATCCCAAGATTCACTGCGTGCCAACCGCAGCCGCCAAGACTGCTAGGTGACAGGAGCTATGTTTCGTGACATAACGGTAAGGGCAGGAACAGCGGTGCTGTAACACACAGGAAATCCACGTGGAGCAGACTCTCATTTCAGATCGACCTTCGCGGTCTACACAGACTCCGAAGGCTACGTCTTCGTAAACTGCGTCCTTCGAAGGATGCAGCCCCTGAACTGGGGCACAAGTAATGACTCTGGAACAGCACAATAGTACTGCAAAGCAGTGTGATAAAAAGATAAACATAGCCTGTAAGAGATCTCAAGCACCCCCGATAGTTGTAATGACTTGTATACCTGTTCTGGATTAGCTGGAGGATCAAATCTGCCGGCACACACCAGGAAGATATCCGGCTGGGGCTTCCCATCCTTCACTTCCGAGTCATCTCCGAGGACAATGTGCTTGAAGAGACTGAAGAAATCTTTATGGCGGCTCGTCTTCATCTCAAAAGTTAGGCCGGCTGAGCTGGTGGCCACAGCGATGGGGATATTGTGCTTATGGAGATGACTGATGAGCTTCTCAACACCTGAAAATGTAAACAGTACAGAGTTAGAATGAAGCTTGTTAGATTAGAGACTGTTAAAGCTGACTTTAGGGAACAGACAGATGGCACGCCACTGAATTTACTCTCTCATTTTTAAACAGTCGCTAATTAGTGGCGCTCCTTGACCTAAGTCTTATTATACAGAGCTCTGGTCAAGATGGCTTTTTAAGAGTCACAGTTTTGCTCTCTCCATGCAGTATACAGTCATTAACTAATCACAAGCTCAGCGCCACGAGATGCTGAGATATTTGCGACTGATGGAAAAAGGTCAAAGAAGCTCAGCTCAGGGTGCCTGCCCAAAACACAACAACCACTCTGATTGGAATAGGCTTTTCAGCAACAACGAACCATCAACAAATGTGTAGAAGGAAGCATTATGAAAAAACGAAGCTAGAGGACCCTAATAGAGCTGAGCAATATTCAAAAATATTTTATCAAATTATGGTAATTGAAATAATCATTTGGTGAAACAAACAAACTAAGATGATTTATTACCTACCCTAGATGCAGTCAATCAGTCAAGACATGCTTGCACTGTACCTCTTGATGCCAAATATTGCAAGTTAAAAAGTGTACTAGTATGAGTGGTTACTCAAATTAGTTGCCCAAGCATTTAGCAATGTAGAGAAGCTCATTTGTATACCATAACCGTGTTCTGAACCACATCTACTTCTGTCAGTAAAAAAAAAAAAAAAAAAAAAAATCAGTATGCATTTTAATCTAGCCTTTTTTTTTTTGGGGGGGGGGGGGGGGGGGGGTCCAGAGATCTCAGTCTGAAGTCCTATTTGGACATGATTAGTTATACATGGGGTGGTGGAGTAATGTAATCTCTGTAATGTAATTAAGACAGATTTGCACGTGATACGAAATCTCTGAGATAAATGACTGAGATGGGACTAGCTACCCAATTTTACGCACTGCCGCCACCTCCAAAAAAATTCTGACAATACCCAATATTCTGATCCGCTAATGAAATTTTGGTGTGAAAATTAGCAGCTACATGTTCATAAGACATATGTAGGCTACAGGCTACGCTAAACAATGACTTGCCTAAAGCTGCCAGCAGTGTCGCTCCCCTGGGGAGTCCTTTGGTTGGTCTTCTGGACTTGACTGAGGTTTGCCATAGATTTGAACAAAACGAAGTATCAGTGCCATACACTACGAAATGAAATGTCTCCCGGAGCGCCTCGGTTCTTGAGAAAAAGCATGAAAAACCTGAGGTTATTTTTACGGCTTGTTTTAAAGAAGGTTTGCGAAATGCGGACCATGCTCGCTTGGCTGAGACAAGGAAGGGGAACAGGAGAAATTTGTGCTGGAGTGCTGAGGGGCTTCGAGCTGATGGGACCCTAAGCCGGACCCCAAGCCAGACCGCTCCCCCTTATCAGGATAGTAAGAGGAGCAGGGGTGGTGGTGGTGGGGTGTGAATTTCCATCATGAGAAGGAAAGTGGAAAGGGGTGGTCTCATAGGGCGTAGTAATGGAAATGAGGAAATTGGGTGTGGTCCTTCTCCCAAATTTTTACTTATTACATAAGTCCATTAAACAAAGAATCTGGCGTGGTAGTGTGCATTCAGTACAAATGACAAACATAGGATATGAGAACTGGACTAAAATTACAGAGGAACTAATTATCCACCCCATGTAAACCTAATCCCGTCCAAATTTGGGGCTTAAGTCCATTTTATTAGCATTGTTAGCCTAGCATCTGGGGTAAGTGATAATTCAGGTCATGTTGATTTTATTTTGTTTAAAAACTAAATTTAAGGGGCCCAGAGTGGTCCAGCGCTGTCACTATGATCAGAGGCTTGCTGGTTCGAATCCCAGTCATGCTGCATCCCAAACTGGGGATAAAACGGGTGTAAAATCGGATACAATTTAAAAATGAAATTTAAGATGTTAAGATGCTGCTGTTTAGAAAGTGTCCCAACAAACAAACAAAAACCTTCATACTTCTGAGGCCAACAAGCCTACTTCCGCACTTATTACCTGGCATCAGTGCAGCAGAGGGGAAAAGGCGCTCCTGTATTTTTCGGCTCTCCTCCAGGAGCTCCTCGGGGCTCATGGGGAGCTCGAGAGAGTCTCTGATAATCCTGGCTGCATCCAGTGCCTTCTTACCCATCACCGAAGACTTTACCTCCCATGTATACAGCTTGCCAAAACGGTCACAGATCTCCTGGAAGGAGACCGTGTACAGCCTCTCCGTATCTGATAGAAACAGCAAAGCAGTGGAGCAAGAGCATGAGAAAAGGATGGGCAACATGAATCCAGCACAGAGGTGAGCAATGGAGCCTAAACCTCTAATGAGGCAACAGATTGTGGCTAGTTCTCAATCTTAACAACTCATGAAACTGCTTAGAAAATCCAGCATCAAGCAAAGGGGCCGAAGCAGGTTATGGCTCCATTCTGTCTTGTTATTAACCTTTTAAAATCTGTATTAATTGCTAAAGCTGCTACAGCATGAGAGATCCACTATAAGGACAAAAGTATCGGGACATTCATTGTTTCCAAAATCAAGAGTATAAAATAGTTTATCCTGCATTTGATTGCATTCAGCAACAAGCGCGTTTGTAAGGTCAGGATGTTGGATGAATCCCCAAACTCGTCCCAAAAGTACTGGATGGAGCCCCATCATCCATCATTCCAGAGAACACAGTTCTCCCATTGCTGGGGGCTTTATACCCCTCTAGCCCACACCTGGCATTAGGAGGCATGGTGCCAACAGGGTCCTGTTCATCTGCTCCAGAGAGTCCTATTCTATTGGCAGTACTTCTCTACAGGGACTAGACAAGCTGTGTGTGTGGATCTGCACATCTGTCTCAGCAATGGGTTCAACTTAAAGCAGCTGAATGCATTCATTAGTAGGGGTGTCCACAAATATTTGGACACGTAACTAAGCTAGCTAGGCACCTTCTAGCCACCACCTCTGGACTGGGAGCAAGTGTCAAATGAATGGAGAGAGCTAGCTAACGAGGGGAAGTTCAGAATATCATGGAAAACGGAGGTAATGACGGTGTTATAACGACATATTACGTATAGCTGTAGTTTTTAAAATCTCATTTTTTCTTCTTGAGGAAAACTGACACACACATCTGCAAGACCTGAGCTAAGGTGGGCTGGAATCTGCTAGCGCTAATTCAACTGTCCTAGCTAGCACAACAACAAGCCACCGCTTCCTACTCACCTAACAACAACCCGTCCATGTCGAAAAGAACATGTGTAACTGGTCTGTGAACCATGTTTACACCAGAAGACACTTATTTGAGTCACACCAGCGACCTCCTGAATGTCTGAGAGAAAAGAAACCGGCTGGACTCGAAGAAGTTCGCTACAGGCAACGCGGTGGACAAACAAAATTCACAGTGAAATCGTATCCGCTGTGACTTAAGGTGGGTTTTTACAATCGATTTGTTACCAGATATATTTCAATAAACACAAAACCTAACAATTAACCACAACTGCTTTTAAAAATCCGCATTGTAGTAGTTGTTTTAAGCTAATTATGAACTTGTGGCAGGTTATGCTTGGCCAACCATTCCGCAGGGCTTCATGGGAAATGTAGTTTTGCGTCAACGGCAGCTGAATGGCTCCGAATACAGAGACACAAGACCAGAAATAATACGGGTTATTATTTTTTAATGTGAAAAATATGTTTGTTTTTATGGAAGAGAGACTTTTATATATTTTATATATATATATATATATTTTTAATTATGTTGTTATTATGTTTTTGCAGACATCTCACCTGCTGACAATACAGCCTGGCCAGCTCAAGCTGGTTAAGCTGTTTGACCATGTGGGCAGTATATTCAGGTGTGCTCTTATTACTGTGTATCTTACTGTAAGTGTCTTATTGTGGTATGTTGTAGCATACGGTTTTCCTACCCTTAGTATGGCAGCAGCAACAGACCAGTTTAGCTCTTGACCAGCATAGGGTTAGTCAACCAGTATGACCATGGCATTTGCCCATCATGACCACACTGGTTGAAAAGCACAGTCAAACAGGTAGACCAGCTAGGACATGCTAATACACTATATTGCCAAAAGTATTCACTCACCCATCCAAATCATTGAATTTAGGTGTTCCAATCAATTTCATGGTCACAGGTGTATAAAGCCAAGCACCTAGGCATGCAGACTGCTTTTACAAAAATTTGTGAAAGAATGGGTCGCTCTCAGGAGCTCACTGAATTTCACTGTGGTACCGTGATAGGATGCCACCTGTGCAACAAGTCCAGTTGTGAAATTTCATTGCTACTAAATATGCCACAGTGAACTGTCAGTGGTATTATAACAAAGTGGAAGTGATTGGGAACAACAGCAACTCGTATTCACGTAAAATGTAAAAAGTTGTTGAAGAACTTGACTGGCCTACACCGAGTCCTAACCTCAACCTGATAGAACAACTTTGGGATGAATTAGAGCGGAGACTGCGACCCAGACCTTCTCGTCCAGCATCAGTGTCTGACCTCACAAATGCGCTTCTGCAAGAATGGCCAAAAATTCCCGTAAACACACTCCTAAACCTTGTGGAAAGCCTTCTCAGAAGAGTTGAAGCTGTTATAGCTGCAAAGGCTGGTCCGACATCATATTGGATTAGGAATGGGATCTCACTCAAGTCCATATGTGTGTGAAGGCAGGCGAGCGAATACTTGTGGCAATATAGTGTAGACCAGCTAATCCATCAAACTCAAATGAGAACACACACTATATTGGTCAACCAGCTTAGCCAGCTTGCTCAACAGCATGGGGTATGTTTCTTCCACTGGATGACTAGCTACATTGACCTTGACTAACTAACCACCTTGACCATTGACTATCTTAGACGATCTGAAACTAGCTCAAGTTCCAACTCATCCATTCAGCCCACGTTTCCAAATTCAGAATACTGACTTCAGCACAATTTACAAGTGATTTGATAAAAATAATAGGTTTTTTTCTGCCCCGCTACTCATACATGCTGTTTTTCACAGCTTTCACACTTGTACCATAATACAAACACAGGCTCACTAAATAGTGCACAAGCATTAAAAGTATATTCATTAGTGTAGTGAAGTAATACAGATAACATTTACATTTACATTTACATTTACGGCATTTAGCAGACGCTCTTATCCAGAGCGACTTACAAAGTGCTTTGCTATTTACCCAAGAAAAGCCTTAGCTAGTTAGAATAGACTAATAATACAAAAGAAACCTCTAAGCTTTAGACATTACTAAACACAATACAATAAGGCGACCATAGAACTATTCGTCCAAGTACTCTCGGAAGAGGTGGGTCTTCAGTCTGCATTTGAAGACAGCGAGCGACTCGGCCGTTCGGACACCCAGGGGCAGCTCGTTCCACCACTTTGGTGCCAGGACAGAAAAAAGCCTGGACGCTTGTCTTCCGCGGATTTTGAGGGATGGCGGGTCGAGCCGAGCCGTACTTGAAGCTCGAAGGGCTCTTGGTGCGGATCGGCTTTTGACCATTGCCATCAGATACGGAGGGGCTGGTCCGTTCTTCAGTGTGTCACGCAGTGTCATAAACCACCTCCGTAAGTCTGATAAGGCCTTGGGTACACTACACAACTAGAAAGACTTATCTAACACCCTGCGCAAGGCGCGTCGCGATGCTCATTGCTATCTTGCACCCCACCAACAGTGTATTTTCACGCCTTCTGCCTGTGTTGTTTAAACAGCAATGGTGCTTGCAAATGTATCTACTCTGATGGGCGTGGTGGTCTCGAAATTAGGTGTGTTCAGGTCAATTTCTGACGTATTGCTATCTTGGCAACGGAAAACACAGGTGCACCGTTCATTGCAGTGAATTGTCAACACAGGCTTGTGCCCAATGCGCATACACCCCCGCTCGTTTTTACCACATATGGACACTCAGCAGTGCACAAACCCATAAAGCATGTCACATACTAGCGCCTTAATGTAGGTGCTGCATTATTTAAGGTGGAACGTAAAATCTGAATAAGAAACAGCCTAAAAACGCTCAGTTTTCATTGGCTGTGTACTGGACCCATTCAGTCACTGACCAGTAACTGCTAGCTACTAGATTACACTCAGAGTCAGGTCTACAAAAAATCTAACATGATATGGTTTGAACCGTGATCGGGAGGCCAAAAATCACAGTCTGCGCCCCTCACACACTACTCGATTCTCTCTCCAGCTGTCGGGAACATCTGCAGGCTAGAGCCAACCAGCAAAGACTCATAATAGAGCAAAGACTGATAATGGCGGCTAAAATGGGGTAAAAATTGCATAGTGTTGCTGATGATTTAACATCTCAACATGGTTTGAGGCAAGCGTGTGATGCTTTAAGCACGTTAGCACAATTCCAGCGGGCTAGCTTCTGTTTCTCGTTAGCTACATTAGCCTTGTAGCTCCTGTGCGAAACAAAAAAAAGCAAATTTCAGACACCAAACATGTCTTGGCTGATCTGGGGAAAAACCCCAGCGTCCTTTAATTCATAATTAGCTACTTAGACACTGAAATGCATCTTCCACTTCTGATGTGGCACGTCAACAAGCACTAGTTTTCATTTTTAATGAAGAAACTGGGTCTAAATGTGGCTGATTCACTCTCGCCAGAAAGAGCTGATGATGTGGGTCTGTTTTCGTCTCTGACACCGTAAGTCGGTCAGCAGATGCTCTGATTGCACCTCCCTAGCATCCCCCTAGGATGCATCGCAGCCCACACAGGGCCAGGTGTTTGCAGCTCTGCCGCAGAGCCGTCAGGGCCGGCTCGCTCCTCTATGGCGCTTTGGCCAGGTAATTGGGAGCTCAATGTAAACGTAGCGTATCTCGTTAAAAGGGAGGAGGGGCCGTGTCTGGGGAACGGGGAGGGTGGGAGGGATGGTGGTGGTGGTGGATCTTCCGACATGGAGCAGCAAATGAGGCTATGGATTCTGGATCTAATTGGGTGAGGCTGAGACACAGAGGCTCGGACACAGATCCGCTTTTCCAACCGGCTGCCTGACTGCAGGGTAGCCAATTGGCTGGAGGTGCACTTGGAAAATATTGGAATATTAGGAGTAGGCCTATTTTTTTATGGTGTTAAGAAAGGTTAAAAGATGTTCAGAGCGATGCCATGGAAGAACCACTTTTGCTTCCATAGGGAGTCATGTTTGTAATAGAGATGTGTGAGCCCGGGTGTGTGTGGTACCATGCAATGGACTCACACCCTGTCCAGAGGGTCCAATGACCCCTGGTAGGCTCTGGATCCATCATGACACTGACCAGGAAGAAGTAGATAAGCAGATGGATGGATGGATAGATGGACGGATGGATGTTAAGAAGACAACAGGCTTTTCTAAGAAACAAAAAAGTCATAAACTGTTACGTCATAAACCCACAAGAGGGCGTTCATAAACGGCAAACATAGCAAAAAGCTCAACGCACAAACAATATGTTAAATTCTATGAAATTGATGCCATTTGCATCCACAACATTTGATGAGGTGCGTTAAGCAACAAATTTTATGTTTAGTTTTTTTTTTTTATGTTTGCTTTTGAAAATTGCAACATTGAATTTGCACTCATTTCAAGACTCTAATAATGTCTTTTACAATTCCGTTATTGTGTGTATACAAAGGAAATACTGACATACTCCCACACCCCATTAAACAGGGAGTTTTAAACTGGCTCAGAGCAGCAAAGGGTTAACAAGTGAATGATTGTGTGGCAGCTCGGAGAATGGCAGCTAAATATAGGCATGAAATTAATGTAGCTCAATGAAAAGAGTAATGTGTCCCCACCTTAGGGAGACTGGAAGTGGCACAGGTGTGTTTGTGTGTATGAGTGAGTGAGTGAGTGAGTGAGAGAGAGATAGAGAAGACAAATGCCATCACATGTGGACCTGTCAAAAGCAGAAACCTGTGATTTATTCACTCCATAAATTACAGCTGATAACAGCAAAAGAAGTAAAGCTCAGGGGACCTTGAACCTGATTGGTGAGCTTTTAAGGTCAGATTTAATGTACTGGAATACAAAACTTCCAGAAACCTGCGAAAACGTGTCAAACTACATAACTGTAACTCCATAAATAGAGCCATAGGCCTGATTTAGGCCACACCTCTTGATATCGATTTTAATAAGAACGATGTATTGATCACATGGGAGTCCTGAACATGGAAGGCTGTGGTGTTGATGTGGGTTGAACTTATGCTCTCCTGTTTTACTGCAATTAGGCTGTTAGGCAGTTGCACCACCCAGAGCTGTGAAACCATGTAGATTTCTGTGTCCAAAACAGAACGTAAAGGCACTGTGTTTTAATGTAGTGTCATTTCACTCGTGAGTGGCCCTACAGTCTAACTGCTGATTATCCAGTGTGAGAAGATCCTACGTTCTAACCTGCAGACTAAAATAAACAGTAAACTTTCACATCCTTCGAAAACGCTTCACCCCCCACCCCCACCCCCCAATCCAGTGCAGGTATTGCAGGAGAAGAGTATGGATGACTATTGCAGTCATCCATACTCTTCTCCTGCAATACCTGCACTGGATTGGGGGGTGGGGGTGGGGGGTGAAGCGTTTTCGAAGGATGTGAAGATTAAAAATGAAGCGAAAACAGTTAGGCCATATTTATTTATTTACACCTGTGTGCGCAGCCTTGAATACGACCGGCCTCTTGGCTTGGCAGTTATGGGAAGGAGGATGAAATTGTATTCCTTGTTAATACAAATCCCCCCTGCCCCTGCAAATGGCTTTATAGCCAGACGTCAGAAGCCGTTTATAGGCCTGAAAAAGTAACTGCACTTCAACCAAAGATTACAGAAGAACATGTATTGTGACCCAATGTATTGTGCTTAATATAATCAAGACCAAAAAACACAGTGCATCCAACAATAAAGGCAGCCCCCTGTTTCTTTTATATAGTGATAGTAAACATGATCGCATACAGATCGCTCAGACAATTATTTTAGCTTGATCTACATGATTTAAACAAACTATAAAAAAAGCAGTGAGGTGCTTGGCTGTGCCGTGGAAATCCTTCATGGTCCAGACTTAAGTCTTACCTTGGGCTCTAGGCAGTCAAACCTTACTGTTACATTGTTTCTGTCTGCTAATCTATTTCCAACCTTTGCCTGCCTGTCTGCGCCACCGGCGTGAACATGCTGATTTTGCAGTCAGTAAGAGAAAGATGTGATTTGTGTGTTTTGACGTGCAGCACAAGTGCCGTCTATCAGTTTCCAGCATTTTGACATGGAGTGCACTAGTGCTATTTTTGGAGTGCTCACTCTACAGCTTCTTTAGCCCATGGCATCTCCATTCCGGGTTTCACGCTCGACCCTATACCGCCATTTCTGCGCCTTTTAAACAACGAACTCTAGAACCCTCAGGTTAAAGGATGTTTCTTTGAAAGACTGGGTGAGCTTTCACGCTCATCGGAGACCAGTTTTGCTGTTTTTTTTTTTCATCTCTATTTCTTGTTCTGAATTTGAATCTGTCCTGGAACCCAGGAAAAGAGCTTGATGTCCAATCCATACTGCCTGTAGAAGGAACTTCAGTGTACAAAATGGTTTGTCAGTTAAAACTTCAGTTCAAAAAATGACTCTTAGATAAATACCTTGAATAAAACAATGCAGAGCAAAATACATGTACTAGATAAACAAACATAGTATTTTATCATTTAAACTTCAAAAACTTCAAATCAGCATTTACCCAGTTCAACGTTTTACAGTGTTAAGCTCTAAAAAGATGGGCCACTATGATATTGATGTTTTTGTGTCACAAGTGTCACTATTCAGCCTACCAAGAGTTTACCCCTGCATATTCATGTTAAAGATATGACTCCAAAAGTTGAATGCAGTTTTAAACTGAAGTTCATCGAACTTCTATTACAGTGGCATGCAAAAGTCTGGACACCCCAGTCAAAATATTACAAAGCTAAGCTAGGCGAGTAAAAGATGACCTCATTTCCAAAAGGCATAAAGTTAAAGCACCAGTCCTTAAGATTTTTTTTTTTTCATTTCAATTCAAAACAGTCGTCTTTCTGAGTGGCGAGGGATGAGACTATTGTAATAAATGTCATCATCTACAAAGGCCTAATATACTCACTCTAAAAACGTGGGGGCAGGTTTGGTGGGAGTTTTCAGACTGATGAGCGAAAGGTGGAAATTTCTTGAAGATATGGCTTACATTACATCTAGAACACAGCTAACACCACATTCCACCATAAGAACAGTCAAGTACCAACATGGTGGAAGTGGTGTGATGTCTAGGGCTGCTTTGCCATGAATTCTGCTGTCAGAAAATCCTTAAGGATTTGTCTGTTTATGACCTAAAGTTCAAACACAGTTGGGCTAGGCAGCAGGACAGTGATCCAAAGCACACAAGCAAGTCCTCTGAAAGGCTCAAAAGTAGGGTTAAGGTTTTGGAGAGGTCGATTCAAAATTCTGACTTGAATCCCATTGAGATGCTGTGGCAAGACCTTAAACGGGCAGTTCATGCTCTAAAACCCACTAATGTATTGTCTTATTGCAGCCAAATTAAGACAAAGAAGAGTGGACCACAATTCCTCCACAGCCATGTAAAAGACTCATCGCAAGTTTTCTAAAATGTTTGATTAAGGTTGTTATGGCACAACAGGTATTAAGTTCAGGGGGGCATGCTGTGATGAGAGTGTAGAATTAACTTAACCTCTTAAAAGCCTATGGCCTATTACCAAAAAATAGCCCCACCAGTTTCTACAAAAGTCCCTGTACAGGACCCCCCACCCCTACACCCCCTCAGCATCCTCACTTCCCACATTCCTGGACATGATGTGCACATTTGAATTAAGGCTAAACGGGTGGTTCCCAGCCAAGCTCTAGGAGAACCAAAGGCAGCTAAGTTTTAATATCCATCATTAAGAGAAGTTTGCATAAGGAGGAGGTGTGTTTGATATCTGTGCACAGTTCACGGCTTTGTTTGCTTACTTTAAATGTCAAAGTCAAATCATGTACACGGGTGCAGTTGCTCTTCGTGGGGATTAATTATAGGCTTTGTCCTATAACAAACAGATAAATCTCTCTATTCGCTCTGCTGGGCTGAATGAGAATTAGCATCGCCTCTGGCTAATTTACTCAGATTCCAAATCGCCTACTAATACTGACCTTGATCAGTGTACAAGTCACATTAAACACATCACACTGATTATTATTACTTATTCATTAGTGCTGATGGCTCCTAATGTTTCACAGACAATACAGTCAATGGATGGTGTTAATTGACTGTTATGGAGCTAGGACAAGTAATTTACTTGGATCTAGTACCTGTGTGCTCCTTTCTATGAACAGAGTAAGAAAGAAGAAGATCCCAGAAGGGTAATGTTGCTTTTTATATGAGTGACTTGGTCTGGGGCTGCTTTGCTTCTGCAGAACCCGGACCTTGTCATAATTGGTAAAACCAACCATGAATTCTGCTGTCTGTCAGAAAATCCTGAAGGAGTTGTCAGTTTGTGACCTAAAGCTCAAACACAGTTGGGTTAGGCAGCAGGACAGTGATCCAAAGCACACAAGCAAGTCCTCTGAAAGGCTCAAAAGTAGGGTTAAGGTTTTGGAGTGGCCGATTCTAAATTCTGACTTGAATTCTATTAAGATAGGAATAGAGGAATAGTAGGAATAGTGGTGAAATGATTGTAAATGCCATAAGAATGGTAATGAGAGAATTTTTTAAAACATCCATTCCAGACCAATCCAGGCAGACCAATCTCATTCTCATACTGGTTTCATACTTTATTTTTGTCACCCTTCAATCACTGCTCAGCAACCATTGCTACTTAACTGCTTGAAATCTGCCACTACTGTAGAGTTTTAGGTCTTTAGTCAGCGATTTCCATAAATGTAACGCTCCAGATATGGCCAGATGTGTCTGAGAGACACCTCCTATCCTGACAGACGGGATTGTTGACTGATTGTTTTCCACTCATTTCAAAAACCAACAGCAATGTTACAAATGCCAGCTTTGGATTCAGCCGTTTGGTAAAAGTCACCATCTGCTAAACAAACACACCAGAATACAGAAAGTCCAGTTTGCTCAGAGTCATTTCATATGCTGTTTAGTTGGCAATGCAAGATCGTTTGACTGAAAAATAAGCTTTGAACTCAGAGTGAAATCTTACTTGAAATAAAATGAATAATAGATTTAAATAATAATTAATAAAAAAATACTGTGCCAGCATCTTTTAGCAATGTCGCTATAGTGAGAATTTCATTGCAGCGTTAATTAAATTCTAACATTTATATCTAACTCTAAACAATAATGTCTGACATGAGAAATTATTCAAAAGTGTGATAACGTGGGGACAGGTAGGGGACAATGTTGGAGCTTAAGGAGATTAAGGGGACAGTCATGGTAATGTGGGGATTTTGAATTGGGGCAGTGTTGAAACATTGTGGGGAAGGGTGAGATAATGGGTAATGTGGGAATTTGGTGCTGGGACAGTAAAGAGTAATGTGTGAATCTAGAGGACGACGATGTTGAAGCATTGTGGGGACGGGTGTGGACATTATTGGGTAATGTGGGGATTTGGAGATGGGACAGTGATGAGTAATATGGGGACTTAGAAGAGAACAGTGTTGAAGCATTGTGGGGACAGGTGAGGACAGTGTTGGGTAATGTGGGTATCTGGAGGTGGGACAGTAAAGAGTAATGTGGGGATTTAGAGGAGAACAGTGTTGAAGCATTGTGGGGACGGGTGAGGACATTGTTGGGTAATGTGGGAATCTGGAGGTGGGACAGTAAAGAGTAATGTGGGAATTTAGAGGAGTACAGTGTTGAAGCATTGTGGGGACGGGTGAGGACATTGTTGGGTAATGTGGGTATCTGGAGGTGGGGCAGTATAGAGTAATGTGGGGATTTAGAGGACAACAGTGTTGAAGCATTGTGGGGACGGGTGCGGACAGTGTTGGGTAATGTGGGTATCTGGAGGTGGGACAGTATAGAGTAATGTGGGGATTTAGAGGAGAACAGTGTTGAAGCATTGTGGGGACGGGTGCAGACAGTGTTGGGTAATGTGGGAATCTGGGTTGGGACAGTAAAAAGTAATATGGGGATTTAGAGAAGGACAGAGTTGAAGCATTGTGGGTAAGGCGGGAACAGTAATGCACAATGTGGTGATCTGAACAGAGACAGTGTCTGTGGGGATGGGGTGCTGATGGTGGTATAGGCTAATGTACGGACAGGGAGGGAACGTATTGAAGCAATGTCAGGATGGGGCCACTATGGGGGTCAGTGTTGGGTAAGGTAGAGATGGGTTGCGGACAGGGATTGGTAATGTGTAGCTGGGGTAGGGGTGGAGGTCCCTTCACTGCAGCTGTAGGCCCACTGCAACACAAAGCCTTCCCGTCACGATTCACTTCAGGTCTATTTTGACTCCATTACATAAATCACTGATGACTAACAATTGATTTGGGGCACTGAAAGTACTCCGTTATTTGCGTGTTATGTATCCTAACCATGAAATATTCATAACACATTTGTTATGGCTTAGTTTAAAACAAACTCTTTCAGCAACGCCATTTGCCTTTCGCAAGCGGAAGGCAATTAACATCTGAACTATTTACATTATGCAAATGAGCTCATTAATTTGAGTAGCTGATTGGTATCAGCGCTTGAGTAATTATTTTGAGGACTGAGAAAGGTATTGGCAATCACGCTCTCAAATGAGCAAAAGTGGAGAGAAATGCAAATTCAGCAGTGTGGGTCAATACGGCATGCCACAGGGAGAAGAGAGCGCTGCCAGTGCGACCTTCATGAGACGGGAGAGAGAGAGAGACCAACATACACAACACATGTAACAGGTGCAGGTACATAAATATTTGGACAGTGGCACAATGTTTGTAAAATTGCCTCTGAACATCATAGTGATTGAAGATTTGACAATTAAGGTCTAACAACAATATGGCAACTGTTTACAGCCATTTTTTACAAGGTCCCTCCATTTTCCTAGGCTCAAAAGTAATGGGACAAACTTTTTAAAATATATACTGGGATGCAAATCGTTTGATTCACCAAATACTGAGTTCTCTCCCTCTTTGCCAGTCCTTTACCTGCTTGTTTTTGGGTCTTTCTTCCTTCAGTTTTGTGAAAAGCTGCTCAGCTGGGCTAAGGTCAGGTGGCCGACTTTGCCATTTCTTTGTCTTGAGAAGAAAGACATATAGATCATTATTCAACCTGCTACTTCTGTCACTCAGTTCCGTTGGCTGCCATGCATGCCCGTGCCATAACGGTGCCTTTACCATTAGAAGATTCAGAGTTGATCTTGGTTTCATCTGTCCAAAGACTTTTGTCCCAGAACTGGGAAGGCTTTCAGATGGTTTCTAGCAGTCTAATACCAGTAGTTTGTATCATGCAGTAAACCCTCTGTGTTTACTTTCATAAAGATCCTCCTCAAGAGTGTTCTGTACTTGATTAGATGTTGTGAAGAGGATTGCCCTATGTGCCCCATCTAGGCCCTATGTGCAGTGTAGAACCCAGATGGGGCCCATGTTGCTGAGTGCATTCCTTCTTTTTTTAACATTTGTGCCACATTGTTAAAAAAAGGTTCAAATGGTTCTTTGAGTGATGCCCTTGTGGAGCCTGTATGGTTAGCCCAACTGAGAACCAGAAAGTTACATGTTGGCATGTATACATATGTATACCCTCCTGAGTCATTGATGGGACCTGGAGGGGTTAATCACAGACCCCATCTAACAAGTATGTGGTAGAACGTGGGCTAGGTGGTTCCAGGTTCCTAGGTGGTACATGTGTTGTTATCCCAAAAAGGATCCCATATAGGGCCTCGTGGGAATGGGCAGTGTACACCTTAGATGGGGTCTGTGATTAACCCCTCCAGGTCCCATCAATGACTCAGGAGGGTACACATATGTATACATGCCAACATGGAACTTTCTGGTTCTCAGTTGGGCTAACCTTACAGTCTCAACATTGAGCATCACTCTCTATGGCCTCACTTAAAGAACCAACCCACCGAGGCCCTATATGGGATCCCTTTTGGGATAACAACACATGTACCACCTAGCCCACATTTTACCCATCTGAGGTAGTGAACACACACACACACACACAGACTAGTGAACTAGAGGCAGCGTGCACACACACACCCAGAGCGGTGGGCAGCCAACTCCAGCGCCCGGGAAGCAGATAGGGTGAAGCAGTGGCAGCTTGCCGAGCCCAGGTATCGAACCCACAACCCTGCCATCAATAGCCCGGAACTCTAACCCCTGAGCCATCACTGTCCCACATGGGCATGTTAGCTGGGGAGGAACCACTTTTGGTTCCATGATGAAGCTCCTTTTAAAAACATGGTTCTTCATGGAACTAAAAGTTGTTTGTCTCAGTGAAGCATTTGAAGCACCTTTAGTTTAAGAGGGAATTTGTTTAGGTCATTGTGAGGCTAAATAGTGCCATAACAGAACAGGCTGTCGGTTTGCATTCTGGGATTCTCGGCTGTTTCTGTTACATGCCGGTCTGATATAAATTCTATATATTCCATGTCCTCTTAACTCAGGAACATTATGTTCCTTGGAATAAAGATCAAGCTCTTCAGAGGAAGCTGGAAGAACAGAATTCTCTCACCCTCTTTCTCTCTCGCTGTATTTTCAACATAAACTAGCATGGACTAAGTGGAGCCCCAATTAAAAGGGCCCAGAGATTGTTAAGGCATGCTTTTCATTAAAAACGGCAAGCTACAAAAAAAACACTCAATATTCAAATCCACAGCCTGTGTCGAACCTGAATTACTAAGCAGGATTTCGGACAGAGAAGCGGGAGGAGGTTGAGTCACCGGAGAGCAGGAGGATGGAGGATTACATTTATCCTGATGACTTACGCCAACTTTTACTTAGCCAAAAGAAAGCTATAGATGGCTGCAGGATCTGTAGTATCCATGCTTTTGATAAAATTCAAACTCACACCTTCTCAAGCATTTACTAAAAACTAAAGGTCACGAAAAGTGTTACCACTTAATTGTAACAGACCGAGGGGCTAGTTTAAATAGTCCCTTGAACTGAGCACAGCTGGTTCAGCATAATTCCCCAGCCAATATGGGGCTCACATGTATGGTGAGTTTCAGGTGGACATGGACTCTGAGTGGGTTTATACATTCATTTTAACTGGGACCGAGTTGGGCTTCCCAAATGGGCCCCATCATTACAGCCCAACCTAATCTTACATGGGTACCATCTAGGCCCCATGTGCAGTGTACAACCCAGATGGAACCCATATTTAATTATTTCTGGTACCATTACTGACCCTGGTGGGCATCCATATGTGGGGCCAAGTGGAACCTGAGGACAAAACATTGTGGTTCCCAGTTGAGCTACTCATACAGACCCCACACGGACATGTTAGCTAGGTGCATGTGGTCTTCCATCTACAAAAAAAGTTTTGTATCACATTGTAGCTTGTTTTGAACTTTTTACCATTGTGTCCAGATTTTTTGAGGAATGAACCAATAGAAAAGCTCCAAAATGACTTAGAATTATTATTATTTATTTTTTTTACATTGACTTCAGTTGAAAGTTAAGTAGGTTTTGTTTGGCCTCCTGTAACATTGACAATTTAGAGATTACGTTTTTCCTTTCAGGATTTTCTTTTCAGATTTTAAATGACTAGAAATTGCCCAGATTGTTCCAAACCAGTGAAGAATTCATGGACAGCACAACGTTTCTCAAAAGAGAAGCAACCACAGGTGTAGCCCCTCTGCTGGCTGGTTGCTGTATGATGTGTCATTACATGGCCCTTTCCGTTCATTACATGGAGTTGAGCTGAGTTATAGTGGAATTTACATCAGCTGCACTTTTAATGTTGAAACTTTCCATGTACTGGACAAACTGGGAATAATGGGGGGGGGGGGGGGGGGCGCTCGACTTCTGCACTGTAATCTTAACGCTGTTGCAAATTTGACAACATGGCAGACAGTTTGGGCTTAATTTCATTTCTATAGAAGAGAATTTACCACAACGCCCATACTTTCTGCAGTCATTGTGTAATTTTTTGCAAACCAATATGTATAAAAGTTAAGTTTATTACTTATCAGCAGAAAAATGCTGCAGATCATTACTTGGTAGAGCCACCATTTGCTGCAGTACCATCATTGTGCCAGCATTTGAGCAACTTGCACCTGGTTTGGGAGCAATAATTACCCATTCTTGCTGGTACAATTGCTTTTATGCATCCCAGCTTTTGAATAAGACTTTGATTTGCCCATTGTACAACATTCCCTTCCTGTAGTTCAACCACGCCTGTGTTATTTGGCCTTGTTCTCTGCTAAGAAAGTAAAGTTTCCCTCACTTTAGTTTCACAGCAGACTGAAGCAGGCTGTCTTGCAGTATCACCCTGTATTTTGCATCATTCATCCATCCTTCAGTCTTAACAAGATGCCTAGTCCCTGCTGAGGAAAAGCACCCCCACAATATGACGCTACCACCCCCATGCTTCACTGTTGACATGGTGTTATTAAACTTGAGCCTTGAGTCTTGAATGCATAGTTTTGTTAAAGCTCAGCTTGTTGACCACATTGTTGTTCTTTGAGTTCTTTTTTTTTTTTTTTTGGAGGGGGGGTATTTTGAGGGATGGCCTTGTCTAGGCTTTGCCCAAGTGGTATGATGCAGCTTCCATTTCCTCACAATTGATCCAGCAGTGCTCACTGGGATATCCAAACACTTGGTTATTATTTTGTAGCCTTTTTCTATCTTGCACGTGTCTATAACATAATCTCAGACTTCATTTTCACACTTTTACTTCTAATTCACAATTGTACTTAAAGTTGAGGGGTCTTTTGTCCAGAAAAGGTAAACCGTTCAACTATTCAGAGGTTGAACATTTATACAATTCTTGTAATTTACTGCAGTTTCACTACAAAACCCTTCTGTGCATATTAAATGTATCGTTTGTGATTCTTCAAGCTCTCCTATTATGTTTAGGGCAGTGTCCAGACCAGTAAAATCAGACTTGACCCTGAACAGTTCACTAAAGCAAAAATAAATAAATAAATAAATAACCCAACCAGATGCCATGAGTCCGTATACACATGAAAAAAAAAAACAAGTACATCTGCATTCAGTTTCCAATGCCTTTGTGCCCTGGGTGCTTCATTAATTTACATTGTAGATAGAGCTGTTTTTTTTCACAGCCCAGAGCAATACAAGTTGAAATATTATTTGTTCCACAGCATTACAATTTCCATTTTACTTTCTTTATTTACTAGCATTTATTCTTAGGTTATTTTGCTACATGGGGCTTGTAACTGAATGCCCAAATGCATGCTGTCTGCTGTCCACCTCAGTGGACACATGAATAGCTTATAAAAATGCATTTAAAATACAAAAAAGGATATAATACCAAAACAAATTAAGTAGTGAGAAATTGTTTCATCAGCATTAAATGAGAGTTAAAAGTCTCATTAAAAAAAAACCCAATCCATGTTATTAGAATTAAAAGTAATTATTATAATAATACAAAACTCTGGTACCTTCATATCTGGTTCATGACTCCCCCTGGTATATGTCAAGTCTTCCTTTGGGGCAAAAAAATGCCTTATAACACAAAGTCAAGTTTTACTGTACAGTCCTGCTCATAGTCTACGGAGAGTTTGGTGTCCCACATGCTAGCATCATGGTGACAGAAAAGGGACGCACAAACTCTTGCACACTTAGGTCAACTATTCAGTTAAAAAAAAAAAACTGTTAATATGCAGAAAATGTACAATCACCCCATTTCCCCTCAGATTTCTTTCTTAAAATCTATTTCAATATAAATTTTATTAAAATAAATGTTTGTTTTCAAAACAATTAAAATGTACCTCAGCTATATCTATATGAATTACATTTAATGTTATATCAGTTACAGTGTATGAAGTGAAAGAGATAAGCTAGTGATTCTGGAATTGCAGTGTCGTTATGGGAAAATACATTCATCACATGTTGGGAAAGGCTACACTCTTAAAAAAATAAAGGTGCTACGAAAGATTCTGTAAGTGATGCCATAAAAGACCCAATTTTGCAATATACACGTGTGAGTGTGAAAAAATATTTAAAGGCTTAACCCCTTAAAACCCTTAAACTCTGTATGTAAGCCCTCACTTCATTGCTGTCATATTTTACATCAGTTTCGTAGGCCCTACAATAGAACCCTGTGGGACTCCATCTGGTTAAATTAAAAACAGTAGTTTTTGTTTTAGGATTAATAACTAAATCATTAATCTAGGAGTTTAGAGGGTTAACTCTTTAAACAACTTATGGCCCGCCAGCCATTACAGACTTCTATTAGCAAAGAATAACGCCACCAGTTTGTGCAGAAGTCTTTGTAGTTACTGAGCAGTGAGTGTAAGCCTTGCTGCATTAAGGGGTTAAAAATCTTCTTTTGACTTAGAGGTTCTTTATTCTCTCATCTCTAATACATTTTATATTTTATTTTATGGAACGTCAATACTCAAATCTTTTGATCTGTATTACATTGATTTCTTAATAAATAAATAAATAAATAAAGAATAATGTTTACCTTAACGTCTTGCCCAGGCCTCCAGTGTACTGTATGGCATGTGGAAATGACTCTATCACACGTTCGTAACGCGGCAGCTTCACATATCTCAGAGCGCCTGTAAAAACACGTCTTAAGCTCTAGGCCACATTACTCAGCTAGACGAGCTAAATGAGAATTTTAACAGGATGAGGACATAGGTGGACGCATGGGAAATCTCTGGCGCGTGGGACGCAGCCCGCGCAGCTGTAAGATAAGAGAGGCATCATAAAGACGTGTGATGGGAGGCTTTAATATAGGATGAGGAGAGTATGGTAGGAGCTCACATGTGAGCAGAACATATTAAAAGCTGGTGAAGCGTACGACAGCCATCTTTCACACGGATGGCGGATATGAGAGGGGTGTTAAGAACGTGTGCATGTGTGTGTATGTGCATGTATGTGTTCTTGGAAGAGGTGCTGTTGGAATACTGTGTGGGTACTTTTGTCACTGTCACACAAAAGCCTCATATTTCCAAAAAAGCAACTTTACAGGAGAAGGGAAGCACCCTGTTAGCCTTCATTGGAAGTCAATGTAAAGAGATTTTAGCATCTTTTGTAAAATTTTTTAATCCAAAATCTGGTTTGGCAAATCAGTTCTTGATCAGTCAGATGAATGATGTTAAATCAGGTGAGCTGGTCATCGAATGGAATCAATCCACACGCTGGCTGGGAGCATCCAGGAGAAATCTGCATCTAAGCTAAAGCTAAAATCTAAAACTCGGGATTTGAATGGCTCGGGGTTTGAACTTGTGACCCACTGAGCCATAGTGGCAGTGCAGCAGACCACTTCAAAAACTATCTTTGCTGTGCATTTGGGGTCATTGTCCTGCTGAAGCACCCAATTCTAAATTTTAAACCACCCAGCTGACGGTTTGGGGTTATGCTTTAGCAACAGATCTTAAGGTCCTGTAGGTTGTAAGGTGCAGCCTCTATGGATTGCATCAATCAGCCTTAGGTGCCCATAACCCTCTCACCATCACCGGTTGTCTTTTCTTGAACCACTTTTGGTAGATACTGACCTCTGCATACCTGCCTGATGTGGTGGAGACGTTCTGACGTCGTCTTTCCATCTATTTCTTGTCAAAGTGGCTGAGATTCTAATTTTTACCCATTTTTCCTGTTTTTAACACAACATGACCTTCAAAAACTCACCTTTAATGTTTTTGCATATAGATAATTGTGTCCGTTTTATGTGCTGCCAAGCGTTACGGGTTGCTCATACACATTTTGCTTAAAGATCTAACAGAATTCATGAATTTTGTAGCACTCACTGCATGAACAAATCTTCAATAATGGAGAAAGTCAGGAAATTCAATTTATGGGTCTATGTGTGTATTTGGGTGTGTGAATGAGAAAGCATGACATTCCCAATGTGCAGACACACACACACACACACACACACACATCCTTCAGACTAATTAAACAGATGGAGGTCTGCGTGCTCCAAATGTAAGGGTGCTCTCGTCTACTCTAATGATAATAATTGTGATTACGCCACTTGATGCAGTGGCTTCTCCTGATTTTTAATTCAAGCCTGGCTTTACGGTTACATGGAACGGAGGAAAATGGGGGGGCTCTGTGTGCTCAGAGGCAAGGGATGGATTTATTTTTTATGACATATAATGTATGCAAAATACACTCTCCAAAAAGAAAAAAAACCCTTCTTACCTTTTAATGAAAGTCAATGTAAAAATATTTTATTCCATAATAATTTCTATAATTTCTATTGGTCCACTCATCATGTAATCATGACACCATATAAAGCCCAGCCTCCATAGTCTTGACTAGTTGACACCTTGTCAAGAAGTGAAAAACTACTAAAATGGAGAAACAAGGCTTTTGCGTGACAATGCCAACATGTTGATAAGCAACACTGTGTTGTTAAAAACTTTTTTCATTCTTTATGTTATATGGTTTGCTATACTGTTTAAATGCAATTACATTTGAATTACAAACAAATGACATAGTTAATTACCCAATGTTTTCTTTGATTTACATTTTGTCACACAAAAACCTCATATATCCAAAATGTAAACTGAACAGAAGAAGGAAAAAAACATCTTAACTTTCAGTTGACGTCAATGTAAAAAAGCTCATTTTGAAGCATTTCAGTGGATCAGGCTACTGGAGCAAACCATACAGCTAGCTTTACTTACTTACTACTTTACTGAAACAATCAAATTCAGTTCAATTCAAATCTGTTCAGCAAGAGAGCAAGAGAGTGTAAGAGAGTGTAGGACACATGCTCAGTGTTAATGTGAAAGTACATGCAGGTTGAACAGTCATATGCACAGCTAGCGGGCTGCAGGGGTCGAGCAGCACCCGGACAGAACAGTCAGAACAGGGCATCCCAATACCTGGGATAAAAACACAGAAAGGAGGGAAGATCAATGGGGTTAGAGGGCCAGGGTCCCATCACCGACAATGGTGAGCATCCATTTGTGGGGCAAACAAGGAACCTGAGGACAAAACCTAAGGTTCCCAGTGGGACTAACCATACAGGCCCCACATGGACATGTTAGCTTGTGTGACAGCAATGATATATGTGTGTATATATATATATATATATATATATATATATATATATATATATAATATTTGACTGTTTCAATTAGAATTAATGACGTAAAAGTGACAAAACTGAAAAGTAAACAATGAAAACAATAATTAATATCTCAGCATATTCATAATACATCGCCTCCTTCTTCAATACACACACACACACACACACACACATCTACACACACAGAAACATCAATACAAATTCACACCTAGTCACCTCCTTCCTCACCCCATGAACCTCCATCACACACTTTCGCTCGCGAGTGTGTACACTCGCAGAATTGCATTTCAGATCAGATTACTGTAAAAGCTGTGCCACTCAGACTAAGAGCGCGAGAGAGGGAGCACGAGAGAGAGAGAGAGAACTCATTCCAAAGAGTATTCAGTTTCCATGTATGGTCTTAAATAGGAAGCAGAGCCACAGTACAGTTTAGCGTAAGTGCACTCAGATCACACAGCATGCCACAGGAGACCGGCCGTGTCACAAAGACGGAACCAGACAGGTCACAGGACTCCACGCGAGCCTGTAATGCACATCCGCACGAGCACTCACCCAAGGTCGTCACTCCAGGATGTCAACTCCAGATTTCTTTTGCGGTCCCAGGCTTCCTATCCTACACCTTTGTTGTACTGTACGGTTTTCCATGAGGCCTGCTTCTGCCCAGACACAGCCATTTTCCAACCTCCCTTTATCCCGGTGTTTGTTACTGTGCTTTTTAAGAGCGCATCCACCCTCAGCATCAGCGGATCTCCCACCCTTTCAGCAGATTTTTTTAAAAAGCACATACGGAGTTGATACAGAGGTACAGAGGCGGGGCTTAGTAAGAAGAAAGCAGTCAGCAGCATTAACATATGGAAGGCCATCACCCACTGCTATGTAATAAAGAATCAATTTCAGCATCAACTGAGACAGAGTTTGACCCCTCCTGGTCCCATTGTTGACCCTGGTGGGCATCCACATGTGGGGCCAATGTGGAATCTGAGGAAACAATGTTCCCAGTTGCTCTGCAGTGATTTCCTTTACAGTCCCAGACTTCGTGTTCTGCATTTTTCTTGTATTGTTCATTTTTCCATGAGTTTTTCTGCCCATTATGACCATTTTCAACAATTTTCAATAATTTCTATCATTTTTATTGGTCTATTCATCATGCAATCATGACACCATATAAAGCCCAACCTCCATAGTCTTAACTAGTCGACATCTGCAAGTGCAAAAAGACTAAAATTGAGAAACAAGGTTTTTGCGTGACAATGCCAATATGTTGATAAGCATCACTGTGTTGTCACATTTTGGGTTTGCTATACTGTTTAAGTGCAATTACAATTTGAATTACAAATGAATTACATAGTTAATTACCCAATGTGTTCTTTGATTTACAGTTTGTCACACAAAAACCTCATATATCCAAAATGTAATGAAACTTCTTAACTTTCAGTGGACGTCAATGTAAAAAAAGCTCATTTTGAAGCATTTCAGTAGATCCGGCTGCTGGAGCAAACCACACAGCCAGCTGTGTCCGAATACTTTACGGAAACAATCAAATTCAGTTCAATTCAAATCTGTTCTGCAAGAGAGTGTGAGTGAGTGTAGGACACATGCTCAGTGTTAATGTGAAAGTCCATGCAGGTTGTTTCAATGCAAGGGGGCGTACACAATTCTTGCAAGCATTATCCTGCTCACTTCACCAGAGTTACATAGTACAGTTCTTGGCCTGCCAAGCCCATGACAGCCCTACTCTCCCTATTACAGTCAGCGGAGCATCAAGATGATTTTGTGCTTATCACGGTCATTTTAAAACCTGGTGACCAATAAAATAGCCCAAAAGTCCTTGCAGTGGACATTCATTACAGTAATGTACTTATATTAACATTAGGAAAGTATTTTTTCCTTCTATAAAGTTACTATTCTGGAAATACAATGTTTTCTCTCAATAGTTGATGGTATGCCAATATGCTGTATTACACAACCATGCATCATATGTGTCTTCATGTCTTCAGTTGCTATTATTAAAAATAAACCTCACTCAATGTCATTACCCAGATGAAATCAGAGGCATAAACACAACTGCCGGGCTTAATAAAACCTGCCAGGTGTCCCGACACATTGATAATCCTCCCTCTCTCAAGGCAGGCCGATTTGCATTTTTTTAACTGTTTTTTTTAATCTTTTTTTTTTTTGGAGACAGCTCGATTTAAATGCAAAGGAATTCCACGGCACATAACGACAATCCACCGAGGAGCACCTCTGGCCCCCACGCACCTTCAGCCTAACACGCAAGACAAAAGGTTTGACAGGCCTCGAAAGCACGGCAGGAGCGTGGGTAATTGGTCTCTGTTGCTTTTGCCTCTACCCAATTAAGCTTCTCTCTCTCTCTCTCTCTCTCTCTCTCTTTCTCTCTCTCTCTCTCTCTCTCTCTCTTTCTCTCTCTCTCTCTCTCTCACACCACAGCCTCTGAAAATGTAGCAGAGAATGTTGCACTGCATGTAAAGGAGTGTAATGTTGCTGGGAGAGATCTCTGGCAGTCCCCAGAAGGTCAATGGCACTATGGAGCATGAAACCAACCCATCTTGAGCAGCAGAGGACGGGGTGAGGTCGGGTCAGACTATTAATGGGTTTAGTCTCGCTTTGGGTTCATGTGCTCTGAACTTGTCCACCAATTGAGATTTTGTCACCAATTGAGTCATGTCCAATTCCCACCCACGAGTAAGGATTCTCCCTATCACAGGCTAGCGTGTGGTTCCTCATGGGACAGCCATCCACCCAGAGAAAGTGGGCCAAGTATGTTCTCAGGGACTCCCACGGACACGGATGGCTGCGTCATCACTGAGATTTAAACATTTTATCATAAGAGTAGGGTCAGCGGTTAGACAGCTGCTCCACTGGCAGTGTGGTTTATATTTATTTAACCATTCCAAAGCTCTTATCCTGGCAGCTAGAGTTGTTATACTCAAGCTATTCAATTTACTTATTTATTTACTGTCCACCTTACAATGTACTGGACTTGTTGCCAGATACCACAGGACACTTTCATAAGTCTTGGGGAGTCCATGCCTTGAATAATCAGATCTGTTGTGGCAGCACAAGGGAGACCTACTCAATATTAGACAAGTGGTGATTGGTGTATATAATAATTGGGTTCCCTTTACTTCGATTTAGGACTTCTTCTAAACAAATCTTGTTCGTGTTTAATCATAAATCATGAAGAACATACATTTAATCTGGCATGTCTAGACTCGGTTTTACATGTTTATTAAGTTGTTGGTTTATTTAATGATTGCTTAGTTTAGATAAGAACCTATGATCATTTATCACCAGCAAGGTTACGTCAAAACATTTTACTTAACTGTCAAATACACATTGCACCCCAAGGCACTTAATGAAGTCCTAAAGTGCTTTCTTTAAATTAATTTACACACTAATTGATTTGACATTTATTGAAAGGTATCACATGGCACCATGTAAAGCTAATAAGCAATGACTTAATGGAGCAGCACATAGTCCAGGTTGCCCTGATCTTATTTCTCCACGTCACAACACATTAGGCTGTATGTACGGTCAGCCACTGCCCACTTTTCCCAGGCGCGTGTGCATCGAAGCAGAAAGACAACGGCTTCCGCAACCATCTAATAGCAGCCACCGATCATCGTTTAACTGGGCCAGGCATCAGTGGAGCCATAACATTAATTGACTCACATTCCGTTCGGTCCTGAAGCGCAATCCATTTATGTGGCTTTCGGAGACGCCATAATACGGATCAATGCATTTTAGCCCTTTGTTTGCCGGATTTGATTGATTGTGTTTGCATTGACTTTGGATATGGCTCCTCTGTCAGGGGCTTGAGTGGGGTTCTGGTATCTGAGACATGTTGGGATGGGGGGCGTGTAATGTTATTGGCCCCGTCGACGTGAGAAGAGAGTGACAGCTTGTGAATAAGAGTGCTATGAATAAAAGATGTGACGTTTAGGGCCAAACATGACTCGCCAAGTCATCTTTCAAGTTCAATAACCGTGTGTCCGCAGTTTCTGCTGCACTAGCGCCGAAAACCTCTCTTGAAGTGACAGTTTAGGCCAAATAAAAATCTAATTACATACATATTTTCCTTTTACATTGAATGTAGTGATCCATATTTAGCCGTGTTTGTTGTCTGAAGTTGGCTCCTTTAGTTTTGTGCTGGTGTTATGAGGCTAGTTAACAGGTACTAGTATTGTGACAATGAACTGGTGTTACATAAATGCCTGAATTAACACACGCTTACCCAAATCATGTCATTCTTGTTAGGTAATCTCAAATAGACTTGCTTATTGGTTGTGTGACATTCTTTTATTTATAAATTTGCCAAAATTATGGACATGCTAATTTAGGATATGCGATGAACGTTTAGCTATGCTTCTGTCCATTTTTACAGATAACAGTTTGACCTGCACGCTTGTGGTGTAAAAGTACACACCATTCAGACTGTACGGTTTGGTACAATCGTGGTAAATCGGGGAAAAAACGCTAATTTTAAATAGATTTTTTGAGCTTGAGCTATCTTTAGCATGGCATGTTGCTAACAGCTTACAGCTGAAGGCAGGGGATTCCCTCCTCGCGTAGTTTCCCTCCTAGCAAAAATTATTTTCTGTGTATCTAATTACTCTTACTGTCAATGCTGGTTTCACTGGTGTGTTACTGGGTAAGGTTCCCTGTTAGGAGGCTTTGGACGGTGCAGCAGTGGAAGTTCCGCTGCACCTTGAAGGAGAGTCTGAAGTTCCTTAGGCTTCTGAGGTGGTAGAGATGCTGACGGGCCTTCTTCACCAAGCAGTTGATGTGACAAAACCATGATGGATCCTGTGAGATGGGAACTCCAAAAGGCTTGAAACTGTCCACTCTTTCAGCTGCAATTCTGCTGTTCCAGACGGGGTGGTAGCTCCTCTCCTGCTTCTTGCTGCAGGTCACTATCAGCTCCTTGGCCTTGCTGACCTTAAGATTGAGATTGTTATTCTGGCACCGGTTCTCCAGGTGTTTAATCTCCTCCTGGTAGGCCCCTATCATCGTTATTAGAGATCAGACTCACCACAGCAGTTTCATCACCATCAACTTGACAATGGTGGTAGAGCTGGAAGTGGCTCAAACAGTCGTAAGTGTACAGTGAATACAGCAGGGGGGCTCAGGACTCCAAACACAGAATTTGCGCATCTCGCGTGGGAGGAGGCCAGAACTTAACTATGGTGATAAAAAAGCATGTCAGCACTTGACAGAGAGCTAAATCATAAAGTCTAATGTGTCCTGAAAAGAAAAGAAGAAAAAAAAACGGTTGAAGCTACAGTGCGCTATGTGTCCAGGGAATCTGTTTTTCTTTAAAGTGTGGCCAGTATGTGTTCATTTGCATGTAGGCTATATAGAAACATGGTCTTACGAGGCGAATAGTGTTGAGAGGAAGCCAATTGGCACTTTGGTCTATATTCTGCATTAATAGAATTAATGCTGGTACATACTCCCCACCATCACCACCACCTTCCCCCTCTACACATTTTTAACATTATTTTGATCTGTCCTACATCAAGCAGGGAAGCCAAGCTGCTCTGTATGGAGATGAAAGAAAGATTTTGTTCGTAATTTTAGACCGGGACGTATGTGTGTGACCTCGTTGTATGTAAGAGAGAGAGAATTACTAAGACGTTCACAGTCCTCGAGGGCCTGGTACTGTGGATTTCCCATCCTTTGATAACACTGTGGCCAATTAGTTGCACAAATTGTTCCATTAACTACAAGTGATTAGGAAACAGAAGGCTGGATTTGGATGCAGGGGCTAGTGGGCATACTGTCGGAGTTGAGACTTCTACTTCTTTCAGTAGAAGTTGATGAAGTCTTTTTTTATATAATTTTTCCCTTTTTCTCCCAATTACGTACTGCCCATTAACCCACCCCAAACACTAGCAATGCTCTTGACACATAGCAATGTCTCCTCTAATACATGTGCAGCCAGCCACCGCATCCTTTTGAATGCCTGCCAATGCGACATTGCCAGGCAGCTGACGCGCTCTGAGGAAAGTGCCGGGTCCCCAGCTCCAACGGATGCCTGTGCCGGCCAACATCGCTCAAGAGCACAGCCAACTGTGCTCTCTCACTCATTGTGAGATATATCTCACTTTTTGCAAGTTTGTAACCTGCCTTCCATATGAAAATGTGGGAGGAGGCTATGGGGGGTGGGAACTCTGAGAACTTTGGGCTGGAGTTCAGGTGGCTTCTGCCTTGAGCTAGAAGGCTAGATCCCTTGCTGATAAGTGGAGCTAGGAACGAGAGATATGACTCAGATAAACGTAATGGGGTGGTAGTGGGGTGTGAAAACTTTGGCATGTACAGGAAAGGTTGAGATGGGCATTTGTAAGATTTTAGATGGAAAGTCTGTGAAAACAAATCAACCCCACCATAATTGGAGCTATGGGGTTTCTTTATTGCTTACTGTTGTTTGGTTTGGCCATCGTTACGACTGGTGACAACTGTGCAGTAAGTCATCAGTGCTTATGTCTGGTATGATGACTATGTATGTATTTTCAGAGAATGTAAAAAAAAAAAAAAAACGTGTAAACCAAAGAAGGCTGAGTGAACAAGGGTGCAATCGGCAAGAGCGTTGCCAAAATTCCTTCGTCCTCGCCCCTTGGCCTCGCTTCCTCAGAGGGAAGAGCTAAAATGTGAGAAAGAATTACAAGGAACCAAGGGAAAGGAACCAAAGGCACACAATTAAAGATAAGAGGTGCACCCATGATGCAGACTGCACTCAAGTTCAGTTGAAGTGAACCCCGGACCACTGTTATCATGAAGACCAGAGATGAATTTTCTAGGTCTGAAAACAGCTTTCATACTCAAACGAACATGCCAAACTCCAATGGCCTCGAGTTTAAAAAATAAACTAAAAACTTAAACGCTCTAACACTTATCTGTCCGGGAAACGTGTTGGACGAGCCTAGAGTTCATTTTTGTTACGAGGGCGTTTTTCTGCCGCTTGGATTGCAGCTTAGGATTCTGGCATGTAGGCCCACCTGTGAGTAGTGAGTAATGCCATCCCTCAGTAAACAGGTTTCTAATTAAATATGATGACTAAACCATTGCCATAGTAATGCAATCTGTAAATCAAGGTGTAGGCCATGAAAAGAGGCAGAAGACATGAATTAGACAGAGAAGGAGAATGAGAGTCATTCTTACCTTAATTTGAAATTTCATCCTGCCTGAAAATTCAGAGTGCATAATGCTTTCACAGAGCTGGAGTGTGTATCTAAAGTGTCCAATTTGTATTCATTACTGGCCCCTGCTGTCCCTGCTTTAAAACACATCTCCTGAACATCAGCACTCGCTTCACATGCATCTGCTAAATCTTGTCCACTATCCCCTACTCATCTGCTCCCCGTTCTATTGATTTTCCTTTCAGGAGATGGGCCCAGCATGCCTTTCAGCTCATGCTGTCCAGCAGCATGTGACATCTGTGAATCAGAGAGGGGATTGGTGAGGCAGGGGTCTGGCTTTGCTTTCTGTCATGAATTAGTGAGAATTTGCTCCACAAGTGAAGCTGTTCCTATCTGCAGAAGGTTAACATCTACAATACGGGATTCTATGAACGCAGTACTGTTAATACACCCAGATACTTTAGAGGCTTGATCCTCTTTAAATGAGCATTAGTCAAGACTGAAGAAACACCACATCTAGCGGTTAAGTAAGTGAACACAACACCGGAACCATTTTTACCCTTTTGATCCACTTTCTATTCTTGACCATTAATATTAAACTATGTTTGGCCATAGCGGGCATCAATCTCCTGTGTCCGAGGGGCAGAGAATGATGTTAGCCCATGTATTGCTGCCCACCGTGATATTTAGCTTGAAATTCGAAAAACCTATAAACACTTGATACGTATGTTCTCCATTTTAGAAAAGCACTTCCAGTATTAGTGATTGTAATGAGGTGTTGAGGAGATGAGTGTGGAGTAATGGTGCAGTGAGGAGGTGAGGGTGGAGTCATGGGGTGTTGAGGACGAGGGGTAGAGTAATGGGGTATGGAAGGGATGGGTGTGAAGTAATGGGTGTTGAGGAGATAGGGCAGAGTAATGGGGCCTTGGAGAAATCAGGTGGAGTAATGGGGTGATAAGGAGATGGTCATGTGAAACAATGAGGGTGGATTCATGGGGCATTGCAGAGTAATGGTCATGTGAAACAATGAGGGTGGATTCATGGGGCATTGAAGAGATGTGGTGGGGAATTGGGAACATGGGAGTGGAGTAATGACGCGTTGAGGAGAAGGGGTGGAGTAAAGAGGCATTAAAGAGATGGATATGAGTTATGGGGCATTATGGAGATGGGGCGGAGTAATGGGGTGTTAAGGAGATGCAGATTATTGGGGTATTGAGGAGATGGGAGTAATGGGGGTGTTGATAAGGTGGAAGTGGAGTAATGAGGCTTTCACAGGAATCTGCAGTCACAGGACATTGAGAAAAAAGGGTGAAGGAGGCTGATGTTATTGCTAAAATAATAAAAAAAATTTAATGTTCTACAAATTTCACAGTTTGTTTGAACTAGGAAGAGAAGAGTGGGGAAATTGATGAATGAACCTTTAACTTGGAGTAGGTGGTCTACTGCATGACTAAACTGTGTTTTCCATGCTGCCTTTATTGTTGGGTACACTGTGTGATATAGGGCGTGATATAGATCTTTCTTATCAGTTTAACAATAAAAATGTCAAATGTTTTGGTTTTAAATGTTTAAGTTAAGTAAAACATGTTTTATACAAATGGTTGAATGATTCCCATTGAGTGCAGCCGTTTTACAGGGAACTCTGCTCTTTCATGACGATGGGTTTAGGCTACTGTAGCCAGTAGTGTGTATATTTTGCCAGAGCAAATCAGTTCCACCCCTCCATTGCTTCTTTCTCCAACATTGCCCGCGCATTAGCTTTCGAGCTCCACTTTAGCTCTTTCGTCAGTACCCTGAGGATATGCCGAGTGCATGAGTGTGAGTGTGCGTGTGTGTGCGTGCGGGAGCTCCATCATACCACCCTACTAACAGGCTATCATAACACCCCACTAAGCACCGACATGGATTTATCACCACAAGGCAATGTGTCTCGGGTCTGCTGATGCACTGAATGATGCAATTTTGAATTTCAAAATATCAGATACCAACAGTGAGTCTGAGCTCAGCTTTCTGTTTCAAATGGCCACATTGTGTGCAAGTGCTTGTTTTTGTACATTATCAGGACAAAATACCCTGACCTTGTGGGGGAAAATAAACAAAAAAATCAACAAAAACAAAAACAGGACTAATCAGAAGTGTCAGGGCTGGCAATGGTCCAACAGTGGTCCTGTAAATGGTTTTACAGGGCAAAACCATTTATTTTTTAATTACTGAAGTGCAGGGTTACATTTAAGATTAGGATTTGAAATTAATATAACATACAGTTACATTAAAAGCATAACATATAGTTATAGTGTATATATGTATATATTTGAATATATATATATATATATATATATATATATATATATATATTACATATTGAATGTGCCCAATATATGCACAATATTATACACACTGAGTTAATATAGGTAAACGTAGGTACATATGCATACACCTATTAGATTATTAATTTAGCTGTGCTGAAAGTTCCAAAATGTTGTTTAACCTGCCAAAGCCAAGGCCTCTTAACTTCTTGCCAGTGATCATGATTGGCTACAGCTGGTAGTTTTTTGTGCCTGCATAAAAAGGGTTTGTTTGCACTTATTGGATTTATCAGCACACAGTTCCGTAGGAGTTGGTACATGTAGTCACTTTGCCAAGGTCTGGATGAATCTGAAGATGAATCACCAAAGCAAAGGCCTGCCATGAACTGGAAGCTACTGGAACACCAGTGCCACTGTCTACAGCTACAAGCCTGACTTTGGCTGCAATGACCAGGGATATATTTAGAGGATTAAAGGTGAGGCATTCAACTCTCTAGAACACTGTAAGCATGGTGGTGGTAGCATCATACTCTGGGGCGTACTTTTTTGCTGCCTGTAGATCTGGTACAAACCGGATTCCAAAAAAGTTGGGACACTAAACAAATTGTGAATAAAAACTGAATGCAATGATGTGGAGATGGCAAATGTCAATATTTTATTCGTAATAGGTATGTTGATTCAAAATTTCATGGCGTCAACAAATAGTTGGGACAAGGCCATTTTTACTACTGTGTGGCATCCCCCCTTCTTCTTACAACACTCAACAGATGTCTGGGTACAGAGGAGACCAGTTTCTCAAGTTTAGAATCAGGAATGCTCTCCCATTCATGTCTAATACAGGCCTCTAACTGTTCAATCGTCCTGGGCCTTCTTTGTCGCACCAAATATTCTCTATGGGTGAAAGATCTGGACTGCAGGCTGGCCATTTCAGTACCCGGATCCTTCTCCTACGTAGCCATGATGTTGTGATTGCTGCAGAATGTGGTCTGGCATTATCTTGTTGAAAAATGCAGGGTCTTCCCTGAAAGAGATGACGTCTAGATGGGAGCACATGTTGTTCTAGAACCTGAACATAGTTCTCTGCATTAATGGTGCCTTTCCAGACATGCAAGCTGCCCATGCCACAATCACTCATGCAACCCCATACCATCAGTGAGGCAGGCTTCTGAACGGAGCGTTGATAACAACTTGGGTTATCCTTGTCCTCTCTGGTCCGGATGACATGGCGTCCCAGTGTTCCATAAAGAACTGGACTCATCTGACCACAGAACAGTCTTCCATTTTGCCACACTCCATTTTAAAAGACCCCTGGCCCAGTGCAAACGTCTGAGCTTGTGGAGCTTGCTTAGAAATGGCTTCCTCTTTGCACTGTAGAGTTTCAGCTGGCAACGGCGGATGGCACGGTGGATTGTGTTCACTGACAATGATTTCTGGAAGTATCCTGAGCCCATTCTGCTATTTCCTTGACAGTGGCATTCCTGTTTGAGGTGCAGTGACGTTTAAGGGCCCGGAGATCACGAGCATCCAGTAGAGTTTTACGGCCTTGACCCTTACGCACAGCGATTGTTCCAGATTCTCTGAATCTTTTGATGATGTTAAGCACGGTTGATGATGATAACTTAAAAGTCTTTGCTATTTTACGCTGGGTAACACCATTCTGGTATTGATGCACTATCTTTCTGCGCAACAATGGTGGAATTGGTGATCCTCTTACCATCTTGGCTTCAGAGAGACACTGACACTCTGAGAAGCTCTTTTTACACCCAATCATGTTGTCAATTGACCTAATTAGTGTTAATTGGTCTTCCAGCTGTTCGTTATATGCTCAATTTCCTTTTTCCAGCCACTTATTGCTACTTGTCTCATCTTTTTTGGGATTTGTTGACGCCATGAAATTTTTAATCAACATATTTCTCCTTTAAAATGTTACATTTACTCAGATTAAACTTTTGATCTGTCATCTATGTTCTATTACAAATAAAATATTGACATTTGCCATCTCCACATCGTAGCATTTAGCTTTTATTCACAATTTGTTTAGTGTCCCAACTTTTTTGGAATCCGGTTTGTACGCTGGACAAAGTGGATAGAGGGATGAGGATAGAGGATTACCTCAGAATTCTTGAGACGGTTGAGATTTGGACACAACTGGGCGTTCCTACAGGACAGTGACTCCAAACACACATAAAAGGTGGTTGTGGAATGGAGAAAGCAGGCTAACATTAAGCTTTCAAATTGCCTACATAGGAACTTTATATATAATATATATGGGAAATAGATTTGAGCTTGAAAAGACAAAACGTGTGTGTATGTGTGTGTGTGTGTGTGTGTGTATGTGTTCCCTGGCTGGTGTTGTTGATAAAGCTGTAGAGTGTAGTTTGCTGGTTAAGGGCAACCCACAATATGAGCAGTCTGGGAAAATGTCGGAGCATAAAATCAATACTGAAGAAACGAAGGCTAGCTCTTCACATTTTTACAGAGAAGACTAATGTACCCTGGAAAAGAGCTCTATCAGTGTGTGTATGTGTGTGTATAAAGCATGCTGAGGTCATCAGAATGCACAGTTGAGTGGGCTATAGCTCTGTAGATGTGGTCAGGGTTTCAGTACAGGGGATAAAAGAGTGCATTATGAATGTCAGTAGGTATTGGTTTTAGTGAGTTACTGATGAAAACATTATGACCAAATTTGACAAACAGAGGAAGGTGTTGGCTTCAGAAGGATAGCTATTAGTCCATCTAGCACCATTAAATATATTCACTGAAGGGAAATTCTCTACTCAAATTCTGTTCATTGTACCCTACAGAAGTTCGTACAGTAAATGAATTACTGCTCACTGAAACAAGTGGGGAAATTTCATCAGTTCTATGATTGATAGAACATTTGTGTTTAAGTGGAAGAGGAGATATTTTATTATGATCTGAATTTGATGAAAAGGTCATGTTGTGTACACAGACTTGTTTTCCAGACATTTTGTGCCACAAAAACAAATGGAAAACAAAGTGTTATAATATGAAAAAATATTATAATGTAATTACCAGAGATGAAAGGCTTATTTTAAAAACAAAGCATTCAAGGAAATATTCCTGATGAACTGGATTAAATATGGATGAAAACAATTATTGCCATTTACTAAAGTAGACTGCTGGAGGTAGTCATCAATATTAGTATGCTTTTTTTTCCATTTATGAACGCAATTGTGTTTATTTTGTTATGCAAAAAAACTTTAGATGATGTAGGCTAACGTTATTATGAGTGGCATCAAACCTGAAGCAAAATGAAGAGATTTAACTCTGTCTTTGCTTTTAGCAGAATCATCTATACAGCCATTTGTAGTCTTTTTTATAACTGTGTTGTTGTCCGTAGTTCATTGATGTTGGGCAGCACAAGCAGCAGCCCACTTAATGAGGGCTGTAATCTCACTGCCACCCCTACGATGTCCACCATACATCTGGGAGTGCAATACGTAGCTCCCCTAGGAGGTTAAGGACTTAACACATGTCTCCTCCAATACACGCAAAGCCAGCCATTGCCTCTTTAAGAACATTGCTGGACATGCCGTCACGCTCGGAGGAAAGTGCTGGGTCACCAATCCCACCACACTAGCTAATACTTCAACACACTAGCCTCACTTCAACATCGCTTAAGTAATAGGGGCAAAGAGCACCATCTACCCACCTGAAAAGAACACTGCCAATTGTGCTCTATTGGACTCTGGCTGTTGATGGCAAAGCGATTTGGCTTGGGATTCTCATGACCTCCAGGCTATAATGATAGCACATCTTTTTCGCATTTTGTCTGTAGCAATATTTTTTTTCCACCTCATCCTATCCATAAAATGTAGTATATTAGCTATTTTTCAAAATAGATGGAAAACTAGAAGAAGGATCAAGCTCACAAGCCCAGGCCTCTGGAAGAATCACTTTTGGTTTGATACAGAACCAAGTTTATCTCTCTAATAGAGGAGTGGTTCTTCTATGAATCACTCATAGAACCATGTGAAGCATAGACTGCCGGTGGGCCGAAAGCGTTATTACAAATTTCTATTACTGAAGAAAAGCCCCACCAGTTGCTACAGAAGTCTGTAGTTTCTGAGTAATACACCTTACTTCCTTCGTTAAGGGGTTAAGCGTGTAAGGGGAGCAATGTATGGAAATATTTGAAGTCGTGCAAGCTCAAGAAAGAAAAGTTAAGTTCAGAAGATAAGAGATGTTCCCCTAGCTCTTAGCAGTAAGGCAGTCCACACAAGTCAACATGCCTGTGAGTTTTAAGAGGCATTAATTTCACACAAAGGTAAACAGTGGCTGATTGCCTGCGTCGCAAATTATGATAAATTACACATACTGACAGTTCTGCGTTCATCGTTTAAAATGCAAAAGTGAAACCAGCTTTACCACACTCTGCTGCTGTAAAGGTGGGGAGGGGTTTGGGGTGCGGGTAGGGGGTTTTTTCAGAGTTGTCTGCTAGGCCCTCCTTCCCAAAACTGTTTACATTCAAGATGATGAATTTCGATTTTTGCAATTTTAATGTCATTGTGTAATGAAATACAGTCACATGACACTATTACATACACTCCACTACTGCTAGCTACATTTTAACTGTGTAGCTGGACTTTAGGGTTCAAATAAAACTTGTGTATCTAGGTTACATTTCTTAGACTCACCAAAGTAAGCATGGCATGTTTATCTCTTTCCTCAATTTTTCATGATGGATTGAAGGCGCTGTAAAGCATCAGAGGCAGGAAATGGTGGGGATGTGTTGTTTTTTTTTTGGAAGACTCCCTCTGAGACAAACTGCTGCGGCTTGTTGGAAAGGCCCACTTTTGGTTTCTCCAGCGCCGATTCCTGAATAATGAACTTGAAGGATGCGGCCTCTTGCTGTGACAAAGAAATGGGACGCTTTCGTAATTGCATTTAGCTGACATGCTATGATCCGCAGTCCAGGGACGTGGGCATGGGAGAAACTGTTTCCTAACTGTTCCAGAAAAGACACTTTCTGCCTTCTTACGAGTTTGGTGAATGTGGAGCTCAGCGAGGCCTTTATTTACGTGTTCATAATTCTCCCTGGATAACGACATGTTAGAGGAGATTCATCACTGAGGCTTCTTGCTGAGAGGAGCATTTGTTTGGTATTGGGGTGAAGGAGTGTTGTATGTGCGTGGATAGAAAGCACCAGTGAACGTCAGACACTTTTTAGTGTCCTCAATTCATCAAAGTCATTGAAGTTCAGAACTTTGAGGGCTCTTTCCAAAGTAAAGCAAAGCTTCATAGAAAAGGTAGAAATCCCTGACCTCAATTGACTGTACAGTCAGAAATTTAAAGCGAGCAAACAAGTTTGCCATTCTATGTCCCATGAATGTGCTTCGTTTGGCCTCGGAGGGAGAAGACACGACATCCTCTTGGCCAGTGTTAAAGCCTTTTCATATTGGAAAAAAAACACGTTTTGAAAGCTAACACACATATATTAATGGTGTCTTTCACAACGAGTCAGAAACTGAGTGAATTTTTAATCTGAACCTGTTGCGCTAAATTCAGACTGACCAATCAGAGCTCCGTTGGGTCATGGTTGTAGAGCAAACAAATGATCATCCAGACGGCAGCAGGTCTGCTCATCTTGTTTGTAGCAGAATATAATGAGCATTCTTATGTTTGTCTCGGTGCATCCTAGTTCCTTCATGTCAGCAAAGGACTACAGATTATAGCTTCCCTCGCTATTGAGCACTCATATGGAGGAGGGAAATTAAAGAGAGCAAAAGCTGACAGGGAAAAGAAAAATAAAAAGAGTGGAAATCTATGAAAGCTGTGGAGTTCTAGCCCCATTTACAGAGCACACGAGGCCACAATCGCGTTCCACTACTAAATTGCATCCCTTTTTTTCATCTGATAAAACTGTAGTTGGTGTAAAAGGGACCTTAGTCTACGATAAGGCTTTGGTCTGTAGAGACCAAAAGTGAACTTAGATGAAGAAGACTGGACTATTGGTTCTCAATACACCCTAAAAAATAGGGTTTTTTTAGAACCAGTTCAATTCTCTGGCAAGGTGGAAAACCTTTTGTAGGAGTCAAAGAAAACTTTTATCCATACTATATAGAACCTTTTTTGCTTAGATTGTGGAAGTGCTTTCTTTACTAGTGTAAGCCAAATCAGTGTTTAACCTTTTCGAACAGCAGTGTTAAATAGTATTTAACCCCTTACAAAAGCCAAAAAACACCTATTACCAAAGAATAGCCCCACCAGTAGTCCCTGTAGTTACTGGCTTTGTGTAGCTGCCCGCATCAGATTCAAAACCCTGATGCTGGCCTACAAAGCCCAGAACGGACCAGCCCCTCTGTACTTGATGGCAATGGTCAAAAGCCAATCCGCACCTAGAGCCCTTCCAGCTTCAAGTACGGCTCGGCTCGACCCGCCATCCCTCAAAATCCACTCCTCTCCCTTTTCTGTCCTGCACCAAAGTGGTAGAACGAGCTTCCCCTGGGTGTCCGAACAGCCGAGTCGCTCGCTGTCTTCAAACGCAGACTGAAGACCCACCTCTTCCGAGAATACTTGGACGAATAGCAGAGTACTATGGTCACCTTATTGACTTGTGTTTAGTATTGTCTAAAGCTTAAAGGTATCTTTGAATTATTAGTCTATTCTAACTAGCTGAGGTTTTCTTGGGTAATTAGCAAAGCCCCTTTGTAATTCGCTCTGGATAAGAGCGTCTGCTAAATGCCCTAAATGTAATGTAATGTACTGAGTAATACACCTTAGTGTGTAATAAGCCTTGCAGTGTTAATGGGTTAATAAGTATTCAAATATGCAGTCATCTCCAAAGTATCTGCAGATGACCCTCAAAATATAGAATTACCAGAATTTATATAATTACATAATTGCCTGCTAATACAGTGAAACAAAAGTTATAACCAGACTCAAGAATTCAATGTATTCTTATTAAAGTGGAACCATGAAAAGAGCCACACAAATCTACCTCCTCCAGCAGAGCGAGTGGAAAAGGGGGCTTACCTGAAGTCATGCAGCAGCTTAGAGTGGAATGATTCACCACTATTTCACAAAACGTTAAGAAAAACTGCTATTACAGAAAATAATTATGTAAAAGAGAACGAGCAGCAGAGATGGAAATGCTCACAGAAGAAGCAGGCTTGAGCATGCAATGTAAAGTGTGATAATTAGAGTCTTTTGGATGTATTGCCTTGATGAAAAATGTTTAGCACTAACAAGTGGCAAAGCAGCTAACAATTAATGGAGGCAAGGGAGGACTTTTTATCATGTGTGTTTTTTCCCAGTCTTCTCAATTTGGCTTTTACCATTTCACACACACTAAGTGTCCCAGGAGGGCAGCTGGGAGGGTGAAGGCTAGCATGTTCTTCCAGCAAGTGACAAGAAGCCAAACCCTTGCATCCCTTTTGGCCTACCGCAAATGCAGCATAATTCGACAGCTGAAGACTCTTGAAGGAGAATGCTATCTGCCAATTCTGCTACAGAGATGACATATGATGGCTGGAGTGTTTGTTTTTGTTCTTTTTTTTGTTGATTGCATTTTGTAAAGAGTCCTTGAATTAGAGAAGTTGAAAGCAGAATGAACAAACAGCTATAAACAGCTATACATAACAAGAGCGAGCAGAGTGGTCCTCTTAGTCATCTCGCTAATGTTAGCCCTTCAAAAGAAAGCAATGATCCCCCAATCAGCTAGCTAGCATTATCCCTAAAACAGCAGTCCCTTCAGACCTGCTAGCAAAGGTTAGCCCTAACAAGCAACAACAGGGTGATCCTTTCAGTCAGCTAGTTAACATTAGCCCTGCAAATAAGAGAGTAATCACTCCAAGAACACACATGTTCTGTAGTTACTGTCCTCAGCAGCAGGTGCTCTCGTGGACCTCATCCCACAACACTCCCAGTGCTCAGTCTCTCAGTCAGATGAGACAAATGAACTGCGCATGCCCAGAGCCGCCGCTGACCTGCCCCCTGTTTTCAGAGCGGGGTGTAAATATAAATGGTCTTCAGAGAGACACGAAAAGAAATCCCTGCATTTAATGTTCACAGTCTCACTCACTCACTTCAAAACAAAACAAAAAAAAAAACAAGAAAGAAAGAAAAAAACAGAAACTGAGGAACTCCACCAAACTGTCTCTTTTAAGATCACTCTGCTGCTCCCAAGCCTGGATAAAGGAGGAGGTTGAACGTAGAGCAGCAGTTTCATCACAGATAACAGTCTTTACATTAAATTTGATATGATAACATTTAACAACACAGACAACATTCATTTATGTCTTTTACTCATAATTCATGTATGTCATTATGTAAAAATGATTTATGTGGGTCTAGACAAAAAATCAAGAATCAACAGAAGACGTTAATATATTCAGAGTGAATTTGTTGTTCTAACATATTTAGGGTTTTTTTACTAATAATTTTTCTCTCCCACAACGCTATTACTTTATTCTACAGCTTCAAATACAAGCAAATGGACAATTATGCAAATTAGGCAATGGCGTCATTTAGCGACTTCTAGCGACCTTTAGGACAGCCAACAGCTACTTTCCTTACTGAGGAGTTGGCAACACTGCTCTTCAAAAGACAGCAGCTCCTAGCTAACACCAGCCCTGAAGCAGCCCTGCTGTAAAATCCAGCTTGAGAAAAGCTACATACCCTAAAACATACCCTATGCTGGTAAATAAGCTGGTTAACCAGCTCTTGACCAATGTATGTTTCATTTGATTTTGGTCATGCTTGGTCATGCTGGTTGTCTAGCTTGGTCAAGTTGATCATGCTTGTAAAACAGTTAAACCATCGAACTCAAACAAAAACATACTCTATGTTGCTTAACCAGCTTGAGTTGGACAGGCTGTTCTTTTCAGACGGGAGCTATTCTTACAGACCAGAACAGCAATTCCTAACAGGCGAGAGCAGGGTGATTCTCTTAGTTAGCAAGCTAACACGAGCCCAAGGACAGCTGTTCTGTTGTCAAGCTATTCTAGAGCCTGGTTGTCCTGGTCCAGGTTTCACTGTCCAGTTCTTAATATAATGTTACTGTGTATGTCATGTATGTAAAGCTTGCAGCAACACTTTCGCGCATCCCTTGTGACCTTTCACAAATGAGCAGCAGAACTCCCTGTCTCTGTCTGTCACTTGCAGCAGGTCTCGATTGAGTCCTCCAGTAAAGAGTCTTTCTAGGAAAACTGCTAGAGCCGAAAGTCTTCCACACAATTATATGTTCCAATTGGACCAATGTATGAGCTGAAGGGACGAATGCCTTGCTTAATTGCGCGAGCTGAAAGCGAAAGAGCCAGAGGCCACTGAAGGCACATGTCATTTTCGCAGAAGTCACAAGAGTTTGTTGGGGGAAAAATGGGAAGAAAAGGGGGAGTCTCCAAAGGGCCTTTTGAGATGAGACAGTGGAAGAAAGGCCTATTAAGAGGGCTCGTCGCGCAGAGAAAGAAAGATGTAACCATTCGCGTGGATGACAGCGCGACAGCCAATAAAGGCTTATCTCCACCTTGCAGAGATTGTTACAGATCGATATCTGTCAATCACATCATCAGAATCAGTGTTTGTCTTGCAGGAATGCCCCTCAACCCCCACATCCCCACCCCAAAGACCTTTTACAGCTTTCCGAGGGGGATGTTGAGGCAAACTTACAGTAATATTCCCCCTCAGCTGCGTAGCCGAGTCTATCAAAGTGATTTTCACATAGTTACAGCCCAGTAATTAGAAATTAGTGACTCGCATCGCGCCTGTGCTATCTTTTGTCAGTGAGATTAATTGTCTTGCCTTAAGTAGATAATTTCATCTGTGATGGGGGGTAGGGGGTGGGGGTGGACGACTAGAACAGAAAGCGAAAAAGAGGGGAGAAAGAAACACACAACAAATTAATCATGGTACAGTCAGCATGACTATTACAAAGTGTTTTAATCGCTGCATTGAATTAATTACTTTGAAAGCCAGGCAAGGAAATCTAGGGATTTGACAAATGTCTACCATGGTAAGCATAGGGAACATGTGCTGGATTATATAATTATTATATGGCAGACTATCTGCTTTATAAATGAGTCATTATGCTATACTTGGACATGCCATGTGAGCATCAAAGCAGTCCCTTATGGGAAGGTATTATCTGCAGGCTGAACACTACAGTGAATATGGACCTATTCTGTTATCAATTAATGAGAGCATGATATGATGTAGGCCTTAAGGACCCATCCATTCGTTTTTTCGAGCTTCGCGGCAGATTAATGATGTTCATGGGTGATTCACGACTCTGCACAGCGATTGGAGCTGTAAAATTCAGCACTTTGCGCACTACACGTGTCTACACGGAAGCTTTAACGTGACAGTTGGGTGAAAAAAAATATATTTACACAACGTCCACATCATCCCAGATGTAGGCAATCCATTTTGGTGGCTCGAGTTTGCTTCTATACACTTTTTTTTTTTTTTTTTATGAAAGTGCTATGAGTCTTTTAAGCAGTGGTTCTATATGAAGACTGAAGGGTTTTTCAGATTTGGACAACCTTTTGTAGAGGGATCTTTTTTTTTTTTTTCACAGTGACCTACCACTTATCCACGAGTTCAGTTCCCTGGGATTCTAATGAAATGTCTGTGACATGCTGTGGTGAAAATACTTTAAGGATCAAGGTGGGGCACCATTTTTAGCCTGTCTGAGGCTAGTTTGAGTGGCTGTCACTGCTTTTCTCACCCCAACCCATTTCTCATTACTCCTGTCCCTTGGCAAAACTAATTCTTAGACTTTCCTTGTTAGTTTATTTTGATTTGTCCCTGTTTGCACCAGCTAACTAACATTTACTTCACCTTGAGTTCACATCTCTCTGTCTTCCTACCAAATAAATATGATTGAAAGAAGATACATAAGCTTTTATTATGTTTGAGCTACATTTGTCTTAGTATTAGCTAATCTAGTATACAAAGAAGGAAACAAATGTTGGACACCAACCAGTGTTTTTGGCCAAACAGCTACATTTTGGGATAAGGAGAAAATTTTAACGCAAACTTTAATTAGCAAATAAAAAAAACATCACTAGTCACAGTAATTTTTTCTGGATCCAAGTGCATTGGAGGTTGCTAATATACTGTAGTGCATAAGTCATTGGACAGTGACAGAGTTTTGCATGTCTTGGCTCTGTGCTTAAGCACATTGCATTTAAAATGAAAAACAACATTGAGGTTAATGACAACTTTAATGTGAGGATATTTGCATCTAAATTGGGAAAACCACACATTTTTACACACCTCAATTTCAGGGAACCCTGAAAATTTAGCCAATTAACATATAAAAAGTGTAATCGTTTCTCTTTAACTAACAGTAAGACCAGACTGACTAGTCTAAACATAACCTTGCAGATGGATTTTGAGGATAATAGCTTTTCAAGATGTGTAAGCAAACACACACACACACACAAACGTGTCCTTTCCAATCGGTCATCATGAGTAGCTGTCCACCCTGTCATGTATGTGATGATACACCCTCCTACTGCTTGCTCTGATTTATACAGATTAGCCCATCACAGAGGCCAGAGGTGTTCAGAGGAGGACAACAGTGCACTAATGGCATTTCAAAGGCAATGTGAGCAGAGCGAGAGACAGCGAGAGAGAAAATGAGAGGGAGAGAAGCCTTGATTAATACGGTTATAACAGAGACTTGGAGCTAGGCGGAGGCGGCTTGCTGAAAAATGCAATGAAATATCCAAGAGGACAACAGCATAACCACGGATTCATCATCAGTCCTCAGCTAGGACATAGCCTACATGTGCATTTATGCTCTATGATCTGGCTTGCTCGGGAAGTGGACTGACTCCTGTGTGTGTGCTGGTGGTGTGTGTGTGTGCGGGCATGCAGAGTGTACAGATTCATAGCTTTGAGAGGCAGTGTATGATCAGTGCTTGGCACTGGTTTGAGCATATGAAACAGAGTACCTTTTTTAAGGGTCTTCATAGAAACATCTTCCAAAAGCTTTCCACAAATGTGAAGTGTTTACCCAGGCAAGGAACCATTTAAGCATCCAGGTGAATGTTTAAGTCTATATAAAGCCATTGTCTTAATAAAGAACCCTTAAGGAACCCTATTTTTTGAAGGGTTCCCTAATCAACTGTATTGTTTACCTTAAATCAACATGACGTTTAGCCTACTTGTTGCACTGTTCATTATTCTAACCTGTAGTTAGAAAGGCATAATGCTGTGCTAACTCTTAATAATGTTCTTTGGGTGTTCATGTTTCAAGTTTCAGACATTACTCATATAATCGTTATCATGTAGTCATAGAGATAAAAAAAAAACATACATTTATTGAATAGAAAAAAAAAACTGTCCAGTCAAGTGTTTTTGTTTTGGGCTCTAGGTAAACACAGCTAAGCTTGCTAATTTCTTAGTACTTTAAGATCTGGATTTAAAGCCTAATGGCTCAGATTACCCAACATAATTATGAAGCGATAGGGGAATCAACCAATGACATTTCATTTTCCAATACAAGTGGGACCAAATGTAAGACATGAAAATGTCACTGTTGGCTTTCTGGAAACCCTAAATATGTCCTCTACAGTGAAAGCGAGAGGTAGTGTACCCAGAAAAGGACTCATTTTAAATTAAACATCCTTTAAGGCTTTAATCGTCTGTATGAATTCAGAAGTTCATATCTTACCACTTACCACTACAAGAGTCTCATGGGCTCTTAATCTCATTTTCTGACTGGAACTAAAGTCCCAGGTCTGAGAGTCACAGTTAGCCACTGCTAATTACGATGTATGTTCCTGTACTTAAGCAAGACGTGAAAACTCTTTGACCTGGATAATGCTTATAATAGATGCCAACGAGCAGATGCTGAGGCTGAAGCGCCGGTCTAATGACTTCAGATTTTTCTTCTTTTTTTAAGTATAGGAAAAAATTTTCCCTGGTAATCAACCGTATGCTACACATCGTGGATAGAGATTAAATTGAAAAACAATAGTAGTGTTTATATAGAAATATACAGAAACTATAATATAAGATAACTATAATAATAATATAATAATAATAATAATAATAACAATAATATAAGAAAATATAATCATGTTTTTCTTTAGTAAATAAGGGTTTTCTTTTTACTGGTCGATGAGTCATTCAAAAAAAGTAGTCACTATTGCTGTAATGGAAAAGTGAGAATGCTCCGACCTTTGTTTGTTTAGCAGCTTGCTAATAGGAGCTAGGGGCTGATGCTGTTCTGACATGCTTTTGTGGGGCAGTGGTGGCTCAGCAGTTAGAGCTCCAGGGGGTGTGATGACAGGGTTGTGGGTTCGATACCTGGGCTCGGCAAGCTGCCCACCGCTCTGGGTGTGTGTGCTCACTGCCCCTAGTTCACCTGTGTCTGTGTGTGTGTTCACTACCACAGATGGGTAAAATGCAGAAAACACATTTTACTGTACACAGTACAGTGACCGACGCTTACACCTTTACCTTTTTACTTTTTTTGAAGGTGGGAGATATGCACTGCAAAAGTGGTTTTGTTGTATTTTTGAAAGTTTCAGCTTAAGGTACTCTTCCCACAAAAGCAAAAGACTGTATGATCTAAACTGATCACACTAAAATCACCACAGCTCTCAGAATCTTGGCTCTGATGAAGATAAATTAGCCATGGGTATGTTTATCAAGATAAATGCTAGCAAACAACTCTAGCGAGCCTTTTTAAAGAGTGAAATACAGGCACTTAACCAAAGTTATCCCTGGAATCTATCTGAATTTGTTAGTATCAAGTTCGTATGATATCCTCAGCAGTTTTGACTTCAGCCAGTCTTGAGTCAGGTGTACACGGCTGCAGATTGCCCTAAAGACTGTAGAAACATGGTTCTATTCCCTTCCATTCTATGGAAATGAAGCCAAAAATGCCCACTGTGTTGTGAAATTTGCAACCAGAATCTGCAAAGTAAAGACCTTAGACAGAGCCAGATTTGCCTACTTGTTTGAAGCATGCATGTCTCAGACCACCTTCATTGAGCGCAGTTTTCTCCTAGGTACTCAGGTTGTCCAGTCAGTGTAACGCTTGAACAGTAAAAGTGCAGCTGTTCCACTACAGCTTTAACAAACAGTTCTAAGAAGACTTAGTGCCAAACACATGACTTTCATTCCTGCTGTCATTATTTACTCAAAAATCTTTCCATCATCATTTTTCACAATTGTCCCTTATCCTTAAACCAACTTTTCCATGTTTCTATTTAAGCATAATAATATAATAATGTTTTTTGGGGCTTTTTAAAGTTTCTTTTATCTCATTTTAAAAAAGAAATAATAATAGAGATGGATGGAAAACCCTGAGACTCTGCACTGAAATGCAATGTTAAGCATCAGTTTTTTGTAGCACATTTTTGGGGCTAGCAAATTTCACTAGTTAACTTGCTTATACGTTAAAGGTGCACGTATTTGTCACTGTACAGTGTAGACTGTGCAGCGAAATGTGTCCTCCGCATTTAACCCATCTGGTAGTGAACACACACTCACACACACACATGTGTTAGGGGCAGTGAGCACACACACACCCCCAGAGCGGGGGGCAGCCAACTCCAGCGCCCGGGGAGCAGAGAGGGTAAAGGGCCTTGCTCAAGGGAATCTTCCATTCAAAGTTACGAACATTTATGTCTTCTGTAAATTCCCCATTTTTGGAGAATTTTGGACATGTTTCTTACTGGACAGCGTCGATATAATGTTAATCAATATTCCAGTGTATTCCAGTGTGTCCCTTACAGATTACTTCTTACTCATTTGTGGCCAAAATCAAGCTTTAGCAGCTAATCTCCTGGCAGTGTTCTTAGCCTCCCCCTCTATTTGCTGGTTACTCTGGCGCTGAATAATGTAAAGGCTGATTAACATGAGCAGATGCTTTCAGTTAAATGGTTGTGTGAAAAAAAATCCTTTTCTTTTTCTCGCGCTCTCTCTCTCTCCCCTACACTCATCAGGTACCTTGCTCTGAAGGTCACGCTAATTAGCTTGAAGCCGCTGGTTCAAAAGAGCAGCTTAATCGCTCAATTAAGCCGAAATATGATGTGGGGGGAAAAGGAGATTTAGCCTTACCTATGGTCAAGAGAGCTTCAGTTTTCTGGGAGCAGTGGGAGTGTGAAGTTATGTGCTTTTTTATGTAATTTAAAATATTTGCTGGTTTGGCTTTAAGATAAGTGTTTAACAGTTACTCACACAGTTTTAAAACATACAGTTTTCAACTTTAACATTTTTCAGAATTAACTTCAGCTAATTGAAATGAGAAAGTCGGTAATCTGATATTTTTGACCTTACAAAAAATGCATTAAAAAAATCATTTAAAAAAATGATTAGATGTGGTGGAAAGTTGGTTTATCAATTTAAAAAGCTATTGAAACCTTAGTTGTTGTAAAAGATGTGGTCTGCAAGGTATCCCATTATGGCTGCCTGATTTTACATGGAATTGGGAGCGTAGGGCCTTTCATACCTCGTTCATCAGGCTGGCCAATCAGAGCGCATCAAGATGGCGGTAGAACAGCATATCTTGTTCATAGCAGAACACAAAGCAACCATGTAATAAAACTGCGGAGGTAAAAGAAAAATATATATGGCGGTGCAGAGCTGAAATGCCGGGGGAGAATTTTACAGTGACTTTATGTAGCCGTGTTTTTTTTCCCTGTTTTTGTTTGTTTCAGTGGCTCCTAGTCTGTTCATGTCCACAAACCACTGTGGAGTATTTCTTCCCTCACTAATGACCACTTATGTGGAGCAGGGAAATTAAAGAGAACAAAAGTGGACAGGGAGCAGAGAAAAGGAGTGGAAATGTATAAGAGCCATGGTGTTTATAGCCCCAGTGGGTAAAAAAATGCGTTGAACTTGGTGTGAAGGCTTTACTACTTAATGTGAATAGGCCTTGAGGAAAGTCAGGGTTCCAGAATTATATTAATATTGTGAAAAGAGTTGCGTCTGAGACTTTTAAATAAATTTAAGCAAGCTAGCTAACTAACAAACATTAAAAACTACACAGTATTAAGCTAAATATATCCTTATATTAATGGTAACAAGATGGCAGCTAGCCATAATTCCAGCTTGCCTAAAAGTATGTATTTGCCCCTACAAAAAGTGGGTATTTCACTGTTGAGGTGCCTATTTGGGTTCTTTTTTAGCTTTGTAGGTGATTCAATGAAATATCAGGGTCAATACAACACATTAGCACCACTCGCTTGGTAGTGGGGCTAGCTAGAGTTCGCTGCATGTATTAGCACTGTGGCCATGCTTTAATACAAATTCTAGCAAGGATGTCAAGCTAGATACAGACGATTAACCTTAGCAAGACAGGTGCTAGCAGTCCTCACTGCTGCCCATTGGAAGATCCCCAAACTATGGCTTTATCATTCAGGTGCTAGGCCTACTTCCTTATTCAGGTTACGGTGTTCTTGTTAAGCTTTAAATAATTCAAGAAAGAGTCATTGGGACATTGGTATTACCTTCATGCCAGTGGGGCTACACAGTATTAGCATGCGTTAGGTCATGCTTTCATAGAGATTCTCGTGTAGGCGTACAGTATATGTCAGGAAGCATCCATAGCAAGGACTTGGATATATGATATCCAAGATATGACATGATAGATATCCCTGTTAGCAATCATTTCCCTATCCTGTAGTCTGCGGTCTGTGGTGTGAAAATAGATATTAAGTGTGTATGTGCAAGGTGAACTAGCCTGTACACATCACTCATCCTAATTTGATCTGATTCGAGGGCGCTGACCTTGAATCATGCATGTGGTTAATGCATGTGCACTATTGGGAATGGCATGATGCACTGCTGCACGGTAATGTACATATCAATTGATGTACATGTACAGAGCTCACAACACACACACATATACACACGCATATACACAATCACACACCAGTAATGTGGCATTAATTGAGCAATTTTCTGTCTGATGTGAAAAGAACTAGAACCCCTCATCGCTGATTTAACCTTTGCTGAAGAGAATAGCATCATTTGTAGAGCCATTCCCCCTATTATTACAATGCCATTTATGACACATAGCACATAGTCTTCAGTCTCTCACTCCTTCCTCTCTATTCATTCAGTTCATCATTCTCTACAGTGTCTTTCAGTCCCAGTGGAGAACAATCAGGGAATATGTCTTGAGCAGGTTTAACAGATCCAGTATTTAATCTTAGGTTATTTAATACTTAGCTATTTCATTCGTTGTATAATCATTAATCCAACTGGTCTCTTTTTATTTGGCTAGTTTATGGATTGTCTAAAGATGTCAAATGATTAAACACTTTTCAAAACTCAGGTTTAAGGCTGTAAATTAGGATTAGAAAGAGTGTAAGGTTTAGGGTTGAGGTTAATTAGGATTAGAGTGGGTGTTAAATTTAGGTTTTTGGGTTGAGTTAGGTTTAGTGTTAGGTTTAGGGTTGAGGTTAGGTTAGAATTAGAGAGAGTGTTGGGTTTAGAGCAAGGTTTAGGTTTTGGTCTGAGGTTAATTAGGATTAGAGTGCATGTTAGGATTAGGGTTTGGTTTAGGTTTTAGGCTTTAGGAGTGTTAAGGCTTGAGGTTTATACACACGTTGACAAAATTGTTGGTACCCCTCGTTTAATGTAAGAAAAACCCACAATGGTCACAGAAATAACTTGAATCTGAAAAAAGTAATAATAAATAAAAAATACTATGAAAATTAACAAATGAAAATTCAACATTGATTTTGAACCGTGCTTCAACAGAATTATTTTAAAAAGTAAACTCATTAAACAGGCCTGGACAAAAATGATGGTACCCCTAAAATAATGTGACCAAAGGGACATGTTAAATCAAGGTGTGTCCACTAATCAATACAATCTAATTACAAGATTGTAGACACCTGTGATGCTAATTAGTGGACACACCTTGATATAGGGTTACAGGTAGTCACTGTGCTGTTTGGTGACATGGTGTGTATCATACTCAACAAGGACCAGAGGAAGCGAAGGAAAGAGTTGTCTCAGGAGAATAGAAAGAAAAAATTATAGACAAGCATGTTAAATGTAAAGGTAATAAGACCATCTCCAAGATGCTTGATGTTCCTTTGACTACAGTTGCACATATTATTCAGAAATCCAGAATGTCTTTTGGACAGATGAGACAAAATGGAACTTTTTGCCAAGGCACATCAGCTCTGTGTTCACAGACGGAAAAATGAAGCATATCAAGGAAAGAACACTGTCCCTACTGTGAAACATGGAGGAGGCTCTGTTATGTTCTGGGGCTGCTTTGCTGCATCTGGTTTAGGGGTGTCTTGAATCTGTGCAGGGTACAATGAAATCTAGAGAGATTCTAGAGAGAAATGTGCAATTGCAGTGTCAGAAAACTTGGTCTCAATCGCAGGTCATGGGTCTTGCAACAGGTTAATGACCCAAAACACAGCTAAAAACACCCAAGGATGGCTAAGAGGAAAACATTGGACTGTTCTGAAGTGGCCTTCTATAAGCATCTTTGGAAGGAGCTGAAACATGCCGTCTGGACAAGGCACCCTTCAAACCTGAGACAACTGGAACAGTTTGCTCATGACGAGTGGGCCAAAATATGCTGAGAAGTGCAGAAGTCTCATTGACAGTTGCAGGAATCGTTTGATTGCAGTGATTGCCTCAAAAGGTTGTGCAACAAAATATTAATTTAAGGATAGCATCATTTCTGTCCAGGTTTTATGAGTTTACTTTTTAAAATAATTCTTTTGAAGCATGGTTGAAAAGCAGTGTCTGACTTTCATTGGTTCATTTCATAGCATTTTATTTATTATTACTTTTGTCAGATCCAAGTTATTTATGTAACCATTGTGGGTTTTTCTTTCATTAAACGAGGGGTACCAACAATTTTGTTCACATATGTAGTTAGATTTAAGGTGGAGGCTAAGTTAAGATTAAAGTGAGTATTAGGTTTAGGACTGACATTAAAGTTAAGATTAGAGTGAGTGTTAAGCTTAGGGTAAGGTGTAGGTCTGAGTTTAAATTTGAATGAAAGTAAATGTGTGGTTTAGGGAAATGTTTAGTTTTTGGGTTGAGGTTAAAGTTAGAATTAGAGGGAATGTTAGGTTTAGGGTTAGAGTTTATGTCAAGGCTAAAGTTTAGAACTTAGGTTAAGGTTAGGATTAGTGTGTTTCTTAGTCTTAGACTTTGCTTTTGTTATTATGCCTCTGAGACTGCTGCACATATAAGTAATATCTGTTGTGTGGCTGCCCTGTATTGTGTCTCATTCACAAAGCAGTTCAGGCAGAAACACTCCTTATAACTTGATGTGGCTTAAATTGGTGGGGCTAATCTGCATATACATGTGTGTTAAAGTGTTGAATTGAAACAGGCCATTTTATAGAATTGTATCTATAAATAGACTGAGGAGTACAAGGCACATTTTAAGGCTTCAAAACAGGCCCAATCCAAAGCGATACATCTAGAAAATAGCTGACTTGGCCTTATCCAAAGGCCCTTGATCTTCATTCATATGGGGGAATTGGAAATCAATTAAAAGATAGATACTGGAATGTTCTCTTCAGGTTTACAGATGGCCAGCAAGATGTTAAAGATTTGACCTCTACCTCTAGCTCATGCTCTGCTTATGAAAGCATACACTTCGTACACATGGCTGAGTCAATCCTCAAACCTACTGGTTCAACTGCTTCAGCCAAGAACTGCTTACTTATATGCTCAATTAAAAAGGGAGTAAAATAAGTATGTTTTGTTTTCATCATAAATGCAAAGCTGCTGTGTTTCAAATTCATGTTCATTTGAATTTCAGTGGAATGTGTAATACTTGAAGGACTCGTGTTTTACATCACTTAGATCTTGCTTTCGAACTTCTCGGTCATCAAATATCTAAGAGGCACAGCCTTGATTGCACAGCTTCATCAAGTATGCATGGGAGGAATTTTAGATTGTGCTGAAGCCTGATTTTTTTGATTACTATAAGGCAACACTGTAATTTGCTATTGGAATGATTGGTGAAATCAATGTAGGCAAAAACATACACACTGAGAAAGACCACAAATGCTACATAATATTATGAATAAATCATCTGAAAAAATATATATATATGTTTCATTATTAGTCGTAACGATAAAGACACAGTACAAAAAAATAGTATCTCCAAACAGAAAACTTTATAAGAGGTGCAAAACCTTGCAATGGAAGTCAAAGTGAAAAATGACACACACTGCATAAACCACAGTGACTGGGGTTTATGTAAGACCCTAAGGTTCTTTTTACTCCTGGGCTCCTCCTACAATCAGGAAGTGGAATTTGCGCTCTGAGCCACAATTAAGGGACACACTTTACACATGCATTTCTGGAGCATTTCTACTGGGCTGTTTATCATAAACTTCTACCACAATGTAAAAGACAGTTAGAATTATGTGAAAAAAATGTAATTAAGAAAAATGGATGTACAATGTTTTGTTCCAGCAGCGACAAGAAGAAACATATTTTTTTTTTCAGATTTTGAACCTGTAGCTGAACTGTAACCATCCAGTGTCCTTTCACTACCTGGGTCAGGGCAATGCAAGACTTGCAGCAAGCACTTTCCTACAGGAGGGATCAATTAGCCTAAAAAACTGTCTGAAGCGAAGCTACAGCCAAAGGAGCTGCAAGTATTATTAAAATTAAAATATACCAGTGTGTTTCTGGGTCTTTTAGCACTAGCTAATGCTAACAGCTCAGCTACTATTATTTAAATTTCCCCTGAGTGTGAGTGAATGGGTGTGTGTGGTACCCTGAGATGAGCTGTTTCACTACACGGATGGCTTAAAGGCAGAGGCCAGATTCCATCAGTGTCCAACACAAATGGTGATTATGTTTGCCCTTGTCTTTTTTCTATCCAGGGGGTATGCCTGCTTTGCACCCACCTTGCTGGTCCAGCTACTCCAGAGTGTCCCATTTTCAGAGCCGGCCCAAGGCAGCCTCAAATAACGTGCCACTTAAGGCCCCAATGCCACCATGAGGCCCCAAAGAGCACCAAGATATCATGATAAAATCTATAAAGAAAAAAATCCCTATAAAGACTTGGGCCGGCCCTTCCCATGTTATTCCAATAGTTTTTATAAAAGGAAATTATACAAGCTTTGTGTGGGCAGTTGAACGCCCACTTAGCAATAAGTACACCTTAAATTAGTACACATTACTACACAAAGTCTTTCATTAGAAAGGGTGTCTGAAGACCTTTACATACACATACAGTGTATCAGAATGCAATCACCCTATTACATTAAGGGGAATTCGTTTGAGAATCCCTTCATCCACTAACTGCTTGGTTACTTGAATCACATTTTAATTTCTACACACATTAATTACATAAAGACTTATTAATTTCGAAGCAGAAATGTTCAGCAGCTGATTAGCTACACTTCTCTACACCTCTCGAATGGGCAAAAAAAAGAAGCCTGCTTCACATAAATGCTGTAATTTAGTTAAACATCCAGTGTTACACTTGACAATTGCAACAGCGTATCACAAATAACCATTTGCAAATCAAAATCCATGATTCCAGTAATCGGAACTACTCAACAGCTCCGCCTGCTAAATTGTTTGGTGACGTTCTCCGTAATGGAGCGCATTAGCATTTAGTGGCAGATTGGCGACAACAAGAAGTGCATCTGTTATGCATGAGGAGCGCTTAAACCTAAACGTTATCTTAGCAGAGGGAGGCCGATAAGAAGTGGGCGGCTCTCTAATTGTTCCTCAATTAGCAGCATTTAGGATCGGGAGCTGCAATAATCAAGAGACGCTGTAAAGAGAGTTGCTAAAGATACACTGTAATGACTTCTGCCTGCTTTCCGAACTTTCATTGTGAGTGGAAAAGAAAGAGGAGTACAAGAGATTAGACAACACGCAACGTCACTAGAAACAACACAAGGTACACAGTATGACACAGAAGAAACCAAAGGACTGAGACAAGGCTACATATAAAGGTACACTATACGGACAAAAATATTGGGACACCTGCTCAAAGACTTTTTCCTGCTTTTGTTGGAATAAACAACCATCCAGTGTAGGCCTTCCACTCGATTTTGGAGCCTTGCTTGAAGTTTTTGCTTGCATTTAGCGACAAGAGTGTTAGTGAGGTCAGGATGTTGGATAATCATCACCCCACCTCATCCCCAACTCCACCAAACTCATCCCAAAAGTATTGGATGAAGCACCGGAGAACACAGTTCCACAGCTCCACCGCTCAATCCTGGCGGGCTTTATACCCTTACTGCCCCAAACTTGGCCCTAGGCAGCATGGTGCCAATGTTTATCTGCTCCAGAGAGTCCTATTCTATTGGCAGTACTTCTCTAAAGGGACTAGACAAGCTGTGTGTTATGTGTGCATTTGGTGCAACTTAGTTAGTAGCTAAAGTGTTCACAAACATCTGGACATATAGTGCATATTTGTCACCTCAAGCCTCGCCCACATTATAGGACTTCTAAAATCCTAATATTGAGACCCTACACTTAGGCTACGTCCACAGCACCAGCTTAAAGAGTAACAATTCTGTTGTTTGAGCCTTCATGTCAGACAGATCTGACGTTTTCAAACCGGTGGGCCATTATTTTTAATACAGCTGATTTCATATACGGCCTTAGATCAGATACGTGTCCATTTTGTGGCCATGAAGGCTTATTATGAACAGGCAGGCCAGAATTCATGTGTTTTTTTCCCCGCTGTGCCTGCACCAACATTCAGCGTTACCATAGCAGCAACGGCTAACTTTAAGTTATTAATGCACGTGACCTTTTTCACCCTTAGCTCTTTCTAATAATGAACAGCTAAGAGCTTTTCAGAGCAAATAATCTTTGCAATGATGGCCCATGCTGCTACTTAGATCCGAGGCTGAATCCCGAATGGGCCTCTACTCACTACATAGTGCGCAACATAGGCCATAAAAATAGCATCTTCCGGATCAAAGTGGTCAGACAACGAGGCATTTGTGAGTCAGACTGTGTCCAGAGATGTCTATTGTACATAAAGTACACTATTTTACATTAAAATCACATTTCTTTAATGCTCACATGAAAAAATATATTTATAAAACAGCCAAAATCTCAATTTTTCCAATATTTCAGCTTAATTCAGTAGAGCTCCTTTTTCTGTAATTTACAGGTATAACTTGAAGTCGGTACTTTAGTGAAAGTTGTGGTACGACTGGCTTGATTTAAGATGAAATCTCAGCATGTATTTATTTTTCAGACAGTCCAGTTTTCTCCCAATTCAGTGTAAAGAGTCATTACTCATGCAGCAATACTTCTCTACATGGACTAGACAAGCTGTGTGTGTGCCTTTGCACATGCCAGCAATGGGTGTAACTTAAAGTAGCTCAATGCATTCATTATAAGGGGTCTGTACAAACATTTGGACACACAGTGTATGCGTAGTTCAGGAAAAATGTTGGTATAGAACCTTTATATCGTTGTTTAAGAAGGTCTTTACAAGGTCTTTACAATCACACACCCATCCTAAGAACCGTCCAAGGGAGCCGAAATGAGCACTTCCATGATAAACGCTCCAAAGAACCCCTTTTGACCCCTGCATTTTTGAGAGTGTAGACTTACATTGAACAATATGTGTTTGTTCATTCGCTGTAGATTGAGGAATACTCCAGCCCCTTGTCACAAGTAGCCAACATTTTCATGCCTGTGTTCATGCTCAATGGAATAAAAATGTTCAGACGGGTGGTAATTCAGCATGTCTTGCGACACACTCTTTCAGTGATCTGCTTGCTGGAATGTACAATTTCCCTCCACTCACCATGGGATACCAATGTGGAAGTAATAATAGAATTAGATTAATATTTAACTTCTGGGAGCAGATGGGGAGCTGGCAGCTCTAGGCTTGCTTGAAGTACATCTTCAAATATACAGTGTGAGCTTTTGCTCACGTACGGTGTATGGAAGTGTTTCATGAAGTGGTGTTTTATCAATGGATACACCGCAAAAATTGTTGCATGAAGGGGATGATAGCGTGTAGAGCTCAGACTCCATGCTAGCTTTAAGGCGCTGTATATGATCTGTATCTGAAGAACATCTGTTGACATTGCCAAAGTAACAACACTGGGCCTGCAGACCAAAGGAAATATATCGGAATCCAGAGGTAGGTTGTGGGTTAGCAAATTGTTGCTACAACTGCAGCTGCTAATCAAAGCCAGTTACCCGCCTATCCAGCAGGAACAGACAACCATCCTCATCCCTTTTCATGTCTTTTAACGTTCTGAGGTCTCTCCATGTGTTTGTTTACATGTGTCTTTTTGTTCAGCTTTTGTGCATCAGTTATTTTCCTTTTTTGGCTGTTTCTCCACCATTTCTCCATGACAATGCATGTGCCGGATACACAGTCTCCTCTGGCCCTGCAGCCCTTTTGGCTGGTTCTTTGCCATTTCGTCTTGACAATGCATGTGCCAGATGCACAGTTTCCCCTGCCCCTCCCTTTTCGCCACCCTGTACACCAGTACGAATGCCTCCAGTTGCTGAAACAGTTGGCAGGAATAGTGTTGTGTTTCTCAGCCGTGACTTTTTTTTCAGTGTGCAAGCAGGCCAGAGAGCTTGAGAACTGTGAGGATACATTCACTGAATTTTATAAAAAAGTGAATTGGGTTAAAATCATATGAAGCACCTTTAACTATAACTACAGCTTAGCTTAGGTAACTTCAGAAAGATTCTCAGAGAGATAACACGCAGGTAGGGATTGACTTAAGACGTCATCACAAGATGTTCAGGGATCAGGGCCCTATGCAGGCACATGTTTTCCAAAGAATACTTTACTAGATTAAAGGCTGGTTGTATTTTACTTTCCTTAAAGTGAAAATCAATGTAAAATGTATTTTTTTGCAACAGAAAATGTTTCTTGCAATCAAACAGAATCGATAATGCTGAAACATGTAACCACATGAAGGAGCTGACAGAGGAGAACTGTTTAGCTAGGCCCTGTTAGTCCATTCAGCTCAGTTCAGATAGTGTTCATTATTAGAACAGTGTCATATTTACCAGTACCAGTGAATGTAATGACAGTTGTAATGCAAGAAGATTTTAATTTAGCACATGACATTGACTGCCATGGCATCAAATATTATAGAATCTGAAGTGACAGTTACGGAAACATGACACTGATATATTAATATATATCTGATATATATTAACTGAATATATCACTGATATATAATATCAGGCATATAGGTGGGGTGGGTCTGTTCAGGGGTTTCTCCTGAATGACCATAGCTACGTGTATGTCTGTGTGTGGAGGACGAGTGGGGCTGTCCAGTGAGGTTGTGTTAGCAGCCGTTCATAAAGGTGTAACTCGCTGCCTTCACATTATTTGGAGGAGGCAGCCTTCACTCTTTAAGCTCTGGAGACATTATACAATGTGAGTAGTCTAAGCCAGTGGCTGGGAATTATAAGTGACAAATATCTTAGATAAAATTTAGGAAAATAAATATATCGGAATTATAGTATATAAAATATTTTTAATGATTATAGTAAATAAATAAATGAATAAAAAGATGGTTGGCTGAGTTGTTCATACTTGTTCATACACACACTACACTTATCAGGTTAATTTTGTATAAATGCGCCAGGTTATTAAAATGACTGTGCCATTCATAGACTAATATTTGTCATGTTGCTTGGCAACCATGTCCTACTGTTACATAAATTTGCCACAGTTTTAGGAAAGCAGCTCAATTCTGTAGAGACTGCAGGTGCCCACTGCCTTCTATTATAAATGTGTATTTTTATGAGATCAGACCCTTTTCTTCAACATGTGGATGTAATATGAGAAGAGACCCTGTGACTACAGGAGGGGAGAGAACTCTGAGAGCTTAGGCTGGAGTTCAGGGCGGCTTCTGCTCTGAGCTAGAAGGCTGGATCTCCCCTTGATGTACAGAAGTAGGCCAGGCAGAAAGGACTGAGTTACGGGAATGAGATGGGGTGGTAGTGGGGTGCGAAAATGTCGCCTTGGGACACAAAAAGCAGAGATGAAAATGTAGAGGATGTAAGATTAAAAGGAGGAAGAGCTTCAGGCATGATTCTCCTAAACTTCTTTAACTCTTTTCTTCCAGTGGTTCAGACAGGCCACTGTGACCCTTCAGAGGAGGGTCAACTAAAGGACACATTTCCATCTGAGAGAGTGGATTTGGATGGATTGGTCAGATTTCCTGTCATTTTGGTAATGGATGCACATTACATGTCCAAATGTTTGTGGACACCCCTTCTAATGAATGCATTTAGCTATTTTAAGTTGCACGCATTATAGAATAGAACGGCAATAGAATAGGACTCTCTGGAGCAGATAAACATGAACCTGTTGGCGCCATGTCTAATGTCAGGCGTGGGCTAGAGGGGTAAAAAGCCCCCCAGTATATAGCTGTGGAGTGGTGGAACTGTGTTATCTGGAATGATGGATGGTGCTCCATCCTGTACATTTGGAATGGGTTGAGGAGTTGGGGATGAGGTGGCATGGTAATCATGCAACATCCTGACCTCACTTACACTCTTGTCGCTGTATGCAATCAAATCATGACAATGCTCCACAAATCTAGTAAAAAGCCTTACATCCAACAAAGGCAGATATACACTCTTTTTAATACCCTTGATTTTAGAAGACACAATGAATGAGCAGGTGTCCTGATACTTTTGTCCATATAATGAAAGTTGTTGTTCTGTATACATAGTAAGTATGTGTGTGGTAAGTATGTGTGTGGTAAGTGTGTGGTAAAAAAAAAGCTCAGATGTGGTTTAACAAGCCTATTTACCACCCTGTTATTTTGTCTCAGAATGAAACTTCCCTTGTAAGGTGGGCTCATAAATAATTTGATGTGCTCTGCTCTGATTGGCTGGTTTAAGTCACCACAATGCTCACACGGGATAGCATAACATAGCACAGCATAGCATAAATATGTATTTAGATATGTAACAAGAGCTTACCGGACAGTGTTGATATCCTGTCCTGTGTTTGTGTGGTTAGCCAACTGAAGAGATAGTAATGCCTATTGGCAAGGGTTAGCTTGTAGCCTTGCGCTGATATATATAACATTCCTGGCTTTCGCTTCATTCCATGCTGCCTCTGAGCCTCCCTTACACGAACCTTGGCACAGGAAAAGCTGAGGTCATGAGGCCTGGTTCGTAGTGTAGGAACCCGTACTGCACACAGCTTTAGGCATTGAAAGGCTTTCTCTCGTGGGATGAGTGTATATAAATATGAATGAGTCCAGACTGTTACACAACAGTTTTGGGGTTTTGGCACTTACCTGTTTTTCAGCTCTGTTTGGCCAGATTTGTTAAGGAGACAGCAGTGTTTTGAATTTAATACTAAAATCTAATTGGTTGGCTCCAGAGTGGCGCAACTGTGCTGGCCCAGTCCTGAAATCCTTAAAGAGAGTAAAATTGGCCCTACCTCTCCCACAATCACCACGTTAGCCTGTATGTGTTGATGGGGTGGTATGCTTTGCACGCCACGGCCTTTTCCGTGTCCGTGGGACAGAGATTAGCTTTAAAACACAATTGCAGAGTATTCCCTTATTTCTCACAGCCTTAAACAGCCACCCTTAAAACAACACTCAACACACACTCACCCCTCCACTGGGTACATCTCTACTAAGAGTGGACATGAGGTTAGCGGGAGAGAGCCAACTCAGTTACTGAGGACTCGAGAGAGAAATGATTTTATCGATCACTGCCACCGTCCCACCTTTCTCTCCGTCCACCTCTTCTTCTCTGGCGTGCTGTTGCCACAATGTGTGTGTGTGTGTGTGTCTGTGTGTGGCCAGAGCCAGAGACACAAATGCCAGCTCAGGCGAAACACTGTAAATATTGCCAGTGGTCTTCACTGCTGGACATTTTGGCAAACAGCTTGACAGCATGCTACTGTACCTGGCCAGCTTCCAGAAAATAAAATAGGCCAATAAACCTTTCAGTTTGAGAGCTGACAGGCGGACAACCCTGATCAGGAAGACACAGGATAAAAATAAACACACACTGACGCTGAATTGCACATACTTTTAGTCATTGCTCCTTTCTGATGGGGTTATTATTAGTAGTATGTCCTCAACAGTGGCTTCAAATTGTCGAGCCTCCAAGCAGGAGAGCATTTTCAGTCCCGTCTCACTTATCTAAGACTGTTGAGATGCTCGTTCTGAGCTGAATTGGATAAGAATGCAGAAAAGGAAAGAAAACAAGACTAGGCAAGCTTAGTTTTTGCCGGACCACCATCAGGAGCCTGGCTTTTTCACGCAATATCCATGGTGGAAGACGTACCCTTATGTATTCTCATTACACATGCAACAGTACAGCATAACGTTTTGCATGGGGTTGCATCACAGCATATATCCTACTGCTAACATGCAAGTCAGGATTGAACTGTCATACCCAGACTCAGCAGGCCGGCGTACGAGAATTACTGTCTCTCACTGAGTCACTGCTTGACTGCTGTATCTTTAAGCAGTCAGTGATTAATGTCAAGACCTTTTGGACGTACTCTCCTCGAATGCTCTAGAACAGCATTCAATCAATATACACTTCAATTAAAGGTGACCTAAAATGCCCTAGAAAACCGTATTCATCTGGGCATAGCTGAATGATGAGAGTTCGGTATATGGAACTGACATACTATAACCCTCAGCACCAGCTCACTTCATCGTCTCAGCGATGGTTGTGTTATCTTCCAAAACCCCAAAACTGTCATGCAACAATCTTGACTCACTATGGCTGTGTCCAAAAGTGAAGGCAGCTGCCTCAGTGCCTTGCTGCCTATGCTGTCTCATAAGTCAGTACCTTAGAAGGCAGCCAAATCGCTAGCGAAAGCCTTGCAAGGCTTATTGCCCTGACTACTCTAGGGGAATGTAAAAGCGAGGCTAAAAAAAGGCTAAAAGCTAATGTGAGGAATCCGAGGCCTGAGTAAAATGCCTTCCCTGGATGGAGTTTTGAAAAATACTTAATTTTTTTAAAGAGAAAAGGATAAGAACTAAGCAGTAAATATTATCTGAGCTTTAAAAGACTCCAATTTCAAGACACATCCAAGGGTAAGAAAATCATAATTTGACATGAAGACAAGCTAGGACTGCTGTATGATTAGCTGACTGCTGGGCGCTGATGCTAAACATGTGTGCAGGTGTGTTTCTATGTAATATTTTTGTACTAATGTTATTAATCACAATAATGGATGCTAAATCGTGTATATATCCTAACTGATGTAATAAAACCTTCTCAAATAATCCATTCTGCCTTTTTTTTTAGTTTTTATATAACCTTACATAAAAAAGCATACCAGCAAGCCAGACCAGCACCAGACCAGCACCAGACCAGAACCAGACCATGTTAGTTAAACATGGAATTCATGCTGGTCTAAGCTGTTTGTTTCAGCCAGATGTTTGAACATTTCATGATGCATGGGCCAATATAGGCACCCAAAATCACTTGGAATAAATAACTTTTTACTACCTTTTACATTAATTTTGTAAAAAGTTGCAATGGTATATATGATTTAGTAGACAGAGGATTTGTTTCATAAGGAGATGAGATGGTTTCAGGTGTAGACACACAGAATGGTTTATGTAAATTAATATGTAAAGTTTTTCTTTTGTATTTATTTGAATATGTAGCCTTAAAAAATGTCTAGTAATCCAAGCAAAATTGAAGTAATCAAATTAGGTTACTTTGATATAGTAATAATTTGGGTCACATTACATAATTGAAAAGCTGAAGGTAGAAGGTAATCAGTAATCTGTAACAATATTTACTCATCATACCAACACTGAGCTGTAAACTACTTTTTCATCATAAAAGGAAAATCAATGCGTTTCATTCTGAGATAAAGTAACAGGGTGGTAAATAAGATGTAAAATTGCATCTGAGAATTTTACACCCCAACCTAACCCACTCAGCATGCTCATGTTAGGGCTCACGTGGGTGGAACTTGGGCTAGGTAGGTTCCAGTAGGGCATGGACTTTGGAAGTGGGTTTGTACATGTGTTTTTACTTGGACCCAGATGGGCTTCTCAAATGAGCCCCATCATTACAGCCCACCTAAATCTCATATGAGTCCCATTTAGGCACCATGTGCAGGGTACAACCCAGATGGGGCCCATATTTAACCCCTCCTGGACCCATCACTTGCAGTAGGGCTAACGTGGAACCCGAGGACAAAACCCTCTGGTTTCCCAGTTGGGCTTCCCATACAGGCCCCACATGGACATGTTAGCTGTGGTGTCACATATTTACTATTTATACATTAAAGAACAATTTTTAAAAAATCAGTAAATGCATTTAATGGCATCTTCAAAATAACCATGTTCTTTCACCATCCTGGACATTCTGTTATTCGCATGATTTGGGTCCAACAGATGTAGGCCTACAAGCACACCCCTCTGTGCTATAAATACTGTGATATTCCATAAATGTCATCCAAGACATGTGCACAGGGATTTTCAAAATGTTTTCCTCCGCAAAGCCATACATCAGGAGACAAGAGGCCCTTCATGTAGAGGAGTATACAAGCTCGTCTTGGTGGATTGTTTTGGCTGAAGTTCTAGGCCACCACGTTCTACCTGCTGGATGCTGAGAAGTGACCTTTTTCCAAAGAGCCGGTTTCGCTCCACTCGGGCTGAAGCGAGGCAGATGGGTTTACGCGAAAGCTGAAGGCCACTGAGCGCACGAGGACTGTGTTAAACCAGCGCACCACGACATCCTATCAGAGTCGCTGGTTTCAACAGCCAATCAGAGCACGGGGACTCAGAGGGCCCACTCTGCTTTTGTAATCACAGTGGTTGCTAGGATACTGCTGCATCGTTCTCCCTCAGAGAACACACACACACACCTTCAGTTTCTCTGTCTAACTCAACCCCCCCCCACCCCCCACTCTCAGTCTGAGAAGAACAGGTCGATTTGGGAAGGGCTGATGAGAGCGAAGGTCTCTTCTCTTTTTTGTTATCAGCGACAGTGTTGCTGCAGACCTCTCTCACAGTGCCAATAGCCCCCAGCTGCGGATTTTGGAGACTGGGAACCCCACTCTCAGAAGTGATGGTATTGCACATGTGCTCCTTCAGAAACTGGTTCGGAAAGTTTGATTCTTTTTCAATCTGATTCTTTGAAGTGTTCGATTCCACTGATTCCTCTCCCGATCTCGGGGTTGGTTTTACTTTCGTAAATATGATTTCTTTCTTCAGTTGATATCTTTGATAGCTGTGCTTACTAAAACACATCCAGGTACAGAGTTTGTACCGTGCAGCTCTCTTTTTCAGGTCTGCATTCTCTGTAATGTAATTCTATATTCTGCTCTCATTAAAGGAAGGCTGACCAAGTCAGCAGATCATGTTTATTGTCACGTCTGTTACATTTCCAATGCGTTTAACTACAGTTTCAGGTATTTATGAACACTTTCAAAGTGCTGAGTTACATTTCCTATATATTTAATTAAAGTCATAATTACAGTCATATATTTAATTACATTTGTGTGTTTAATTACAGTTCCAAGGTATATAGTTACATTCGCTAGGTGTTTAGTTACACTTCTAAGATGTTTAAGATGTAACTAAACACAAAGTTTCAGGTGCTTAGTTACAGTCTCCCTGTGTTTATTTACATTTCCAGGAGTTTATTTACAATTCCAGTGCTTTAATTACCATGTCCAATGTGTTTATTTATATTTCCAGATGTTTAGTTAAAGTCGCAGTGTTTTGCTACAGTTCCAGATGTTTAGTTTATATTTTCAGGTGTTTAATTACATTTACATTGTGTTTTATTACAGCCTCAGGGTTTCAGTTCACATGTGTTTACAAGTGTTTATTTACATTTCAGGTGTTTAGTTAATTTCCCCAGGTGTTTAGTTCATTTCCCCAGGTATTTAGTTACAATTCCAGGTGTTTACTTAATTTCCTGAGGTGTTTAGTTATAATTACAGGTGTTTAGTTAGTTTCCCCAGGTGTTTAGTTACAATTCCAGGTGTTTAATAAATTCCACAGTGTTTATTTACAGTTCAAGGTGTTTAGTTTCAAGGTGTTTTATTAGTTCCAGTTGTTCAGTTTACATTTCCAATGTGTTTGGTTGCAGTTACAGGTGTGTAGTTACATTTCCAAGGTTTTTAGTTATATTTCCAAGGTGTTTAGTTTCAGTTACAGATCGTCATCAGCCAACATGGTCAACTCATCGCAAAACTGAAATGCCCTGCTTTCGGTTGCATATCTCACAGCTCCACAACCAGAATAACTCTGTTATAAGGACTAATAAACTAATTATTATACTGCTGCCCTTCAAACAAGACACAAAATAATTGCTCTACTATGTCTAAAATCTGATCTTTTTTGCCTTCTTTGATGTGAAATGATCTGTTATATCCTCCCAGTACCCTCCCCATCTAATAGGTCTCAGTGAGTGGAGACTCTCCCAGGCAGTAGCCCAGATGCCAACAGGCCATTAAAAAGTTTGTGATTTTTGTTGATGTTGTAAAGTGTGCTAAGATAACGGATCAGTCTTCAGATGATGAGGACATCCTGCCCCAGCTTACAGATTTTTTTGTGTGTGTGTGGAGGTCACCCTGGGCGTCTCCTATACCTAAATCCACCACTGGGCTCATTAAATATTAGAAAAGCTGACTAGCATGTGATATGGCAGATATTGGATAGGAATTTCTCAACCTTATTATTTAAATGGTCAGTGTGTGATAGCCTTAAGACTCCATCCCACACTGCAGTAAAATTTAAATGCTGAACACAGACAAGGAATACTGGCCTTTCTCCTTCAGTAATATTCTTTTCTTCTGGATGGCTGCTTTCTGCCTCTTTCTCTAATTGAAAAAAGGAAACAGCAGCCAACAGCAAATTACAATTTCTTTAAAACAACAAAACTACCATTTTCTAAAACATGACTATGTGTGTAATGCTTTTACGGGAAGACATGTAGCAAGTATTTCCCAATACTCCAGGCTCCAGACAGCACACGTTACTCTCACTTTCACTCTTACTTGGATTTGAACCCTTCAGACACAAGGTCAGCAATGCTCAAGTGGCCCTAGAGCTCATGAGGTTAAGTAGTGGACAGAACAATAGTAGTTGGACAGATGTTATCAGCAAGCATATGAGCAAGTACTGGCAGTCCTCCCGTACAAAACGAATTAGCCTATTTCAGGCCTGGCTCTACCGAGGTGAAAAAGCACTGGAATACGTATTGAGTTTCTGAATGGTGTATTCAATTTCTGTACCCTCAGTTGAGCTTTGGAGAAAATGCAGCTAATGTGGTTTAGCAGCCTACAGGTGCAGGATAAAGACTATAATTTACACAACGAACCTGCATGTGAAATGCCTCAAACATTCACTTTATCTCGGCAAAAAAAAAATGTTGCCTGCTTTGGTCTTTTCACTAATTTCACTAAATGTACTAAGAGTAGACTGCTACTCTTTAAAGGAGGCATCAGTAGCAGTTTCTATCACAGGCTTCAAAAGAGAATGCAGCATGCACCTGCTTTCCTTCCTTAGTTAATCAAGCTGCTGTTATTGTAATATACTAATGCAGATGGCACTATTTCTAGGACAAACGTCAGTGATATAAACTTGACAATTCTTTTGTATTCTGAGACTAAAAGGGGAATTCCTATGGAATTACAACAAATACTATGTCATATGACTATGTCATGTTTCTTTGACATATTTCTCACTATGTTGCTTACTGTAAGGTCAAAAGGTTGAAGTGTATGAAATATTTTTTGGGACTCCATATCTGTTGTAAAAACATAAGCATTTGTGTCCTATGATGGCCTCATAATGGCAAGTGGTGCTTGGTCCCCGAAGTTCTCATAGCCTTTATGACAGTCCAAAGACATGGATGTGTTCTACATCAATTTTAGATGAAACCTAAATGGCAGCTGCTCACAAATTATCATTTGAACATACAAACAAATTTACCCACTCTTTAAAAACTGGAAAACACTGAAAGAAAAACAATTAAACCACCTTCACCGCTTTAATAATGTTATTTTAGTTCAGGGGAAAAATAGATTTCCCTTCGGAATTCTCTGCTGGCCAATGGGATCATGTTAAACACTGAGCAATTACATTTGTATATAAAATATTTATATAATAATATAAAAAAAATGTAATATCTTATTACAATAGTAGTTTATAGAGAACTTACAATTTCATCCAAATACTAAAACGCCTAATAAGGAATAAAAGCATGTGATGGCCAGTTAACATGATCTCATTTTTGTATGCTAGCTAAGCTCTACTAGATTTAAGCATGGATGGAGACTTCCATGAGAGGCTTATGGGTCCTCAGTTCAAGGTCCCAGCCAGCGCATTACCGTGATTGATTTTCCCTCAAGCCCGTTTTGAAGTGTGGGTCTTTATCTACCTCTTGAAGCCTGTACATGGCTGAAGAGTTTCTATAGCTTTGGGTTCTCTGAAGAATGAGTATGACAACACGGCTCCAAGCAGAAAGCACACTGCAGGCTAGCATCTCTCCCATAACAATAGGCCATCACGTTGTCTGGAAAGGAGTCGGTAAGGATAAATTCTCATTAGAATTGTACGCATGGCAGCGAAGTGGGTCTGTACTCTCTCTGCAGGCTCGCTGTCACCACAATAACAGTCTTCTAGAGGGTGGTGAACAGCACTCAGCTGCTGGTTCAATTAGCACTTGTAACAAAAAGTTGAAAGCTGAGAATTAGCGTTCCAAGACAGATAAGAAGTAGTTACCTATTTTGGTCAAGGTCAATGAAATCATTGTGGATTTGGAAAAGTAAAGATTTCTTCAAGAGAGATTTCTACCTAAGAAATCCTTTCTGAACACTAACTTTAAATTAAACTATCAAGCTTAGCATTTACTGCATTTAATCAAGGGGTCCACAATTCCTATCCTGTGGACCCCACATAATGCACAAATGTTGTACTGTCCTTCATCTAGTATACCTGATTCAATTTTTCGGGGCCATCTGGTATTAGTATTACAAGCATAAACGGTCTACAAGCTTACACTATCTACAGGCTTACACTGTCTACAAGCTTACACTATCTACAAGCTTACACTGTCTACAGGCTTACACTGTCTACAAGCTTATACTGTCTACAAGCTTACACTGTCTACAAGCTTACACTGTATACAAGCTTACACTGTCTACAAGCTTACACTGTATACAAGCTTACACTGTCTACAGGCTTACACTGTCTACAGGCTTACACTATCTACAAGCTTACACTGCCTACAGGCTTACACTGTCTACAGGCTTACACTATCTACAAGCTTACACTGTCTACAGGCTTACACTATCTACAGGCTTACACTATCTGCAGGCTTACACTATCTGCAGGCTTACACTATCTACAGGCTTACACTGTCTACAGGCTTGCACTATCTGCAGGCTTACACTGTCTACAAGCTTACACTATCTACAGGCTTACACTTTCTACAAGCTTACACTGTCTACAAGCTTACACTGTCTACAGGCTTACACTATCTACAGGCTTACACTATCTACAAGCTTACACTGTCTACAGGCTTGCACTATCTGCAGGCTTACACTATCTACAGGCTTACACTGTCTACAAGCTTACACTGTCTACAGGCTTACACTATCTACAAGCTTACACTGTCTACAGGCTTACACTATCTACAGGCTTACACTATCTACAGGCTTACACTATCTGCAGGCTTACACTATCTGCAGGCTTACACTATCTACAGGCTTACACTGTCTACAGGCTTGCACTATCTGCAGGCTTACACTGTCTACAAGCTTACACTATCTACAGGCTTACACTTTCTACAAGCTTACACTGTCTACAAGCTTACACTGTCTACAGGCTTACACTATCTACAGGCTTACACTATCTACAAGCTTACACTGTCTACAGGCTTGCACTATCTGCAGGCTTACACTATCTACAGGCTTACACTGTCTACAAGCTTACACTATCTACAGGCTTACACTTTCTACAAGCTTACACTGTCTACAAGCTTACACTGTCTACAGGCTTACACTATCTACAGGCTTACACTATCTACAGGCTTACACTTTCTACAAGCTTACACTGTCTACAGGCTTACACTGTCTACAGGCTTGCACTATCTGCAGGCTTACACTGTCTGCAAGCTTACACTGTCTATAGGCTTACACTTTCTACAAGCTTACACTGTCTACAAGCTTACACTGTCTACAGGCTTACACTATCTACAGGCTTACACTGTCTACAGGCTTACACTATCTACAGGCTTACACTGTCTACAGGCTTGCACTATCTGCAGGCTTACACTGTCTACAGGCTTACACTTTCTACAAGCTTACACTGTCTACAGGCTTACACTGTCTACAGGCTTACACTTTCTACAAGCTTACACTGTCTACAGGCTTACACTGTCTACAGGCTTACACTTTCTACAAGCTTACACTGTCTACAGGCTTACACTGTCTACAGGCTTACACTTTCTACAAGCTTACACTGTCTACAGTCTTACACTGTCTGCAAGCTTACACTATCTACAAGCTTACACTGTCTGCAAGCTTACACTATGTACAAGCTTACACTATCTACAGGCTTACACTGTCTGCAAGCTTACACTGTCTACAGGCTTACACTGTCTACAAGCTTACACAGTCTACAAGCTTACACTGTCTACAGGCTTACACTTTCTACAGGCTTACACTTTCTACAGGCTTACACTGTCTACAAGCTTACACTTTCTACAGGCTTACACTTTCTACAGGCTTACACTGTCTACAAGCTTACACTTTCTACAGGCTTACACTTTCTACAGGCTTACACTGTCTACAAGCTTACACTGTCTACAAGCTTACACTATTTACAAGCTTACACAGTCTACAAGCTTACACTGTCTACAGGCTTACACTGTCTACAAGCTTACACTTTCTACAGGCTTACACTTTCTACAGGCTTACACTGTCTACAAGCTTACACTATTTACAAGCTTACACAGTCTACAAGCTTACACTGTCTACAGGCTTACACTTTCTACAGGCTTACATTGTCTACAAGCTTACACTGTCTACAAGCATAAACTATCTACAAGCTTACACTGTCTACAAGCTAACCGTTTACAAGTGTATCTACAGGTCTATTTCAGCATAAGCGCAGCTGTTCAGTAAAATCAGTTAGTGAACACAATTATTAAACATTTTATCAAATGAACATACTCTGTATGGACAAAAGTATTGGGACACCTACACATTACACCTACAGGAACTTTTACGACATTCCATTCAAAATCCATTGTCATTATTTTGGAGTTGGTCCCCCTTTGAAGCTCTAACAGCTGGTGTGGAACTCCACAGTTATTGAGCCAGCAGAGCAGTGTTGACTATTCTGCGCTCAGCACTCTGCCATCCCGCTCTATAACTTTTCATGCTTTACTAATTGGAGTGTCTGTGGTTTCTGAACGTGTCCACTTTTTTTAATAAAACCACTCATGGTGAAATATCTAGAAGGGAAGAAATTTTACCAACTTAATTCTACCAACTATTACAGTAGCACGCTGGAATGGTGAGCTCACAACTGTGGGACTGACCAGTGTCTTCTGCCATTGCGCCAGCGATGAATGCTGGGTATGTTCGTTCGTTCTTGATGGAAGTCACCAACAATGCATCCTCAGTTTTCAGGGCAGAGAAAGAACGCATCCAGGACCTTTAAACATTCTTGGTAAATGTGCTCTTGAGTATTGGAATGCAACTTGGGCCAGGCAAGAGCACAGATATGGAAAAACACACAAGACCGCATATTGAAAAACTGCCAGGTTCTTCCAAAATCCTCTCTAATCATGTTCTAATCACCTGCAGCTGATGTACTGCACCTAATGCTAATTTTAGATGTTGTAGGTTGTAATAAATGTGGGGGGTAATAGGTAATTGGATTTCTATGAATAAGACATTAATAATATATAATAAATCTATTAATATAAGACATTTCTTCAGTGTTATGTGTTTAGTTACATTTCCACCATCTCTCAGTATTGTTCAAAGAAAGATGAATGCCCAGATGGTTAATTATGTTAAGAAACATCTGGGCATTTGTTGTTGTTTTTTTTGTTTGTTTGTTTGTTTGTTTTTCATGTATGTTACTGTATGAAGGTCATTTAAGTCTCTAAGTACACATCTGTGACCAGCATGTGACAGAATTCTCAGAAGGTGTGTTTACAGTCAGTTCTGTGCTCTTACTGGTGGCATGCATTGCTAACTAGCTGTACAGAGCTACGTTACACTTGTGACATGTGTCCAGCCTCTTAATCACTGCACTTAAAAAGAGTACAGTCTCTAATGGATGGATGTTTTGATTGGATCATCTGGGTGGTGCTTTTTCATCTTTGATCTTTGATGACAAAACAAAACACATAGGAAAAATAACTAGGAGAAGTGAACTGCTATCTACACCATATGGACAAAAGTATTGGGACACCTGCTCATTTTTCCGATATCAAGGGTATTACAAAATAGTATCCTGCTTTTGTTGGAGTAACTGCCTCTACTGTCCAGGGAAGAAGGCTTTCTACTAGATTTTTTAACATAGCTGTGAGGATTTGATTGCATTCAGTGACAAGAACTGTGTTAGTGAGGTCAGGATGTTGGATGATGACCACCTCACCTCATCTTCAACTCCTCATATCATCCCAAACGTATTAGACGGAGCACCACCATCATTCCAGAGAACACAGTTGCACTGCTTCACAGCTCAATATTGGCAGGCTTTGTACCCCTCTAGCCCATGCCTGGCATTAGGCAATATGGTGCAAATTGGTTCCTGTTTATTCAGAGAGTCCTATTCTATAGTCCCTGTAATTCTCTACAAGCTGGGTGTGTCAGCAATGGGTGCAACTTAAAGCAGGTAAATGCATTCATTAGAAGGGGTGTCCACAAACATATAGACATATAGTGTATATACACTGTCTATATAGACAACGTAGTGTATGTAGTTTCACATGGAAATATTATACACACTACACACGTAGGGTAAACTGATGGGGGACGTTAGGGTTATCTAATAAGCGGTTCTCATAAGCTAGGTCAGGTGTGCTAGAGAAGAACTTCTCCCCAGGCCTGGAGGAGATTGGGAACCCTTGATCCAGGCCTACGAATCAGATTGTGTAGGTCTATTTCCACAGAGCTTTCTCTTTGTAGCTGCCATGCATTTACAACCTGTCTCTGTTTATTCAGTCAGAGCTTGGTGGTGTGATTAAAAACCACCGCATTCTGACGCTCGCTCTTTCCACAGCATTGGCTCCGTATGGACTTCAACACACAGGCACCAAGTCCTCCCCTTACAGCCATCAGAGAGAGCGAGAGCGAGAGGGAGGCTAACATAATCAGCATGTTAATGACGCTTCACACCATCTGTTTCTCCTGAGGATTTCTCTGCGTTTACAACACACACACACACACACACACACACGTCTTACAATCCAACAGTGCCAGACAGGCAGTTTAGGCTTGTACTTTGACACTTATTGCAGAGCAACCAGACACAGTTGCAGGCTTAATCACCTGTCATTTGTTTCAATTCTAGTTAAAAACAAGATATCCCAGTACTCGCTATAGGGGCAGAAGTATTGGGACGCCTGATCATTCACTGTTTCTTCTGAAATCAAGTGTATTATCCTGGCCCTGTGTCATGTCCTAAAGCAACAATGGCAAAACTCCTAGCTGGCTACCAATAAGTACTTGCAGGCTGTGATATAGGATATGATATACCCTACAGTAAGAAAATGGGAAATGGAACATGATTGGAATTTTGGAAAGTTTTTAAAAGGTGGTCCGGACATCCCATCACATCCCACCTCTCCCACAACTCACAGGATTCCCCATATAATTGATAGCGGCTCCCTGATGGCCACAAATTACATACAGTATCCTGGAAATCGGAATCCTGCATAACAAGCTCTCTGGTGAGTGAGTGAGTGAGTGACAGACGTAGTGAGCGAGAGAGTGACACGGAGAGCATCCTGATTGTCTTTTGTTTTTTCTCAATAGACCTATCAGTGCTCTCTGTGGGCGGGATTTACAGTCCACCGCTCTCATTCACTGTGCATCAGTGTTCCCAACAGACACTAACACATTACTCCTGCCTGTAGGGTCACACTACTGATAGGGCCACTGCTCTGTTTACAACAGTGGCTTTTTTTATTACCACTGGAGGTTTTAATGACTGTAAAAGACAAGCTCTTAACACTCCAAGGCCTATTACACACTAAGTTGTATTACTCAATAACTACAGGGACTTCTGTACTAACTGATAGGGGCTGTTCTTTGTTAATAGAAGTTTGTAATAACAGTTTCGCACCATCAGTGGTCCAAAGGCTGTTTAGGGGTTAACAGCTGTCTTTCTTTTATTAGCATAGCTAATGCCATATTCTAACTAGCTAGCTGTGCTGCTCTATTGATGTCTTTTGTATGTACACTGTTTAAGGTCACATTTTCTGCATTTCAGCTATTCAACATGGTTTATAGATTAGACAAAATGTGGATGTCTGGGTAGTCTTATGACCTAGAGGTAGCGGTATGTAATGATGAGGTTGCGTTGTTGAGAGAACGTTGCTACAAGGAAAGTAGCCAGCATAGTCACATTGTTGTTTGTTTGCTGGGAAACCCTTGTCATGTGGCATCTGTGATGTACCGGGCCGAGTTCATTGCAAACCAGTGGTGGTCATCATTTCATATATCCAGCTCCAGAAAAAATGAAGAGACCACCCTACATTTTTAGTTTCTCTGGTTTTACTATTTATAGGCAATGTTTTTAGGGAAATTAATATTTGCGTTGTATTTCATAAACCATGGACATGAACATTTCCACTAAATTCAAAATAAAAATATTGCTATTTTTTAGAGCATTTATTTGCAGAAATGACAGCTGCTCAAAAACAACTGCCCAAATAATGCAAATAAATTGTTATAATAATTAAAATGCAAAGAAGTTATTCAGATTTTAAAAAAACACAGTACTAACTGTCTTGGCAGGCTCTCCACTAGTCTTTCACATTGCTGTTGGGCGACTTTATGCTTTTCAGAGTCTGCTAATTCAGGTAACTCAGCTTTGTTTGCTGAAATGCCTGGAATAAAATGACTGGCATAAATGTAGAGATGCAAATTTAAGAAACAAATTAAGTGGTCTCTTATTTTTTTACAGAGCTGTATATATATATATACTCGTTCCACCACTTTGGTGCAGGACAGAAAAAAACCTGGATGCTTGTCTTCCGCGGATTTTGAAGGATGGTGGGTCGAGCCGAGCCGTACTTGAAGCTTGAAGGGCTCTTGGTGCGGATCGGCTTTTGACCATTGCCATCAAGTATGGAGGGGCTGGTCCGTTCTGGGCTTTGTAGGCCAGCGTCAGGGTTCTGATGCGGGCAGCTACAGGAAGCCAGTGAAGAGAACACAGCAGTGGAGTGACATGGCTATGTATGTGTATATATATATATATATATATATATATATATATATATATATATATATATATATATACACTAGTGTGTCAATCAATTAAAACATTTCAGCATAAATAAGTGTGAGCTCAACAGTAAAATCTGAGCTCAACAGCAGCGACGCTGTTTTTAATTGCTAAATAAAACCACTAATATGTCACTAAGCTCTGTGAAGAGAGAGACCTACGGGAGGAAGTTGGGGCCAAACTTGATAAGATAAGTAAGTTGCATTAAAAAAAAAATTGAACACGTTAAAGTTTACGGATTAATCGTCACAGCACTAATATGGCGCCAAACTTTAACAGAATTCAACAATATGCCTTACCTTTTCATCTGAGACCCACTGGATGAGCTGCATGGGCCTTAATGACTTATTTATAATTATTCATAAAAAAAATGTAAATGTAAACAAGCTTGTTTGGTATTAATGTTACAGAACGCTGAACGCTGTACGTGGGAGGTGTCTAACCTTGCGACGAGCGTTAAAGAAAATACAGTGGAAAGGTCATTCCCAGGAGGCCTTCTATACATCATGCCTTCAAACATGAATTAATTACGCATTACAAATGACAGCCATGAACGCCTTTAACATAGCAAAAGCTCCAGTGAACGATCAAAGAACTGACCAGCATGTCATTTTACGGCACGCTACGCCTTAACCAGCACTGACTCCCTTCAGTGGTTCCTTAGATGCTGTCATACACATACTCCCTTGTAGTCCCAGCGCACGACTCGTGAAGTAGCTGTCATTTCCGCTTAGTCTGTGATTCTGTTGCGGCCTGGCACAAAGCAGCTGTGTCATGACTGGCAGCGGCGAAGAACGAAGGGTATCAGGTTTATTTAACGGTTACCCACCCTGTTTAGCAGAAAAACACACCGCAGCAGGGTCTCTCTGTATTTCAAGTGCATCGAGACTAGCGCCTAGCCTGTATCAAACACAGGCGTCTTGCTTCCTTTTTGTTTGTTTTCTCTCCCTTCAAGTTTATTTGGCGGCGCCTCATACAGAATAGGGCAGCCCTGCAGAGACTTGTGTACGTGTCAAGACAAATAAAAGCGGCGGTGGCACGAAAGTGGAAGGGTTGGGGGTTGGGGGGGGGGGCATGTGTGGATTTACTGAAATGCTTATGGTTCAGTTATTGAGGTTGCCAGGAACAAAATGTGTTGCCAACATACAGAGCTGTTTTTCTCTGAGAGCAAACAAACAAAAAAGTGATACAGCCATTTATTTTATTTGTATTTTATTTATTTATTTCCATTCAGGAGGAGATGTCTAGACACATAATATATCGGCTGGGTTTGTGTAGGCAAGAGCGACTGTGCAATTGACAAGGGGCGTTTGATGCCGGATAGCCATGACAGTTGAGAGTGCCTTTGTCAGCTTTGATTGCGCGAGGCGTCGCTTTCGGAGTGACGGAGCTAAACGCGATGTTATTTGGATTTATGACAAGGCAGAAAAGAGCTGTTTGGTTTTTGACTTTATTTTAATAGCCCAGAAAAGAGCTGCATTAAATTTTTTAAATGTTATGTACCTACTGTGCGTCTCTGCTATTATATAATCATTGATTTCCTTATCAATCAGTGACTTCCACTGTACCTCATAGGCAATCGGTTTTACATTTTATGGGTTTTACAGTTTAGCCAGTAAAACAATTATTCAGCCTAACTTCTCAGGCTCTGGACCACCAGCAGGCCGAAAGTGTTTTTACAAACCTCTTTTACCAAAGAATAGTAAAACGTGGATAACCCCTTACAGCAGAAAGACTTATTACCCTCTAAGGTGTATTACTCATTAATTACAGGGTCTTCTGTACAAACTGGTGGGGCCATTCTCTGGTAATAGAAGTTTGTAATAACACTTTCGGCCCTCTGGCCATAGGCCTATGGTTAAAGAAATCCTATCCAGCATTTTTGTTGTATGTTATTTTTTTATGTTATGTTATGTTGTATGTGGCATTTGTGTGGATTTATGTTGCAAAAACAGTCAAAATTAGTTTTCACATGACAGTTTTCCAACTTCACTTTGTGGGGTCAGGCAATCGGTTTTCTTTTTCCCTTCCATTCCTTGGGGCTGGAAGGGAGGGGAGTAGGGAATTTCACAAAGCAGGATTTCTCAATAAGCTTGATAACCAATATGGGTTTAAAGTGGGTTTGTCTAATAAGAATGTCGCTGAGCCCTGCTCCCATTGGACAGGCTTGAGTCTTGGCTTAAAAGGCCTGTATTCTGCATTTTCTTGTATTTTATTTTCCCCTATTGATGTTCATTTATGACAATAACGTGTCATCATAGTGCATTTTATGAACTGTGACTATTTTCTCACCTCTCTTTGCCTCAGAATTAAACATTTTTATTACTGGGTGCTTTTAAGACATATTTGTAAATTACCTCTCTTTTCATATTTGGGCCTTATTCAAAAACCACTCAAGGCTGAAACACTCTTTAGTGTTTCCACTTCAGTTGGAAATCTGGGTGGGGCGAAACCGCTGTAGACTGAATAGACTGCTTCTAGTTGAATGGAATACTGTATTTACTTTACTGTACTTACCAGTATAGTTGAATATTAAGAGTTCGGTATATGGAACTGACATACCATGAACCTCAAACACTGTTGTGTTTTTCTTTAAAGAAATATCTAGCATAATCAAAACATAGCTGGGCCAATGGCCAAAATAGGCCAATCCCAAAACCCCAAAACTGCTTTGTAATGGTCTTGACACCACAAAAATCATGGGATAGGAGCATAAACTCGACATGCAGCGTAGCAAAAGCCTGGGAGAGTGAAAGGGGATTTGTACTAGGCTAAAATGTTAGCCCTCAATAACAAACGAGACTACCTGAGCTGACTACAGAACTTAAGTTATGCTCTTATAACGATAAAATCATACTAATTTAATAGAAAATATTTTTATTGCATACAAAACCCTATAAAAGTACAAACATATTTTTTGAAGTATAAACAGTAAGTATGTCACTTAAGTTGGGATGGAAAATGCTCAGATGCAATGTTACAAGCCTATTTACCACCCTGTTACTTTGTGTTGTAGAACTAAACACAGGATTTTCTTTTTCTGGAAGGGTTAGGGTTAGGGCTTATGGGGTAAATAAAACGCTAAGCTCTGCTTTTTTTTATTTGTGGCACCATGGTGAGTTCACAGAAGATGCATATTATAACATTGTTTTAACTCTAACAACAACACTGTAATTATTCCCGAGTTGTACTGGAAAGTGCTGCTGTCCTCTCATTGTTTCCTCTCAGCATGATGTGCTGTTAGCAAGCTGAAGAGACTGTATCCAGTTAGCATTTAGCCTCGCCTCCACTCACTTTTCTGTGTTTGGCTGTCTCGAGTCTTACAGATAAACAAAAAGAGCCAGGACTTTTCCTTCTGATGTCTGTTAAAAACACATCATTAATCTGACAACCTTTTTTTTTTAATCTTAGCAAGACATTGGTGAATAAGGCCCATTGATTTAGACTTACATGACCAGCTGAGTGTGTCTAACACAATCTCCTCAACCTCACGTAAGCCGGAAAATCTCAATCATCGAGCTGTTCTGTGCAATTCATCTGAGCAGCAGAAACACAATTAACACATCTCCGACCCGGCCTGCGTTAATAGATAGATAGATAAATAAATAAATACAGTGGAGGAAGGGTGCCACAGACATCTGCAATCAGGGGTAATTAAGGTGAGTTATTTGCTCTTGCATAAATTAGCGTTTCGATTCCTCTGCTCCGTGGATCTGTACATGCCGAAGCAAAGTAAAACAAAAAAGTCAGCAGCTTTCAACCTTTTAACCAGCACAGAAAAGAAAGAGTGGGGAAATCAAAGCCTCGTAATGGAGCGATTTCCAAATATATCGACGTAGAGTTAAAGAGCACGCGCAGAACACACCACATGATTGATCATAATGGCCCTGTCACCTCTTTCCATTCAAAAGAAATGTATGTGTATGTGTGTGTCCGTTTTACATTCCCTATTAATGGGCCTTTTAAATACTGCAATAAATGTTTCACAGATGAACACAGTCTTCAGAAATCTGATGTCTTTGGACACAAATTGCCCTGAGGTCAAACAGAAGCTTAAAAAAAAGAAAGCAAGAATGAAAGGTTTTTAAACCGAGCCCAGCACTGATGTGCGCATTGGAGGGCTCGCTGAAGAAGGAATCCAAAGCAAGCTGGAGGTGCCTGAAGCACAGTTGTGTGAGGATTTTGTGTGGGCGACTTGTAAAATATCACTGCTCTTAATTGACCTAATTGCCATTTGCTAACCCTAGTGCTTCATACAGTGTTAGATAAACGATTCTGGATTGCTTAGAGGTTAAAAGGGGCATTCAGGGTCTGGCATGGCTTAGTAAAGTTTTCATTTTTACCAAAATAAAATACAAATAAATATTTGATCAGGATGCAACTTTACTTTTTCTGATGTTTTTTTGAAACTTTTTGACTTAATAAATAAATATAAAAATAAATTACTGGCCCATGATTAAAGCACAGTTTTGGCAGTAAATGCTATGGCCCTGGTTCTAGGTTGTGTGTAGCTTATTTTCTTTTAAACACGCTGGTCTAAGCTGGTTGATGCTGGTCAGCTGCTAGTATGGTGCTGGTTTACCAACGACACAGAACACTTACAAACCGGGCTGGGCCTAGTTTTCTCAGCATGGGGCTTGGGGCCACAGAAACGTTCAGTGGGAGGGCTTAATGGCGTAGGGATCCACTGATTGCCTTCATATTTGGGTCATCTTTGTGCCGCATGATCCTGGGTCTTTTGCTATATTTCCAGTACTGTAAATGGTGGAGACTATATCTAGTAAGCACAAGAATAGTTCTATTCCATTCTAGCGCTCTTCAGGTGCGTTGATCAACACGACAAAAACAAAAAGTTACCAGTCTAAGGAGTCCCCAACAGCGCGGAACGGTACAGCGTGGCCTTAGTCACTATTTGGCCCTGCAGTGAAAAAGAGGCAAAAGACAACTAATGCTGGTTGATGCTGGTTGAGTGCTTGTATGGTACCGGTTAACAGGTCTACCAGTGAATGATAGACAACTAATCAACTAATGCTGGTTGATGCTGGTGGGGTGCTTGTATGGTTCTGGTTAACAGGTCTACCAGTGAATGATAGACAACTAATCAACTAATGCTGGTTGATGCTGGTGGGGTGCTTGTATGGTACCGGTTAACAGGTCTACCAGTGAATGATAGACAACTAATCAACTAATGCTGGTTGATGCTGGTGGGGTGCTTGTATGGTTCTGGTTAACAAGCCTACCAGTGTCTGAAAGACAACTAATGTTGTTTTATGTTATTCAGTGCTGGTATGGTACTAGTTAGCCAGCATACCAGTGTTGAAACTGGTTTATACTGGTTGGGTGTTGGTTAAACATATAATAATATAGCATGGCTAGCAATTAACACATTAGTTTTTAGGTAAAATTGTGAGATTTTGAAAGGGCACTATTTGTAAAACCAAGAGTGTTGCATTGTGGTGGTAGGCATTGTAAAACACATCAGCAGAAAAGTTGCCTCCCTGTAGAGCAGAAGCTTTGAACCCAGCTTGTTGGGAGCTAAAATGCAAACTAGCATGCTCAAGTAAAAGCGCTAATCTAGGATCAGCTCTCACTCCCAATATAATCCCTTGGCTCTTTGTAACTTCAACAAGCTGATCGATTTCAGAAGCTGTTTGACTTTGTCCGTCGCTGAGTTTTCCCAGCCTTCCCACCACACAATTTAAAACCGGTATAATAACCCACGGACCAGTGCACACATTTCTCACTGAGAGAACCATAGAGTCCACACTTAAACCTAGAGAGTCTGTGCTTCAAGTGGCCAAAAGAAAAACCTTGAAATACTCTTTCCCCCAAATGTAGTCAATCAACCCAGACGTGTTTGGTGTTCGAAATGTGCCTCCTTATTTGGGTACTGGAGCCACAGGGCAAATGTGGCTGGAAGCTAGTAATTACCAGTTAGCATTATGCAAACTGCAGGACTAAATGGTCACTCACTTGCTTCAAATCAGGTTAAATCATTTTAAATAGACATGATTATGAGATTTTTGAAACCATATGACCTCTAATATATGCATGTATAAAACACAGTAGTACATAAAGTACATAAAAGCTACAATACCAGTAACTTTATCTTTAAGCTGTTTATTGATTGTTTGTATAGATAGCAGTGTCAGAAACTACACAGGCAAGACTTTGTAAGATAATTTAACACCTTGATGATTCGATTGCATTCAGCATTAGTGAGGTCAGGATGTTGGATGATCACCACCCCACCTTATTCCCAACTCCTCCCAGAAGTATTGGATGGAGCACCACCATCATTCCAGATCATTCCACAGTTTCTTTGTTCTACAGCTCTATGCTGGGGGCTTCTAATTTTTATGTCACTGACTTTGGGGGGTGGGGTTGTTAATTGTGTAAAGGTTTTATACACTGTCCAGTCATCTATGCTGCAAACCAACTATCCCCTGAGGGGGACAATAAAGTAAGTCCAGAGAGTCCTATTCTTTTGGCAGTGCTTCTTTATGAGGACCAGAGGAGCTGTGTGTATACACTTGCACATCTGTGTCAGCAATGGGTGCAACTTAAAGTAGCTAAATGAATTTGTAGAAGGGGTGTCCACAACCATTTGGATGTTTATGTATCTCAAATTACAGTACATTTAATTTTAATTTTTCCTTCATTCTGTATTTCCATTCGAGGAAGTTGGCTTCCAAGCCTTGTGTGAAGACTTAGACATGCAGACTGAAGGCACAATGCCTGTTGGCGGCATGTAAACTTCCATTACTTGTTGGCTAGCTACATTAGCCATGTATATCTCAGTGTAAAACTAAAGAAGCAAACTTTAGACACCAAGCATGTCTTAGCTAATCAACTACAATTGAGGTGAGGGTAGATTTCCACCGATATAGTAAACACTCCACTTTCCAGAGTTGGGACGTGGCACTGCTCCTAGATCATCAGCTGTACGTTCAGGGAGCTTCTAGCTAAAGGGATTTTACTTTTTTTTTTTTTTTTTTTTTTTTTGCTGCATGTGTGATTTTATTATATTGCGCTGCTGTCTGGTACTGCTCTCTCTGCCCTCTGTCTCTCTCTCTCTCCTTCCCTTCCCCTCCCCTTCTCATGGTGAGAGATAGTGATCTTAAAGAGCCGCCAAGTGTTCTCTTTTTATCTGGAACGGCCACTAATGTGGCTCATTACTTGCAGAGTCTCCTCCTCACTGCCCCGTGGAAGAGGGATGGATGGAGGGAGGGAGAGAGAGAGAGAGAACGAGAGAGGGAGTGAGAGTAGGACGATGGCCATGAGTGATAGTGTGAGAAGTGATCTCATGGGGTTTCACTGCAACAAAAAAAAGAAAAGAAAAAAAAAGAAATAAGCAACCGTGCGGACCATAAAACTTTGAATTGAATTCAGAAATGGAATGAACGTTTAATTTCAGCCTTTAATCTTACAGATGAAGGTTCTTCACAGGTTCTTGGCTAGGTTATAGTAAGTAAAAAAGTTTTTAATGGTGTAACTAGATCACTGAATGACTCTTTCAATGAAACTTTCAGAGACATCCAGTGAGCTGTACATACTTAGATGTAATAGAAAGCAAAGATTCTCATCATACATTCTTACAAATTTTACAATTTCTTAATAAAACCGAGTGGCTCATCCGTCTCATGCGCTGCCACAATAGCCCGTACTCTCTCCAGGTGGGTAGATGGCGCTCTCTCTCTTCATTAAAAGCGGCACTGGCCGACACAGGCATCTGTTAGCTGGTGTGGTGGGTGTGCCGGTTCCTTTCTCTGAGCATGTCGGCTGCTCCGTGATGCACAATATTAGAAAGGTGGTTTTAATGTTATGGGCGATCTGTGTAATTGTCCGATTATGGGATATTTTACTCTGTCATTAAACACAATCACCTGGTTAACACACAGAACTTAAGGCAGGGTTGTAGGAAATGTTGGTCTAATGGAAACTCCAGGCAGATTCAAGGCGGAATTCTCTCACCTTAGTGCTTCCCGAGGGAGGTGCAGGAGTGGGAGGAGAATGGGTTCTGTGTTTCGACAGGTGTGAGCGCTTGTTTCACACCAGTGCACAGCAAATAACAAATACGTGCATGCGTGCGTGCATTAGCATGAGCATATTTGTGAAGGTATGTGTGTGTGTATGTATGCCTGGATGTGCATTTGCATGAGCATATTTGAGCTGGTGTGTGTGTGTATTACAGTGAGTGGCTTGCACACAGCTGATTGCAAGAAAGAAATGCTGTACTGCGTTCTACCTCTGATGTGATGACATGAGAAATTGGAATTTATAGTCTATCAGTGAAAACAGACCTGGCTTTTGCTGTTTCCAACACACATCCACCTGTGCCTGCACACAGACACACACTTCAATATGCCCGGCTGAACATGCTCCTGGCAACACGTCTCTAAATAAAGAGGTTTTATTTAAACATACGTCACGGTTATTTCATTAAAGAAGTGAATCACAGATGGGCTACAGTTCTGCAGTCCTTTCTTCACGTAGTTTTGAAGGATGAGCATTTGGTCTCTTCTGTATCACTTCTGTGCCATGGCTGTCTACTGATTATTCACTAATTATACTAAATATTATATGATAAAATAACCTTTTGTCAAAGTGCATACAGCTAACAATTACCAGAATCAATTTCTGGTGAAGTGATGCCACTAATTTACCATCCAGAAGTGGGTAATGGTTGTCCAGATAACATGTACCCATGTGGGGCCTGTAGGGTTAGCCCAACTGGGAACCAGAAAGTTTAGCCCATGGGTTCCATTTTGGCCCTACATATGGATGTGATAGGACCAGGAGGGGTTTAATATGGGACCCATCTGGATTGTACACCACACATGGGGTCTAGATGGGATGTTTTTTTTTTTACTGGTACCCAGTTGGGCTTCTCAAATCACCCAGTAAATATGCATGTACAAACTTACTCAGAGCCCATGCCCAGCAAGAACCGACGTAGCCCACATTCCACTCATGTGAGCATGCTGGCTGGGTGGTTTGGGAAGCCCAACTGGGTCCCATTAGAAACACATGTGCAAACCCACTTAAAGCCCATGTCCACCAAGAACCCACCTAGCCAACAATCCACCCATGTGAGCCTCACGTGAGCATGCTGGCTGTGTGGTTTGTGTCAGATGCATGAATTTTTATAGAACAACAGAAAAGAAAACTGACCAAGACACACCAATAGAACTCAAAAGTAGCAGAACCAATCAGCCTTCATTTCAGCCAGGGGCATGACAGTAGTGTGACAGAAAAATTCAAAATCTCCATTTTAGCTGGACAATGGCTAGTGAAAAATTTACATTTTATATGGAGGGGTGGGACGACAAACAGTCACACACAGTGGGAGAACCTATTCAGCTGAGGGTGGTACCACAGCCCATAGGCCACTCAATGGCAGAACCAAATCAAAATCACTATTTCAGCTAGTGGGTGGGACAACAATCAGTCAATCTCAGTGGCAGAACCAATCAATATGTCCATTTTAGCTGGGGGTGGAACAACAGTCATACTCAGCGGAAGAAACGATAAAAATCTCCAGTTCAGCTAAGGGGCGGGACAACAGGTAGTCAAATCCAGTGGCAGAACCAATCATATTTCCATTTTAGCTGGGGAAGGGACACCCCTTTTAAACAGAATCAATCAAAAGCTCTATTTCCGCAAAGGGTGGGACAACAGACAGTCAAAAAAGATCCATTTCAGTGGTGAGGGAAAGCTAGGCTTTACACCTTTTCCAACACACCCAATGATATGTACCTTAGCTTACATTTTTTGCACTGTGTAAAAAAAAAAATCCTGCGTCTGATTAGATAGTGTCCTTTTAGTGTCCTTCCAGCAAAGTGTGCAAAGTGTACCCCCAGACTAAGGTAGTCCAGTTTGGTTTTGAGGGAGCGGACGTTGGAGACGTGATGATAAAAGCCAGTCAGCTTGGGATTTGGCCTAGCACAGATAGCTGCTTGCTTCCGTAGGTTGAAGTTTAGCTCTAATTCTGAACCAAAGTAACAGGGTGGTAAATAAGGTTTGTAAAACAGCTTCTGAGCTTTTTCCGCCCCAACCAGCGTCACATACTTACTATTTTTTTGCCACCTTGAAAGCAAGGATTCATTTAACAAACCCTTAATATATTTTATTTGCCAAAACATGTTTGTTTCTTTAGTTACAAGGCTAATGTAGCTAGCTAACAAGTAATGAAAGCTTTTAGCAGCAGTTTAGCATCGTGTAAAATTAAACTTCTACGTCTAGACACAGATAGAAGTGCTAATAAACTGTGTAATACAGCTGCCTTTAGTACTGTTGATGTACGAGGCGAACATTTTGGATTTTGAACTTGATGCTCTCAATACGACTTCTGGGGGCGTTCCAGTTGAAATTCAGAAAATCTGACCTCCAAGTTCGGTGATGTCTCAGAAAACTGACCAAAAGTATCAAAAACAGTGTGCTTGGAATAGTGCTAGCAGAAAATTCGCTCATGAGCTGGGTGTATGTACGTTTTGGGGGTGTTAATAAAACAGCTATGGGGTATATTATAGAATTGGCATGTTTTACAGCTCTGTTTTCTGTTTATGGTAGATAAATGATTTTCTTTTCAATTAAGACATAACAGTGTGTGAGGTTCATGGTATGTCACTTTCATCCGGTACCGAACTATCTTTATTCAGCATTCAACAACTTTTTCCATTCAAGGTCACCCTTAAGGACCATTTGACTTGTTCTTACTTCATACCAACCTGTTATCAACAATAATGCATATCAAATCAAACCATATTGTTTTTCACAATTAGCCAAACAGTAGAGCTTTCCAAAGACTAAAACAAGCCTCCTTGTCCTCCAGTCCTGTAATTTTCTATAGATCTGAGGCCCGTTTAGCTGTTTATTTCATAAAAGTTGAATACAGGACTCCAGCATGAAAATCTGTTCCTGGATCAGGCATTCCTCACAAGTTATCATATTACACACACACACACACACACATATATATATATAACACAGACTCAGTCAAGTCTTTTTCGGCATACTGCAATACTGCATGATGGGATGTATGTATGGCAGTGGAACTGCATATTAAAACATGGGACTAACATGGAAAAGCACACACAGTGATGTGGAACCACTGCTCCCCCACATGGCTGCAACCAGTAACTGCACGTTCTCACATTCAAACATGTACAGTCTTTTCAAGAAAGAAAAGCCCCCTCCTCTTCACCCCCCTCCCCTTCCTCTCTTTCTCTCTTTCTCTGTTTTTTGTCCTTTCCGTATCCTTCTCCCTCTCTCCCGCTCTCCTTTTTTCTGCTTTCTTTGTCTTTCTTTCTCTTCACTCCCCCCCACCTCCTGTTACACTCCATTGCAGGTGAAATGAGGTCAAATGAAAGACCGCCTCACCACCACCTGCCTCTCAAGCTCCAGCGCCGCAGTGTCCCTTATAGACCCGGGTGCTTTTGAAAAGCCAAATGTCAAACGGCGAAATCGCAGGCAGCTAGGGGCCCGAAAGCGGGACAAAGGCCAGCCAGGTGTCCGTGTGGGCATTGAAACTCACACGGACTCTACTCGTCTAGAAGCCGCCACCTCCACGAAATGGCACCACTACTGGGACGTGGCGCAGTGAAAAGGGTTATTGATATTTACAGGCACTTTGCTTGGATTGTTCAAGGAGGACAGAGGCCTTTTTGGAGAGCGGGCAGCCATGCGGAGGTTGAAGCTCCAGCTCCAGGTTCAGGTTCAGGTTGGTTCTCATGATCTGAGGCCAAATAGCACAGGCCAGCCTGAGCTCCAGACCCTAAATCAGGTCTGGTCGAGGACATGTTTAGTGTCTGCAGATTATTTCTTGATTCCTAGTGGAGCTACAGGGGTAATGTGGCTAACAAGAAAACTGAAGCTAGTGACCTTTATTATGCATTGTGTGGATATCTTAAAATCATCACATTTTTAAAGATAATAGTGCATCATAGTGTCAGAAGTGTCAGAAAAACCCATAAGCAAGTCTATTTAAGATGACTCAACAACTTGTGATTTGAAGCAACTCAGCTAACATGGCCTTGTGGGGTCCCCGATTCCACATACAGCCCACATATAGATACCCACCAGGGTAAGTGATGGGACCAGGAGGAGGCCCTATTTGGGTTGTACAGTACATATGGGGACTAGATGGAACCCATGTGAGATTAAGTTGATGTGGCCCACTTGGGAAGCCCAACTGGGTCCCACTTACAACACATGTACAAACCCACTCAGAGCCCATGCCCACCAGTGACCGACCTAGCCTGCAAGTCCGCAACTGCTGCTAAAAGCTAAAGGCCCAGGTGCAGTTTTACAAGCCACTTTACCACCCTGTTATTTTGCCTCTGAATGTTTGTCTGTTTACCCTGGGATTGTGGAATTTTTTTTAGCTCTGTTTGTAAAGGCTAATTTACGTTACCATTGCCCACGGCCACATAGCACAGCCTAGCCCAGCTAGCCATGTCTTTAAATGCTGTAACAAGAACCTTTTTTAATTATGTGAGGTTATGTGAACTTTATCTTAGCACCCAGCTTATCTATTACCCCCAGCGGTGCTTCGGTCATCCCTTGTCCGAGCAGTGCTTACTACCGTTAGCTATCCTTTTTAACCCTCCATATTCTCCCAAAGCAGCCAACTTTGCGTTTAGTCTCGAAAGGCTTTTGCTAGTTTCTCTGTAAATGTAAATGGGGTGTAAAGAGTCCAAATTGTTATGTACTGGATTTGGTGTTTGGATTGGATTTGGCCCATTTTCCTGTTCTGTTTTACTTAAGCAGGTTTTGCTTTTAAAAAAGGAAAAACGGCAATATCTCAGTTCCATGTACCAACTCTCATTATTCAACCATGCCAAGCTAAACACAGTTTGACATTCAGGGGCACCTTTAAGTTTGCTTTGCTTTGATCGTTGCTTTAAATGGCGTAAGAGCTACTGATCTCAGACCAGGCTCTGAAAACACATGGGTGAGGCCAGGACAAAAGCTTCATCAAAATGCTCCTTAAATACGACCTTGAGCGGAATATGGATATAAGTGCCTCTGTGTGTGTGTGTGTGTGTGTGTGTGTGTGTGCAAGCTCACGACCCTAGCCTTTTAAAGCCATGAATGCTCGTCTGGCAAGCGGGCCTCAATAAAAAATGCCCCCGGTTGAATTTGTCTTATGAGACGGATGATACTGATCGTCTTCTGCACAAAAGCTCTGGCCGGCTTGTCCGCCGCACAGTTCAGTACTGAAAAAGCAAGCAGCTCTGGAGGGAAAGTGGCGATGGCTGTGATAGCATGAAAGAGGACAGCCACAAAAGAGCACAGGGTACAATAGATCATAAGTTTGGCGTCATAAAAAAGAGCAAGATATTGTCATGAGGATAGGAACAGCTCAGGAAGCTACACACTCACACACGTACAAATACAGCTTCTGCCACACACACACACACACACACACACACACACACACACACACACACACACACACAGACACATACACAAATACGCGTCCCATTTTGCCATGTTAATATACTTGCAAAAGCATTTAGCCCCATTAAAAGTCCTTAGATTCAAATATGGCATGTAATATCTTTACATGGGGCTCCAAATCCGCTGTCCAAATGTATTTCCAAAATAATGACTGGTAATAATACAGGTGAAGGCAAAAATGGTCTTAAGTTTGAATGAAAGTCAATGTAAAGTTTATTCCAAGTAATTTAGCATTTCTATTGGTCTGTTTATCTGGTAAACAGACCAATATCTATTTACACAGTGTACAGAAGCAACTACAGGGTTCAGACTATGGAGAAACTGACAAAAATGGAGATGCATGTTTTTCATTGGACAACATAGCTATATATATATATATATATATATATATATAAATTAAGAAATGGCCTATAAACTCTCCTCAATATGTCTTTTACAGTCATTTAATTGTAACAAGTAACAGAAATGTCACTGCACTAAACAGTACAGCAAGCAACACTCTTCCCCTTGATAGGTAGGGCTACACTTTAGTGTAGACGGGGGGTTAGGAGTTTTACGAACACTCCGCCATGAAGCTGCAGGACCATAAACTGAACTGATGGATCAGAATGTCACTCTTTCACAACGTGTCACTTGTGCTCTTTCTCTCGCTCACTCCCACCTTATTCCAGAAAATTAAAGGTGGACATTAGGAGCTACTTTAAGTGTAAGAAAGTGCGAAAGTGTAGAGTCAACAATAACAGTAATAATAAAACTCAACAAAGCCATACCTAGTTTTGCTCACTGTTCATATGGCAGCAAATCTATAAGGCTGTAGATCAGAAATCAATCATAAAAGCCTCAGCTTCCAGAGGCCCTGTGTGGGCGGCTTTTATGCCCCCACCAGTGTCAAAATTAATCCTACGTCCTTGTGCGGGAGACTCCCAGGACTTCCAGGAGAGATGGGTTGGCTTTCTTCGGTGTGAACCTGGAGCTTCTTTAGCATAGGGGTTGAATTCTTATGCAAACTGTTGCTAATTTTTGTCCCAGAATATTTACTTATGTCAACCAGTATTATAACCATTTTTAACCAATTAATTTTGCAGGCCTGTGTTGATCAGTCAAAATATTGATGTATTATATGTACTCCAGACAAATCTGCTGACTTGTAAGGCAGCATGATACAAAATTTTGTATTTTTTGCTTCTCAGCTCCCCCTACGGTTAACCTTTGCACCACTGTTGTAAATACAAATCATGCAGTGATCCCCCTCATAGACAACTCTACATGTGCCTTTGCTGATGATGGAGTAAAAAAGCATGTGGACTGAGGCGGTAGAGTAATATTACAGGATTTTACACAAATATGACTTGAATTACGCAGCATCACACAATCCTTGAGTGAAGTCTTTTGCAGATCCACTGATTAGTAGCAGCATTCTGGCTCAGAGTTGCCGGTTCTGCCTACTATTTTGTACCATCAAAATGATTTTGTAGCTGTAATTTAAAGGTAAATTGCTACATAATAGGCCTGTAAGTGCCTGCCTACATTACTAATATGACCCATATGTACTGTATGTTACATATCTGGAAGTGCTTATATGTGTTCCTGGAAAAACAGGACGTATTTGTCCTGAAAATGTAGGAACACAAAGCAACACATGCAAATAAACCCCCGCCACACTGAAAAACATACCCAGTAATAGAACGCAGCCTTTTATCATTTAAATTTCGCATTTGACAGATGATCTTCCCCTAGCTGTCATGACTCGTTTTCCTATTCTGTTTTAAAGCACTGATATGCTCACTCCAAGAAAATGATTCATCACATTACACATATGCCAGGGCCAAAACAACTGACTGCCCGTTGCCAGGACAACTAACTCAGGTCCCTTATCTTATGCTGAGCGTTAAATTGAACAGTATGTGTTAAGATTTATATTCAGTTACGCATCTCTCAGCACGTCGCCTGAACGTTAACTCACTCAGCTCCCTGTCCTTTCAGGACCCCTGTTTGGGTGATGCTTGAGTAGGGTTTCATGTTTTCTTCAGTACCAGTCATATTTGATCTAAAAGCTCAAATGCTTGAAATTTAACACAAGAAAGTGAATAACATTATATATCTGGTTACAAAAAGCTGATGTGTTGGAAGCAGGAAAATTGGGCAAGAGCAAGGATCTGACTGACTTTGACAAGGGCGAAATTGGGATGGCTAGACATCTGGGTCAGAGCATCTCTAAAACATCAGGCAGGTCTTGCCAAGGTCAGTATCTACCAATAGTGTTCCAAGGAAGGGCAACCGATGAACCGGTGACAGGGTTATAGAAGCCCAAGGGTTAAGAAGGCCCCACTCCACAACATACAGGACTTAAAGGAGTGTGTGGTGATGTTGATGGGATTCTTTGAGGATTTGTTTAAAGAGACAGCATAGTTCTATTCATAGACCAATCACAAATAAACATCTGAATGCTTAAATGGTTCTCTGCCTGGTTCTCCACAGTAGAGAACCTGTTGGATATGGTCCTTTAAAGAACCTAAAGCACCAAGTTTCACTCGGCACCATCAGCTGTTCACCTATTGTTTTATTGATGGTGACAAAACTTTTGGTTGTACTCACGCTGATCTGGAATCTGCTTATTGTCTTTAACAACTGGTCTGGGATCAGTGTTCTCACTCTAAAACTCTGGATGAATATGGCCCATTATTACTATTTTACTTTCAGATGGGAAGCATCTCCTGGACCTGGCTGGTAGCTCTCTCACATTTAGCAGGCTGGTAGTACTCTGAGAGCTTTTTGGTGCTTTGCATAAGTGACACTGTGGCTGCGTCCAAAACCGAAAGTAGCTGACTTGTCCAATTCCAGTGCTGCCCCATAAGTTGATGCCTTAGCAGGCAGTGTAGTGATGAAGGTCTGAGTAAGAAATCACAAAGGGAATAATTAGCACTGTCAAGCGATTCAAAGATGACTTTGTATAGTTTATTTATGCATGATTTATGGCTATTAGAGCTATTTATTATGATTTGATGGATCTCATTCACTTAAAAACTCTGTGTAAAGGTGCTAATTTTTAAAAGCTGCATTAATTGGTTAGCAACAACATGTGTTCATGCTACTAAAGTATCAACAGCCCACTACTAGCAGAATGTGTTTACCTGTGCTAGCATTGGCCTTTAGCAGTTTTTCACCCAATAAAAGATCTTTTAGGGACGGCTTGGATACGGAACTTCGGATTCCGACCTCACTGGGAGAATAACGAGAATACTGTCTGAATTGGCAGCATTTCTTTCGATTCAGGCACTGCCTTGGTCCTTGTTTACATGCATGGTGCCCAAAGTAGTGCCTGCCACTGCCAGAAAGCTCAAGGGGAACGTCAAAACAATCAGGGAAGCTAGCAGCGCTGTACAGTCATTTCCGCTAACTGGATTTGAAGCTCCAGCTTAAAACACTGGGCTTAGTGTCTGTCTCTGAATGGTATTGGATGATGTAAGCTGATGACCTGTTAGCTAGGTTGTAGGTTGTGGTGACTAATATGATCTGATGGAAAATAAAAGACTTTTATTTAAGGGGACAATTTTGTCAAGATGAGAAAAAAAAAATTAACACTGGAGCAGAGGGATCCAATCTAAACCTTGAAGAGCTTAGAGGTGAAGCATTAGGTTTACACAGCTCAGTTAACAGGAAGAACTCCAAATTGGGCTTGTGAATTCTGATCCTTCATCCAACCTGAGCTGCACACTCCATCGATTAGGAATGACACCAGCCCTCTTCCTGTACCTCTTTGGTGCACTCTCATTCTATCTCTCTCTCTCACACACACTTTCTCTCCCAAGTTAACTTCAGTAGGCCACTGTAGTGCATGTATTTTGCTAAGGTGTGAAGGTATGAAGTATGTTTAGATATTCTTGGGTGTATCAATAGTAAGTAGGACTTTGGTATTGGTGAGAAATGCTCAGATGTAGTTTAACCACCCTGTTATATTGCTTCAGAATCAAACATGCTCCTCCTCCTTTTACAAAGGACTTCAAAAGGACTGGTTTACGACACTATGAAGGGTTCAAAGATGCCTCATATCATAGCATAGTTTTAAACATTCTTACAACAGCACTGTAATTATTCCTGAGTCTTACCAGATGGTGTGGCTGTCCTCTCGTTGCATCCTTTTAGTCTTGCCCCCACTGGGTTTGACTTTCTCAAATGAAGTAAAATGGTACTTTCTCTTGTAATGTGTTATTAGCTACAGTTTGGTTCAGCTGAGGTAGTCTAGTTTGTTGTCAGGAAACAGACAATGGATAGAAGAAATGGCAAGCATTCATTTTCAGCCTAGAATGGATCCTCGTTTGCCTCCGCAGCTTTCACTTCAATGCAAACCAAGTTGGATCTCCCCTTCTACGAGGTAAGTTTGACATTCTAGGGCCCTTTAAAGAATACCACCTGTATTCAGCTGTATTGTTTCTTTAGAGTTAAATGTGGACTAAAAGTAGAGGTAGGTGTATAGAATCAGGTTATTAGCACAGCACGTGATAAACAACTTTACTTCCAGACGAGGAATAAATGAGAAAGTTTCACAAGACAAGTGATTTCAGTCCATTTCTGCTTCTGTAATCCTCACCATAAAACCGTCAGATTATTTTAATCATCCTAATATCCTTCACCAGTTTACTAAGGTCTCAGTAATGAAGAGCTGAGGAGCTGTCAGGTTTTGAGCTACATTGTTGACCCTGTCAGACTGTGAGCTACAGAAGTGTGACTGAATCATATGAATGTTTAAGCCCATAACGAAACAATAGGAGCACTCTTCTTAAACCAGACAGTTCTGGGTTCTTTTCCATCATTCTTTAAGCTCTGTATTAAACATCATTAAAAATCACGCTAAGATTGAACTATGAGCTTATCCACATTTTTAGATTTAAGGTTCCTAAACAGTTCTTGGCTTTTATTAATGGCTCCAGGAAAACCATTTGAATGATATATAGAACTTTACTTATATAGAGCAGGAGTGTGGAAAAATCACCAAACTGTCCAAGACTGGAGTTTCCCATCCTTAAACACATAAAATTTACAGTAATGCTTCTTTGATGACCGGTCCACTGAAAAGTTCCTTATTATTTGGATACAATCCATAACTGCATCCTTCGTTTCTGAAAAATCGAAGGGCATGGCTGGTGTATCTTTTATTAGTAGGGGCGTAAATGAGTGTGAATGTGCTTTTTTGGGCAGTTTTTGGCCTGTTTTCCAGCTCTTTTCCAGGCTTTTTTGGCTGGATTTTGAACTATGTCAAATATAAGAATACTAGAAAATACAATATTGAGCTAAATTTGGACTAATAGTATCATGTAGTCAACATTTCCAACAACTTGAAACTTGCAACCTGTTTCAAAAATTCCTGATTTTAGTCATTTTCTTCATTTTCCATCCTTTCTTCATCCCTTAGAACTAAATAGGCTTTTGTCGTCACTGTACCTTTAAGACTGATTCCATTCAAAACACAGCGTGGATTGAAACACTCCTTATAATATCAGTGTGAATGAGTGGGCTATACTGCATTGGGCAGAAAAGGCAGTTGTATGTTAATGTGATGGTTTTTGTGCTGTATTTGGGTGCTGGACTAGCAGTTATTTGAGTTCTTGGATACAATCCGGAAATGCGTTTCTGAGAAATCGAAGGGCATGGCTGGTGTATCCTTTGAGGTATTCAGTGACCCACAATCCTTCATACATGGCGCAAAACAGCAATGAGGGGTGAGCTGCTGCAGCAGAAATGTAATGGAGATTGAACTGTAGTTAATCATAACTGTGTCTGTTCACATACTAAACCAAAGCTTTTATGGAAAATCTTTGATTTTCCATGATATGGTACCTTTAATAAAAACAAAAATATATCATTAAAGAGTGAAAGTAGGCAGGTTACACTTATGATGTTGTGTGTATTGATTGTTGCCATTCAGCTGCTGCAGAACAGTTACAGAAGATCGCTGCTATGTTATAAATATCACAGCTGTAACTTCTCTACAAGCATAACCTCTGGTATAATTGTAGCACCCCAGTGTGTTTATAAAGTCTCCATGGACAAGAAGACGAATGCTTACCTTGGGAGGTCTTTTAAATGTTAGTGAAGCATCTCCGGCCCTCTTCTCCAGTTAAGAGATCAATGAAATTATCCAATTCATGGGCAGAGTCAACATCAGTGTCTAGAGCTACGTCTGCATTGATCTTCCTGTAAACTGTGTAGCGCTCTTCTCAGGGACAAAACAAATGATTTTTAGACTCTAAGAGATCCACGTTGCAAAGACACCAGAGAAGTTCGATAATACACTTTTTATTTTTCCCAGACAACAAAAAACAGCAACAGAGCGTTTATTCGGTTATTCAGCTAGTATAAATTAAATTAAATTAAATTAAATTGAAAGTATTTGGAACAAATGATTCTGTATATCTAGTATAAATCATTTAGTATCTAATATGAATGCTTGAGGATCTTCTATACATAATCCAGCCTCTACTATAAAAGATTCAGTGTGTACTATAAATAATTCAGTATCTACAATAAATGTTTCAGTGTGTTGTTTAAATGATTCAGTGTGTACTACAAATTATATATACATATCTACAATAAATGATTCAATATCTATAATAAAGGATTCAGTATTTACAATAAATTATTCTGCACTGACCATGAATCATTTGGTTTCTAAAATAAATAAATCAGTGTCTACTGTATATTATTCTGCCCTTACTATAAATGATTGCATATCTACAATAAATGATTCAGTATCAATGATACATTATTCAGTATCTACTATATATGATGTGGATTTAGCTATAAACTGCATTATCTAATATAATTGATTCAGTATCTACTATATAAAATTTGTGATCTACTATAAATGATTCAGTATTTACAATAAATGATTCAGCACTGACCATAAATAAATTGTTTTCTAAATGATATATAGATGATTCAGTATCTGCGATACATAATTCTGTCTACGATTCAGTATTTGTTGTAAATGATTCACAATCTTGTAGAAATTATTGCGTATCTACAATAAATTATTCAGTATCCAATATCAATGATTTAGTATCCAATATCAATGATTACAGTATGAGTACAGTACGCACTATAAATGAACCCTTACCCATTATAAATCATTTGGCTTCTAAAATAAATAAGTCAGTCTTTGCTATAAATGATTCTGCATTTACTATAAATAATTCAGTATCTGCTATAAATAATTAAGTATATTTTAAATTGATTATTTAGTATCTACTATAAATAATTTAGTATTTACTATAAATTAATCAATAACTTCTAGGAAACTAATATTATATGGATTGGCACTTGGTATTATATGGTTATATCCTGAGAGTAGGTCCATGTGCAGGCCTATAGGGTTTAAAGTGTTAACACATTTTCGAAGAAAATGACAACACATTTAACAAATGTGAAGAGGAATGAAATAAACACAAGACTGTAAAATGTTACGTAACACCACCACACGCTCCTGTGTGTGCCTGCATTTGTAATATAACCCCAGCCAATCATAAGCTTTGCCTTATCAGACAGCTCTTCCTCTAGAAGAAGGAAAGCACGGCCTACAGTTTTATACCTCTTAAAGTGATGCATTAATATAATCCCTAAATCTGGCTGAAACATTCCTCAAAGCAGCCCACCTGCAGGCAGCGGCCCTGAATAGTTAATGCAGATCACAAGAAAGTTCCTGCAAAATCCATTATCTAATTCCAGCAAATCAAACACGGTGGCTCTGGTTGTAAGGTAAAGTGGGGCACAGCTATTCTGGTTCTAGCTAAATAATATTAAAATGGTTTGAACAAGATTAATCACACCTTCATACAAGCAGCCCACATCTCTACATATAAAATGTCAACTTTGCTTCAGTCATCCACTGTCAGCATGGAACAGTTCAGCTGAAGACAGCATGAGTGCAAATAATAGAATTTAATCCACAGCTGGGGTTTAATGGACCAGCTGGAGCAGTTAGAATTGTAACATTTTGATAGCAATATTTGGTAAATTTATGCAGAAACTAAATAATTCAACTGAATTTGGTATTTGCTGTGGCACACCTATTCCAAATTAAATGCTTTTTTCATTGACATCAAATCTGGATGACATTGTTGATACCTGAATATATGCATTAAAGGTGCCCTAAAATGGGTCTGTATCTTGGCACATGGACATGTAACTGACATAGGAAAGAAAACAGGGAATAATCACAACAGAGCTGGAAAACTAGCTCATTTCTAACCCCCAGGACTGTTCTGTAACAGTTTCGACTCATTTTATTTATTCCCCCATAATTTACGTACATTTAACCCACTAGCGAAAGCCCTTTCACTATCTCTTCTCTCCAATGCCTCCCCTTCTCCCTCAAAAACACACTGGACTACCACCGACTAGAACTGACTACTCTACAGAATGGGAGTGTATGGAGGCAGCATGAGGAAGCCAAACCCAGGGGAACAATTAAGTACTTGGCAGGTGTCAGGCTAAAAGCTAACATTAGTCGACCAGCTAGCAGTCATTCCCCTATCAATGGCCGTCCCCAATATCGGCCACTTCCGTGCATTGCACATTTCCTCTCTCTGCTCTCACGCTTGGTTGAAATAAAAAAAAGTAAGCTCCCGCCTTAGAGAGGCATTTAAATTATTTAAAAATGTATTCCTGCTAAAAATCACATCTGAAAACTATACTTAAACATCGCTAACAACGTTGTAATCTTACACATGAAGAGCGAGGAAATGGCCACTACTCAGAAGTGCCTGATACTGGGGAAGGCCGTTGTTAGGGGACTGTTGCAGTTTCTTCAGCTGGCTAACAACACATCTCAACACTATCAAATATAATATATTTGGGAATAATTACAGTCGATAATTATAATGTTCTTGCTATGTTATGCTATAATGCTATGCTATGTTCTTGCTATAATGCTAAAAAACAATGCTATGGTATGCTACATGGCTTCTGGGAGCCATCGTGGTGACGTATACCAGTCAGTAAAGGAAATATATAGTTATATATATAGTATATAGTTAAATATATAGTTGTTTCTACAAGCCCTCTGTAAAAGAAAATCAGTGGGTTTTAGTCTGAGGTAAACCACAGTTCTTTTTAGGTCAAATATTTATTATTTATACATAGAAAAATAACTTAACTCAAAGATTTAAAATATGGTATCTTAAGCCTTAGCATTTTAGCCTGGCTAGCTTTCACTGTGAGTTGGTTGAATGTTTAAAATAGCGCTAAGACAAGATTTAGACCGTCCAGTTTGCATTCTTGAGACCGATCTTGAGAGCACGACCAACCAAGAGTGTATTTCAGGACATTTCAGAGAGGCAATTGTGCCGGTTCAGATACGGATCAAGTGCACAAAATACACTATAAGGACAAAAGTAATGGGACACCTGCTCATTCACTGTTTCTTCCAAAATCAATAGTATTAAAAAGATATTTTTCCTGCTTTTGTTGGAGTAACTGTCTTTACTGTCTAGGGAGGAAGGCTTTCTACTAGATTTTGAAGCACTGCTGTTAGGATTTGATTGCATTCAGTGACAAGAGCTTTAGTAAAGTCAAGCTGTTGGATGTATAATATCCAGCATCTTATCCACCTCAATATAATATCCAATATCCACCCCACCTCACCCCCAACTCAAATACCCCAAAACTATTGGACGGTGCACCCTTATTCCAGAGAACCCAGCTCCACTGCTGCGTGGCTCGATGCTGGGGGGCTTTGTACCCCTCTAGCCCACACCCGGCATTAGACATGGTGGCAATGGGTACATGTTTATCTGCTCCAGAGATTCCTATAGGCAATGCTTGTCCACAGGGACTAGGTAAGCTGTGTCAGCAATGGGTGAAAAAATAAAGTAGCTGATTGCATTCATTAGATGGGGTGTCCACAAATATTTGGACATATAGAGCAAGCCTCTTCATTTTTGTCCAGCATTAGATTGTGCCACTCTTGTGTCCGTTTACTTTGTGTATTATAATATTTATAATACAGTTTAATATAAGCCTTTGTGTCTTTCAGTCACTGTCTGTTGAAATTCCGACCTCTCCTGTCATGGGTTGCCTGCCTATCACTGTAATCAGACCACGTTTGATAACAGCAGACAGAGTCAAGACGTAGTCCCTGTGAATGTGCATGCTGTCGGAAGCCCACTCCGTTATAAATAACCTGGCATAAGGAGGCTGGAACAACACAACGGAAAAGCAAGAAAGGGATTAAATGGAGGGAGCAGAGGGAGGTGTACATGTGGCGTAATTGAAGACACATCAAACGCTGAGGGAAGACAAGTGAGTAATTGACACAGTCATCAAAGCAGCACACCTCGCTGTGCCTAACACTCATTGGGAGTAGTAAACACACTTAAGCCCATTAGATGAATGTGTCTGCTTCTGACAGTCTCTCTCTCTCTCTCTCTCTCTCTCTCTTTCCCATTCATTCCATATGTTTCGGTTCACCAGGTTAATGACACCAAGGCGTGGGGAAAGAAAGCACAGGCCATTTCATTCTCAAAGCATCTCAAAATGGATTTGGCTAATCTAGCGGCCAAGTAATTGGGTTCATTTTGAACCAGGCTAATAGAGCACGGTGCTAAGCTGCAAGGCAACAGATGAACTTAGCTCTACGTGTCTTTTTACAAGAGCAAAAACGAAAAAAGTCAATGGCGCCTGAAACTGCTGCACTTGGGTTTCTATGGTAAATAAAATAAAATATCTGCAGCTTTAGGTGTAGTTTGATATTTTAGATATATCAACAGTCTGGTGACCCAGACACTTGTAACACTGGCAATGGTAAGGCTTAGAGCTGCCGTGTTCTCTTCAAGTTTAAAAGCTAAGCTTAAGGCAGCATTATAATATAAGATGTTACCTTAAAATAACAGCTTCAAAATCCAGTGGATGCATCCTTTATCTGTAACAGCAAAAGTAGTGCCGCTATTGTTGTTACTTCTGGCTCGGCACACCAGAAACTGAACTATGTAAAGGCCTATTTACACTAAAATGCAATTTCAAAAAAAAAAAAAACGGGAAACATCAACATTGTGTTCAGAAATCCCCACTCTTATTTTAAATCTGCTCCCTGTCTGCTTTCCCTCTCTTTAATTTCCTTCCTCCACATATGGAGAGGGAAGCTGTAGTACAGTTCTTTGTGGGCATGAACAGACTAGGATGCACCAGAGACACTATATTTGAGGATACCGCCCCCTGGTTTCGTAATGCTTAGTCGCATAGTAAACATAGGGCCTGTTTACAGATAAAGTGACCCCTTTCAACAAAAAGAGCCAATCAGCTTGCTGGTTATGCAGTGAGCAGAGGAGCCATTCGCTTGATGTGGAGATAGCCAGAACAAGCTGAAAATGTTTGTGCTTTAGTTAATCACATGCTGAAATGGTAATAGTTTTTGAAATTGTGATCATACCTTCAGTTTTGAGTATTTTGGTCTCTCCCCATTTAAAGAGATTGAAGGCTTGTTTCGAATGACTGGAAATATTTAAGAGCATGAAGGAGCTTTCAAGGAAGGTTTAAGGAACCTTCACTGGATTCTTACCCAAATTAAAGGCGCTTCACACTCACACAGTCAGAGTACAGCTGAGAAGATGAAGATAAAGGCCCAATGAAACAAAATTCCATATCCATTACATTTTGATGTATTTGTATGTTTTAGCTTGAGCTCTACCTCTAACATTCGTGTGAGTTTTACAGATGAGATACCACATATATGTTAAATTCTGTTCCATAATCATAATGATATACAAATGATCTCTGCTCTGATTGTGCCACATTCAAATGGATGGACTCTACAGACCAGGGAATGGGAGGAACACTCATTTATACACGACATTGAACTCTTATATACCAAAATAACATTGGTTTTCTGAGATATGAGCCTATTAATAGAGTACACTAGGAGGCCCCAAGCCCAATTAATTCCTTAATACGGCCATGACAGCACCTGCCAAAAGAAATGATCAACTTTACCAATATCTGAGAGTACTTGTAGCAAGTATGCTAAAAAAAGATGGAATCATAGGATACCTAGAACCGCATAACAATGAAGCAGCTGTGGGGAGAATCCAGGCCTCTGGTTACATACAGTTTGGCTGGCGCTTCTATAAAGCCAACTCTCTCTTTTCAATAACATTTATGTATCTGTGTTAATTTGCCAGCATGAGTCGCAGTGCTTTTCCCCCCTCAGCGCCTAGCAGATGTCCTGCGTCTGGAGCGCGTAACAGGCGGCGACGGATCATCTGAATTTCAGAACTACGCGCACTGGTGTATTTTTGGAAACATAGATTAATATTTGATCAGGTCAAACACCACAGCCAGGAACACAGAGCCGCACCACGAGACTCCATGTTTGGGTTATGCATAATTCATTTACATTTTATCATTCTTTCCCCCTCTCCTTTTTCTCGCTGTACTTATTTATGAAGGTATGGGAGAAGAATGAGGGGAGAAAAAAACAAACAGAAATGTTTAAATGATGGCCTGTGTGCTCCATCCCACAGCGATGAATTAAAAAGGTGTTATAAATGCGGTCTCTGCTAGCCTCGTTTGTCTGCGTACAGTGTGTGTTCTGCTGTTGCCTCTTCTGGATGCTATTGTGGCATGGCTGTGCCAGGTCTAGACAGTGATAAAATGGAGACTCTGTGGTCAAACGGTCTGCTCTACAAACATTAGTGAAAGAATGGGCCGTTCTAAAGAGTTCACTGAATTCCAGGGTGGTACTGTATTAGCAGTGTTTCCTCTAGGATTTTGTTTTTCACATTTCACCACTACTTTGCATTGAGATCCATTTATATATGGGATCCCAGCTAGCAGTGAACATTATAGGAACATTCAGCAAAGGTTTTAAAAGGAATTGAAAAGTGTTCAGAGTGATGAAGAGTCTTCGTGCCTCCATTATAAACATTTCGGATTTTTTGCTCCCCTCTAGTGTGCAACTAGAGTGTGGGACTTTATGTTACATTGCAAAAAATTGTATTTTCAACTGTCAAACCCTGTAAATGTCTAACTTAACATCAGCTAGTTTAATCTACCCCTCTCTTCTCTCCCCTCCCTGTCTTTATTTATGTCTTCCTGAATTTTTTCCTGAAATATTCATAAAATTCTGAAGCAGAGGAGGCAGAAATATATATATATATATATATATATATATATATATATATATATATATATAGCATAAACACTAGGATGTAATAGGAAGCCTCAGTTTAGTGACTTGGAATAAAACCTTTTTCCATTAAAACTGAGGAAGGTTTTTGTCTTCTCCTGTAAAACTGACATTTTGGGGATTTTTACATTTACATGAAATGATAAAAAAGGTTTTATTATTTTTTTTATTATTTTAAGTAGCCTCTGACTGATAACTTTGCGGGTCTCTTAATGAATAACGAGTTCATTTACATTCTGCAGAAACACAGAGTTTTCTGTCTAATTCTGAGAAGGATGTTCACCTTCAACTGGGCCTAAATGTGATACTCTCTCTCTCTCTCTCTCTCTCTCTCTCTCTCTCTCTCTCTCTCTCTCTCTCTCGCTCTCTTTCTTTCCCTCTATCGCCACTATCATTAGCATCCGGCTCTGAGTCGCGCAGTCACAATCCCTCCCTTCCTCTTCCTCCCTCCTTCATTTTGGGGAGGATATCCAGTTTTCCCGACTTGATTGTCCTTGTTTTATTTTTGAGGGCATGGAGGAACCTGCGGAAGGCACTGGGCCCCTATTTCAGGAGAATTTTTACACATTTACCAGGACCTTTTCCATGTTATACTGCTTGTCTGTTTTATTTATATATATTTATATATATATATATATATATATATATATATATATATATATATATATATATATATAATGATGAATATAATGATAAAATATATATAATATATACCTATTATATAATATATATATATATATATATATATATATATATATATATATATATATATATTTATTTTTTTTATTTTTTTTTTATTGGAAGCCCTATTTTATTCATTTCTGTTTTTTCCGTTCAGCAGTGAGTCTGGTACCAAAGATGGTACCAAAAAGGAATTTCCCACCATTACAAAGAACCAAAAACTCCAAAACCAGCGTCAAATACTATTGCAGTAAAGTGACTTACCATATATACATTAAAGAACAGCCTCTATACATTCTATAGCACCATTAAAAGTGTAAGCAGAGCTTTAAGTGTGGAAAAAATCATATGTGTCCATGAAGGTGTTTTGGACACAGCAGATCCAAACCTGAAGATAAAACAGAATGACAGTGTCAGTGTACTCCACGGAGTTTGACAACACTCATTGCTTATTCTGACAGAATGTATTTGAGCAGAAACAGAATTTTTTATCTCTGGTGTCCAGTCCGTCCTGCTTCTCTCAGGTGTGAAGATCCCTATATCAATACAGCTGGGGCCTCTTCACACTCACACTTGAGATTGAAACGTGTCACCTTTTATCCTTCTTATCCACTGTCATAGTCCTATACGTTTTTTCCCCCCCTTTCTCGTCTATGACGACCTAACCCTCCCTTCTCCCTTCTTGCCCTATCTCTTTGATCCCCCCCCCTTTTCATCCCTCTGCTTTGCACCCTGGCTTTCCACTCCATCTAAGGGAACCATTTGATCTTTGGTGCCGATTTGCACTGTGATCTACACGGCACATGACCTTGCCCTGCCTTTGCCTTTGCCATCATCATCTTCGTGAAGACACTTTCCTCCCCCCTCTGCTCTGACGAAGAATAAATCCTCCATTCGATAGGTGACAGCTTTGAGGAAGTTTAATTAGCTGCGATTAAGCTTAGGGACGAATATGGGGGAAAAAAGTATGGAGTAGGCGCAGTCAGAACCACCAGACTCATTTTCTTTCTCATTCTGTCTCTCTCGTCATTTTTCCGTGAGAAGCTTTGCTCTTTTATGCCTTCTTCCTTATTAACTCCATATCAGCAAGCAGTGGATGACTTCATTACAGTCATCCCTGAGCAAAATCCCCCACCAAAAAATAAAATCACAGCAAAAGGAATGAGAGAAAATACTTGTGCTGCTTGATGGTTTACCACTAGAATTTAAATGTGAGGGGAACAGAGTGAGGGTGCCTTATCTGCACAGATGAATTTTCATTATATCAGAGTTTCATCTTTGATACATCAGATACTTCATGCATCTGTAAAAAACGTACTGCTGCTCAATGTCATTATCAGTACCACTGGGTAGGGCTTAAGTATTGAATAAAACATCAGTCAGTTTTACTCTGAGCAGAATTTTAACAAAGCTGCTTGTTGTTTAGTTCAAACCCCAAATAGCAATTTTACACCAGTTAGAACAATATGTAAAAAAACACACCCCCCAGTTCATTCCACAGGCTGAATTTAGGCCTAATAAAACAGCACTGTTTGTTTAAGGAGAATCCATTTATTCAGTGTGTCTGCACAGAAGGTATGTGACTTTGGTCGGGGTGAAGAATGCCCATTTGTAGTTTGACACATCCATTTACAAGTGTGTTATTTTGCCTGGGAATTCAAACATTTTTGGTGGACGCATGAATAGTTGAAGAGCTGTAAAACAGGCCTTGACTCAATGGGTGCATCCTAATTGCCAATTACTAATGCTAACTACTTTTGGAGACTGAAGTATGTAGTAGAGATAAACGTGTCAAAGTTGAGTATACTAAAATATCACAATGGGGGTCACAATGGACACTATTGTGTAGCCCACAATGCAATGCAAAATGGATAGAGAAGAACTACTCACAGCTTGATAATGATGCAAGTGCAGCAGCCACATCGTCATCACTTCCTGTTAGTACAAAACGGGTTAGTATGTTTATATTGTGTGCACTAGTCTGTGCCAGACTTATTATGCACTATTAGGATTAGTAATAATGAGTAGCTTATAATATCAGTGTGTAGAATGCAATTGGGACGCAGCCGTTATATATATATATACACCCCCAAAATGTACAATTACACAGCCCACTAGTATAAGCCTTTCAAGGCTAAATGCAAAAGCTACTTTGGGAAAATATTTAAGCAAGTATAAAAAGGCTAAAAGCTAATGGTAGGCTAACCAGACAAAGCCAGTGAATCGAGCGGGTGCCAGGCTAAAAGCTAACCCAACCAACCGGCTACTGTCTCTTCAGTCTGCTAATAGCACACCTGTCGTTTACAGTGTTACAGCAAGGCTGCCACACTATAATAGGTAGCGATTTTAAATGCAGCTGTGGGGGGGATGCTGTACAGTAGGCGTCTTAAGATCTGAGAGTGAGGACCGCTGTTCTGAATGAGGACATTCGATGAATCTTGTTCCACCCGTTCTCCAGGGCCTTCCTTGCCTTCTACACGGATGATGCTGAGCGATTAAGCTTCAGTCCAGTCAGGGCGAGAACAATTAGGTCCAAACCACGGAGGGCTAATGGATCTTTAGTGGGGCCATGTTTCTTAATAACGGATGTGTTGTCGTGGTCTCATGGGCTGCGCTGAGCATTGCAGTAATACGTCTGTTTATTGCATGCCCAAGAGTGACACAGGGGTAATTTAGAGAAGACGTTTAGACTGATTGTGAGGAAGGGCTGTTCGCTTTAGGTGGTGGTCTGTTGAGCTTGATGTTTGGGCACTCGGCATGTTTTCAAGCGTACTTTTCTCAGACGGGTCTCTTGCGAACTGACTGTTATTGAATTGCCACTGGCACTAAATGCTCTACGCCTTGTCTTACACATCCAGACGTTACGTACACTGTATTCAGGCTGTCTGGAAGAGTGATAATGAGAGAAAAAGAGTTGCTCCAGTCGACAGACAAATTGAGTAGTTATAATGGCACAGGAGACGCACAGTAATAGACTTGCTTTTTTAAATCCCTGAGAGTTATTTTTTTTTCAATGTCTAGACGGAAATAGAGATGATTATCCAATGAAATATATAAAAAATATCTGCTTCGGAAATGTATTTCAAACAGAAGTACCAGTGGATTAATGAACAAACAATTTTGGCTTTGATTTCATAATTGGATAAATGTAAAAAGTATGGTAGGTAAGATTTAGTTCCCTCTAGAGGGAATTTACAGTTTACAGCGCTTGGCTGACGCTCTTATCCAGAGCGACTTACATTTGAATCCTTTCACGCAGGTAAGAGAACGTGGGAGGAGTCTTGCCTAAGGATTCTTATTGGTGTAGAGTGGCCTCCTTAGCCGTGCCTGAAACTGATAGTTGTTACCCACTATCCTACTGAATTAATGTGTTATCAGAATTATCGAGTTTCAGCCCTAATTTTGATACCCAAGTTTCAGAGTTGAGGTGACCTTCAACAAGGTGGACAAGAAGACTGAATCAGTACTGGATGGTACATAATTCTTTAATGTAATGGTTGTTGGTGCACATTATTTTTATTTTATTTTATTATTTTTATTGTGTGCATTTAGCTTGATGTAGAACAATGTTATTCACCGTTCTACCCATTGCAAATTGACTACTCTGCTGTTGCGTTGCAAGTTATTAACGTTATGCTAGCTAATGTTGCACCCACCATTTTTCATGTCAGAAGTAGGCTCTTTCAACTAGCATGCATACTACACCAAATGTGCATGCAGGGAACTATGTAATAATTCACAAACAAAACAAAACAAAAAACTTTTTATCACAATTATTTTTTATGTTCATTTATTTATTGTTTAGATATAGATTAGATATTTTTTTAAACACTGTAAAATTGTTTTATCATTAAAAAATATAATATCTAAAAAAATATATAATATATTAAAACTAAATGATCACAGATTAAAATTATTTTTTATTTTATTCAAATTATTATTATTATTAAAATTAATGACAATAATAATATTAATAACAACAACAACAACAATAATAATAATAATAATAATAGTAATAATAATAATAATAATAATAATTTTCCTTCAAATTAAAATTGTTCCACTCAACATCTCACTAGTTCAAACTTTATTTCGGATAATAAAAATGTGAATTAAACATTAAAACTGCATCTGGACCGGTCCTGTTTCAGCGGACTTTTATTGTGAAAGGTGTCGTACAGGAAGTAGGTCCTCGTCCACACGCTTGCCGTTGACAGCAGCGCTGGGTGTTTGTGTGTAATTACACTGAACAGGTTAGTGGCGTTAACTGACAGTGGGTTATTATTAAATGTTATAGGCTGCCCGTTTAAAAAGTTAATAAACGTCAATAAAAGTCATCCGGCCGTGTTAGCTAAACTTGCTTTATTAGACTCTGCAGCCTGTCTGTGTTAACGCCTATCCCCCAGCCCTTCTTCAGCGGTCAGCTGCTGACCTTACAGTGAGACCACTGTGCCTAATACACCAGTACCACACACACACACACACACACACATACACACTAACGTTAACCATCACTGCAGTGTGCTGAGAATGACCCCCCAACCACAATCACGTGGAGAGCAGGGATCTTGTGGTCAGGAACTGACCAGTGATGAATGGGGGTGGACAGGGGCTGACAAATACAGGACAACAGAGGGGACACAGACTCCCCTGACTGCATACATAAACTCTGTCCTGTAATGTAGGAGACCTCATAAACTGGCCAGTGAGTGACGTACATGTGTTTCAGATAAAGGAGATGAATCTGAAACACAATGAAGTGAATGAAGCCAGAAATACCCCCCATTACCCCCCTCCTTGCCATGTAATTCCAAGCTAAAATTTTGGTGCTCATCCAAAACCTTAACCCCCCCCATCTATTCTGTTATGTTGAAGGATATGATCTGTACGTTTAAACCAAAAGTCCACAACATGTCCAAATGTTTGTAGACACCTGCTCATCCAGGGTTTCTTCTGTAATCAAGGGTATTACTCAGGAGTTTGTAGAAACCAGGGCTTCTTCTAAAATTGAGGGTATTAGTCAGGAGTTTGTAGGATCAGGGCTTCTTCTAAAATTGAGGGTATTAGTAGGGAGCTTGTAGGATCAGGGCTTCTTCTAAAATTGAGGGTATTAGTAGGGAGTTTGTAGGATCAGGGCTTCTTCTAAAATTGAGGGTATTAGTAGGGAGTTTGTAGGATCAGGGCTTCTTCTAAAATTGAGGGTATTAGTAGGGAGTTTGTAGGGCCATGGCTTCTTCTAAAATTGAGGGTATTAGTAGGGAGCTTGTAGGACCAGGGCTTCTTCTAAAATTGAGGGTATTAGTAGGGAGCTTGTAGGATCAGGGCTTCTTCTAAAATTGAGGGTATTAGTAGGGAGTTTGTAGGGCCATGGCTTCTTCTAAAATTGAGGGTATTAGTAGGGAGCTTGTAGGATCAGGGCTTCTTCTAAAATTGAGGGTATTAGTAGGGAGTTTGTAGGGCCATGGCTTCTTCTAAAATTGAGGGTATTAGTAGGGAGCTTGTAGGACCAGGGCTTCTTCTAAAATTGAGGGTATTAGTAGGGAGTTTGTAGGACCAGGGCTTATTCTAAAATTGAGGGTATTAGTAGGGAGTTTGTAGGGCCATGGCTTCTTCTAAAATTGAGGGTATTAGTAGGGAGTTTGTAGGATCAGGGCTTCTTCTAAAATTGAGGGTATTAGTAGGGAGCTTGTAGGACCAGGGCTTCTTCTAAAATTGAGGGTATTAGTAGGGAGCTTGTAGGACCAGGGCTTCTTCTAAAATTGAGGGTATTAGTAGGGAGTTTGTAGGACCAGGGCTTATTCTAAAATTGAGGGTATTAGTAGGGAGTTTGTAGGGCCATGGCTTCTTCTAAAATTGAGGGTATTAGTAGGGAGTTTGTAGGATCAGGGCTTCTTCTAAAATTGAGGGTATTAGTAGGGAGCTTGTAGGATCAGGGCTTCTTCTAAAATTGAGGGTATTAGTAGGGAGTTTGTAGGGCCATGGCTTCTTCTAAAATTGAGGGTATTAGTAGGGAGCTTGTAGGACCAGGGCTTCTTCTAAAATTGAGGGTATTAGTAGGGAGTTTGTAGGACCAGGGCTTATTCTAAAATTGAGGGTATTAGTAGGGAGTTTGTAGGGCCATGGCTTCTTCTAAAATTGAGGGTATTAGTAGGGAGTTTGTAGGATCAGGGCTTCTTCTAAAATTGAGGGTATTAGTAGGGAGCTTGTAGGACCAGGGCTTCTTCTAAAATTGAGGGTATTAGTAGGGAGCTTGTAGGACCAGGGCTTCTTCTAAAATTGAGGGTATTAGTAGGAAGCTTGTAGGACCAGGGCTTCTTCTAAAATTGAGGGTATTAGTAGGGAGTTTGTAGGACCAGGGCTTCTTCTAAAATTGAGGGTATTAGTCAGGAGTTTGTAGGATCAGGGCTTCTTCTAAAATTGAGGGTATTAGTCAGGAGTTTGTAGGATCAGGGCTTCTTCTAAAATTGAGGGTATTAGAAGGGAGTTTGTAGGACCAGGGCTTCTTCTAAAATTGAGGGTATTAGTAGGGAGTTTGTAGGACCAGGGCTTCTTCTAAAATTGAGGGTATTAGTTGGGAGTTTGTAGGACCAGGGCTTCTTCTAAAATTTAGGGTATTAGCAGGGAGCTTGTAGGACCAGGGCTTCTTCTAAAATTGAGGGTATTAGTAGGAAGCTTGTAGGAGTTTATGGACACCAGGGGTTCTACTGATAAAACAACAACAGATTTTCAGTGTGATCTCAGAGCTTTGGACCCCACCTTATTTTCTGAGAGTCCTCCTTGCCATGTAATTCCAAGCTAAAATTTTGGTGCTCATCCAAAACCTTTAAAATTGGCTTTTTTTTTTTTTTTTTTTTGGTAATTCAAAAAATGTTTTTTTGCAACCTTACTAGAAGACGAAGGCCCACTTTATTAGACTTCTGAGGCACAGCATTGTCCACAGATGTAGGCTCCACAGATGTATCCATCTTTGAGATGTTGTCTCTGTAAAGGTCTCTGTGTAGTCGCTAGCTATGCAGCAACTTCACTGATCGATAAAGAAGTCTCTTGCCAAACGTTCCTGTTATCAGTGTTATTGATATCCCTGATTAGTTGTTGCAAGGTTACTTTAAAATGGGCATAGCTGCTATTGAAAGGTCTTTCCTAAACTCAGAAAAGGCAACACTGTTAACCTCCATACCAGGGCCTTGTAGGTCAATATCGCTCACATTAAGCTTTCTTCCCCAGTCAGCACTGCACAATTTAGTCCTCAACTCTGATTCACTTAATTGAAAGGGCTTAGTGGTTCGCTAACAGTCTGATTTAGGTGTTTCTAAGAAAGTGCTGAAGTACTCAAGGAAGGAGATTTGGGAAAATAGGCTAAATGTGCAGCTTTAAGTGTGACATATCTCGGGGTGAAACACACTATTAGGGAGGGTCTCTGAATTAGCACAAGTTCAAATGTAAGCAGAAAATCAATCCATTTGTCATTCATGTCCCTGACCCATGGGCCTACCACAAGGAGCAAGACTAATCTGTAATTACACCACTTCTGCAGGGTTCCAGCAATGACAGTGGTGAACTTGTCGTTCGCTGCCTGTGGCTTTATGGGCATCTACCATCTCGGGACAGTGGAAGCGCTCCTCAGACATGGCGACAGGCTGCTGGCATCCCTGAGAGCGTGTGCGGGGGCTTCAGCTGGAGCTTTGGCTGCCTCCGTAGTCGTCACAGCCCCTGACAAGCTGGAGGTAGAATTTGCCCTAGGCCATGGAATATACCTGTTGCAAAAGTGTGAAGAAATGAACTGAACTTGATAGACTGTCCCAGGCGAACCTGTGCCATACATTTACAGTGTAAATGAGAGGGTACAAGTCAGTGGTTCTCAATCCTGGTCCTGGGGTGCTACCACACACCCTAGTCATCTCAGAAAGGACCCTTTCATTCGTTCATTAGTTGGACCTGGTGAATTTGAAGTCGTGGAACCACTGGCAGAAGTAATGTCAGAGATGTAGAAGTAATGACATTGATGTAATGTAACATGTAGACCTACAGTTAAACCTCCGGCATTTTTTAACCTAATGTAAGTGTATTACCCAGCTAGTGTATGCTTTATTACCACAGACAGTAATTTTGATGCTTTTTCCTGTCTGTCCCTGAAAAGAATAGAAAACCTGTGGACGCATTATAGCCATACACATATAATTGAAGTCAGTCGGCAGATGCTGACGCAGGTGCTCTTTGGCCTCAATTATTAGGCCTATATTCTACTCTATTATAAGGAAAGATTCAGTTGAAGGTCCTCTATTCTAGATTTTGTTTTTTTTTTTGAGGTTCACTTTTAACATTTGTGTGCGTCATAATTCAATTCCAACCTCACTGCGACCTTTAGAATTAAACAGTTTTTCAATCTGCCTTCAAGACTGACTTATAAATGACCTCTTTTTCTGATTGAGTGCCCTTTTTAAGCCACATCCAAAAGGAAGTCTGCACTGAAATGGATGGATTTATGTAAAATGCTGTTTTTTGTGGCATAATTGTAAAACAAAAAAAACACTGACTACAATAAATATGTATGTTGTGTGTTGTAAGACATTTATTGTTTGTCAAATGTTTGCCCTTTTTGCCCTAATTTGGTACTGCCATTTGACTGGCACTGACCTAACACTAGCAATACTTCTATCACTAGAAGGGTATGGACTTAACAAACGTCTCTTCCGATACATGCAAGGTCAGCCACTGCCTCTTTTCAAACTGCAGCATTGCACAGAGGCATCGGCAGCCAGCATGCTCAGAAGGCCAACATCGCTTTAAAGAGTGATGAGGGGAGAGAGAGCGCCATCTATCCACCTGCAAAGAGCATGGCCAGTTGTGCTCTCTCAGACTCCGACCACTGATGGCAAACCATCGTGGCTCAGGATTTGAACTTGCACCTTTCGGTCCACAGTAGTAGCACAAGTTGGAGCCAGAATATCCTGTGGATATAGTGGATAAAGCAATATTCTATGTATTCCCAGTGGCACCAAAGAAAACTGCAAACAGTCAATTTCCAGTTCAGTCCAGCTTGTTATGGTTCTGAAGGCAAGAGAACTTTGAGGTACCCTGGAAAGTCGTGTGTTCTAAAAAAATAACCCCTTTTAGGCCTTTGAGTTAGGAAACCCCAGGGTTCGTTAGGGCTCACTCAGTTGGAAAATGTGTGGTAGTTGTTGCAAAAGCTCCTCCAGGAAGTTCATTAATATTGGAAGGTTTCTTGAGGCACTAGAATACCGCTGTAACTGATTCTTTCTGCCCTCTGTTTTTCCACAGCACTGTAAAGAGTTCACCTACATGTTTGCCAGCAACGTCAGAAGACAGACCTTGGGTGCCCTGACCCCACGATATGACTTCATGCTGGAGCTCAGGTAAAGTGAGGATTGTTCCTGATAGCAGGTGTTAGGGATTGTACAGACTTTTGGTAAGAGGTAAAAGAATATGTGAACCCAACCTAAAGCCCTTTCAGCAATCTTAGCCCCTCAAAACAGAGTGCATTTTGAAAGCACTCAGAGGTGCAATCAAGGGGCAGGAATGGAAAGCTCCTAGCCCATAGCAAAAGCACAGTACACAGTAAAACGCTGTATTGAAATACACTATACTGCACCTACCATAGCCAGATAGGATGCAGTGGCATAGCCGTAACACCGTATTACGTTTTAAAAACCTCACCATTGTAATTAAAGGTTCTGTCAAATTACTTAGGTTCACTTAGGCATCTTAATTTGTAGGTTTTAGCTTTGGTCAATGTTTTTAGGCCCACAGGTGTGTCCATTTGTTGTATGTTTGGACAGTTATTGTAAGAAGACCAGCAGTCTTGAGGCTTGTTGATCATCTCCACATCCCATCAGATCCATGGTGTTGAGTTTAGTGTTGAACCCTGTGGGTGGAAGGATGGACAGGCCTGTTTTGTGGAGTGGAGTGGAGTGGAGTGGAGCTTTTTTCTACTGTTTCTTGGAGATAAAAACCTGTAGGAATGGTTTATATGATGGGTCGGTTCTGGTGTTCTACCAGGTCTTGGTTGGTTAGTAGGTTTCCCTTATTATTTCAGTCGTTTTTTGAATTCAGTTTTGGAAACTCCTGTTATTTGAGGGTGAGACTCAACTTCATCTCACAGTGGCGTCTGTCAAAGAAAGTGAACAGTCAGTTCTTAAAGGTGATGTGTTAAAAGTGGGGAAGATGGACAGGCATAATAATCTGAGCCTTAGGGACCAAAAGACCAGATAATCTTTACTAAGGATCAAATTGTGATGGCTAGACGACGGTCTTGTGGGATTTTTCTGGTATGCAGCGGTGGTACCTACCAAAAGTGCTCCAGGAACGGACAACCGGTGAACCATCTACAAGGCAATGGGCCCCTAAGGCTCATTGATGTGATTCATGGAGGCCCCACCTCACACCTTACAGGACCTCAAGGATCTGCTACTGTCTTGGTGCCAGATGCCACGGGTCGCCTTCAGAGGTCTTGTGGAGTCCATGTCTGAAAACCATGTCCATGGTTGGTGTGGCACAACAGATAACCCCACTACCTGCCATTGAGTTACAATAACACCATGTGGGAGACCAGGGTTCGAATCCCGGTGTGGGTGACTATGCTGTGCTACACCAATAGGAGTCCTTGGGCAAGACTCCTAACACTACATTGGCCCACCTCTGTAATACAAGTAACCTTGTAAGTCGCTCTGGATAAGAGCGTCTGCTAAATGCTGTAAATAAATAAAAAAATGTCAGATGTTCAGATATGCTTTTGCAGCACAAGAGGGACCCACTCCGTATTAGGCAGGTGGTGCTAATGTTATGGCTGATCAGTGTACCTGCACTTTTCATGGACTGCCCCTCATTGTAGTAGCCTTCAGTGTACACTTCATCACCTCAAGGTGCACCATAGTGCTCCAAGCCAAGCCAGGCTGTCTAAACACCTTTGTGTTTCTGGGTCCTTGAAGTTTAATGGCAAAATGGGCGGTCAGCCTCCGTTTATTGTGCATCCATTATTATGCATGTTTTCCCCCTGCTGGCAGAGCCTGGCTCGTAAAACAGATGAATATGCCTGTAAATTAACTTAATCGGCCCAATGAAACTCACATTCGCACCTCTGCGGCTATACGTTTTTTCCCTTACCCAGCTTTTTGGCACAGTGGATTTTCCAGAACCGTGGGGCGAATAAATGTCGAGCAGGTGTGTGGGTGTGGGTGTGTGTGCGCGAGACTCTGTCGAAGAACAGGAGCAAGAAACAGGCTGATGGTTCAGTAGGAGCAAATGTCCTTGGGTGCGGAGGATTGACGCTATGCAGTTACGAGATAATTGTGTGTGTGTTTGTGAGACAGGGAGAGAGCGAGCGAGAGAGAGAAGGAAAACAAGGCTGCCTTGACCTTGAGGTAAATTGATGCACACCCTCCAGAACGTGTCCATTTCATCTCCACATGAAATATGAATCACCGTTGCTGTTTCGGGGGCACCACAAGTGTATCTCCAGCTGAAGTCGTATTAGGCCTGTCAGAGGAAGCAGAGATGCTGGAGAAAAAGCTGTCCCTGGGCCTGCGAGAATGAGCCTTGAATGTTTCAAAGATAGTGCCATTCCAATGCTCAAATGTGTCATAGCCGTCGCAGCAATAGGAGATACAGATACAGGCGCAGAAAGGCGTGGTATGATATTAAACGCCTTGCTGTTTTTTAAGGAGGCCCCCCTCCCCCAAAAAAGAAAAACTGGACTGTGCCCAAACTCTACAGTGACCTGGACCCCTGGAGTTTACATAAATAGTGGTACTGAATTAAAAGGAATGTCTTACAAACCCGATATACATCATTTTAATCAAACTTTTTTCCTTTTTCAAAAATAAGAGAACCTGTCAAAGTACTATACACGGTAATCAGCATGCAAGAACGTGCACTTACTGTATTTAGTATTTTCAGTATTTAGAATTGTAATTAAGAACACTCTAAGAACACTTGTTGAAGCCGGGTTGTAGTAGTGCTGGGCGGTGTGACAGTACATGGTACTTACAGCCTACAATCTGTCAGAACAACATTTAGAGCTGCGTAATTTAGATGCATCACAAACAGCTCAAATGCTTAGCATAGTGTTGCTAGAGATACTAAGCTAGTACACAAATGCTCCTGGAGGACCCCCACCTGATTCAAAGTAAACCCACTCATTTCTGCTGGCAAACTCACGATTACGGAGGAGAGGCAGCCTAGCCAGGTTAGCAGTCCTTCTTTGTGAGAGAGCGTCAACCAGCGGAGTCTCACCTCAGCAAGTAACCAAAGCGGCTGTTTAACTCTCTCTTACGCTCGCGCTCTCGCTCTACACACACACACACTTTCTGAACATGCTACAATAATGTTGAGAAATGAAAGGATGAAAGGAGGTAAAACTAAATCTTAAACACATTTTTCTTTGCTTTCTGAGGTTCAGTTCATAAACTTTCAAAAGGTCTGTTTTAAAGAAAGCAGGGGTGACAGGTTTACCTGTTTATTTTTTAGTAAAAAAAAGTTTACACTTTTGTGGTTAAATGTATGTATAAGTAGTAAAGGGAGCCAATGTTAATATAAAGACAGGCCTACCGGTTCTAATAGAATAGTTTCTTAAAAAGGCAATTAATCAAGTTTTCAATTTTACTGGCAAAATAAATAAAATATGAAAGTACCGTAATACACTGAAACTGATAAAGTCTAAATAATATTATAATACTCATTTTAACTCATTATTGACCTTGTAATTCAGAAGATGCAGTGACATTTGAGAAAAACAACCATATTGGATTTGGGACATGTCTATTATAGTAAGCAATAGCAGCTGATTTCAATAAACTGGTCATTTTTATTTCATACAAAAACTGAGCTTTGGGTGAAGTTCCCTCCCAGAGAGAGAGTGCAAGGTCAGCTGTACTTATTTAGACTTGCCATGGATGGCTGTGGCATCACCAGAAGCCAAATCAACAATTGCCTGATGTTAGCCAACACTTAAGACAGGGGGGCACTGAGTGACACTGCTTAACTATGTTTTTTTTTTTAAATCTATAAATAAAATGAAAGTGAAATTATAAATGTGTGACCCCTCTGCCTGTAAACCAGTACAAGACAACATACTGCCCAGCACTGCAGTGGCCTCAATCGTAAAAGTACTGCTCGTAAGAAATAGATGCTGCCGTCCGTCTGGAGAAAAAAATCTTTAAAAGTGAATCTCAGGCTGAATCGACGCCTCTTGTGTTGTTACCTGAGTGACTCGGCCAAACAGATTGTGCAATTATGAGACAGTGTTTGGGAAAATTTCTTGTCTGCCGAGGTTGTTAATTATGCAGAGATGACAAACGAGCATCTGTCTTGCTGTTGGACTCCAGAGACGGCATAGAAGACATTCTCCCCGCCGATGCCCACCTGTTAGCCAACGAGCGCCTCCACATTTCCATAACCAACTCCAAGACGGGCAAGAACAACATTGTGTCCAGCTTCACCTCTAGAGACGAACTCATTAAGGTACTCACACCTCAGCTTAACCCTTAGAAGAGTCAGTATGATGGTAGTCATTAAACATAAGCTAGTTCTAAAACAAAAACCCTTATAGTTATAGTAGAGGAATTTCTGCAGGATTTCAATAAGGATTTTGAAGTACAGTTAAGGTGGGACATTTACCTACACTCATTATGTAATGTTATCATTGGCCTTTCCATGATGGCTTTCAGAATGAGTTTACACCATTGTTACTAGTTTTAACCTTTTTTTCTGTTACTTACAGCACACTTAATATGTAGTTAGTGATCCCATGATCCTCAAGCTAGGGTCAAGACTTTGGGAAGGCCATCCAAAAGCTTAATGTTAGCCTGCTTTATCCATTCCACAACCCCCCAATTTGGTGTATTGAGGTACTGTCCTGTTGGAAAACCCAGTTGTGCCCAAGGTTCAACCATCTAGCTGATAGTTTATGGTTATACTGAAGAATCTTCCTCCTTCAGTAATCAATCTAATTTGTATAGTGTACTGAAATGCAGGGGTTATGTTAAGGATACACAATGACCATACAAAAAAAAACATGTTGCCATTGGACAGCTGTTTGGGTTTAACTGATATTTGGAGGTTGTATTTATTGAACTCCATTTTGCATTATATCAGCTAATAGTAAGGGAATGTAATAAACATTAGACACTATGGCAATTATATTTTACATTGCATTTGTAAAATATGCTTCAAAGGATTATTTAAGCAACACCGTAGAATTAGTTTTGTAAGAGATTTGTGAATAATCTTATAAAAGCTGAAAGAAATTGAAGATTTACCTTCATGTCTTTTACAAAAATTGTTCTTCTATGCCACTCTTGATAAATATTTCCTTTAGAGCCAATCACTTATCAAGGTTGGGACAAATTGTGGTAGAACTGTGGTATTGATTTAGACTCTAAATGTAGGAATAAGAAACTGCTTATATAAAGTTACACCATGCTTTTTTTCTAGCAGTTACTCCTTAACAAAGAATGGCTTCCAGATCTGAGGTGATTGAGACCAAATCAATGATGTGCTCCCTGTTCTACAAGCAATCACATGAGGAATAATGTTACATTGAATGACTTGTGGATTTGACAAGAGTTGACAGCCATCGATTTCATCATTTTGTGGGGGTCAGTTGGTAGTTCCCTCCTCCCCCATGCCTCACTGTTTGAAGGGCATTTCACAAAACAGGCTCTCACCAAGCCAGGTAACCAAACCAAGTGAGGTTTGTCTGTTGGATAGCTTTGGTTTCAGTGTGTCCATATCCTATGCGGGTTTTGTGTATCAAACATTTAATAGAACAAGATTTAACTGGTCATTTGCATTGCAGCTTATTTAAGGAGCTTTTCATTTGGCAGTTAAAAAGGGAGGGGACCCACATCCCCTCCTTACTGCAGTGTTGATGACCTCACTGCACCCTAGATGTGAGCAAGGGCCATTTTAAAGTTTGAATTAAGGGAAATACATGAGGAATTAGCTTTATTAATCACACATACAACAACTCAGCTTAACCCTTAGTCAGTATGATCATACTGAAACTAGTTTAAAAAAAAAAAAAAAAAAAAAACCCACACACACACACAACTTTACTAGGTTTAACCCACATACCGCACACTAAATATTTAGTTAGCAGTTGTACCAGACCTCCACATCCCATGGTCTTATTTTCCCCCCTTTTGATTTGTGTACCAACATTTAACAAGATTTAACTAATCCTTTGTGTTGCAGCTTAAGAGATTAATGCTACTCATCACATACAACAAAACTGATGTTATCTAGAACCACACATGACACCAAGCAAGCCAACAAAACATACTCATCTTCTGTGGCAAGATGTACTTAAATGTAACTAAAGCCATTTACTCTGAACCCCCCTGACCAATAATCAAAACCACATGAGATGGTGCCACCCTCCAGCTTAAGGAACAGTGGCATGGAATGTATAGAAGCACTTCTTACCTGTTTGAAACCCCAAGTGGCAAAATTGATCAGGCCTTTGCTGTAAAGTATTGGCATGCTATACACCATCTCCTGTAAACTAAGCTGGGAGTGTACTGAAATCACCCAGCTAAAGCAAACTCCAACAAAAGAGTGATCAACTCTCAAACAAAGTGGAAAATACCCAAGAGAAAGCACACCCTAAACACTTAAAGAGCTCCAAACACTAATAAAACAGAGTTAGAGAATGTGCAGGAAGACCAGCACACCTAAAGTAGTCCCAACAGCCATGACCTGACCAAACCTCAAACCACAGCTCAGCACACATAGTAGCCATTACCTTTTTGCCAGCTGTCTTAGCTCCTGCCTTTAAAGGGTAGGCTCCTCCTCCAATTACTTTATCCAGCATCCTCATTGGTCAGTGGTCCTCACGTGAGTCATGAGGCTAAGCAGGTACACCTGTAGAAGGAGAGCTAGGCGACAAGAGAGAGCCAACCCGGCAATTACAAAAGCTCCATGCTTGCACATAACGTGAATGTTTAGAACTCCAAAAATGATAAAGGTGCTTCACATGGCTTTATAAGCAATGCCTTTGAACAGGGGGTGGCCTTTTCTGCTCAAGCACACCTGATTCAGCTCACCTGTTTACTGCCAGGTTTGGCAGGACTGTTAGAGCAGGGAAGTCAGCTAACTGTGCTGCCCTCATTGCCCACTCCTGTCCTGGAGGACCCACTTTTGGTTCCATAAAGAACCACATTTGTAGCAGGGATGTAATAGAGTTTGTAGAACAGATTGATGTTCTTTTCAAGGTTCTTTGCCAATGTAAATGTTCTTTACACTCACATCTCACTCAGACCTGGTTCTGCATGAAACCAAAAGTGGTTCTTCTAAGGCATCCCTCATAGACCCATACCCTTTGAAGGACCTTTATTTTTAAGAGTGTGTGGAAAATAGTGTGTGCCTCTTGCATGGTAACCATGGTGACCACAAAATTAACTAGCTAACCCCCATCCATCAGACCAGTAGACAACTTGGAGTTAAACACCTGCCTTCCATTGAAAATGATTTGGGGAAGTGCAGTTGTTGCTTGCCTTGTAAAAAGCTCTTAAGACTGAATTGTAAATGAGCTCTGTTCTGGTTGGCTTCCCTGAGCCGTGCCTCATTCAAAACGCAGTCCAGATTGAAACACTCCTTATAGCTTCAGCATGAACATGGTTGGGGCTAAACTGCTGTAGGCTGGCATGGTGTGTACACTGTATATGTGAATAGGTTGGTTTTTGTGGCATGACAAAAGCAATGGAGTCAATGGATTGGGAGGGGACGGGTACATTTTGGAATTTGAACATGAAGAGAAAATGTGTACAACATTTGATTTTATGCAAATTTTAATATTCATTTTTTTATTCATTAGTGTTAAATTCTACTTTGTGAAATGCTACTATTCACTTTTGCTCTCTTATGATGCATCTTTTTCCAGGTGTCCTGTTTCTGTCTTCTCAGTTGCGCTCTCCCTCTTCTTTTCTGTCCTTTTTTACCTGTTGTCATATATTCTCTCTTGCTTTACCCACCACCTCTTCTCCCCAGCCCTTGATTTCCTACTCTGATTTATGCCTCATATTTATATTGTTCTTGAAGGTCCTTTTGGCCAGTAGTTTTGTGCCCGTTTATGCTGGAATGAAGCCAGTGGAATTCCAAGGCCAGGTAATGGGCTCAAGTGTACTTGAGTCTTTCAACTCTAAATACCAGCTCTGTGTGTGTGTGTGAGTGATTCATAGCGCCTGGCTCTGGAACAGCCTATTCCGGGCTATTTTTCAGATGTATGGGCAGTGGATATGGGCACTGCACTTTAGGAGTTCAGCTTGTACCTCCGTCTGTCAGAGTAAGGCTGTTAATATGACACCGGGGGACCAGTGGGGGATTTTCCAGTATAACTGATGTTGGGCGACATTTAAGTACGGACTCAGGATAAAGCTGTTAGTTTAGGAAGTTGTCATTTGTCAGCGAGTGAAACAGGTTATTTTCAAGGAGAATACAAATGTTATATTTTCACACATTCAAAGGTTCTGCCAGACATATTGTGACTGTAGAGTGTTGTACTATGTCCAGCGCTGAAAGTGGGGTGGGGCATCCCAGCCTTTGCATAGGCTAATAATTTATTTGTCTCAGATCTTGATTAGCAGATCAGGCCTGAGTCATGCCACCAGCTCTTAATTACGAACAGTCAGCCGAATCAAATTCCCAAGACTTGGCAACCATGGCCTTCTCTAAGCAGTCTGAAACCAAAAGTAATCGATGCGCTCAAGGGAGGGGAAGACTATAAATAGATAGACAAGTGATTTCAGCTTGTGGTTTCTACAGTGCAGGATGTTAGTCGGAAAGGACAGTTCAGGGGAATTGTAGAAGTTGAGATGAGGATCTGGAAAACTAAAAAAATAATAATTGGCTAAATTCACACAGCAGGTAAAAGACTGGCCTCAATCCAATCTTGTATAGTATTGAAATCTGATTCTGGAGGAACGTTTGGAGGTTCTTCAGTTTGAAACTGTGGAGGAGCCACTTAAGGTGCTTTGAGGAACCTTCAAGGAACTTTTTTTTGTCAAAAACCTTTTCTTGAAGGTTCCTCAAAGCACCTTAAGAGGTTCTTCCACAGTTTCAAATGGAAGAACCTCCAGATGTTCCTTAAGGATCTCATACTTTTAACAGTCTGAACAGCCAGGTTGGAATTCCTGCAACTTCCACATCAGTCCAACTCGACATTCATTGTGGCGAAGGAAAAAAGGTCACCACCAGTGATGGAGGTCTTCAGTGGTGAGATAGTGAGGTTACAGACCTCAGAAATATTTGGGGTGATGTTTGTTCAAGCAATATCAGAAAGCACAGAGAATTTGGAGAATTTTTGATGGCAGAAAGTGGCCACACGAAGGTGCTGCTGCAGTGTCAGAGGAAAATAAAAAGCCTGAAAGCGAAGTTTAAAGAAACCAATGACTCAAACCAGAGACGTGGGAGTGGCCAAATAACATGCTTTTTATTACGAGCTCGAAGGCTTTCTCTGTGATAAGCCCAGCTGTCAGCCACTGGAACTATTTGATAGCTCCTGTGATGCTGGTGAAGATGAAACCGAAACTTCATGTGAAGCATTGCCTTTTTGCACATTTGTGTCAGTTTAGGAGCGTGAACTGTAAAAAGATCAGTGAACAGCCTAAACAAATCAGATCTTATTTTAAAAATCAGATTTAGGCTACTTTACCTGCTGTGGGAACTTAGCCTTGGAGATAACCGCCCATTTCCTGGCAGGTCAAGCAAATCAAAACCCCCATGTGACTTCCATGAGCCTGCAGGAAGGTTTAGCTGATTCAATAGGGTGGTGCACCGTTCTACTGTGCAGCACTGCCAATACAAACATAAACGTAATGGAAGTGATAAGAAGGAAACCCTATCTGTGACTTTGCCTCAAAACTCAATGTTTAAGTATGCTAAGTGTTTGAAACAATTATGAAACAGTATTCACTACTAGTATTTGTGGTTCTCACACCATTAACCATTATATCAAACATGCTTTCATGTTTTACTGCAATAGAAATGGATAGACGGAGGTTTTACGGACAGTCTTCCCATCCTTCCTGTGGGACGTACCATCACAGTGTCCCCATTCAGCGGATCACAAGACATCTGCCCACGTCACAGCGGCCACAGGAAGCTGCACCTCAGACTGGCTAACATGACTGTTATAGTGAGTTTTTTCTCAAACAGCAGTTTTGGAAAACGGTTTAATCTTTAGAAGTCAGATTTTTTTGCTTTACTGTTCATTAATTATATTTTTCTGTATTATATTTTCAGTAATCATATTTAAGTGAGGTACGCAGCCAGTAGTAAGATTTTAATATCTGAAAAGTCAGCTAACTCCAACATCCAGCAGACAGTGGCCCTGTGGTCTGAAACTGACCATTGATCAAGGGCTAGAGGACTGATCAAACCCCTTTGTATGAATGTTAGTAGGAATTCTGTCCTTCAAACATTAGGATACACCTGAGCTTTTAATGAAAGTAATGTTGCAATGATTGCATTCAGTGACAAGAGCGTTCGTGAGGTCAAGAAGTTGGATGATCACCACCCCACCCCACCCCCAACTCCCCAACTCATCTTAAAAGTATTGGATGGAGCACTATCCATCATTCCAGAGGACACAGTTCCACTGCTCCACAGCTCAATGCTGAGGGGATTTATGCTCCATTAGCCCACACCTGCCATTAGCCATTTGGATACATAGCTTCTAGTAAGAAATGCTGTATGCATGTATGTATGTATGTATGTATGTATGTGTGTGTGTGTGTGTATGTGTGTGTATATATATATATATATATATATATATATATATATATATATATATATATATATATAGCTTCCTCTGTAGATTTCCTTGTAAATAATAATTTCAGGGCTTCTCCAAAAGGTTTGGGAACTGATGATTGCAGACAATGCAACAAGGGGAATAAGGTGTGGGAGGTTCAGCATTATCCCTAAAGATAGCACTAAACCTGTCTGATATTGCAAACTGACAGAAGAACATGCTCATCTGGATTAGAAACAGACTGAGGAGCTAAATGTCTCCTCACAGCGCAGTGTAGTAGTGTTCGTACTGAGGAACAGCACTTTTATCTTTTCCTTTTCTTTGATTCTCTTCTCGCAGTGTTCCAGAGATAACATCAAAAGACTGAACCAGGCCTTGTTCCCTCCACCGCTGCCCAGAATGCAAGCAGTACACCAGGAAGGTTATGAGGATGCTCTGCGCTTTCTGAGGACTGAGGGCTGGACGCAGTAATAAGCCTTAGTGTCTTGTTTTAGTGTTTTTGTCGGGTACAAGGGTGCTGAAGCATCTGTTTCACAGGCCTGAACTACTCTGCACTTTGAAATAAGCATTTTAAAGAGGAGTTTTATAAAATGTTCATGAGGACATATTTTATTTTAAATGGACTGTAATCAAAGGTAAATCTGTAATCTAATTTATTCTGAAATGAAATTGCTGCTGTAAAAGACCTGTTTATATTTTTTTAACCCTATCAATCTTTTTTTATATAAAGCACACAACAGTTTATTTGGAAACTGACTCAGACTAAGGGTCGTTGAAGTACTAGTACATTAAAGTACTAGTTTGGGCAAAAATGTAATTGGTCTGAAGTGCAAAGTGTAGTGGATGTAGAGGTGTAAAAATATAGCTAATATATATATAAATTTATATATAACATGAGTGAATTGATGGGTAGGGTTGGGTACCGAAGTCAGCACTTTGAAAGGTACTGACTGAGTACCAATTTGCGTCAAATTAATCGACTCCAAGTTTTGGTTCCAGCATAACACTTAGGCAGAGCAATGGCAAGCATATTTTACAAAAGGCAGACATTCCTCTGGTCAAACACAAAAAACATCCAAGAGCTGAATAGTGTTCTGTATCTGACAGCCTGAAAGCCAAGTCCCAGACAACAGCTGCCGCAAACGTTAGCAGCATGCCTGCAGCAAGTGCCAAAGACGTTGAACAGTCCATGGGTGACAGAAACCTAGATGAGGACACCTTCAGAGATAGATCTCCAAACAATCCCATTTGGAAAAACGCAATAAAATTTGACCTAATTTTGGTGTCGTGTCTCTGTGTTAGTGCAGGCTTATATACTGATTCATTTGGCGTACAGTTTCAAATTGGTCCTACAGCCTTATGTACTGTAATACCATTATGCAACATAAAGTGCAAAACAAAATTTAGCACTGCAAAGTTTAGACTCAGCACAAACACTCACCACACTCCCCTAAGGCAGCTTTCAGTAGTAAACCTGTACAAGTACACTTGCTCACTATTGCTGGCTTAACTCATGATTATAAAAGGAGACCCCCCACACACACACACGCAGGGGTGCTAAACACTTGAGGTCACAATACAGAAATGTTGTAACGTAAATGCTGTCTGACTTAAAACTGCCCCTAAACACAAGATCCTCGCTGCTACAGTTTGTAGACTTTGAAATTACACTTCCCAAGGTCCCTGTAGGGGGAGCCGAAGAGCAAATCATGTACATTTTCCATATGGTTGTTTAAAACAATTGAACAGATCAATATTGAGTTTTTTTAGTATTTTGAGTTTTTTAGTAATTAGTAATTTTTAGTAATTAATTTCTTTATTTTTGTGTTTAGTTAGATTACCTCTCTCAATTTTGTTCAGATGAAGGTCAAATGTTCACGTGTTTAAACGTCTAATTCCATGAATCTCACCTACAGTACATAAAGACACAGAACGTTAGAATTCACTGGATTATAAGTTGTAAAGGATGTGAGTCATACTCTGTACACCTCTTTCATGTATCCATCCAAACTGACCCCTTCAGAAAGTCAAACACCAGTCTTCCATGAGGCAACACATTACATAAGTCTAGTGTGTGCTGCTCCTTGCGGACGAGCGTGGAGAACAAGCGTTTGAAGCCTAAAAACTAGAGAAGGCGTTTAAACTCTGGGAGTCATCTAACCTCTCAGGGCAGCCGTTTTGCTCGGCCTTGCCATGTTACCATCGTTTCTAGCCAGTTGTGGCTGGAAAGAGTTGCACTTCCCTGGGGAAGTATGTGTGCTCCGACAGCAGAGGAACGAGAAAGATGAGAAGACACACATTAGCTTTCCACTCGGTTTCAAGCAGCCTTCCATAAAGTCATTTATCCTCCTCAAAGTCAATTAGAGCTGGACAATATTTCGCTGGGTAATCGTTATTGTTATATTGGCTAAATTGCATTACTCATGCATCTTAAAAGGCTGCTCCAATAAGCAAATAAGCATCCTCACTACACCACAGATGATCCAGTTCAGTATCTGTGGCTGTTTTGATGAATAAAGGCATGAATGCAACACATAGCAATGGTTCTAGAGGTCTGGACTCAGCACTGGTGTGGTCAGCAGCTTCTGTGTTTGATTTGCAGATGTTCATCTCTTTCCTTTTTTCAGTAAGAACTTCTTATGTGGGTTCACATCCTTTGAGTCCGGTGTTGAGTTATCTCAGTGGACGCATGGCCAGAAACACCTGTGGATGTTTTCAGATCTGATGTGAAGTGGAGCTTGATGTTCTCCTTTCTAAAAGATGAAGCTAAGGATGGCAGGTTCGGTGGTGTTCCAGGTCTTGCTTGGATGGTTGTTAAGGCTCCCATTGTTTCTCCAGCTTTGGAAGCTTCTAGACTAGATGGAGCTCCATCATTCCAGAGCAGTGGAGAATGTATTTCCACTGCTAGATACATACCCTTGTAGCCAACACTTGCCATTAGGCACAATGATCAGTGATCACCTCCTCCACCATCATTCTAAATACTTTCGTGCCGCAGATCTGAGTACACCCACGGTTGGGTATAGAGGTTGGCCTGATCAGCAACAATGGTGAAACTGTCTAAAGAGAGGAGGTGCAGCATCTGGCTCAATGGTGTGCCAGTAAAAACCTCTCAGTGAACATTTAGAGAACTTCCAGTGGACCAAGAGAGATTATGTACACACCCCAAGCTGGATTAATGGAGCTGAGGTGGACCATGTGTCCAGTTTTAAGTGTCTAGATCCACACCTCTGAGGACCTCCCCTGGAGCCCTAACGCCTCCGTGCTGGACTAGAAGATACAGAATTGGCTCTAGTTCTTAAGGAGGCAGAGGGAAGCTCACCTGTCTCCCCAGATACTGGTGAACATCTGGCACTATACCAAACTGTATATCTTTCTGGAACAGCAATTCCACCATCTTTGAACAGAAGGCCTTCCAGCAGGTGGTGACTGCCCAAACTATCAGGGGTGCCCAGAACTTACAACAAATAATAGAGAGCATCATCAACAACGGTTCCCATCTGAACCCCTGGCTGCTTTCACTTCTGCTGTTAAGGAGCTCTGTGGAAGGCTGTACAATGGCCTCTTTCACTTTGCTGTCAAGTTCAACAACCTTCCCAATAGCACCAATCCCCCCCATAATTGCTTTTTGCTTCACCGGTCTGTAGGTCACTAGGCACTGTGTCTGTAGTTTAATTTCATATATACTGACTGCATTCGCTCCATTTGCTCCTGGGCTCCCCCTACAGTCGAGGAGTGTAATTCACACTTTGAGCCATCACTGAAAGTTTACACACACTTTACATGCCTTTTTGGACAAGCTGGGAGATACAGAACAGCCATGAAAGTGAAAGAAGCTTGTGGACTGAGGCCGGAGGGTAATATTACTTGATTTTACACAAATATATTTTGGGTTACACACGCAGCATTACTCATTTTACTTTCCAGCTTCACTAGAGTTACATAGCGCAGTTAGCAGCGTTTCTTCTCTAGGCTCGGCACGCTATTATATAGAGGCGCTATTCTCCCTGTTACAAGTCAGTAGAGCATCACAGTGATTGTGAAGCTGTTATTTTAAGGCAAAAAATGCTCCATAATGATGCTTTAGCTCCGTCTATATCCCTTACCTGCCTGCTTTATACTTCAGTCCAGACTAATTTGCACTTGTTTACTTTAGACTTCTGCCATCTGCTCACATTACCTGCACTTATTCCACTCGCCACGCCATTCTGCTCAATTTGCACCTCAATCGCACTTTTATTAATATGATCACTACTTTGCACTCCTGGTTAGATGCTAACTGCATTTCACTGGCTTGTGCTTGTACTTTGTCAATGACAATGAAGTTGAATCTAATCCAATCGAATCTAATTGAATTTTAGACTTTTCTATGGAGATTATTCAAGCTGTTTCGCCACAACTGAACACCTGCGTCAGTAACGGATGCACCTTAAGGAGCAGAATTCACGAATTAGAGGAGATGTCTGGATACATTTGGACATGCTGGGTTGTGTATTTAAGTAGACAGAATAAATAGTGTGCTGGTTTATTATCAGCGCCGCTGTTCATAGGCCCATTTTTCTATTTTTCTGCTGCGGAGCATATGTCACTGTGGGTGACTAGGTCCCCTTCTGATTCCTCAGAGCTCATCGCAAGCTATGAAGAAACACTGCAGCAGCTCAAATTAGTCTCCATTAGACAAGAGCCGCATATTATTTACTGAGCACCATTAACCTGATGCTGACGGATGAATTTGCACCATGGATCGGTGCCATTGCATGATATGAACATTAGTCTTAAAACATGCGATACGGTCAAGCCCAGCCATTAGTCAAGCCATGAGCTCGTTGGGTCATTGTGAAGCACAGGCCATGTTTAAACACAGCGGTCATTAGCAGAAATGGGTAGTACCTACTTACATAACCTCAGTTAAATTCTAAGGGATTCATGCTTTTATAAGTATTTCCAAACAACTTCTATTGAAGCACACTATGTGTCCAAATGTTTGTGGACACCCCTTCTAACGAATGCATTCAGCTACTTTAAGTTGCTGCTGACACAGATGTGTGAATGTGCACACAAACACACACAAAGCTCTTCTAATCCCTGTAGAAAAGTACTGCCAATAGGACTCTCCGGAACAGATAAACATGACCCTGTTGGCACCATGCCTAATGCCAAGAGCAAGCCACAGCATTGATCTGTGGAGCAGTGCAACTGTGATCTCTGGAATGATGGTGCTCTATATGGTACTTTTTGTTTGGATAAGTTGGGAAGTTAGTGGGAAGGAGGTGGGGGTGGTGCTCATCCAATATCCTGACCTCACTGAATGCAATCAAATCCTCACAGCGATGTTCCTCCAAAATCTAATAGAAAGTCTTCTTCCCTGGACAGAAGAGACAGTTACTCCAACAAAAGCGGGATACCTTCTTTTTTTATATAATACCCTTGATTCCCTGATACGCTCATGTGTCTAAGGGTCATGTATGTCTAAGGGTCTGTTTACACCTGGCATTATCATGCGTTCTGTATCTGGATAGTAAATGAATATGCTTTGACCTGCTTCTGTTACCACTTATCATTAAAATTCATCCCCACTGTGACCAGATGAGATCTGATTTTACATCATTTCTGTTGTTCTTCCGGTAAACAACAGTTTTTCATCAAGCTGATCCTAGTTTAGAGGAACAGGGATGGTTCAACAACACGGTTCTTGTGTTCCCATAACGGCTCTATAAGAAAAAGCCACGGACACACTATAATCTACTGGGAAATAAGCATAAACGGACACTTACACACACACAACTCAAGGGAGATAGGGAGAGAAGCCAATAGCCACAGTAAAAATGACGTATTTCCGTTTGTCTGAAGAAATCCAATCACAGAAAACAATCCGTTTACACCTGTACTGAATCCTGCACCTCCGAGTGTGGTTTGAGTGATCTGATCACAATCCAATCTTGAGGGTGTCTACACTTGGCTTTTGTTGTGGACAAGTGAAATTCGAGCGTGATCCAATCCCCCCAAAAATATATATTAATGGCAGGTGTAAACAGGCCCTAAGGGTCAGTTTCCCGGTCAGGGATTAAACTTAGGCCTAAACTACAAACCAGAATGTGAACTGAATGGAACCTGAGGTGATAAACACTTAAAGCAAGAAGCAGAAGTTCAGCTTCTCCCTTCTGAAAGTTTCTTGCGCGGTAAACCCTGGCGGAACTGAATTTGCACTCACAGAACAGGCCTCTAAACAAGGCCTCCAACTGTCTTTTTTTTGTAATATAATGAGCTTCACCCAGTTTGGCCAACTCATAATTCATGCACCTGGGGCTAGAGATTCCCTGGCTGAGACTTTTAGTGCTGCTCTTTCTTTCCACTGGAGGAAACATAGCTTTAATAGCACAAGACACACCGGTGGGCCTGCTTTTCTGGAACCTTCCCAACGCGCATGTTCACTTGACTTCGTAATGGCACCCCACAGAAACGAGCTGTAGGATATCGAGTGTGTGGTTTAAAAATTGTTTTAAAAAAAAAACGAAAAGGAAGATAGCAGGCTGCTATACTCCATCCTGAACTTTATCCTCCAGCATATGTGCAATATCCATTTAGTTCCACAAAATGTGGCCAAGCCGAAGGGATCTAGCGAAAGGTTAGGACTCGGCAACTTCGCCAGCGTTTGTTCATGAAGGGAAACACTGTAAATGTCAGATGTAGCCCACCCTGTAGTTCTTCACGCCAACGGCTAACAAAGTGCACCTTGCGCGTAGATGAATGTATGAATGCACTGCTTTGCACACAGCATTGCCTACAACAATGTGAACCCCATCTAACCTTGAGTTCTCATGATTCAAATGTGTGCACTGGTTCTACACCAATGAAATGTGTGCATTTAACTCATTTAACTCAAATTAAATCTAATTTGAGTTAAATGCACAATTAATTTAATTAAAAGGCATGTAGCTTCACAACATGTAAAATTTGGGTTGATACAAAAACAAGGTGTGCCTAAAAATGTTCTGTAATATGATAAAGTGTCCATTTTTAGTTGAGTAGAGAATTCAACATTATAAAAATACAGAATTTTTTATAATAAATAGTCTTATTAAAAGCTCACTGTGTAACTCAAAACAACAAAACAGGCAGGAACCTGCTTACGAGAACAGCATAAAGCTGCATAATCAGTCATATGCATGTAAATACATTACTCTACTATTTCAGTCTACATGCTTGCATGTGAAAAGTGTGTCCAAGCCACACAAAAATGCAAGTGTGAACACACCCAAGACTCTTCAGAACCACTTCAGGAGGAGGCCTGAGACGCATTTAAGCCACATGTTACAGCAGTGTGAACACAATCGTCTCTAGAAGACTCTTTCAACAACCAAAACCCCTCCCAGTACAACCCAAACACCAGTAATAATTGCCGTACAATGAGCAAATTTGCATATTCCGTCCCACACAGCAATCTGATTTCAGTCTGACTAACCAGAGACGTATTCAACTACCCGGTGTTGATGCATGCGGCCGAAATCTCTTCAGGATACAGTCCAGATCCTAGCCTCGTGAAGTGACCAGGTGTAATCGGGGTCAATTCCACTTTCTGACAAGAGCAACACATGCCAATTCTTGCGTAACGCTGCATGTCATGCATTGTTCCCAGCAGAGATGGAGCCAACACATAAACAGGGCCCACAGCCATGACCAAAAGTAAATAAACTACAGGAATACCATTCATTCAATGTAAATTATATATATTTTTATTATGCAGTGGTGAGCATCTACAAGGGACCATCTGTAAACCATTGACAGGGTCATGGGCACTGGCACGATCCGTGGAGGTCCCACCTCGCAACTTGCAGAAAATAAAGGATCTGCTGCTCACGTCTTGGCGCCAGACACCACAGGACATGGTGAAAAGGTCTTGTGGAGTTCATGCCTCAGTGGGTTCGAGCAGCTCTGGCAGCACAAGTTTTCTGAATTTATTGAGTCTGTGCAATAAACACCTCTAATCTCACCTCTGCTGCTCTTTGGACCTAAACCATCTGATTAGTAACATATGACCTGCACAGCAGCAGCTGTTCCAGAGTTAGTCATCAGTAAATTCTGTAGAGAACGACTGAATTTCAGTTTTGTCTACTTCATCTTCTGCTTAGAACTGGGACACATGTATTTGACATTGCAATATAATGCCGTCGTCTAGTGATAAGACCTAATGGACAACAAACAAAGGAAGACGCAAACAAATAAGACATTTCACACACGTTTCAGGAACGGAGAAAGCAGGCCCACAGTTTTCGTTTTCCAGCCATTTCTCCCTGCCACATTTACTCGGGTTAATCACTCTGACACTGCTTTCAGGCTGCAGGTAATACAAATTGGCTCAATCAAAGCAACTGACAGGACCACAATCAACAGCTAATTGTTAATTAATAAAGAAAACTGTTTACAAAAACAAAGTGTAATTCAATTATATGCAGACTGGAAAATTGAGCTATTTGGGGGTAAAAATAAATAAATAAATAAATAAAAAGCTTTAATCCTGGCTGTTCAGCTGTGCAGAAGAAAAGAATGACGACGAGGACAAAACCCACAAGGATCTTATGAACTGTTGACTAGAAGAGGCACTTTTTGTCCAACATTTATCGAAGACTGGCTTATGAAATTCAAGCCAGAAGGACACATCAGAGACTTAAAAGACGTAAAAAAGGGTGGAACGACGAAATGCACTGCTTAACTGGGGCTGATCCAACTGGCTTGAAAGAGGGAGAAAAGGAAGAGAGAAGGAATGGAGTATTGTGTTTTGTTGGCACTGGTGGCTTTACACTTTAAATGAACCATCCACCCCACTGCCAGAAGCTTCTCTGGCTCACGCCCTGGCCCATTATTACCTCTTTGCTAAGCATATGCTCTTATTGAGTGCCACCAGCCCTTGCCAGCACCTCACCTTATTGTGAAGATAATTCACAATAAGCGTCTTAACCAGAGAAACGAAGATATATGCCTGAGCCAGGGATTCCAATATCCCTTCAAAACAAAACACGTTGTGCTGTGAAGTTCTCCAAACGCCCTTGACCAGAGGAAATGAGCAGTGTCCAGGCTGTTCCCACCAACACCTGAAAGCTTTATAATGCTGTACTGGAGCCAGCTAGAGTGAATAAAGTCCCTCTTTATAGCCCATGTCGGGCTTGGCCCCGGTCACACTGCACTATGGATGAAGAGCAATGTTGTACTGGTGGCTGAAGGTAGCTGCGCTACTCCGTCCAACATTCAACTGTTGGTATGGTTGGCATTTGTTTATGAGCCCTGCTATCTTTAAACACCTTAACTATCCACCCATGTAGTGACTGTTTATCCAGATTTTAAAGGTACCAACCTACAGAACCTGCTGGCACCATGTCTAATGCCAGGCGTGGGCTAGATAGGTATAAAGCCCCCTAGCACGGAGCCATGGAGCAGTGGAACGGTGTTCTCTGGAATGATGGATGGTGCTCCATCAAATATCTTTGGGATGAGTTTGGATGAAGTGGGGTGGTGATCATCCAACATCCTGACCTCACTAACACTCGTGTCACTGAATGCAATCAATTCCTTACAGCAATCTTCCAAAATCTAGTACAAGGTCTCCCCCTTGGACAGTGGACAGTTACTCCACTATTTTCATCATCCTCGATTTTGAAAGAAATGATGAATGAGCAGGTGTCCCAATACTTTTTGTACATGGATTGTTGCCTAGCTAAGGAGTCAAATATCTTTGCCAGCATGAGCTCATTTGCTTATAGGCAGTCACAAAAGAATCAAATAGAAGGATGAAGTTATGATTTTTATTTCTGTGATTTCAGTACAGTAAGAATCTGCAATGATCTGCAAGGTTTTTTTTTTTTACACATCTGCTGAGTAATCCTTCCAGAGCACATTGCCTTCTGTTCTCTGATTAACCTGAGATATGATATTTTGGTCTGGGCTGTTGGATTCCTTTTACACAAAGAACACCATACATGAAATGAAACAAAATAGCAATGAGAAGTTGAAGAACACTGCCCAAGACTCTCGGTTTCCTCAACCCTGCTACATGTTAAATTCTAACAAATCAGGCATCAGGCGCATCTGGGTTCTTCTTTGCAGGCACAGTGGTAGTCTTCAAGAACACCTGCTGCATTTGTGGTTGTAAATGTGTTTTTTTGGGTTAACTCAGTCAGCCAAAACCACATTTAATGCAGTTTAATTAATGCTATTTTGAAGGCTTTCAAACAATTTACGAAAACAAAGGTTTCATCCAACTCTAATCATCAGCATGAAAGCTTGGCTTCTTAGCAAACCTTCCTTTTATTTAGTGTGTTCCTTTTTGGTTCAGGCTATTGTGCTACGGTCCCACAGCAGGTAAAAGTGGCCAAAATCCGAATGTGACACACCTGTGCTCTGTGTGGAAGATACACACTGAATCGATCATTCTGTGAATCTGTGATTGGGTCACTGGAATATGTAGGGCTGAAATTTGACCCTTAGCTGATACTCTGCAATGAGTGTCAGTCCGAAATTCAGGACTTCTCCTTACTTCCACTACACTTGAAGTTTAAAGAAACCAAAAACGCAAACCAAAGAAGTGGGCGTGGTAGAAATTGTTGTTTAGCGAGCTAGAAACACATTCTCGGTGATAAGCCTAGCTGTCAGCCACTGGAACTCCTTGATAGCTCCTGAGATTCTGGCGAGGATGAAACTGAAACCTCAGGTGAAGCACTGCTCTTTTATGAATGTATGGGCATCAGTTTAGAAGCGTGAAACTGTTCAAATGAATGTCTGATAAAGGTCACATTAAATAGTGTTGACCATGTGAACAGCCTACAAAAAAAATGGATGTGGTGACAAAATGGGATTGGGCCCACTTTACCTGCTGTGTGAACGAGGCCTTACATTACTCACGCAGCATAAACTACATTCAGAAAATTACGCAAAACAGCAATCAGAAGTATCCCAAACTGCAAGGATTTCTCTGGAGACTTGATTCATAGTTTTTTCATTCTCTCATACAGAGAATATGGCTGCTGTCCAATGAAAAACATGCATTCTCCATGGTTTGGGCCCTTCAAATGCTCTATACACTGTGCAAATAATTCTGGGTAAAGGGACCAATAGAAATGCTCTAAATCACTTGGAATAGACTCACATTTACTTCCGTTAAGAGCATTTTTGCCTTCTCCTGTAAAGCCAGCATTTTGTAGATACATGTTTTTCACCAGACAGTGACATATAGCCAGTTACAGACAGTTATTGTGCAACATTGATTGTAATTCAAGAGCTTGAATGCAAATCTGGCTATTAATAGCAACAAACATTTTCAGGTCTGTTCAAGATTTTGGTAAAGCTACCATAAGTAAAGGTCTGTTAACACTACCTGCCACATATACACAAATTTAGCATTAGCTTAAAAGATAAAGAAAAAAAAAAAATCCCAAGCGAAAGTAATATGGACCACTGAGATGCCCCATTTTACATCTTTCACCTGTAAAACAAATACACAAGTGGCAAAGGCTGGATTAGATGGCTTTGTTATCCGTCTTGGATAAGAAGCACAGGTTGCAGTAGACTGTGATGGAGAGCCTTATGTATCCTGGATTTGAGTGTTCCTCTGAGAAATTATCGAGGGGTTTCAGGGACCAAGCTCAAGCTTCCAAAGGCCTTTCATAAATCATCCAAACTCAAACAGAAAATGTTCAGAGGAATATTCCCAGCCTTTAAGTCCTCTTTCTTTTTGCCCGAGGAAAGACAGTGGCTCAGTGCTGAAGGCAGAGATGCTGGTTGGAATATCTGTCCAAGGGCGCCCAGGGATATGGATATTAGCACATTCAGAACTCAGGGTGCCTCCTAGAGGGTTCAGAGCCACGGGATTAAGTGTGTGATATGCAGAGTTGTGTTTCCAACCTAGATATCCAGGCCATTATATTGTCTGGGCAGATGGGTGAGGTTTGTTGCAGTGGGCGAGAGTTTCACACATTTTTCACGATATTCACAAATCGCAGGGTAGGGTTAACTCACCATTCAGACAGACTGCAAACCTTTTAGTTTCCATATCGGTCTACCTCAAAATCCAGAGATCCTTTCTGGTGGTCTCGCTCACACTGGCACAGCTGGCTGAGAGAGGAGCAGCATGGCTGGAGCCAGGGCTTCCACAGCAAGTGCCCAAGCGAGAGCTGGTCCACCATAGGCTTTACGCCCTGGGTGTGGACCCTCACCGCTTCCACCATCACCTCCACAATGGAGGAGAAGTTAGGCTCAGTGGCTGGGGTCAGTGGGGAGTTTTCAGATGGGTCCCTGGAGAGATCGAAAAGAAGCGGAGGGTCATGGCGGGTGATGTAGCCTTCGTTGCAGAAGCAGGCGTGTGTGTGAAAGCAGGCCGTTCCATTTTTGGGGTAAAAATTAGGCGTGAAGAAAAAGGCTTTCCACACAGAGGTACCTGGTAGGCATAGGAACAGAGGCAGGGGGTTGAGGAAAAGTAGGCAGACAGAAAAAGGAAGCTCTACATCCCATGAACACCCAAGTCTTTTTTTAACAGCTGATGTTAAAGTACAGCATCTACCAGTTTCAGTTTGGATGGTATGAGGACGGTGTCTGAAACAGGAGATAGCTAGCTGACTTGATGGCTTGCTGTCCACGCTGTTTTACAAGGCAGTGTAGTGATGAAGGCTTCTGTAACCAAATCACAAAAGGCAGCAATATGTCCTGATGTTGCCATGGTATTGAATACTCACTGCTAGATATGAGCAGTTAGCTGGTTTCCTATCTGCATACCTCCAATGAACATTAAACCTGTTTAGTCTCTTTCTGATGGTAGGTGTAGTACTTTGACATCTACTGTGGCAGTAGTTATCTACAGGTCCCCTAATGACATTTTATAACTGGGCTGAATGTGCTATACATCCTGATCTGGCCATGTTTTCAGCTGTTTTAAATGTTCCCCACTAGTAAATGATTTAGCTTGCAGTGGAACAGCTGGTTTCTAATTGTTCTGAGATCTTTTTAAATCCCTCCCCAGACTCATCTGCAATGTGTCAACATGCTTCTCTTGTTATTTTCAAAGAATTTCGCATTTGTTTAGCCTTTTTATATATATTTTCCCTAAATACTAAAATTGCAGTCATTTTCTATTGATTGGTCGATGGTTTCCTTGCATATCACAGTAAGCTATTTAAAACAAATAATGAAATATATATATTCATTAATTAGTTTTTAAATAGCTTACTGTGATATGCAAGGAAACCATCGACCAATCAATAGAAAATGACTGCAATTTTAGTATTTAGGGAAAATATATATAAAAAGGCTAAACATAAAAGTTTTACATAATAAAAGTCAAGAACTGAAAGAACGCATTCCTGTCAATGATCCAATGTCATGCTACAGTGTGTGCACAGTATATATGCATGGTAAGGCTCACTGTTTGCAGGGCACCATCTCACAGCGTTTAGATAGGCATTGCAGTAATGGAACAGAAACTCATGTTCAGAACGCTCCACTCGACCCTGCAGCAAGGGCATGAGGTCTCGACCGTCGATCTGCCTAAACACACACACACACACACACACACACACACACACACACACACACACACAATTGGGTATATCCAGCAGTGTCCTCAAATACAGACCTTCGACTTTTTATGTAATTGTTGTTGTCAATCAATCTGGAAAGGGATGTAAGGTAATTTCCAAACAATGCAAAGTCAATCATTCTTCCCAAGAGTGGACGTCACAGCAAAGTTACCCATCAGAGAAATTGCAAAAAAAAAAAAAACAAGAGCTACAGGTCAGACTTCAGGCTTCCATTAGCTTGTTAAAAGTTCAAGTTCATGATGGTACAATTAGAAAAACACTGAACGTATGAAAGTATGGCTTGTTTGGAAGGTTTGCCAGGAGAAAGCCTCTTCTTTATAAAGAAGAAGAACACAGCGGCGCAGCGTGAGTTTGGGAAGTTGTATCTGAACAAACCACAAGACTTCTGGAACAATGTCCTTTGGACAGATGAAACAGGATAAAAGCGGTGAACAGCATGTCAGCTTGAACATCTCCTACCATAGGTCACCTTGCGGTCAATGAATCAACCATGAACTCCTCTGTATACCACAGTATTCTAGAGTCAAATGCAAGGTCATCTGTTCAACAGATAACGCTTAACTGAAATTGGGTCATGCACCAGGACAATGACCTCAAGCATACAAGCAAATCTAGAACAGAACAGCCGAAAAAAAAATGGGTTGCAGTGGCCCAGTCAACCTCCAGATCTCAATCCAACTGAAATGCGGTCAATGCTGGCGGGACCTTGAAAGAGACAAACAAATGGCCACAAACATCAATGAACTAAAGCAACACTAAAGACCGCTGGGCCAAAAGTCCCCCAGAATGATGAGACTGATGGTCATACAGAAAACCATTACTGCAAGGTAAAAATGGAATATGTTGTGTGCCGTTGTTCATCTGAGGTCATTTACCTAATTTTAAGACCTGATGTTTTTTATTATTATTATTATTATTATTATTATTATTTAATTATGAACTGATACAGAAAATCATGGATTACCAAGAGCCAACTTGGTAACCAACTTTCATTTTGATGACTGTTGTAGTAATTATATACAGTGTATTATATATTAATTGATTGAACTAATAAAATTAACAGTACATTAGCTTTGGCAAAATGTGTTTTAGTCAGGTTACCTTTTACAATAAGTTCCTTTTGGTATTATTTTCAGAAAAAAAGCTGAACAATCTAACCAAAACAAGCTACAGCAAGTAAGACATTCTTTTCATATAAAATAGCACCACACGGATTAATGTAAAGTATAAACAACACCTACTGATGCCCGATACTGCAATTTACATAGAATACATAATACTGTGATACTGAATTTTATCAGTGCTTTGCACAGCACTAGATGAAATGCCATCAAATCAGACAAACACCAGCGAGAATAAGATACACCACAGTGACCCAGATTTGTACACTGTCACTTTGATTGACAGATGACAACTGAGCTGCTGGGTGGCGGACGCTCACCTGTCACTGGGTATATTAGCTCCTGCTAGGTTTACCACGCTGGGGAAAAGGTCCATGTTGCTGGTGGGCTCGTCAATAACCTTTCCTGCAGGTAGCTGACTAGGCCAGCGGAGGATGCCTGGGACACGAATGCCTCCCTCCCAATTGGTTGATTTCCCTGCTACTCATAAAGAGAGAATGGGAATGGCAGAAACACAGTTAGCATTTGAAAGTAATTACATGGAAAGGGCATTTTCAAACTTTGATATTTATTAAAATATTCATTTGAAGTACTCCTGAAAACTCTTCAAGGACACTTGGCATTTCAAAGGAAATATTTCATTATAACGTGGAGCTCATTCCTTCCCCACATGCACACTTTCCTGCCTTTTTCCACTTCGTGATCACAAAAAAAATTTGGATCTGTAATGATGACAATATAACTGGCATTCAAAAGCCTGAAATCAATGTTTCAAGTGATATAAAATCAAACTGAATGCAGATGAATGTATGCAATGATTCCAACATGTTGGTATTTTGGCATTTCACAGGTAATTATCAGGAAGATTTTTATGGATAAAGTAAACTTGGATGTAATAAGAAAAAAACAAAAAAGTTCTTAAATTACGCAAAAGGCTGTAGCATGAGAATGGTACTGCAACCTGTTGTTGTTCATTTTCTGAAATAAGCGAAGTGAAAATAAGCACATATCCTCTACAGAGATTACAATTACTTATATGTTAACTTAATTTTACAGATCAATAAACAATAAACCACTATAAAGGCATGTGCAAAGGTTATGGCATAATTTAAATGCTGTTTCCCTCCCCTCCCCCGCCCCCATACATTTTTGGCACTATTGTGTTTAAAATGTAAAGAAGTTAATAATAGTTTATCTTTTAAATACAAGTTAGTTGAATAATTCAATCATTTTAACAAAGTAAATCAACTAAACTAGTCATTTGAACAGGCATATACTTTTTCACATACTGTCCAATAAAATTAACATCCAGGATACATTGTGGTTAAACAATTAAATAAAATCCTGAAACATTCTACTATAACAAACAGGAACACAAAGATGAACACATTAAGACAAAGATTAATAAGAATATATATATATATATATATATATATATATATATATATATATATATATATATATATATATATATATATATAAAAATTAAAAAAACACTTACCCTTATAGATGCCGCTGTGGCCCCCGTGTACCTCCCCATTAGCAGAAATCTCCTCTAAATGTGGACCCTGATCTGAGGTCAGGTAAACCAGAGTGTTCTCCACCAGCTTAAGACGTTCCAAAGTCTTCATTATCTGACCTACAAACAGCGAAGGCACACATGATGACATTTCCTCTAATATACAAGAGGGAATGCAACACTGTGAGGAATTGACACTTATGGGCTGCAGCCATAGACATGAGATTGTATAGTGAATATACTCTAGTCCTCCTCCAATTCTCACTACAAACCGACAATAATTTTAGAGAATTTTACAAGCCAAGGTCCAAACCAAGGTTTCTGTTACACTGTATACTTTTGATCTTGCACTTGTTAAAACGTTCTGTTTTAGGCAAAGTCTAGGTGACTTTTGTATTTGGCAGTATCAAAGCTTAAAGTATCTTTTAGCCTACTCACTACTAGCTAGGGATATTGTCTGAGTGAAAAGTAAGGCACATTTGTAGGTCACTCTGAATAAAAGTGTCTGTTAAATGCTGTAAAATGTAATGTACTATAGTGAGCTCACTAAAGATTTTTAGATGATATGCCTATGCCCTATTATCATTGCCTTCTTGGGCTGCGTCTCCCCAAATACTTGACACTGATTGGTTTGTAGTGGAGTGTGTCTGACCCTGGCGTGTTGTCAGGAAGAAGCAGGTAAATAAATGATGAACCATAGCTTTATATATATATATATATATATATATATATATATATATATATATATATATATATATATATATATATGACAATTTCTTCGGAGCTACCAATTAACCCACACGTTTGTAGCTTCCCCTAGCACTAGCAATGCTCTCCACACTAGGAGGGTAAGGACTAAAACACTTCTCCTCCGATACATGCAAAGCCAAAATGTGAAAATGCTGAGTCCCCAACTCCACCACACCAGTTAACAGATGCCTGTGGCGGCTAACACTGCTTAAGAGTGAGGGTAAGAGCGCCACCTACCCACCTGAAGAGAGCATGGACAGTAGTGCTCCCTCAGACTCTGCCCGCCAATGGCAAAGCGGCATGGCTGGGGGCCACAAGTTCAACAGCTGAGCCTTAGTGTAGCATTTCGAATTAGAAACTCAATGTTATTAAGTAAAGTGACTAAACAAGACATGCTACAGTCTCTCATTAAGTGAAATAAGGTTTCTGCCCATCTTCTATAATGTTTGTCCTTTCATCATAGGTAGGTCAAATACTGACCTCAGCCAATGGCAAAGAGAAGCATCAATAATATACATCAGAATATCTATAACAGATTTCTTTTGTCTGTTTACTGGCATTGCCTACATGCAAAATTAACTGCAGAGCAGGCTGAAATGGAGAAGGAAAGTGACATGAAAATGGCTTGCATGTGTCTGGATGGAGTCACACTAGCCTTGGCACAGACATGCGCCCATGAAAAGGAAAATAATTAAGAAATTACAGAATATATTACACATTATCCATGACTTTTGTGGGAGTGTGTGAAAAAATACTGTTCCAAAAAAGCAAGATTGTAGTACTTCCTACACAATGCAGTTCAGGAATCGATCTTGAAGAGATTTATCCATACTGCAAAAATAAAGACCAATATGCTGCTGCCATTGTCAGAGTGACCTCCATCATGACTGCCTGACTGTTTACAACCCACTATGTTTCCCATGCAAACAAGGCTGGTTTCTCTGATTCTTCCACAGAACAAAAGTGCCTAGACATTAGATAACGCTTTTCCTTCAAGTCACAATGTGTAGCCTCCACAATCAGTACCTACACTCCAGTCCACTTCCATGACAGCGTCGCCATAGAGACCGTGCCGGCTCTTGCCGCGGAAGCGTGGAGAGGCGAAGAGGGCTGTGTGGACTTGGAGGAAAGAGAAGTAGAGCAAGAAAGGTCTGTCAGAGCTCCTGTTGAAAAACAGACACAAAATGTTCATCTGCAGGAGTCACATGACATTGTCTCATCACTGCTAAAAGCACTAAATGAACAAAACTAGGCAAAAAAAGTTATGCTGTTTTGATAGCAATACTAAGACTTTGATAGCCATCTGCACATACTGTATCTTATGGTAAACATCCCTGCAAGCAAAGCAAACAGATAAGAGATGGCAAACAGCTATGAGCTACATATCTGTAAAACAAGAAATGATAACAGTAGTGCTCCTAATCTGTCCTTTCAGTGTCAATATAGCTGATTCAGATCAACTCTAAATATAAATGTGCAAACATCTGGAGAACACTTAAAGAATTTTTTTCATTCAGTGTCTGACACGTTCAGTTCAGTGCAACACTTTGACACATTTAGAACTAAGGATGTCCCAGTCAAATGTCGGTGAGTGTACACTGCCAATTACCTTAAAGGTGCCCTGGAATGTCTGTATTTACTCTTTGGCACAGTTAAGTAATGCGTTATACATGGACAGGACTGTGAGGCTCAAACACTGTTGTGTCCTCTTTCAAAGACCAATATAAGTAAACCAGAGCTGTAAAACAAGCAATTTTAAAATGCCAAAACTGGTACGCAACAGTCTTGACTGATCTATATTACATATATTTAGGCACCCAATTAAACATGCTATCGAAAGTTTTTCAAGGCTAAACACAACGTCTATTTTGTGGGAAATGTGGAGGATAAAAAGGCTACAACCTAATGCAAGGCCAACCACAGAAAGACAGAGCTGTGCATTACAGGAAAGCACACAAAGCAAGCAGACACTAGCATGGGTGCTAGGTTAAAAGCTAACCCTACCAGCCTACAATTTCTTCAGCTAGCTAAATGCACATGGTGGCGACTGGACACAGATAGGGCCCAGAGAGGACAGCAACATGAACCAGCCAATCAGAGCAGAGCTTTTTTTTTTTTTTTTTTTTAAATAGCCCACCATAAAAGGAAAGATCTGCATTTCCATTGTCATTCTGAGGCAGAATAACAGGCTGTAAATATATGTGAAAATGCACCTGAGCATTTTTCACTCCAACCAAAGATACATACTAACTATTTATACCAAAAAAACAACTTAAAATACTAAAAGGAATGCATTCTATGGCAATAAAAAACCCAAAAACAAACTAAATAAATAATAAAAAAATAAATAAATAATAATAAAAAATCATCACAACACAAAAAACAAATAGTAAGCACAAAAAAAAAAAAAAACATAGAAGTACGCAGAATGAACTTCCTCAGACCTCTCCAGAAACTCCATGGCCTCAGCGGTCATCCTCTGCGTTAGATTCTCAGACACATACGGCTGCTCCACCACCTCGTCTCCTCTCATCAGGAAGCAGTTAAAACTGGGGAATGTGAGGACAAACAAGGCAAACACAGCCAATGGCACAATCAATAAAGCCACCAGGCCCAGCGTTAGCCTCTGGGATATGGATATGGTTCCAGTAGCATGGAGGACAAAGAGGGTGGCCAAGGCAGCTCCCAGTGTGCTGTAGGGGACGTGGGAATGGATGTTGTAGAAAACAGAGCCGTGACCCGGCTGGCAGTCCCGCAGGTTAGTCATGGGGATCCCGTAGAAGTGGTCAAAGCCGTGGGCTTTCGGATGGTGGCAGTGATCGCTGCTGTGTTCACAGTTAAGGCCCAAGTGCCACTTTCCTGTAGTGGAAAATAAACAGAGCATTTAAAACAATGACAAATGTGTGACCCCTTTAACCCTAGGCATGGTACCTACACTCACAAAGATAGAGACCCCAACAAGGGTTCTTTAGAGACATGGGAATACAATGCAACTACTAATGTACCATTATATTTATTGGCTACGAGCTCAAGCTCTTCTCCAGTGATGTATAGCTGTTAGCTTTCAGAACTACTCAGTGTCCAGACTCAATATTCATTCTGTTCTGAAGTCAGGAGGCCAACATGCAGCAGGTTTTTAAAAAAATCTGGATAAATGTGGTCTACATCTCTAAAAAGTTTGTGGATGACGTCAATGTCAAAACTCTGATGGTACATCTTTATCCTTTTTGTTTTCCTGGCACAAATGAGGTTTTCAGTCAATGCGAGTAGGCCTGTTCCTATAATTACTCTTTGTACAATATATGGACATGACCTGAATCTTTTTTTGCTGATGTTGATATTGGTACGCGGTAGAGTAATATTATAGCCTTTTACACAAATAGGTCTCAGATTATGCTGTTCTTATAAGTGTTGTCCTGCCCGCATCACCGAAGTTACATAGGGCAGAAACTCATGTGCTGAGCCCAGAGCAGCAACAATAGAGATGCTATTCTCCCGATTACAGTCAGTAAAGCATCAATATGATTTGAAAGCTGTCATTTAAAGGTAAAAATGTCCCATTATGGTGGGAGGGGGGGGGCAGCGCTGCCTGACTGAATGTAATGTGCTGGTTTTAATGATTGTGAATCTGGCAGTTGCTCTTTCCATCATGTCAATGTAAATTCCATGATGAATGGAATAGAAACGCTCCAAAATGACTGGGGAAAGAAAATGTGAATAAAATATTTCTGCATTAAGTTTCACTGAAAGTTGAGAAGGGTTTTTGTTTCCTTCTCTGATCAAGTTGCCATTTTGGAATTTGGTGATATGGCAGTTACCAATTGCAGCAGTTGCATATCCCTGTTCTTTCAGGATCCGGGCAAATGTGAGCTCCTGTTGAGGAAGACCACCAGAAGCTGCTGAGATGATATACACCCCAACACGGCCATGACTTGCCATTCCTGCACACACACGTTGCAAACATTAGGTCTCTGAACATAGCGGAGTCCCAGACTTGCTACAATTAGTCTGACAATGAAGAGACAAAACGATGATGAATGGTCTCTAACAGAACTACACACAGAGACCTTCCATGTTCTAAAAGACTCTCTGAAAGCTTGATAATGAGAAGGGTGTGCCCTCGACTTTCACAACACAACATTAAATGGGGGGTTTTGCTTATTACACAGACTCAGGTTCCTGACCTGACCGTATGGGGTATCTGCCAGTGAGGAAAGCCGCCCTGCTGGGGGTGCAGAGGGGGGAGGCAGCGAGGTGCTGGGTCAGCTTTACCCCATCCTGTGCCAGCATGTCAATGTGGGGCGTCCTGCGGTGCAAATCACAAAATACAGTGTTTACAAGAGCCACCAGCAGAGCTGCTGTCACACAGCTTAAGCGAATGTGTAGCTCTTGCTCTGAATAGAATGATGACTGTAGAACTGCATACAACTGACATTTACAGTAATGCAGTACATACACACAACACTCTAGGGCTGTGTATTGGAAAGAACCTGGCGATACAACACGCATAATGATACAGGAGTTACAATAATGTACTGTGATATTGTGAGCAGTGCGCTATATTGTGATTTTATTTAATAAAAAAAATAATAATTGAATTGTGTAAAAAAAAAAAAAAAACACCACCTGATATCTACATGATATCTAAGCAATAGAAAAGTTAAACTTTTATCCAATCTGAACAGTGGGTTCAGGGTACAAAACCATAAAAAAGTAAATAAATAAAGGACCTTTCACCAGATTTCAACAGAAGTCAATGATCAAACATGTCACAATATAAACAATACACTCCGTGTACTGAAGATTGGAATAAAATAAATGATCTTGGGCAAATATCATCCACCTCTGGGAAATATGTCATGGAAAATTAATTACATTTGCTTAATATGGCACTGCACATTTGGCACCATAATGTGACTACTGCTCATGCCCACATTGCAAGGACTATGCCAAACTGATATTGTGTAGCTTTACATGGAGATAATTTCTTACACCCCTAAATGTTTAATGCAACAACACCTGCCTCCTGAATCATGTCCCGTCCACAAACTTTACTGCTTTATCTATGACCCATCAAATGCATGTCAATTCATTTGAACAGATAAGGGCATTTGTGCATTCGTGATGGGTCCTCCCCCTCTATAATGACCTCTCATAGTGCTTGTTTAAAGCACACACACTGGCTAGGGATAGAGTTCCTGATCATATTTTGCTCAGATTCTAAAAACCTGGCGTTTGTCCTTTGAGGCCGCTTTTTTCCGTTCCAGACGGAGATCACGCTTTGTGCAGCCGAGCTGCCGCCTATGAAAAAGACTCTGTCGCAAAGACCTGAAATGAAAGCCGACAGCGGAGCCATGCAACCTACTTCAGAGTTGTGTTTCCATAGCATCCAAGGTCTCCAATTCCCAAATCATCCACAACCATTAGCACGAAATTAGGCTTCGAAACACCCTGAGCCGAAGGCGTGGGGAGCAGCAAGCCGAGGGAGAACAGGATCCACAGAGACTTCATTCTGCATGAGTCAAGAAAAAGAAAAAGACAACCCTAATCAAAGCCTCGTGCTTTGTCAACATGCTACTTTGCTATACATTTATTAGAGTGCCTTGGGGACTACAGGAACAGGGGCAATTTGGGTCACAAGCTCTGTAAAATAGGAAGGACTAGGTCTCAACTGATATATGGTGTGGCAGAAATCAATGCTTTTATTGTTTTCAGCAAATAAGTCACAGATGAAATATAGAATATAAATATTAGAATAATATAAATATCCAATATACACTATATAATAATAATACAATAGGAAAAAAAAGGTTTGTATTATTTATAAAACAAATCCATTTAAAATATTCACTTTACGTTTAGGATGAGCTGGGGAGTATGAACTTTCTGACCTTATTGATGGTGTTGTTGCCAAATGCAATCAAATCTTCAAAGCAATGTTCCAAAATCTAGTAGATAACCTTCCCGGAATATTAATCTATTTCTCCAACAAAAGTAGGATAAACTTTTTTTTTTTCTAAATACCCTTGATCTCAGAAGAAACAATGAATGAGCAGGTGTCCCAATACTTTTGTCCATAAAGTGCATAAGCAAAAACCTTGCTTCTTCAAAATGGCAACTTTACAGGAGAAGGAAAAGACCTTCTTAACTTTCAATGGGAGTCCAAGTAAAAAGACCCCCCCCCCCCCCCCCCAAGTCATTTGGGTGCATTTCTATTGGTCCACTGATAATAATGCAATGAAATGAACATAAGTTAAGCGAAAAAAAAAAAATGAAGATACAAGGTTTTTGTATGACAGCGATGATACAGATGCCATTGGAGCAACTCAAGGTCATGACCAGCAACAGCTTTTCAGCAAGCTAACCATGCGCCATGCCCTGGACAGAATGTCAGCTAAAACTCTGAATTAATTACATATTTTTTTAATTATTATAATTTAATTTAATATAATTTTATATGAAATAAAATAAGTTTATATTTAATAATATTATTTATTATTGTTACAGTTCCAACCTAAGCTAGGCTAGGCTGTGAGATGGCTCGTGAGTTAACCAGCCAATAAGCCCATTGTAAAAGGAAAATCTGCCCGTTTCATGCAAAATAGTCAAATAACAGGGTGGTAAATATGCTTGTAAAACCACATAACTGCACAGTGGTGGATTTCACTACCACTGACTCAGGCATGTCTAATACGCCTGCGCTTCACACATGCAGAATGTTGACTTCCAGGCTAAACCCGTTCAGATACTTGCTCGAGTTGGGGTAAAATCCGACATCAGGAAACACACATCAGCCCCGTGCTTTGCCGCTTTTATCAGCCAGTGACATCAAATGTTGCAACTCGGTTGTTGCAGTATGAATGCTGAACATGAATAACTTATTTAGGGGGCGCCTTATGCGCGGCGAATGCGAATAACTTGTACATAGACGTTGCTGTATGTGCCCTGAATATCAAAGTTTTCAGATTGATGCGACATCCTTGTGGTTTTGGCTGCGGTTGTAATATCAAACGCATCAAACAAAGCTCATGGTAAGTATGATGTCACAAGAATCCCCGTCCTGCAAATGTGATGGCTGCTTTCAAGCCTGTTCTTTGACCCTAAAATGAAAAGATATTGACAGAGATGTCAAACAGTAATGTCTGATCTTTTATCAGCTGTTAATAATGCATTTCAAATCTTACAAGAAGATTTCTCAGCCTCTTTACTTCTCCAACTGTCTCACTGGAGCTGAACAGACTAGGAGAGGGAGAGCGGAATGATCCTGAAGTATCGATCCGGACCATAAACAGACTAAAAAAAAAAAACAACTAAAAAACCCCCAGATATTATGCCTTCTTTATGCTGTAAACTCAATATCTATCCCTTCAGCATCAAAGGCGGCATCAGATTCCAATAAAAAGATAGATATTCAGTGGGAAAAGGGTATAATGCTTTCTTTACGCAGTAAAACTCAATACGTACCCTTTTACTGAACCCTGAAACTGCCTTTGAAGCTGAAATGTGAAAAGAAAAACAATATTTATGACTGTAGTAAACACACACACTATTAATTGTATATTTTGACAAGCAGACAAAATCCACCAGCGACAGATTCTTAAAAACTGCTCCTCAGATTCTCACCCATACTAAGTACAGTGATTTCTATTCAACATCTGCTGAACTTATAAACTAATCTAATTAAACAGCCCTAATTACAATCTCTGTAATGAAGAGTGCAGTTGAACAGTGTTCTTTAAACACTGATGATTTCTACAATATTAATATAAAAAAAATTATTATGATTTTGATAAAATATCACCATATTCCCTATCCCTACTGACCATGAGCTCTGACCTTGGTTGCCCCCGGTCAGAGCTCATTGTCATGGTACTGGACAATAAAGATATAAATAAATAAATAAATAAATAAATAAAGAAAGAAAATAATAAAAATAATTCAACCAACAAGATCTAAATGAGATTTTCAAAACATTTCTGGTACTGATATATTGTTTATCTGCTCTAGAGCATAAACAAACAACCCAGTTTGCAACATTCATTAAATATTACTGCCAATTTCCATCTGCAAACTTTCTTAACTGTCTAGTCTGACAGCTCTATTTGCAAGTGTTTCATCATTTACACTAGAATAAGGCACTGACGATATTCACAGTAATGCTCACTCGTAACACATTAACAAAATGTATCACCTATTTCAAGTATCATCACACTGCTTGACCCTACTGACCATGAGCTCTGACCCCGGTTTTATGACGAGATATGGGAACTATGCCAATTGTGGTCCTGGACAATAAAGGGAAAATAAATTGACATATTGTTTATCTGCTGTTAAGCAAAAAAACAAACAAACAAACAAACAAACAAAAAAAACCAGTTGGCAACATTCATTAACTATTACTGCCAATTTCCATCTGCAAACTTTCTTGACTGTCTAGCTCTGTTTACATCTCTAATTTTCAACAGTGTTTCATCATTTACACTAGAATAAAGCACTGACGATATTCACAGTAATGCTCACTCAGAAACTGATCACGATTTCAATAAAGTATCGTCATACTGCTCGACCCTACTGACCATGAGCTCTGACCCCAGTTTTATGACTAGGGATATGTGAAGCAAGTGAAATTGTGGTGCTGGACAACAAAGGTATTGTAAAGGGAATGAAATCTCAATATTTCTGGTTTTGACATATTGTTAATCTGCTGTTGAGCAAAAAACAAACAAACAAACAAACAAAAAAACAAAAACAGTTATTTTACAATATTACTGCTAATTTCTATCTGCAAACTTCTATCATCAGCCCTACTGACCATGAGCTCTGACCCCAGTTTTATGACTAGGGATATAGAAACTAAGCAGGTAAAAAAAAAAATTAATAAACAAATAATATTTCACAGCATGTCTGGTTGACATTATTTATCTGCTGCTAAGCAAAAAAAAAAAAAAAAATAATAATAATAATAATAATAATAAAACCACACAGTAATTAAATATGCAGACTTTCTTAACTGTTAAAACACTTGTCCAGGGTAAGCCCCACGCCCCTGTGAACGGCCCCAGGGTCACTGTCTCCAGAAGCAGCACAACAGCAAACAACCCCTGATGACCTGTGTCTCAGCTCAGCCCTACTTTTCTACTTTCCCGGGTTATAACGTTTGCATTTACTGGTTTTCACTGTAAATAAGTATACCGAGTACACCGATGCCCATTTTACAGCAGGCCCGTGCAGACTGCTCCTGCTCTCAGACAGAAGAGTGGGAGCGCTCGCGACCACGGCTGCAGCAGCAGCAGCAGCAGCAGCAGCAGCAGCAGGGGGGGGGGGGGGGGGGGTTGCTTTTGGGGTCGCAGATGCAGAAGTCGATAAGAAATAAACATCACCAGATTCCGAGATGTTGGAGAAAGAGAAAATGCCCACGTAAATATAGCTAGATAACCTCACCTAGCTTAGTTATAGCTACAGCAGCGGAGACGCTTCCGTCTTCTCGCCTGAACTCACGCCCTCACGACTCATTAAGGCTCTAATGTGGCCTGCTGTACTCGACAACCCTCGCATTAGTGTGGGAAAGTACGAGCAGAGCAGGTTGTGGCTGTGTGAATGGCTGCTCACCTTCAAGTCAAACTTCACCAACTGCCCCCAGTCGCCCCCCTGCAACGCTTCAAAACGAGGAAGACAGCTGTCACGTGACACGCGCTCGCCACTGTGATTGGGCAAGAGATTCAGCAAGCTGGCCAATCCATAAAATCCATAATAAGATTAGATAATCAGATAAGACAATCCTTTATTTATTTTTATTTATAATCTATACATATATATATATATATTATAAATAAAAGATATAGATAGTAATATATATATACTGAGTGTCCAAATGTTTGTAGACACCCCTAATAATGAAGGCATTCAGGTATTTTAAGTTGCAGCCATTGCTGACACAGATGTGCAAATGCACAATTACACAGCTTGGCCAGTCCATGTAGTATTGTCAATAGAATAGAAATATATATATATTATATTGTATATTGTATATATGTGTATATAATAAAGTGTATATACACGTACATACACATATACACACATATGTGTATATGTGTGTGTATCCCTAGAAAATCACTGCCAATAAAATGGGACATGTCGTTGCAGCCAAGGGTGGACTAGAGGGGTTTACATCCTCCCAGCATTTGGCTGTGGAGCAGTGGGGTGCCAGAATGATTTAGCAACCATCAGTATCTGACCCTGTCAACACTTTTCTGTTTGAATGCTATCAAATCCTCACTGCAATGTTCCATCATCTCATGTAAAGCCTTTTTAGAAGACTAGAGGCTGTTTACTAGGGGTGACAGATTAGGAACTACTGATCTAAAGGTCCTCTGGAAGTGATTTCATGGGATCCAATAAAGTCAGACTATTTAAAATCAATGAACTAAAACATGGCAAATGACTGAGACTCGTGTTCTGAACTGTGGATTACCATGTAGGTCTGTTTGAGCGCAGTGTAATCACACTTACCTACATAATGTGTTCTTACAACTTTCACTCGCCTGCCCTTAATATGAAAATGGCACATGGAAAGCAAATCATGTTAATTGTGGGGGCTGTGTGAGTCTTTCTCGCCTGCTTCTCCTCCGCTTTTGCCCGTAAGAGACACTTGGTTATTGCTTATTTTCTCTGTGCTCTGCTGTGTATTGGATGACTTGGCTGTACTGTGGGAATTCTTGCACATCTGTTACAGGAGCTATTAGGATGTGGCTCTAGTGCACCATGGACAAACAGCGCCACCTGATGCTTTAAAGAAATACAACTCATTTTCTTTTCTTTCTTTGCAGTTTTTCAATCATTTTTTTATTGTTATTTTTTTTAGAAATGTTGTAAGTAACTGAATTGATATTATCATGATCACATTGTGGAATGGACACTGAATATCAGACTGAATATCAGACTGAAGATCAGACGTCCACCAGCTCGGATAGCAAGATTCAGTTTCAGGCATTTAGTAGAGGCTCTTCTCCAGAGTGACTTACAGAAGTGCTTCACTGTTCACTATGAAAATATCCCTAGTTTAAATAAGCTAGAATCCAAATTCACCTCAACTCTACAGTGATTCTTTAGCTCCATTCCTTTTTGTATTGCACTTTTTACAACAAAGGCGTCCCACAACAGCGTATAATGTGTCCGTAGGCCCGAGCCAAGAACCACTTATATGCACCCTTTAAGAATGTAGCCATTATACTAAAACCAGTACAAGTTCCTGATTTTGTGGAGGATGTTTTAGGTGAATTGAGTAGACTGGTCTAATTTACACTTCTCTGCATGAATATCGGTTTATACACTGAATTAATGAAGTCATTATTTTTTAATACAATATTTTTCACACAGAAATGCTGAAATTTAAATGGGTGAAGTAATTGGAACGCGCCCAAGGGAATGACACAGCACTTAAAGTCAAAGACAATAAAAAAAAAGCAATGTATTCTGTGTATCTGAATTTAACATAATGGACCACTAATCATGTGAAATGAAGTAATTAGGAAAGTGAAGAAGGAGTTTGGTGATGACCCCTTCTCGCCCCAGAGGAATATACAGAATATTCATTTGTTGATGCTTGTCTGCCAAATCAGTTGGGACAACTCCCTGGGACAACTCAGACATTGGGCTGTGGAGCAGTGGAACTGTGTTCTCTATAGTGATTGAGCTCTGTCCTGTACCTCTGGGATGAGATGGCGTTTTGACCTGGCTCTCCACTACCCTCCTGCCCGCTGTCCTGCTCTGGAGCCTCACATTGATTCATCCTAACCTCACTGCATGATTATGCTTCTGACTTTATCATTCTCGCTCACATTTTCTTGCTTGGCTTGACGCCACATTTACCATTTACCTTTTTTTTCTTAATTCAGTTTTGTTCTATTGTCTTTATTCCTGTTTTGATGTTTATTATGATCCGGTGTCGACCTGAGGAGGACGGGTTCCCCTTTTGAGTCCTGGTTCCTCTCAAGGTTTCTTCCTCTCAACCCGAGGGAGTTTCTCCTTGCCACTGTTGCCACTAGCTTGCTTAAAAGAGGCTCGGACCCGGATCTCTGTAAAGCTGCTTTGTTTGCAAAAAGGTAAAGGTGCACGTATTTATCACTGTAGTATGTACAGCAAAATGTGTCCTCTGTATTTTACCCATCTGGGATAGTAAACACACACACAAGTAAACTAGGGGCTGTGAGCACACATACACTCAGAGCGTTGGGCAGCCAACTCCATTTGCAACATGACTTAAGAGCGATAACTGATCATCCATGACTACACCAAGTGACCAGTGAGTTCTCAAAGGAGACGGCAAGATCGTTGTGAAGTGCAGGAGTTCCCGGGATGTACAGCAGCTCTGTCTTGCTGGACTAGACTCATGCTGCACCTGTGCGAGCTCGGTTGGAAGAACACTTCAATCATTCGCAGAGTGTAGAAGAGGCCTTAAGTGACCTTTACAGGTGTTCGCCTGGTTCACCAACAACCCACAATTTGTTGTGCTGTACCTTCCAACATATCCCCCATTTCTAAATCCAATAGAGGAATTCTTTTCTGTGGCTGTGAAAAGGGTAGGAACACAGAGTCCACAAGCTTGTCACACTACTCACACTACAGGCAATGGAGGAGACGTGATGACATCCATACACATGAATACCAGGATTGGATCCGCCATGCCCAGCAGTTTTCCCCCACTGCTTGGCCAGGGAGAACATTGCACCTCATATAGATGAGGTCCTCTGGCCTGACCAGGATCAGACTCGGGATGCAGAGAGATCTGTTTTACTGCATTTTGCTATAAATACATTTATTTTGTTACCTTTTTGTGCTTTTGTAGTGTTTCGAGCTGTATGTTACTCAGTTTACATACAACGGTCTACATCCTACATAAAATACGTCACATTTGTGTTACATATACATGCAGTTCTGTAAATGCAACGTTGGGACAAAGACAAGACAACCATATTCACCATTTGTGATGGACACAGATGGAATTTGGCTTCTGCTTTTATCCCATCTGTGCAGTGAACACATACACACCAGTGAAACACACACACACAGTGGACAGTAAGTACACATGCCCGGGGCGGTGGGCAGCCATTGCTGCAGCGCCCAGGAAGCAGAGAGGGTGAAGGGCATTACTCAAGGGCCCAACAGTGGCAGCTTGCCGAGCACGGGTATCGAACCAACAACCCTGTCGTCAATAGCCTGAAGCTCTAACTGTGGAGCCACCACTGCATACACCCTATACTTCACCAAAATTGTACACTCTTGCTTTGGATGTATAACATGGCCTCATGAAGCCAAAACATGCAAAACACTTTTGATGGTTTTGCTTTGAATTGATGTCCAAATTTTTTTTAGTTTTTCCTTGTAAAATTAGTTTGCAAAAATGTAAAAACTTTTTCATTATGGGGTACCGAGTGCAGAATGATGATACAGTTTTACAGTACACTAAACCCTGTTGTCTGAACCAATGCTCAGTGCCCTCAACCCATTTATTTGGATTGACTCGGGGTCAATCCAATTGAGAAAAACTGTATTTTAGCCCAAGGACGCAACATAGGTCTAGAGACTTTCCAAAAGCACTGTAGATGCACCTATATGTATTTTTCTACCAATTAAAAATACATGTATGTGTCCAAAATACGTTAATTGCATTTATGCATGCAACAATTTAACATATACGCCAAATTATTCATGACATTTGTACATATATACGACCATATATCAGATTTCCACATGAGTAGTATGTAATATAATTAGGAACATAAATTATCAAGGTAAAACAAAAAGGATAGTTTTAGTTACAGGTTAAATAAAGAGCTTCTGAAGGGCTGTTTCTCTCACTGGTCTGTCAGCATCGGCCTGCTTGGTGTACAAAGCGCTCAGCAGCAGCAACCAGGCCGGTCATCAAACCGAACAACCTTGTTTGTATGCAAATGTAGCAGCAGTCATAAGCACCCGCCAGCTTATGTTTCCCCCTTTAATGACCCCGACTCGTTCATTAATTACATGCTTATGAAACTCCCACCGGCCGGTCAGCCGGTCAGCCTGCCGTCCAGCACACGTCTGACTGCTGCCAAACACCTTGCTCACCGTCCAGGCCTTGACACACATTTATACTGCGAAGCGGCTTGCCTGCAGCGAGCAAACAAGGTAATGAAGCATAATGGAGGTATTAAACTGCAGGGTATTGCTGGAGAAAAGTGTGTTTATGGATTTGGTTGTATGTGTGTATGTGTGTGTGAAGGGTTTGGCAGAGTGTCACTGACATAAGGACACGTCAATGTGGCATTGATCGCCATCCGGGTAATAACATGGAGCGCAGGGTTGAGGGAAAGAAAAAAAATTATAATATGAAGCAGAGAGAAAATAGATTGACCTTTAATCTGATCGATGGTGGGGGGTGGGGGTGGGGTGTTGCCATGTTTCATTAAACTGCATGTAATCTAGGAACCTGTAGTCATTAAAAAGCCCGTCAGCGTCTGCATGGAGCAAAAAGGTCACGTCATTAGTGAAACATCTCCGTTTTTTTTATATTATTATTATTTCCTCTCACGTCATGTGAATACGTCCTGCATGAGAATCACGTTCACCCCTGCAGTCCAGCACAGAGGTCACCGGCAGCTCTCTCCTCTCAACAGAATCCACTGGGTTTTATCCATGCAGGGTCAGTCCACACCAGCAGGTGGCAGTGTGAGCCTTCAGACAACATGCAAGCGAGTATACATGAGAGTACACATATTTCCTACTTGATCCACCCCACCTGATCCACCTAACTCCGGCCTTCAGAATTAGTCCCTGAGTGGCTGAATGAAGTGTGTTAGATTGGAGTTGGTGGTCTGCAGGAAGGTTAGATGTCCAGGAAGAGGGTTGATGATCACTGGTTTGCACAATAAATTCGTGTTCAGGTGTGTGCATTTGTGTTGATCTCAGTTAAGAATAAGGTTCCTCAAGGTCACAGATTCCCAACCCTGGTCCTGGAGTACCCTTGTACCTGCTGTGCATGTTTTGGAGATTTGCCTGATCTACACAATTAAAAATAGAGGTGCTACAAAGGGTTCCTTGAAGAACCACTTTTGCATGAAGAATCGTTTAAAGGTTTAAAGATGCTTTACCTGATGTGAAGGTGCTTTACCAGTTTAAAGGTTCTTCACAATCACACCTCTCTACTACAGTCATGGTTCTTTATGGAACCAACAGTGGTTCTTCTATGGCATTACATTTTTGTAGTACCTTCATGTCTAAGACTGTGACTCACCTGCTTCAATCTAGAAAGGGCCTGTAAACCACATAAGCCCATTTTCCTAAAAGCATCTTGGAGCATGTTCACTTTAGCTTTGTTTGTCTGACCCAGGTCTGCTTGCTCTGAGAGGCTGGTACGTTTGATCAAGTGTGAAAGCTGTTCTTGAGCCTGCAAGCGGGCCAGAGCCGCCTGAGTGTTTGTATCCAAGGGAAATAAGAAAAAGCAACAAACGAATAAAACCTACATAAATTAAGCCAGAAAAGTGTGCCCTTATTGCCCTTATTGTCATCAATTTAAAAAATCCAGAGATGCTTTATAAACAGCCTATTTTCTGTTTCGCTGACATCACAGGAACCAGCTAATTTACATATATCCGCCTATTCCGAGTAGTCCGTTTGCTATGTATATAATAATGTTCACAAACAACCACTAACACCGGCTTCACTGTTAAAAATAAAGAATTATGTACTGATTCTGTCTTCTTGTCCACCTTGTTGAAAGGTTGAAGGTCACCTCAACTCGGAAGTATCAGAACTATCTCGGAATTTCCCACTAGAAATGGTGAATGGGGTGTTTTTATGCAACTTCTAAGTTGGGAACTTTTTTTTGTTGGGAGTTGGGAAAATTTCCCATAATCCTGATAGCACATGAAGGCCTCATTGGATTAGGATGGGGAATTACTGCTCTAGATCATGGATTTTAAACTTGTGCACACGGTAGTGTTTCCTCTCCTCAAACACAGCTTTATCTCAGGAGGGCCATTGGTTAAATAGTTGGATGAAGTGTGATCAAGGCAGGGGAAACGCTAAAATGTGGAGGGTGAATGGGAACTCCAGGACTTCATAGAAGAACCAGGTTTGGTTCCCTAAATAACTCTCCAACGGACGGTTCTTCAGTGAAGTTTAAAGAACCTCCACATGATGTTTCTTTACCAGTTAATGTTTTTACTGTGCTTGTACATCACCATTTCAGAGGCCTCATCTGAAAGCATGTTGTTTAGGTCTGGGTTTCTCTCTGTATTTCTTTCTTGTATTCTTCCGAAGTTTTTACCTTATGATGGTACTGCAAATTTACTTAATGTGAAGAGTATGTTGTAGAGACCCCACAGTTGAACCAATTTTGGTTCCCTAACGAGCATTGTGTAAGGTGGTTCTTCAAAAAATTATGTGAGTTAGTATGAAGACTCTCTAAAGTTTAAAGAAGTTGTTAAGGTTCTATTCTGTCCTGTTGTAATTAGAGGATCATTTAAGAAGGTTTATTTTGCCACAAAGCCATCAGCCTTCTTGGTTCTTGGCTTGGATTAATGTTTTTTGGGAAACCTTTATATTTCAAGAAGGTTCTCAACACTCTGGTCTGCAGATCCTGAATTAAAAGCATAGATTGATTGCAGATAGATTGTCTCTACAGATCTAATCCATTATATGTTCAAAGCAAATGTAAAACTAAAATGACATGAACCCCAGCAAAGTCCATCAAGATCTCCAGTACACACTTTCCTGGAAAGCTTGTTTGCTAGAGGTACATATAAAGAGCTCTCATTGCCATTCAAGCTTAGCTGGACCATTTCCCATTGATCCTCTACATCCAGCACATATGTAACACATTGCACCTTATTCACATCTCAGTAATATGAACATACTCCCCTTTCTTCCCACGTGACCACGCCCACCAGCCCCCTCTGGCAATTCCTTTTCTTTCCTCGGCCCGTTCCTTCGGGGTCGCGCCACCATCTTTCAGCAGAGGGGCTCCTCTATCAGCCACAGCCTCGGGCTCCAATCACAGCCGCTAACAGGCAGCCCCCTCCAGCTTTGGCTCGACGCGTTCCAGGGCAGGCGGCCCACCCAGGTGGAAGAGGCCGCTGGGTATCAGGTTAAGGTCCCGCAGCCATCTCTCGTGCTCAGTGGCAGATGTTATCGTTGAAGGGCACTGACGGACGGCGCACCTGGGATTCTGGCCATGGAATAAGAGGGATGGTTGAAAAATTGGCTGGAAAGGGTTCGAACAGGTACACACACAATAATGGCATTTGTGTCAGTATTTTGTGGTAAGTTGATACAGTGATATACAATAAAGTAGGCCCTGATTAAAGTCAATTAGAATATAATCTATGGACAAAAATAACCATTTCCTACAATTTTCTTGACCAGTTATGATGTTTTTGTGTGGATTTATGAAACCCAAAAGTGTCCTGATTAACTTGACATGACCATTGTTCCAGCCTTTTTTTGTTACAAATGCCTTTAGGACTGACATACCATATGTAAATGACCTTTCTGCTGATTGGACGGAGTTAAATTGCTGTACATTAATGAATATAAATGTTTTTTTTTCTTGTGACATCGCAAAAATAAGGAATACAAACAGAGCTGATTTTGCATCTTCTTATCCATATCGCTGCTGTCCAATGAAAACATGTATCTCCATTTTTGTCAATTTTTTGGACATTATGGGTGAATCAACCAATGGAAATGCTCTAAATTACTTGGAACAAACTCTTATTTTACATTGACTTCCATTCAAACTTAGGAACACTTTGGCCTTTGGACATACATGTTTTCGGTTTTTTTTTGGAGATCATTAATGTTTATATGATTCACGCAGTCATTCTGACAGAACACAGTACACCACAAGAAGCACAGAGGGCAGTATTACTCTTTTGCTTTGTTGGTCCATTACAGAAGTGGCTTAAATTTTCTACGTTAAAAGATTAAGGTTCCTTAATGTTTCTTGGCTCAGTACTGCAAATATACATAATGTGGAGAGTAAGCTGTAGAGACACCATAGACCCTCTTTTGGTTTCCTTAAGAACATTTTATGCAGTGGTTCTTCTAAGAACCTTGCTTGGGGAGTGAGCAGCATGTTTTATTTAAACTATAACTACAGTGCTTTTTAAATGATCTATAATGTTTATATGATACACACAGTCATTCTGACAGATTGCAGTACACCGCAGGAAGCACAGGGGGCAGTATTATTCTTTTGCTTTGCTGGCCCATGACTGAAGAAGTTGCTCGTTACTATACTATATGCACTGTTTGACCTTACATTCTCTCTCTCCCTCTTCACTGGAACCTGCATTTAAGCACACTTCGGTGAGTGGGTGGGGGGGGGGGGGTGTTATACAGCCACATACTGGTGTGTTTGCTGAGAGAGTAATGGCAATTTGTCAGACATGAGGGAATGCCCTGAGGCTGGTTAGCAGGGCTGCAGTAAAGAGAGCACTGTTTGCTTTCTCTACTGCCTTCATGATCTTGCTTCACTAGAAACTCGCTATAGCTCTCTGCTTACAGTAATGGAAAGAGATGCATGTGAGATGCTACACTTTTAAAAATAATGGAGGCGGTTCCTATAGAATGACTCCATAGAACCACTTTTAGTTCTCTGAATTGTCAACAGAGACTGCTTTAAAAAGAAGAAGTGTGAGTGTAAAGGACCTGTCATCACACTTCTTCTCTAGCAAAGGTTCTACGCCAATTTAAAGGAACAATGCCTAAAAGCCAAGGCCCCATTTAGAGGAAAAAAAATATAAAATATATTAGTAAATAAATATAAAGTATGTATTGCAATATATTCTCAAATACAGGTGTAAATATATGTTTTCCTAGAAATATAGTATATTTTTTATATTATTTTTCGATCTTAATGCTGCATTCAACCTGTTGGGTATCCACACTGCTGGGTAGTTTATTGGGTAGTATTAGTGAAAATCTAGCCAATGGTCTAATTAAGAAAAAGGGTCTTTAAGAAAAGATGAATATATTATTAATAAAGAAGAAATGTTTGTAATATTGTAGTTTGGGTATTATATTTTATATTTATTCATAATTTCATGTATAATTATATTTGAAACACATACCTAGGACACAGTCATCATCATCACTGTCAGGCAACAACCTCATGTCTCCAAAATAGCAACTTTACAGAAGAAGGAAAAAACTTCAGGTCAGTGTTTGTATTGGTCCATTCATTATGAAATGAAGACACAATGCAAAACAATGCTAGATTTTTTTTTGGGCTGAAAATCAGCTGATATTTCTCCAACTTTGCTGATCCTGACAGCCAATCAGATCGTATTCAGACTCGTGACTGTGGTCAAATATTAGAGTATATGATGCAAGAACTTACATCACTACCCAATTTCAACTTTAACACAGAGGGATGTATTTTTATCCCAGTCTTATTTCCTATTGCTTGACTTTTTCTTGGTGTGGATGGGCAGCTACCCTGTTTCATGGTGGTTTCTGGTGGGTGGGAAATCCTAGAATACTGACTGCAGTGCTGACTCCAATTTGCAGACTGTGTGGCACCTGGCAACCAAGTTCTTATTATATGTGAAGGTTGTTTATGAGAATAAAAAGTGGGCCAATAGAGAGACCTTTAGGACAATTTTACATTAGCATTAAAGGGTCTGAATGGATCTAAATGATTTACTTGTTACTCTGAAGGTATGAGCAGGAATGATTTGTTGAATCATTAGTACCACGATTAGTCGAAAGGCCATGGAACCTTGAATGTGTGGTGTCATTTCAACCACTGCAGTTCTTTAAGAAGCTCTCGAGTAGAAAACCTCAGGCTCTGCGACAGTGGCCAGGTATTTCCTTCTGCGGTCTCCAGCTTTAAAGCACTCTAAACCTCAGAATGAGTCAGTGCTAAAGCCACTGCATAACAGCCAGGCTTGCCTACTGCACTGAAGCACAGGCATTTACCGTAACACCAATTTTCAGATGTCAACAGTGCTTTTTGTTCGGGTGGAGTTTTCTGTCTCACGGGAGTCAGACGGGGCCTAAACGCCAAGAGTTCTACATTTATCTTGATCTTATCTGCTTTGCGTTTTGGAGACAAACAACCGCAGACCTCCACCATTTCACATCTCTCCCAAATGTTTAATAAAAGCAAAATAATCAACAGTGATGGAGACTAATTTGTTAAAAAAAGGGCTTCTCGCCACCTTTGAAACACAAAACCTAATTGTTTTTGGCAGCCACCGTCAGGCCTGGGCTTTTTTTATTACTCCATTATTGGACATTGTTGTGTGGCATGTTCATTTTGTCCTAGTAAATTAAATTGGCCGTGCAATGTTGCTCTGTTTCTCCGACTCTGGAGGAGTCTTGTGGGAAAACGGGGCCATTTGATGTCCTGGCGAGCTCGTCATTCACAGTGCTGGCCCACGTCCATGGATGCATTCCCCAGCCAAACAGCCTCTTCCTGTTTACATACATCTCTAAGGGACAGCAAGCCGGACCACGAACACGCGCCTCGAAACGGTTTCAAGTGGTTTCGCACCTTTCCCAATTCCAGCACTAGCAGTCCTGTCAAAAACGGCTAGTTCACTTGATGTGTCGCCAAGAAGTGAGACATGCATGCCATGGCACAGAAATTGTCTGCCTCTCTCATGCGATGCTAACCCCACAATAGAGGGCTAATTCCTTGTCGAATTGGAAGGGAAAGCAGGCATAGCCTGTGTATTCTGCCTGTCACGAGAGCTGCACAATATGCTAGTCTTGGGATAGCCAACTCCATGGGAAGGCTACGCATACACTGTATGGCCAAATAATCAATACATTCAGTTACTGTAAGTTGCACCCATTGCTGTGATTGCACCCACAGATGTGCAAATGCACACGTCCCTCTTGTCCCTGTAGAGAAGTACTACCAATAGAATAGGACTCTCTGGAGCAGATAGATATAAACCTGTTGGCACCATGCTGCCTAATGCCAGGTGTGGGCTAGAGGGGTATAAAGCCCCCCAGCATTGAGCTGTGGAGCAGTGGAACTGTGTTCTCTGGATTGATGGATGGTGCTCCATCCAGTACTTTTGGGATGAGTTGGGGTGCTGATCGTCCAACATTCTGACCTCACTAACGCTCATCCTTATATGCAGTCAAATCCTTAGACTAATGTAAACTAATCAGAAAGGCTTCTACCCTGGACAGTAGAGACAGTTACTCTAACAAAAGCAGGATGAACTGTTTTTTAATACTAATATACCTTTAAAATTGGCCAAAAACTAAATGTGTTGCTCACTCATAATAATGTCATTTAGACTGAACTATAAACAATGGCACTGTGGTGATGGGGTAACATGAGACAGCATAAGGCTTAATGGCTTCATTATAGAAATAACCAATAATCAAAATAACCATGTAGAAATAATACCCTGCGTACTAAGTCTGTCTCTAATGCTGTGTTCCATTTGAACTGGGATGTCGGAATTCTACATCAACAGTAATATTATGCAGTTTATTAGCACTTCTATTTATTTGTGTCTCGTTAAATCAGTTGTACACTTGTTCAACCTTGAATGTGCAAATGCATATAATGCGTTATCAACTTGTATCTCTAGCAATGCTTACCTGGGACAATGCTAACAATGCTAATCTGAGACATAAAAACAATCTGTGACATATCCGGTCATGCCGCTAGTGATTGGCTGCTGGGGCCCCAAAAGAGCACAACTGGCTTTGCTCTCTCCAGAGTAGTGATCTAAATTGGGGAGAAAATGGGTCTTACTTAAAAAAAAAACTAACAACACAAAAGTGGGACATATTTTGGGTGGATTCGCCGTAAAACACTGGTAAAGAATCATCAAATCAGTTGTGGTGAACTTCAAAGTCTAGCTAACTGTTTGCGGAAAGGGTTTGAAATAGCGTACAATTATCAGAACATTTAACTGGAACGTGGTCAACTCGGGAGTGAAGTCATTCCCAGCTCCGACAACCAACTTCCGAGGTAAAAGGAACGCAGCATAAAGTCTCTTTTGCTTTTTTTCTCTAACCTAGATTGTATGACTTACAAATGCGATTGTGGTGAAACCTGAATATGAACAGTAACAGCTGGTCAGTTTTGCCCTGTTGGGGGTGTTGAGCCAGTGGGGGAATGAGCCAGTATGGTTTTACATAAACTGTTCATGACCTTCTGCTGAACCTTGAATTATTTGTACATACGTATTACTGCATGGAGATATGAGAGCTTTTTCATCTTCTCTTCTCACTTCCTTATGAAGGTGAAAGGTCCCAGACCAAATCAATATTCTAACGCAGTGGAGATACTGTATGTTTGTACTGAGATACTGTATCCGAGTGCTCATTGATGTCATTGAGGTACTGGCTGTCAGTGTCGATGAAATCATTCTGATCATCTATGGCATTCAATAATATATAGAGCATACAACTATATAAGTTTGACCTTTGGGTTCAGTGACCAATAAATGGAGCACATATTGAACACTGTCGACACTGTAATGTCACAACACATATGGTGGACACACGTGGGAGCGTATAGTCATTCAATATGAAAACAAGGTAGCGGCGTTTTGGTATTTAAGATGTTCAAGAGTGGAGAAAAGTTTAGAGCATTTTCAGACAATGTAAGTTCAAAAGTTTGTAGACACTTGCTTATCCATCATTTTTTCCCCTAGGATTACCAAGAACATTGTCTTCTATTGATGTAGTAACAGTCTCTACACTTCTGCAGAGACAAGTTTGTTGGACTAATGCTGGAACATAATTAAGTGATATTCAGCCAGATGAGCATTATTGAGGTTAGGTAATGATTTTGGAGGATCCCAAAGGTTTGGGTGGAGCTCCATCACTCCAGAGAATGCAGTTGCACTGCTACACAGCCCAAAGCTCCAAACCAGCATGGTAAATCAAAGGGATTAAGGGTATTTCTTCTGCTTTTGTTGGAGGAACTTTCTCTACTGTCCACAGAATGCTTTCTACTAGATTCTGGAAGAGAATTGCAGTGAGGATTTGATTGCTTTCATTGACAAGAGCATTAGTAAGGTCAGGATGTTGGATGATCACCACCCCACCTCATCTCCAACTCCCCAACTCACCCCAAAAGTATTGGATGGAGCACCAACCATCATTCCAAAGAACACAGTTCTAATGCTCCACAGCTCAGTGCTGGGGGGCTATATACCCCATGTTTATTTGTTCCAAAGAGTCTTAACATATTGGCAATACATCTCCACAGAGACTAGACAAGCTGTGTGTGTGCACATTTGCACATCAGTGACAAACATTTGGACATAAAGGAGATTAGCATGTCCAACCATTTGACTGGATGAGATGAAAACAGTTACGCTATTGGTGGCAATTTTAGGCAACCTCATGTCAAGGCCAAGCAAATAAAAAAAAAGCTTTACCCAAAAATGTCTGTAATGCTAACACCAAATCAAATCTGTAGCACATGGAGCCAGTTGGCACTCATCAACTTTCATTCTTCGTTAGCTGGTGTTAGTAATGTACAGTCTAGAACACATAGTCTAAACAGTGCCTCTCATATGTGTACCATCTGAGGTTGGTTAGACGTCGCTCATTGCGGCATTCATTATAGCCGACCGCACTGAAAAAAAACAAACGCGTTGAATTTAGTCTTCAAATGTGTACATCAACATACATATTGCCAAATGTAAGCAAAACTATGTTAATGTACACTTAGGTTAATGTACAAAAGGTGGCCAAAGAGCTCTTCAGAGCCATGCTGTAGAACACTGCCTCTCAAACCTGTCCTTAGGGATCCCCAGATGGTCTAGATCAGTGGTCTCCAACCCTCCTCCTGAAGAGCTCCTTTCTGCAGGTTTCAACTCCAGCCCAAATCTAACACGCCTCATTCAGCCAATCAAGAACTTCTGAAGGCAGTAATTAGGTGGATCAGGTGGGGTGGATTAGGGTTGGATCTGTGGTAAGTCTGCAGGAAAGTAACTCTCCAGGAGCAGGGAGAGGTGTTTGACTGATTTCTGGCCTCCTGTCCTCACAGGAGAACTGAGCTCTTCAAGGTGGAGATTTTTGAAGACTTTGTTTTCAGTGTTGTCGTGTGGACAGGAAAAGGGGATGCATGTTTGTGGCTGAATCTCAAATACAACGTCTACATGCAGGTAGCACTAGATTTCAGATTTCACATATGAATAAATGTCAATACTGTTCTATGACAGACCTATAATGCTCTGTAATGCTCTATTTAGAATCTATAATTTCATGACATGCATTGTGCACGACATAGGGAGCAGTGTGTAATTTGGGATTGTGATTTGATTGTATTTCAAATCAAATCAGATTTGTTGTCACATCACATTACACAGGTTTAAAGGTGAGTGAAAAACTTAGGTAGTCAAATACAGATAGAAATACAGAACATATACACATTATACTATACATAAACTATACACACATTATACACACACCCCATATACAATATTTAACTGTTTAAATGTACAAGTTTAATATGAAATGTTCACATTACTATTGATATCTTTCTTTATAAGGACAATCACTCATTCTCATTCATTTTTGTCTCTGCTTGGATGGAAATATTTTCAAAAATGGAGGGAGGGTCTTCATTTTGAAGAATATCTGGATAAATGTGAATGGGGCCTTAGATTTTGGATCAAACCCATTTGGCCACACATAGGGATAGAGCAAAAACAAGCACCTGAAAAGCAATTTGAGAACCATTGTCATAGAAGAACCAACTTTATGCACCTAGAGAACCTTCTACAGTCAATAGAATCAATGGAACATTCAAACGCAAATGGTTTCATCTAGAACTTTCTAACACAATTTCTCAAAGTTACTTCATTAACTAAAGGTAGCCCTAGTTTTACTCATTCAAGGCATTCTCGTAAATGCTACACCTCAGCACTCTTTTTAAATAATATGTTTAACCCCTTAACACTCTGAGGCTTATTACACACTAAGGTGTATTACTCAGTAACTACAGGTACATCTGTACTAACAGGTGGGGCTATTCTTTGGTAATAAAACTTTGTGATAACACCCTTGGCTACCCATAGGCTGTTTCAGGGATTAATAGAAAAGTCAAATCCTGCATGGAGGCTGAATGAAGTCCATGAACTTGGAAAGAAAACAATTGCTTCAGAATATGATACACGTGTCTTTAACAGCTGGGACAACAGTTGAAAAAAAGCAACTTTTTATGCTAACTCTGACTCATTTGCAGTTTAAATAATGAGTATTAAAGAGAATTCCTGACAAATATATTAGAAAAATTGAGATTTCATATTAGTCTAGGCTTAGGCTTAACCTGAGGCTGAAAAACTGGCCCACAAACTCACAAGAAACTCATGTTTGACCTGTGCTGTACATAAAAAATTATCCTAAAACCCCATATTTGTCGTGGCCCGGTCAGGCTCAGCTGGGAAGCAGACCCCTAGCTGACTGTAGTGCATGTCACAGTGACTAATGTGTAACCAGTCTCAGATGGAACACCTCAGTGCACATCCCAGAGTCATATCCAGCGCTTCGATCGAAGCCTTCACCACTGCGTTAGCCTCAGGCCACGTCTATGTGTGCCGCACATGTGCCATTCTCCAGCGGTGAGGGCAAACGGACAGGCCCGGGCGCAGCAGCACGTGCCTGGAGATCGATGCGGCCCCGGCGCGCCTCTCACACGTCCTGCCACAGGCCAAAGCAAACCACTTAACGTGAGGAGTCATTTCCAGGACTTCCCTTTAAAAACAAGCGTTTCGATTCTGCCGTGTCTTCCACCTCAGTTGAGCCGGGCTGCCGTCCCAGCATTGTAATCTGGAACAAATGGAGGCCATTAACACAGCAGGCGGTGACATTTTCTATTATCCCTCTCTCCACGAGAGCAGAATGTGGCGAGCAGAGGGAGGCACGCCACGGTGGCCGTCCTGTCCCATGATGTGGTGTGCCGTAAATACATAGGCCTGTGCATTTCTGTACAACAATGATTCCTAGGTCTGGTCCTGCAGTACGCCTGCACTGCAGACACTCAGTTTACTCTCAGCTCAAATGTGTGTATTGTTTTCACCTGAATTAAATATATTACATCAACATCATTTACTTTGCAATAATCCTCTGTTGGCATAGCTTGACCCTTGTCTGACATGAGAAAGACAGAAAACACTGCACAACAATCCATAAGTTAGTTCAGTGCATTACCTATAACCTCTTAATGTTTTACTGACCCCACAATTTAAGGTCTCACTCTCAATTATTCCATAGTTTACATATTAAATTTAGTTTATAGTAGTTACTGGATTGCAAGACTTTCCACAGTAACAGAAAACAACATACAGAAAACTCCAATGGATCCATGCTAATCCATTTTACTGCCATTTTAGTGGACAAGCACACTAGCTAATTACTCAGGGCCCAATTACTCTGATAATTACTATGTATAATTTATGAAACAATCGTTAAGTAAGAAAGGATTTACATTGGATTACATTTGGATTAACATCTGTGAAGTCTGTATTGTCTGTATGTGTCTAATGTTATCCACTATGCTGTCTAATTGCTTGGAACCAGTGAGTTCCAACCCCGTTTGAGAGCTCCACAGAGTTTGGCATAAATCTCAGTTTTTATATTAAAAAAAGGTTAAGCAGAAAAAATCTCTACTGCTAACATTATGCTTGTTGCACCACATTTCCAGGAATTTCCAGATTTCCAGTGCTGTGGTGATATTACTGAAGTGAAATCTCCACAGATGATCAGCGCTGCACCCACCAGAGGGCGGCACTCAAGAGCAACAAAGCGCAAAGAACTCAAACTGACCCATTAACTCTTTTCCAAGGGTGAAGTTGAGCTGAGTATCGCTTAAATGAAGAATGGCCAAGGCAAGGCAAAGGCTTAAGCGATGCACATTACAAAGCATGGATATATTAGATAGAGGCTCTAAAACTTGACCCCTGACAATCAAGGTCTGACAGTCCAGGTTCTTGCTCTAATTCTTTGTTGTTGAGTTCGAGAGTTTGGACAATCTATGGGTCCCTCAGGACCTTTTTGAGAACCTCAGGTACAAAAAGCCAGTTTTGTAAATGGGATTTTCACATTTTGAAGAACGTCCACGTAGAACTTTGCGTCCAAGCCAAGAAGCATTTAAGAGATATATAGTAATAAAGGAACTAAACTGATTTGTTAACTGTAGCCTGCACTCCGTAGCACGTAATGACAAGTTAATTTGATGGGTGATCCACTGATCCAAAGCAAACAGGCTGCAGGCCCGAATGAGGCTCAATGTTCTCTTTGTAAGTTTCTACATAATCACACTCTTTGTGAGAGCGTTTTCCTTGAGGTGTGAAATTTGTTGAGTCCTCATTTCCAGCATTTTGAAGCCTATAGTTTATATTAATAGATACTTGCTTCTTTTTGCTTCATCCTATGCCAAGACGTTGACACCACAATGTCCGATAAGTCCTCCAGCTCTCTGCTCTATGTGAACAGCTGAAAGCCACACTGAGGCATGTTCCCCTAGAGGAATCGTGCCTAATCTTCTATGATATGCTCTTTTTACTTTCCCTGTCTTCATTTGCACTGAGACACCGTGAGGAAGATGCCAGTTCTGAAGGGCAATTGATGCAGGCGTTGACATCCTGTCGTGAAGTTTCAACATGTCTGTCCGCCGCAAATCTCACCGGCTTTGGGATTCTATAAACAAACCTACAGGTGTTTGGGTGGAACACTTCTCTCTCTACACCCACACATGACAAACACATCATCCATTATACTCCAGCTGCCGTGTCATTATGGTCTGGAGGATTCCAGAGAATTCCAGTCTCATTGAAAGGGATCCATCACGTCTTTCGTGCAGCCACCACGTGAATCCTGGAAATTAGCATTACATCTTAATCTTCTACTCATGTTTCTCAAACCCTGTTTGCAAATCCTCTCTGTTAATTGAAGGTTCCTAAAGACAGTCAAGGCATATTTTAAATAGGGTTCTTTACTGAATCTTTGAAGGCAATGGTTGAATCCTTTGGTTCTATAACTCACTGAATCTTAGGTTTATTATGCAGTTAATAAAGCTAATGAAGAAGCTGTTAAGAATGATTTACATTGAATTTTTATGGTATATAGCAGACTTATCCAGAGCGACTTACTTCACTATTTACCCAAGAAAAACTTCAGCTAGTTTGAATAGACTAAAATACAAAGATACCTCTAAGCTTAGACACTACTAAACAAAAGTCAATATAGAGACCATATTACTCTACACTTCGTAATTCGTAAGTACTCTTGGAAGAGGCGGGACTTTAGTCTGAGTTTAAAGACAGCGAGCGACTCTGCTGTTCGGACACCCAGGGGAAGTTTGTTCCACCACTTCAGTGCGAGGACAAAAAAAGCCTGGACGCTTGTCTTCCATGGATCTTAAAGGATGGCGGGTCGAGCCACTTGAGGTACTTGAGGTTCGAAGGGCTCTTGGTGCAGATTAGCTTTTGACCATTGCCATCATTATTTGCCAACCATTTGCTTTAGATGTAGAGCCTATGGCACTGATAACTGTTAATTATGACAAAGTGAAGAGCTGAAGTGTCTGCTTACATACAGGGAATCTCTTGGTAAATTGTTCTATATAACACCAGAACGTGTTCTAGTACTGTTGTAGGTCACAGAACCTTTTCTACAAACCTAACTAAACAGAAGGGTCTCGTTTTTAGCTTTCTTTAAATCGGTATAGAAACTACTTATATTATGTACTAGTGCTTCAAAGGTGATTCTATCTAGAACCACTGCCTTTGCTAAAGATAAGATAAGATAATCCTTTATTAGTCCCACAGTGGGGAAATACTCAGTGTCACAGCGGAAAGGGATAGCCAAGACACTCAGTTACAAAAAATGTAAATAAATAATTTACTGTATATACACAATATAAATAAGAATTAAAAAAGCAATAACAATATTATTTACAGATTATTACAAATGACTCTTAATTGCACATGTGTGTGGGGAGGTATTGCACATAGTATTTTTACACTGAGGGAGCTCTGTTCACTGAACATGTGTATGTAGATCCGCTTAAAGAGTGTGCTGCATGTTTTCTGAAGAACACTCTTCAGAAAATATTGTTTTAGAGGTTCTTTAGAGGTTCTTTAGTAAAACCATTGCTTATATATAGGACTATAACAACTCAAAGAACTATTTGTGTAATTGGGTCTTTGCCTGGTTATGTGGTTATTCACTGTGTGGTTCTTCTTTTGGTACTCTACATCCCACTTTTCGTCTGCTAAAAGTGAAGCCTGAGTTTTTTCAGCAGAATTCTGTTAACCCTTAATCTAACCTTTTAATTCAGTAATGGTTGAGAATACATAATGGACAACAGATACATTCTAAACTAAATCATGGTTAATTCCATGAGTCAAAAACGGTCAACCATTCAGTGCTAAGCAATTTCATTTTGAAAGGCCACCAGTGGATCTTTTATGCTGCTTTCTCTGCAATGACCCATACATGGATCCATAGAGAGATCATTCCAGTAAACGTCCAGTAGAACCCCTGGCTACTCCCCTGATTCACTGCATGTTTACTTTTTCAGGGGAGGAGCCTTGCACTCATTGACAAATGAACTCCATTGACAAAACTGCTATAAAATGTAATGTCCTATTCTTGCACAATCCCATATACAAGTACTTTTTATGTAAAGAATGTGAAGAACCTTGTATGAAGTTGCAATAACCAAAGTCTGGAATAAGGACCACGCCCAAATTCCACCTCTCCATTATTATGTGCCCTATAAAACCTTCCCTGTACCCTTATCTTTTCACCCTCTTCCTGTCCTCAGATCACAGTGAGTATGGTCTGCACTTCGCTTATTAAGGTTTAAAGAACCTCTACATACTATAAAGGTTCTAGAAAGAGCTCTTGAATTGTTATAGAACCATTACAATATGTGAAGGTTCACAAAACTATGTTTGGGGTGCATTTCAATTGCAAACTACACACTAATAAGGTAGACTGTAAACTGTCCGCCATTTTTTTTCCCCCCAAACCAGGTATGAGTAGCTCCTCTCTTTCTGTTTCACACTCAACTGTGGGACAATAGTGTCCATCAAAACCATTCTCAAGAACTGGTTAGTATTACTACTTAGTACGCAGTTGGGACACACTCATGGTTATTAAGGTGGTTAATGGCACAGGTGGTCAACCGAGGCCAGCCCTAAAACTTAGCAAAAAACAGATGAACCTAACCAGGTAAAGCTCAATGGAAGTCGGAATTCCCCACTCTTGTCCTAAAGCACCACTCAAACAACCCTTCACGGCACTGTTGTGGTCTAATCTGAACAGCAGACTGATTTATTTCTTTACTGAGGATGAGACCTAGCAAGAATTACAGTCTTCACCATATGCTCTCCTGGCGTGCTAACAGGCTAACAGTTCTAGCGTCTGATGAAAGAAGCCAGGTCAAACTGGCTGGTGATCAAAAACGAAAGGCTTTTAATGAAAGCAGAGCACCAGACCACATCATTAGCATATGGGGAAGAGAAATAAAAACAGAGTCATTTGACCATTAATCAAAACACAGACGACAGCGGCAGCGGTTCGCCCTGACTGATGAAGCGCCAAGACAATCTGATCTTTTGCTCTCATTATCATGTGGATATGTCATACTTGTACTTGTAAGTCTTGTTGAGGGTGTGTTAGGTGCATCAATATTATGACAAGCATTCGATCGTCGCGGCGGGACGAGCGTGCCAGGGACGACAGAACAATCACATCAGTTCCAAGACCGCAGAGCGCAAATTAGAGACAATTTGCACCAAATGGCTAACGTCTCATACTATTACATCGTTGTCTGTCATTTTTATAGTCACTGTTCGGCTGTGGCATCAAATGTTCTGGAAAGAATCTGGGACAATCCGTTCCACGTTTTTGCTTGAAATTTATCCTTGGGAGATATGATCGCACGGACTTGTCAGCTGTCATCAGGTTCTGTGAGGGACAATACTTAGATTCATGTAATTAATCGCTTTAATTGCAAAGCCATATCTGAAACACATCTCAAAGACACTCAAGGCCTGGTGATGCTTAAAGTGATACTTTCAACCAGAAATCAAATTGACACAGCTTTCCTTTTACACCAGCTGTAGTGAATAAACCAAGACATATTTGGAACTACAAAGCTAATGTAGATAACAAGTCATGGAAGTCTATCCCCACCAATTAGCACTGCTCAAACCGCATGCCGAAACCATTGCGCATTGGCCTCAAATTGTACTGCATTCTCAAGTAGACTTGCTTATGTGGATCTGACAGTGTATGACATCCCTTTCACTAAAATATAGACAGAAACATGGACATGGTGTTATTTTACAGTGCTTAGATATATGACGTACTTTTGTCCATGTTTTCTAGATAACAGTGTGTCATACAGTATCAGAAAGTACAGCATTTTCCCCTCGTATGACCTTTTTATGGTTTTATGTCTTGGTTCCTCTCAAGGTTTCTTCCTCTTGCTCTGAGGGACGTCTTCCTTGCCACCGTCACTAGGCTTGGTCCCTTTTTTCTGTAAGGTTGCTTTGTTACAATGCTGCCATAATTCATTTTCTTATGATTTCTCAACCTGTTTATTGCTTAATATTTATTAATCAGGCTGTGTGTTGGTAATGTCCCTTATCAGTGTAGTGTGTTAAAATCTAATTAATATGATTAATTACTTACCCTTATCTAATTAATATGATTAATTACAGTCTGTAAGTCAAAAGTGTACACCGGAAGATGCTAGGATGTTAAAACACTGCTGTGAAGATTCGATGCTATTCAGCCATAAGAGCATTGGTGAGGTCAAGTACTGATGTTGGATGATCAGTGATGGATCACAAACACCACTACAACTCATCCCAGGGGCTTTGGATGGAGCTCCATCACTGCTCAGAGAATGGCGCACCACCGAAAAATAACAGCTAGTTAGTGGTGGTCCTCTGGTGGGCCTTTAATAGTATAGTGTGTTGAAAGTCTAATTAATATGATTCATTACTTACCACAGATACAGTCTGTAAGTCGATAGCTTACAATGAAAGATGCTAGGCTAATGTTGCTAACAAACATTGGACTTGGACTGTCTACTATCTACAAAAGTACAATCTTAATTTATTTTATTCACACTATGGAAAATAAGCTTTAAAGGTAAGTCCTAAACCACATCAACTTGTCTGTGCAACACCTGTATGTGTTTTAAACTGGTTCACAGATATTTCTGAGTGTATATTTACAGTAGTGAGATTGGTGACAGTCTAAGTCCAGTGTTTGTTAGCAGTATTAGCCTAGCATGTGCTGTTCTAAACTAGAGAAGCACACATCAGATACCAAATATGCTTTGGCTGATCAACTATGCCTTGGGAAACTTTGATTATTATTTTTTTGTCTACTATCTACTATTCCTTTAAGATAAATAGTATATGTTAATGAACTGTGTTCTAATTGGATAATTGGATGCCCTGTACTGCGCCTCATTTAAAAAGCAGTTATTATAACTTCAGCATAAATGACTGTGGTGAAACTGCTGTCAGTTGAATAGGTGGATCAACACCATGTGAACAAAAGTATTAGGACACCTGCTCATTCACTGTAATACGCCTCTATTCCACGCCTGGCATTAGGCAGCATGGTGCCAATAGGTTCATGTTTATCTGCTCCAGAGAGTCCTATTTTATTGGCAGTACTTCTTATCACAGATTAGACAAGCTGTGTTTGTGTGTGTGTGCATTTGTACATCTGCATCAGCAATGGGTGCATCTTAAAGTAGCCGAATGCTTTCCTTAGAAGGGGTGTCCACAAACATTTGGACATGTGTGAATTAAAACCAGGCTGTTGGGCAGTTTTGAAACTTAACCAATGTTAAAATTCCCCATTAAACTCTTTTAATAAGAAGTCTTTAATATTTCTATTATATATTTTTAGACAAGTATGTGATATTGCAGGCATGTAGTTTGCCAAATGCTAACCTGGAGGCCATAAGTTTTAATTAGTCTTGTAGCTTCAATGCATGACCAAAACGGACACTAAAGACACCAAGCACTGCCTAACACTATTCTTTGTCCAAACTATCACTTTACTTGCAATGTCATATCTAAAGCATTGGATCCTAAAGAAAATCATGGCCTGGTGGAAACTTCCAACAATGTGTCAGATGGTAGTTCCTGTGGAGGAAACAAGACTCCTGAACGCTGTCCCTTTAGACTGTTCTGTTGGTGTTCATCTTCGTGGGTTTGAGGGCTGATATCCAGAGGGAGTATCCCAATGCAGACCCCCCCCCCCCCCCCCCCCCCTCAAAATTCAAGCAATGCCTGGAGCTCAGAGTTCTTCTATGAAGGAGCTTTGAATGGAGTTTCCATGAAGCTTGGATGGGGATCAAGGCAAGCGCCAGAGACGGAGACTTCTTCAAAAGAAGACGACGTTCTGAAAAGATTGTATAAGCTGGAGACATTTGCACGAAAGGGTGTATGTATGCATGTGTGCTTTCACACTTCAGCTCTTATTCACGGCCCATCTGCTGGAGTGTTCTTGATAAAATCCAGCGCGTGATGGGAGCGATGGATGGCGTGTCAGATGGCTCAGCTGTGTGTATGTGGGTGTAGGGAGTAATGCTGTTATGCCATGTGAAACCATATAGATTAGTAATAATACTATATTTTCTTAGAAGTGGGGGGGGGGGGGTTCTTCTAAACCATAGCAACCATTTGATCTTTAAAAATGTATTATATAATGTATGATCGTAAAATCATACATTATATAATCAATCGTAAAATTTAGGCCTTTGCTTACATTTTACGCTTAAATTGTTACGCTTAAATTGTTACGCTTTAGCTGATCGTAAAATTTAGGCCTATGCTTTATTCTTCTGGGACAGTTTTACACTAGGCGTTGAAACATTGCTGTGAGGATATGATGCTATTCAGCCATAAGAGCATTGGTGAAGTACTGATGTTAGATAATCAGAGGTGGATCACAAACACCTCCTCAACTCATCCCAGAGGCTTTGGATGGAGAACCATCACTTTATCACTGCAGAAATAATAGCTAGTCAGTGGTGGTCCCCTGGCGGTTCTTTTCCAGCCACTGATTGACAGATGACTGATAAACTGCAGCAGCCGATGTGCTACAGTCAGTAACTGCAAACCTACAAAGGGCAGCTACATGGTAAGTGTTTCTGATAAAATGGCCAATTAGCATAGGTACAAGACAGCTGCATACAGTACACATACTCATTTTAATGATGGTTAAAGTCACTGTGAGTCAGTCATCTAATAAACTCATCCACACAGACTTCAGTGGTGAGAAATGATGTTCTCATAAAGGTAGAGAACATAATCTGCAGCTTATTTGAGGTGGATGCAGTAATTCACTTCAGCACATAGGTCAACATGTCCAGCAAATCACACACACACACACACACACACACACACACACACACACACACACACACACACACACTTTCCCTCTTGTCTGCCAACACCCCCCGCCAATCGATACCAATCTTCATATCATTGGTGTGAAAATTGATTTGCCATGTTGTAAAATGAATGGATCCAGGGATCAATGCTTTCAAGGTTGCTCCAAGCTCCCACCCACACAGGGCTATTTATGATTCCTGATTTATTACACACTTCTTCAGTCTCACATGCTTTCATCATTCACTCATTCATTCTGTATTCCAAACAACACAACATCATCAAATACCGTATATTAGCAAGTGTGTACTGTGCACGTCAACCAACACATGCTGGAAACCTGATGTTTCATAATGGACATTGTCAGATTCTGTCGTGAGCATTTTCAAGCATGAAAAAAGAAACATCAGAAAAATCAAGATAAATGACATTACTCTTACATTTACACAATACATTACTCTTACATTTACACAATACATTACTCTTACATTTAATGCATTTAGTAGAGGCTCTTTTAGAGAGCGACTTACGCAAACGTTTACTCAGAAATTATCCTTAGCTTGGATCCATCAACTAGGATCCATAAGGTACGTCTAAGCTTAGATTAGTCAGTAAATCAGTATGGAGACCACAATACTTGGCACTCCACCTCGCCCAAGTACTCTTGGAGGAGATGGGTCTTTAGTCTGCGTTTGAAGTCAGTGAGCGATTCTGCCGTTCGGACACTCAGGGGAAGTTAGTTCACAAAATCTTGGATCCCTAAAAATAGACCATTGTTTGCCTTACACAGCTTTCAGCTGGGACTTTTCCCAGACTTTTCGCCAAAATTGCTTTGCTTTAGTTCTCACAATGTCCTCCTTCATTTACCAAAATGACATTTTACAATGTGATGAAATGACATAAAGCTACACTAGAATCAGCCTTATTGCAGACACATTTATTTATTTATTTGTATTATTTTAAATTGTTCTTGATGTACATGTAACAAGTATGTGACTTGTATGTAAAAATTGGGCAGATTAGCTTTTTCAATCCTATTTACAACCCTGTTATTTTGCCCCAGAATAAAACACAAGCTTACGATCAAACAAATGATGAGCTCTGTTTTTATTGGCTTTTTTTGGCACCGTGACAGCCCACAGCCACATATCATATCCTAATAATCCTAACCTAGCATTGTTTTTAGACATGTAAAAGAAATTATATTATCTTTTGTGATTATTTACCAGATAGTGTTACTGTCCCCGTTGGGTTCTCTTAGTGGTGTCAGCATGGTCTGCAGGTAGCTAGCTGAGATAGAGCTTCCTCTGGTGGGACATTCATCAAATTATTTCATTTTATCGAGCGATTCATTTCACCTAGCCGGCTAGCGTTGGCTATTCGCCTTTTCAGTACTGGGGTGTCAGAATTGGCCCATTTTACAGACATGTTTTTATTTAGGCAGGACTTTCCTTTCAGGAAGGAGACAACAGTGTTTGAGGTTCACGCTTTGTTACTTCTATGTACCGAATTCTAATTATTTAAGTAGGCCAAGATGCATTTTGTCAAAATTGTTAAAAATAAAGATGACCATAAAAAAAAAAACTGGTTTCCAGTGTGCCCAGACATTGGAGTCACAGGTTTATTGTTTATCCTTCACTGCAGGTGTAATTTTTTACCATAAGGTCAGGTGTTATATATCATTGATTGATATAAGAGCTTCAGGGCTGGATTTGTAAACAATGCAGCAAATGCATGTGGTTTGTGGAAAAAGGCTGAGAGATCGTGATTGATTGAGGTTTTCATTCAGACGCACCAGAAATGAGAATTCTCGGTGGTGAAAAGTAGCCATGATTAAATATTGATCTGCCACAGCCATTTTAACAGCTTCCTAATGAGAGCTCATCTACATGTCAATCATCGCTCGAGGTTCCAAGGCAACCAGAATGACCTACTTTGTCTGCTTTAGGGATTATTGACACAATCGAAGTCAGTTAGGTGCTAAATAAACATACATCGCGAGTAACAAATGTAACATCAGATATTTTGTGGTTTTTTTTAATATGTATATATTCTCAACATTATTATTTTTATTATTCATTCTGTCAATATATTGTTCATTTTCATTTCTATTAAATCTAAAATCAGTTAGATGTGACTATATTGATATTGTTTCTTATTCATTAATAAATTAAAACAATGCAATGTTATAAAGGTTCCAGAGAAATATAATGAGCAAAACCCAAAACAGAATAATCTCTAGTTAAAAATGATATATTTACAAAATTACATATATTTACAAAAATATGAATAAATTGATAAAAGGATAAGTTAATATTAATCCAATTTTAGTTTTAATCATATGATAATCAAATATTAGTATATACAAAAATATTCAGCTGGCAGAAACAAACACTACCTACCTAAAGTCAGTGTCAGTGTCCTAGCCTCTCGAAGACCCTTAGCTAACCCTGAATACCCCACACCTCCACCCCTTACCAAAACAACTATAAATGTTCAAACAATTTTTATCTTAATTCCAATTGCACTCAGTAGTTCTGTCTGAGGCAAAGTCATTAATGATGCCATCACATGAAAGATGCAGTTTTACGAGCCTATTTACAACCCTGTTATTTTGCCTCAGAATGAAACATGCTGTTTTTCCCTTTATGGCAGGCGTGTGGGAGCAAATATGATAAGCTCTGCTTTTACTGGCTGGGTTAATTAATTGTGATGGCTCACAGGCACAGCGTAGCATAGCCTAGGCTAGTATAGCCAAGCATAGCTTAGCACTGTAACAAGTACTGAAGAATACTGTAATCATTTTATTTCAGTGTTTTACCGGATTGCGTTTCTGTCCTCTTGGTGTTGCATTGGTGTGGTTAGCTAGCAAATGTGATTGTAGCTGTTTAGCTTTTTATTTTGATACCTGCTCACTTCACCGACTGCCCTGCGCATCGTGGCGTTCCTCGGGCTTGTTCCGGTTGTCCCTTTTCCCTTCTCCGATTGGCCCAGGGTTTTCCTTCCCAGCACTATGAGTAAACTCTCGATCATTAAGTCATCAAATATAATCATGGATTATCAGTTTTACTGGAAGGTCACTCAAGTAGCTGAAGCCCATTATGTGATAATTGTTAAAAGGTCATGTATGTTTGTGCAGATGTCGCTGCACAGTAGAGCAGTGCACCACCACTCCAGAGCCTGCTAAATCTTCTTGATTAGTTAAACAGGTGTTATGACTTGCCTTATTAGCAATGCTACGAGCAGTTCTTTCAGAATGTTTTTCACCAGCAAACACTTCTACTACACTGCTATCTTCTTATAGTCTTCTCCATTTTTTTGGACAGGCATTATTTTAATGTTCAGAATGCTAGGCAGCTGCTTAGAGGAGCTCATAGCTGCTGGTTGTTAGGACAAGCTTCTCTCTTCTCTGATTGGCCCAGCATTCCCTCCCAGCTCTTGAAAAAACGCCAATGCTGTCCGCTGATCTTACGCCCTATTTTGGCTGAACGTGCAAAATGAATTTACGTTTCAAGCGGTTAAAGAGACATTTCAATGAGGACTCTTTCCAACGTTCACTTTCAGCCAAAATGGGACATAGTTTCAATAAACAGCTTTGACATTTTTTCTACATCTTTTTAATGGCATAGTGCTGGTTGGGTTAGCCATCAGCCTTTTTAGCCTTGCGTCCATATTCTCCCTAAGTAGTCATTTTGCTTTGCTTTAATATTAGCTGGGTGTATGTGATTTTTCATACAACATGTTATAAAACCTGTGTCTCTGCATAATCTCGCTGCTAGCATCTTAATGGTATAACTGTGCCTCGAAACTATCCAGTCATGTTCGCCACTACTGTATCAGCAGTTAACAGAAAAATAACCTGTGCTGAGAGACGTGCCCAGACTTTCCCATGAACATCACAAATTCAAGCTATTTGAGGATCTCTACGCTCTTAAGCGTATAAATATAAGTAATTGCATATAGGCAGAGCTGGCACTGTTTATCGTTGTGAATAGGGGTTAATCTGCTGTATATGCTGTTACTTCAGCCTTAACATGAGAGATACTGGCATCCGCGGGGTTCAGACTCAATACACTAAATACTCAGACTCAATACAATAAATGCCCAAATGTTTGTGGACACCCCTTCTAATCATTGCATTCAGTTACTGACAGATGTACAAATGCACATATACACAGCCTGTTTAGTCCCCGTAGAGAAGTACTGCCAATAGAATAGGGAGCATTGAGCTGTAAAGCAGCAGGACTGTATTCTGTGGAATGATGGAACTACATCCAGGTACTTTTGGAATGAGTCAGGAATGAGGCGGGGTGGTGATCATCCAACATCCTGCCCTTACTAATGCTCTTGTCACTAAAAGCAATGAAATCCTTACAGCAAAGCTCCTAAATCTAGTTCCTGGACAGTAGAAACAGTTACTCTATACACTTTAAACTAGTGACATTTTTTAAGGAGAGAGGAAGTTATTTCCATGTTTTGTGTGGAAATCCTTGCATGCAATCCTACGATGTGTCAACAAGCCTATATAACTATTACAGGCTGTTATTTGGTACCACTTCATCATGGTGGCATGGTAATGGGCAAGTGTGCACTTAAGTATGAACAATAAATGTGCCATAAAAGCTCTCTCAAGTTCTTCAGGGTGCTGTAAAGTGGAGGGTGATCAGACACACTCTGGCCACTGTGTGTCTCTCTGGGTCCTTCATGGTTAATTTATGACTGAAATCTCATCTCCACACACTGTGATTCCAGAAGCCTGCTTCTGATTAAGTGTCGGTGTGAGCCCTCAGCATCAGCACCACAGGAACAGCAGTCATTCTTTCAGCTCTCAACACACACATACTCACATACACACAGATACAGATATATACATACATACACATTCATGTACACATATATAGGCGTATCTTCTTTTTCTCACACACACACACACACACCTACTCAGAGAGGTAATCTATTGCTAACTCTGTCGTGAGCTGGGTCATTGTTTAGGGATGTCAGCATTAGGAGTGCAGGCTATGTTAGGGGAGTTGATCACACTCGACATGGCATTTCAAAACAATGGCAACGACTGTCCCGGTAATACACTCAGTCTGACAAGGTCTCGGCTATCTGAGCCTGGAGACACAAACACCGCCGTCAGCTCGGGCCTACTGTGCAAAAAAAGAGAAGCACAGTGCCTGTTTGGCCCCTAATATTATTATTATTAATGTTTGAGAGAACTCTCAATAATTAAGTCATCAAGCGTAATCATGGATTATCAGTTTTACTAGAAGGTCACTCAAGTAGCTGAAGCCCATTATGTGATATTTGTTAAAAGGTCATGTTTGTGCAGGTGTCGCCCCACTCCAGAGTCTGTCTAATCTTCCTGAAGGTCTTTTGCAGTCAAGGTTTTGACTTGCCTTTCTAGCAATTCTACGAGCAGCTCTCTCTGAACCTTTCTCACCAGTAAACACTTCTACTACACTACTATCTTCTCATATTCTTATAGTCTCCACTTTTTTAGACATCCATTATCTTAATGTTCAGAATGCTAGGCAGCTGCTTAGAGGAGCTCATAGCTGCTGGTTGTTGGGACAAGGTTTGAGAAGCCAGGGTATTTATAAAGTGTAACAATTCACATCAGAGCCTTTTCTAGCCATGATCATGAACAAGCCATAGCAATAAAAAGCTAATTATGGTCTCAGACCTTTGTAAAAAGTTCTAGATTACTCGCTGTACTGGTGTTCAGATATATGAGTTCAAATATACATATGATCTTATGTTACAAAATTACACAAAATAATTGACCATTACTTTGCCATAATATAGCCTATAATTGACATACAGTAGCAATGTCGGGACATAAATCATAAATCTCCCCCCTTTCTCTGTCTCTTCTCTTTGTATACATATCTGATATGAAGAGGTAGGTGTCAGACTATGCTCCATATTTAATCTCTAATAACCCTTTAATTTCAGATCATAATAAAACCCTTATCAAAATATCAAAGTACTCCACTCACCCACAACATCGCAAGCTCTATCAGGTAGGTCTCTGCCTTCCTGTGTTGCTGTGGCCGATTGTGATCCCATCAGCAACACTACCACTGGGACTGACAAGATCTCAGACCTACCAGTTAAGGTTATACGTAAACATCCCTTTACTCATACACCAATCATCCACTACTTTGCAAGTTCCTCACAAGGGTCATCAGGCAGGCACTTCCCACACACATAATTTAGAAAGGGACAGCTTAATAATATTACTAGTTATTAAAATTATTAACAATAATAATTACCTCAGAACCCCAAAATAAACTGGCTCATACTGAAAGCATTAGCTGCTCAAATTTTGGAAGGATTCTGAGGCATTATGGGAAATGTAGTGCCTGTTGCAATGTTGCGGGGCATATCCTGTAGTTCTGCTCAACAATCCGCTGTGATTTTAGTGGGGCACAGCAACAAATTGGGCCTAATGAGGCCCCTGAGTAAAACCTATCCAGGAGCTCAAATCTCTCGGGGTACCCGGACTTGTGTGTAGAACCTGTTTATAGGTTTAAAGATGGGACTGTAAAGGATGTTAACAGATTTGAAGGTTCTTCACACTCACATCTCTTTTACAAAAATGGTTCTTCTATGGCTTCACTTAAAGAACCCTTTACTGCACTGTGTACATAGGTTGGGGGTGGGGGTGGGGGGGGGGGGGCATAATTATGTTAAAAGCTCTTTATTCTCTGCAGCCCAAATCAAATAGCCTTATTTAGGTATTGAGAAGATCATATTCAGCCATCATTTCATGGGTAAGGAAAATTGCTTTCTCGCATAACAAACGTGACAAACGTATGTCTTAGATATTTTAGCAGTGCTGGGAATAAATGCTTTGAGTGTGAATTGGAAGTCTGATTATCTTTGTAAGCATAATGCTAATACTAAAAAGAGTATACATTCACATGAATGCTATTTTTATTTCTTTTTCTACCTCAGTCTGGCCGATGATGAAACTCGAGTTCAGTAGCAGTATAAAGCTGTTTATTTCCTTTTAGCTGTCATATAAAGTCCTCACTCAGAGGACATATTCCCTTTTAACAAAAAAAAGAACTTTTTCGGCTTAGCGACTAAACGATCAACAAAACATCCTCTTTTTGAAGCTGGCCCATTATTACCGAGCCTTCTAGGCCCCAGTAATCCCAGTATGCTCATAGAAACCTGCATAATCCATATAAAACAGGATTTTCCAAACAGAAGAGCACAAAAATAATAAAAACAGCAACCGTTCAAAGAAGTGCTCAAAAACAAGACAACAGCAGTTCAGTGTGAAGCGCCACAACAAAAACAACAAAGCGGCGCAATCCGTTAATCCACATGCAAGAAGCAACAAAGCATCATGCTGATAATCCATATGGACGAAGAAATGGAGGGCTCCAGATGTCCATGTGGGATTATAATGTTTATAGTGTGCACACAGCAGCTCTCCGAGGGTTTCCTCTCACTGCAGTATCAACATGTCTGCAGTTTCTGACCACTAATGGTGGTTATTTTTAACTGTCTGTTCGACCTGTGAGGAAAAAATGGCAAAGAATGAGATGAGGTGCAGCCTGTTGTGGGATAGTGTGGGTTTGAGCAGCCATCAGAAATTCTGGTGTTTGGGGTTGGGGTGAGGAGGGAGTGTGATCTGCCTTATTAAATTAGCTGTATGGTTTGACCTCAATTCTTTTAGATTTACAAAAGAAGTGACTTACAAAAGTATGTACATTACAAACATATGACTGGAGGAATTAGTAACAGCAGTGAAACACACTATATGTCCAAATGTTTGTGGACACCGCTTCTAATAAATGCATTCAGCTACTTCCCACATCCTGACTTCACTAACGCCCTGGAATGATGGTGCTCCATTCAATACTTGAAAGCCTTACCTTTTAAAACCCTTGATTTCGGAAGAAACAAAATGAATGAGCAGGTGTCCCAATACTTTTGTGCATGCTAACTTTACAGAAGAAGAAAAGAACACTCAACTTTCAATAAAAGTCCATTTAAAAATATGTTATTCCAAGTGATTTTCATTTGTCCATTCATTCATTACATTTATTTCATATTATTATTATTATTATTATTATTATTATTATTGATTTATTGAATATAATTACAGTCAATTATAATCAGGTCTAACATTCCAGAATCAAGATGAAACACCTTCAGATCAATGTAAATATGATTTTTGGAATATGAATGATTACATTACTAAATATTAATATAATATATAATACTTTATAAATTACTATTATAATTGTCTGTTGTTGTTTGACATTCAAAATGTATGTATCTCCAGCTTTGTATTGATTAATTATGATTTATTGAAGACTATTATGATGGATTTTATTTTTATATATATATATTTTTATAACATTTCAAAATGTATACAACCCAATTCACTCTGTCAGCAAGGAAGAACTCTCAACAGCCAACCTGTGGAAAAGCAAGGAGCTCTTCATAGTGAAGCCTGGTAGACTACCTCAGTGGGGTTGATACAGAAAATCAAGAGGGTGCAATTGATTCATTAAATATGTCAAACACATGTATTAGGCCACAAAGACCATCGCAGAGCCCCTCGTGGCCATGGGCTGCACAAACAGGCTCCTAAATAAGAGGGGACATCATAGTAGATCATGAACTGATTGAGTTTATTGAATTGTATTATTACCAATTATAATCAGAAAAGAGGACCATCAATAACTGTACTATTCGTGCTTATCTATAGTAAATATTCCACTATAGAGGCCATGATATTTAATGTAATGTAAACCTGTGTTTCTACATGGATACTATTGGATGGAGCCCACTGTGCAGTTTTAACTGCTCTCAGTCTTCAGAATAATGAGAGGAGAGAGAGCAAGAGAGAGAGAGCAAGAGAGAGAGAGCCATAACCCTGAAAATAATAAGATCGTAACTGCACATCTGCTGCTTTTACACACACACACACACACACACACACACACACACACACACACACACGTGTGCGTCTGTCCTTCTCCCTTCCACACACACCCCCACACACACACACACACACACTCAGCTGTGTTTTCATTGGGCGCCCTCCCTCTCCCTGCTGTCTCCTTAGTGACAGAGCTGGGCCCTCTAAGTAAGATGCTGCTTACGATTCAAAACAACCTAAACAACTCCATTGAGATACTGCAGGCTTCACACTAATGGCCTTCAACCCCCAACCCCCCCCCTAAACCAGCCCAACTCATACACCCCTCCCCCACCCACACCCCCCACCCACTTTTCCCAGAGCAGCTCAAGGCCCACTTTGCTATCCAGACCACATCCTATTAGATTAGGCTGGAAAAATTACATTCCATCTCCGGGACTATGAATTCATCATGGTGCGGGCATCCCTTTTTTATTAAATCTCTGTCAATCTCATTCAGGTTCCCTCATCTGAAGCCAAACGACGCCTATAGACAGGTAGCAGGGTACATGACCTACAATAGCAGCAGCCCTGACTGTGCAACGTCCCAACGCCTCACTACAACAGCCAAGAACAGTTCCAGCAAACTGATTACCTTGAGCTGCTTGTGTTGCTTGTGTTCATTCATTGTGCTTCTGGAAGTAATTAGTGAACGTAGACATGCAAAAGAAGTAACAGCGTATCAAACAACTCATTTCCTGTAAGTCATTTAATTGACCTTGAATACTTGCCTGTTGATGCTGTGGGCTTAAAGGAAGAGCCAAAAATAAAACACAGGTTTTTACCTTACCTTACCTCAGACTTCCCTTAACCAAGCCTTGTTTGCTGCCTGAATAAAGTCTGATTCTTTAGTTTTGCCCTTTCACACTTGGAGCTTCAAGGCTAATGTTGCTAACAAGTAATGGATGCTTGTGCCAGGCTAATTAGCATCAAGCTTGATACCTATACCTGCACACATTTGCCTTAAACTGTGTTGATTCCTTAGCTCATATCAAAAACACCTGCCTATATGGTTTACAGTTTATGTCTCAAACCTCTGCATAACTGCTAAAAACAGAAGCATCAGTCATTTTTAAGCCTGAATTTATGTCAGTACCTTTGTCTGTCCCTCAAAATAACTCTGACATACAGGACCCTATTTTGGCGATATTTAGGCAAGCCGTCAACTGTGCAGCTTAATTTAGGGCGAGTCAGTGTTTTTTGCTATCATAATGATGGGAAAAGTACATCTTGCGTGGCTCGAAATGCACAAAAAGGCTTGTCCTGAGTCTCTTAATTAATTAATTGTGTTTTGGGTGTAACATGCAGTAAACCAATTAGTGTGTCACTTTCCATTCCCTTTAAAAGCCAGGTGAGGTCTGAATTTTGCTATTTCAGTGGCACATTGCACATAGTCTGGGATCGCTTGCTGAAGTGGTGGAACCCCTCGCCTCTAGAATAATCTTAATCTATTGATGTAAAGGTTTGGATAGCTGCCAGCCGGCACGTGCTATGGGTTTGTGCACTGCTGCGTGTTCGTGTGCGTAACAAGATACAAATGAACGTTCGACTGTTGACGTCTGCCTAGGTTGTTGTCAGTCAGCGATGCTCCTGTGTTTTCTGGTGCCAAGATACAATACACCAGAAATTTACCTGAACACACCTCATTTCAAGACCACCACGCCCATCAGCGTAGATATATTCACAAGCAGCGTTGACTATTTAAATGTCGCAGGCGGAAGGCATGAAAATAGACTGTTGGCTATGTGCCTTGCACAGGGTGTAGGATATGGCCCACAGTGTCAGCAAGCAAGTCCTTTAGAGCATACTAAGCAACTTGATGTGGTTTAAGGTAAGTGTGATGATTTAGATATGATGTTATAAGCAATATTAGCATCGAACAAGACTCCAGTACAAGACTAAAGAAGCAAACTTTAGACATTAAACATGTCAAGCAAGTGGGAAAACTGTGCAGTCAGTGGTGCACCTGTGTTTTCCGGTGCCAAGCTAGCAGTACGTCAGACATTTACCTAAACACACCTCATTTCGAGACCACCATGCCCATTGGGGTATATATATTCTCAAACACCATTGCTGTTTAAATGACGCAGGCCGAAGGTTGATAATAATGAGTGAAATCAGAATACTGTTACTGGAAAAGGCTACTGCCTGCAAATACCAGGAAGACATAGAGAAAACACTACAACCAGGTTTCAGTCAAAAAGCATACTCTTGCTTCACCCTCCGGGGGTCTGACTAAGTCACACCTTGCGATAAACCTACCTGGTGTGGTAGAAATTTGACAGAATGTTTGGGGTGGCACACAGGGTGGCCAACCAGACTTCAGAAATAGCCAGCTTAGCAGATCTCTAAGCCATATGTTGTGTTTTGAACAAAGCTGGTCTATGCTGCCACCACCACCCCAGCATGTAAACAGCCTCCCAAAAAAGTTAGGGTCATGCCACATGCCATGTTTTGCACAATTGATGCTAATTGATGCCCATAAGCTTCCATTACTAGCTTATTATATAGCACTATTTTAGCTACATTAGCCTCATAGCTCCAGTACCAAACTAAAAAAGCAAACATAAGACACCCAAATTTCCCGGTCAATCAATTACTGATGGAAAAATTCCATTTTTGATTTTTGCTGAATTTTCACTTTAAGGTCTCTCAGGACATGCAGCTTTCGCGGTCTTGTGAAACTGCACCTTGGAAATGTTCGGATGAGACAGCACAGTCTACCCTAGATTCTCTAAACGATTATGTGGCTGTAAGCTTGTAAGACCAAAAGGCTTATACCGTGGAAATCAATCAAAAATATGTTCCCACACATTTACATATGGTGATTCTACACTATTCAAAACAATGTCAGCGCCACTATTTCTCAATTATAGTGATCTAAGCTGTAGGAAAGCTGAACAAATGGCCCAGTGTGCCAGCTTTCAAATGCCTGGAGGAAAAAAAAAAATATATATATATAGTGTATGTCGCTTTATTTTTTTAGGCCTAAATTATTCTCAAGAATACATCAATAACTATTTTCAATCATGCTGCATGTGTTAGACATTCAGACAGCTGTGGCAATTCTACTGAGAGAGAAATTCACACGCAGATGTTAGACTTATAATGCAATAACTATTGAGTAATCAAAGGAATCCTTCTCCAGCGAGCGCATTTAAACTGTTTCCACCCCACAGCTCTCTCTGTCTCTCTGTGAGCTCAGTGCACTGTCAATGCATTTTGATTCATTTTAACATGGATTTCCCATGGGTGGCTTATGAAACAGAACAAGCTCGCTTTGAAGTCCTTATGGTGAAGCTGGTTCGAATGAACACTCCCAAAAAAAAAAAAAAAAAAAAAAAAAAGCCAACGCCAGTTTGTCACGTCTTAATGCAAACAGAACCGGGGCATTCGAAGAGACCTTGAATTTCTGTCAAGAGCAACGAAATTGGTGGCCATAATTAAAGTGAAATTCCACTGATAGGTCAAATTTTCTGCGTAATTAAATGGACAAGAGGTAAACAAAGTCATCCAGAGAGGTTTGGTCTAAAATGCTTCATTCTGGAAGACCTTTCTGATTCCCAGTTGTTCGTAGTGGTGGTGAATGGAACCAGATGTCTGCGATGTTTCATGCTTGTAAAAGTTACATCACAGAAGGTTGTACATCAAAAATAGCCTAGCATAGTGAACATGCTGCCTCATGTCTGCTAAAAACAGCACCAGACCAGTATACCAGTGTTCAAAACACACAACACACTTTTTTTTTTTTTTAGCAGGGCAGTGCTGCCCTGTCCACTCTTCTGGTTACACCACTGTCCACTAGTAGATTTTTGACTATAGTGATGTCTTTTGGGCATAATACTTCCTAGCTCACCTTCCAACTTTCAACCAGAACCCCCTGAAGTGAGGTTTTGGTTATGCCACTTGTTTGCACAATGCTAATCTGTGAGTTAAGCTTCAATCATCATAGCTAAGACGTTGCTTACATTCATTTTAAGACGTTTTCGACCTAAAAATACATTCACTGCAGTGAACGTACATGTGGAGTGTTATAAGGCAAAGCCGTCCCTAAAAGAGTCTTAGCAAGCAAAGTCAGACAGCTCAAATGAGTAGAATCTCATTCAACAAAGCCATTCAGTTGATGTAAGCTGAATTAGCCTAATGTGGGCTAATTTTTGCATTGAGGTGCTTTTCGTTGGAAGATTGCTCCACCCTAATCTAAGCTTGGACATTTGAGCCATCACAGCTTGTGTTAACCCATAGTTTTAATTATTATTGTTTTAAGCAAGGCCTACACCAAAGTGTCCCACATTAGACAGTGTCCCACATTTAGAAACAGTTCACCCTAGGTGACACTTCCACTTTCATGAGTCATGTTTCACGGGTTAACACATGTAGCGTTAGGAGTGTAAATGATTTCTGGGAACTAGCTAATGCTAATTAGTGAGTGCAAGTTTCCATTACTTTTAGCTATACTATCCTTGTATGTTTATTGCAATGGGGGTATACGTATGTACTATAAGGCAAACAGTCTCTAAAAAAGTTGTAAATTAGTAGAGTAAATTAGCATAATATGGTGAATTAGCCCAGAGATGTTATAAATGAGAAGACAGGTCACTGCCTTTAACATGAATGAAGGTTCTCGTAATGCTCAACATGCTATCTGTTTATGGATAAGTCAGCCTTCAACAAAAACAGCCAGTTTGCTGTTTAGTAAACTAGGGTCAACTATATTGGGGCGCTAGTAGGGAAACCCACCACCCTCATCAATGTGGAGATCTGCACGTTCATGTTTTTTGTGCATTACTAAGCCAAGTGCTACAAACTATTCAAGGGGTTTCGCCCATTTTTATAAGTGATTTAAAAACATTTTTTTAAAAAGGTAATCCGACCTTCAGTTTTCTGTGTTTTGGTCTCTCCTCATTCATAGAGATAAGAGCCTTGTGTGACTGGAAATAACTGCCCAGTGGTGTTGCAGAGATGGTTGCTAAGTGAACAGACGTGCCTATAAGGACTTATTATTATAGCATTAGTCTAACTGTTTGAAGATTGCTCCACCCTAATTTAAAATTGTATATTTGAGACATAATTTTTTTTGATCACATGCCATCACAGCCTGCGTTAACCTATAGTTTTATTGACTTATTTATTTGCAGAACAAATAAACAGCTTAAGCGTCCCACATCAGGACAAGCCACCCTATGTGATACTACATTTACATTACATTTGTGTCATTTGACTGAAGCTCTTATGCAGAGCAACTTACATTTGAGTCATGTTTCATGGGTAAGCCAATGTAGTGTTAGGACTGTACGCACACATGGTCCGTGAGAACTAGCCAGCGCTAGCCAGTGATTCAAGGGGAAAGTGAAATATGGTACTAGTGAGCGAATCGAGCTGCAGCCTGATTTTGGTCAGCATGTCGATGCACCGGCAAGCTAGCTAGGCTGTGATAAATATGCGATGAACGGGGACTCAAGTCATAATGATGTTAGCCAGAGGACAATCATTTGAAAATGTCTCTCGCGGGATTGGCCAGTTGTGGAGCACCTTGTCAGAGAGGCCCATGGGAAGTTGGAGGGGGAGGAAATATCGTTTCCTTTTCAGGGCGAAAGAGTGTGAACTATTTTGATGTATATTTCATCTGCTCCCACTTTTTCACCCCTCAGCACATTTATTCTCACTCTCCCTCTCTCTCTCCTTTTCTGTCAATCTCTCTGTCTTTCTCTCGCTCTCACTTACCCCAGCACGCTCTCTCTGGAGCATCATAAACGTGTTCCAACCAGTCAAGCCTCTCCCTCCTCTCGCTCTGTCTCTTGCTCTCTCTTCTCTCTCTCCCTCTCTCTGGGTGCTCATAAATCCAGCCACATGGTTCAACACTTCACCGTGAATAGAGGAGTGGTGCTTACTCCCAACTGCACCATTCCTCTCTCTAATGCATTCTTAGCTCACTCCATCTCCACACCGAACACTGAGAGGTGCCTCTATTTAAAATCATTTACCATTTGTCACCAATCAATCATGTCCGCACCTAGGCCTGCCTTCCTACCTTTGTATAATGTGCTCGAAAGGTTGCTCTTGGAAGACCCCTACATGAGCCCCATGTAAAAGTGCAGGGGATTGTATAATGAGGGCAACACTGATGTGCACTACTTTAATATGAGTTATAATACATTTACAAAAATAAAAGGAGCTTCAGATGGTGGTTTGAGAAATGCCACTGCAGGAACAGTTTGGTTTTCAACAAAGAACCATGTTTATAATAGAGCTATGTGAGTGTGAAGAACCCTTTAAAGGTCTAAAGTACCATCACTTGATGTTCATTACCAATTTAAAGGGACCAAAACTGGTTCTTTTATGGCATTGCTCAAATACCATTTGAAACTCCCTAGAAAGGTGCATCACATATCCAAAGCAGAAAGATTACAATATCACAATTGTCTTAGGAGGCCTCATAGCTTATGTGCTGATCAGAACTAATCATAGCTGGGAGGAGGTCCCAAAACAAATTATACAGTGACAAGAACCAATCATGGGCCAGGAGGAGGTCCCAAAACAGAATAACACAGTGATTACAACCAATCGTACTTGGTTGGTGGTCCCAGAACAAATGATGTAGTGATTAGAACCAATCGCAGGCTGGGAGATGGTCTTAGAACAAATAGCATGCTAATTTGCACCACATACAGGTAGGAGGAGTTCCCAGAACAAATGATGGAGTGATATGGACCAGTTGAAGCCAGGAGGACCTCCCAAACCAAACAGTGTGATGATTAGGACCAAGCGTAGTTGGAAGGAGGGCCTGCACAACAAGTGACATGGTAATTGGGACCACATGCAGCCAGGAAGAGGTCCCAGAACAAATGATGCAGTGATATGGACCAATTGGAGCCAGGAGGAGGTCCCAAACCAAACAATGTGGTGATTCGGACCAATCGTAGTCGGGAGGAGGTGCTACAACAACGAATGTGGTGATTAGGACCAATTCTAATTAGAAGAAGGTTTTACAATGAACCACAGTTAGGGGAAAGTCCCAGAGCAAAAGATGTGGTGATTAGGACCAATCGTAGTCAGAAGGAGGTCCTACAACAAACAGTTGTAATTGGAAGGAGGGCCTACAACACAAGGACGTGGTGTTTGAACCAATTCTAGTTAGAAGATGGTCTTGCAACAAACAACGTAGTGATTCAGACCAACCACAGCCAGGAGGAGATCCCAGAGCAAGTGAATATGGTGATTCGGACCAACCGTAGTTGGGAGGAGGTCCTACGACAAAAAAAAAAAAATGTGGTTATTAGGACCAACCATAGTCAGGAGGAGGTCCAAAACAAATGATAGTGACCAATGACAGTCAGTCTGCAAGTTGCTGTAAAGTAGTGCATGTTTATTTTTGGCCTGTTCTTTTTATGCAGTGCTATATGCAAAGACCTTTAGCAACAGCAGCCTTCAATACATCACATTACTTAAGAAGCGAGGAGTTTCATTGCATCGAATCTGTGTGTTGAAAAGCTTTCACTTAGCACATTGCCCATGACCTTTTAAGACACTCCCTCTGAGATCCAAGTCAGATCAGTTTCACTTAACTATAAAACACTGCTTATAGTAGAACCATGGATGACAAATAAATCACAGTATCAGTCTACACAGAGCATACGCACATACGCATCCACACCCATTCCCCCCTGATGCTACATATGGAAGCCATACAATCCACTACAGCCATGTGTAATATCCATCATAATACATTGCCTTGCTCTGTATGGGAAAGGCATTACACTGCATCTGTGTTATGAAGTTAGCGTACAGTATATCAGCGAGTCTTGCGAAATATAGAGTCCGTTTACTGTCTGCTTCCTCAGTTTGTCGAGTGGCCCCGTGGGGCGAAAACAATAGCAGTACAGTGATTTAGTACACATATAGTCATACATGCGCACACATGTCCATATACATCCAATATAGTAAGTCAAAAGTTTAATTCTCCTCACTGTACAAAGCACAAGCGTCATTTTGCTGGGATCATTTCCACTGTGTGGGTAGAGTTAAGGTAGGTTAAGGTTTTTTATTTATTTTTTTTAGCACAACCACCCAGCCATCAATCAATATTAAAGTGTAACCGTGTGAGAAAGCAGGTTAAGACACTTGGTTAAACCTCTAATTACAACAGCTTGTTTTTCCTGGGCTAATATCTTCCTTTTTGTTAAGTTATTAAACCTTATTCTGCTTGACCATAAAGTAGGGTTACAGTGAATTACAGCCTTGGCTAGAACAGATCATCTGCAGTACCTTTCGGTTCATTACATGGAGTAGCTGTGTTGTAGTAGAGCTATCAGGCAACCAGCTAGTTATCACACCATTATTTAATCAGGGTGTTGTGATGTTGGTTACATTAACAGACTCACTGTACAAAGTTCTGCTGGCCACACACAATGGCCAGTATGGTCAAATTAGTTGCTAGCAAGCCAGCTAACAGTAATGTGATTTACTTTGTTTCTGGTCCTTTAGGCTATGTGGTAAACTTGGTCTCCACTGGGCAGACTCTGGTGGCAAATTTGACATTGTAGGCAATGTTGGCTCATTTCTGTAGAACCAAAAGGACCTGATCAGGTCATCCATGTTTTTTTGAGCTTTATTCAGGTGTTGCTGCACAGTAGAGCAGTGCACCACCACTCCAGTGGTGACCAATCCTCCTGAAGGTCTGTTGCAGTTAAGCAGGGGTTCTGCAGGACCTTTCCAGCAACGCTGGAACTGTTGAACTGTTGTACTCAGTCATCCCCTGCTTTTGCATTGATCAATTTGCAGAGAGGTAATGGCATGCTTTTTCACCAATTGTACAAAAAAAAACCCTTATAAGACTACATTTTTAATTTCAGACCTTTTGGAGAACAGTTAAGTTTCAACTTACTCAGCTGGTGGATTTTGAGGATAAATCTTGAGCAGTTATACTTTAGGCAAACTGGTATAAAACGAGGTCATCTGAAATATGTTTGACTACAACTTGTTGGGCCAACTGTTGTTGGACTCCAGATTTCATTCACTCAAGAATACTTAAGTCAGCACTTATCTTCCATTAAGACCTATAATTGTACTGCCAACTTGTTTGACATTTGGGCAAAATTTAGTGCATGTTGAATATTGTGTACCTAGGTATGACCAGCATTTGCCAGAGGTACCTTTTGGATTCTAGCCTAAACAAACTAGCTAAGGATACTACCTGAGTAGACAATGAAGTACTTGTGCAAGTTACTCTGGATAGGAACATATGCTAAATGCCTTAAAATGAAAGAAACAAAACTTGCAAATGTACAGAGTTAAAAAAAAAAAAGTCACAAGACCACAGTATTTATTCAACAGATCATCATTTCAATCTTTATCAAGAGATTCCAGCAAAAGAAACCAAACAAAACCACATGCATTACATGATTTTCTGCATTGCACTGCAAGTAGTTAAGGCCACAATACTGTTTCACTCTGGTATAGACCCATTAAACCAGTTAGGGATTCTTTTCCATTTGCAGTGCTGCAAAAGCAAGACCAGGAAGTGCATGGAGTCTATTATGCACAACAACTTCTAGACCAATTACATACAAGCTAGCTAATGTACAGAGTACATATCACTAATCTGTTAGCATTCTGCATGCATAAGTCACTTCTCAAACCACACCAAGGAGACCATTTTATAGATGCAGTCACCCAAACAGTGTTGGAATCCAATTAAACAAGCCTGTTAGAAACTCAGTGGGGTTTTAAGAGCATGTGACAACTTCAACAAGCACAGCTGTTAAACATCAGCTTTTAATACAGAAACCTTGAACTACACCTTGCAAAGGTAACACTACCTTCAACTAAGCAAGCTGGGCCATGCTAACACCACAGTACTAATGTTGGATAAGTGAAAAAGTAGCCTATGGTCGTGTTAATCTTACAAGTTCACATCTGAACACCAAAAAAAACTTTAAAAAGAAACCCTGGAGGACTTGGAGATTGCTTTCTTGCTCAGGTAAAATAAGCTACACATGAGTATTTTGTGTCTAAAGTATTTGTACTTTTAATTAGGAGACTTGCCCTTCTGCCACCTGTGGCTACAAGGCTTAACACAAAGCGGTAGTCAACCTCTATCTCAGTTCTTCACCAGCTTGATTTTTTTAAGGCCTGCTAGTCAAACAACCATTTACTGCATAGCTACCATTTTGGCATTTTGGCATTCATACTTACTCATTTACCCTCATTTCAAGCCACAGCAGGCCAAAGACATGGTAATGATATTAGCTGGCTTTTATAGTCCCTGGATAAGTTGGAGCATGCCCAGTGTGGACATTATGGGTTTGTCCAGGTTAGAGGGGGGAAAAGAATAATATAATAGTCTTTCTTTCATTCTTTTTCTTGATGTTTCAGTTCATTTTCTGCTTTTCTGTCTGTCTGTAGGTTTTCTGACAATGATATTTTGTAGTTAATGACTGTATACGGAAGATACAAATAAAATGTTGATGTATGTATGGTTTTGATGTTTGTCCAACCCCCCACCCCGCCCCCCCCACTCCATGTCTTGAATGGTTTATTCCCATTCATTTAAACCAGCAGGGAGGACTATATAAGGAGTAGTTTTGACAATGTAGTTTTTCCAGTGATGGTGTTGGTAAGCTGTTTTATTGGTATCATGTCGTTTAGTTTTTATTTTGTTTTAAATACATTCATTTTTACCAGTTGTTTTAATTTCTTTTTTCTTATAAATGCAAATAAATTATTTTGTTCTGAATATGCTATTGTCTGCTGTCTTGTCTTCTATGGCAATGAAATTCTGTATTGGTTACTGTGTGCTTTTGCTAATGTTATGTAGCATTTAAATTCCTGTGGCTTTTTAGATCAGCTGCCACTTCTCAGTAGATGGTGAGATTTCATGTTGGCTGAACCAATCTACTAAGTAGAGTGACCAATACAGTAATTTCACAATTTTCCCAACCTTGCAAAAAGTTTTATCCTGGACTACGGTGATTTAGTGTCTCAGTTGTGCTGCTTTAATATTAGCCAAATTATCTTAATCTATATCTTAACCAATGAGGAGTGTCTTAATTTACATAAAGCAAAACCCTTACGCTGATGAAGCAATTAAGCTGGCTTGACCTTGCTTAACTTCATGTTCTACACCATTCAAAATATGAGCCTTGCCTTTTGATCACCAACTCTGATCAACCACCATTAGCACCACTGACCCATGTGGTGAAACACTTCTACAGTAGCATCTGTAAAGGGTTGGATATATTGGGTAGAAAGACCCACCTCTTCCAACAGTACCTAGACAATGTGTAGTATCGGGGTATCTGGTTCTCCACACTGATTCTTCTATTTAGCAGTTTCTAGCTTGAGGTATCTTGTGGATCCTAGCCTATTCAAACTTGCTAAGGACTGTTTGAGTAAAGGGACATTTTTGTAAGACCCTCTGGATAGGAGTGTCTGCTAAATGCCTTAAATGTCTGAGCTTTCAGGTGTTGAATTTCAGTTGTTTGAGGGTCTCAAACATCAGGCATGGCTTGTTGGGTGTTCCTGGCATGCACTGGTCCCAAAAGTGGTTCAAGAACAACCAGTGACTGGGTCATAGGCACCCAAGGCTCATTGATGTAATAAGATAAGAGAGTCCTTTATTAGTCCCACAGTGGGGAAATTCTCAGAATACACTGAAGGGTCCCACTTCACAACTTCCAGGACTTCTACAGGAAAGGATCTGCTGCTTATAGCTTGGTGCCAAATATCACAGGACACTCAGCAGAGGTCTTGGAGACCATGCCACAAATGCTGCTAGCATAAGGGTGGCCTACTCATTATTAGAGTGAAGGGCTAATTGCTTATACTAGCATTGATTTATCATGTGTTTTATAGTCCAGCAGTTATCTTCTATTAAACAGAGAATATTTTCAGATTTGAAGTTTACGTTTGAGTACTACTGTTTAAAGAATCCTGATTTTATTTAGACAGTGTTTGATGAAGGACGGGGGTCAAACATGAAGTTGGTGTGGAGAAAGATAGCAAATGATCACAAGAGACCTTCTGCTGGAAAACCATTACATATATTGCACAGCATTATACAAGGTAGTCAGTTAAACAGCTTCCCTAGAGAAAACTGCTATAGGCAGCACTAATGAAACACAACCACTTCATCTACCCAACTTAAATGCTCTGGTTGGGGTAGAGGTCTTATTTTTAAGACTGAGCATGCTATATATCTATGTACAGGCATGCCCAACCTAACCTGCACATTTTCCCCTAGATTCTATAAAGTTACCAATAATTGGACTGATAACTTGGACCTCACAAGATTACAAACATGGTTTACAATGACTTAAGCCAACCTTTTAGTTATGAACTGTTTCAAAGCATTTTTCTACAGCACACCTTTACAGAAACCTCTACAGCAGACCACATGGAAAGTGTGCAAACCTGAAAAAGGGTAGCAGCTTAGCATAAATCCTAAACCACATCTCAGAGCTCCTAAAAGGGACCATGGCAGCTAACCCTGCCATTAGTTTCTGCAGGTTCTTAAGAATGAAGCTCCTCCCCATTCACTAATGTCATTCCACCTGTTTGGTCGGCTGAATAGAATCAAATCCACCAATGGTAAGAAGCATAAGACCTAATTGGTCTCCTAAGTAGAACTGTATCCACCTATGGAAAGGAACCGGTGGCAGACTGCAACAAAGACATTATGTAATTGCACGTAACAGTAGTGTAAAAGCTGACAAATAAACGAAACAGACAGTAACTCAACATTGGGTCTCTGTTAAAGAAACCATATATTATGGTACTTTTAGCAATGCTGGGTCAGTGTAACCTAGTGTCCATTCTCTTATATAGTAATCCAGTGCTCACTTATGCAAATTACCCAAATGGGTTTTTTTTAATAGTGATTTTTAAAAATATATATAATATTATTCATTATAATATACTGATCACAATTATAAGTGATCAGAAATTAGATTATACCTGATCTGACAGTTGTCTTATTCTACTAACAGATTATTTTAGTAGATCATTTTTGCTTAGAAATAATGCTTGATTTATCTTCTTTGAAGAGATAAAATAAGTCAAATCGAATAAGTTGAATAATCACAACAGGAAATATCAGATACAATAACTAATATGGCAAGATTTTACTTGTTTATTTTTATTTTATATTTTTAACAGTGAACTGGTTCCTCTTGTGGTAAAAAAAAATACAGTGTGATGAACACACCCATCATTTTTGCCACATAGTGTTGCTATACTAATAAATAAATAAATAAATATATATATATATATATATATATATATATATATATATATATATATATATACCGGAAAGTATTTGCCTCATGGTTATTTCTATTCACATATACACACACACACAATTGTCCAAATGATCAATGTATTCAATCAATGTATGTTATGATGTATTAATATAATTATCACCTATATTATTTATTAAGAAAATCAATAATGGGGACATGTATGTGCAGAAACACATCGATTTTAATGAACATCACTCTACAGATGTGCCTGACTTGTCTAGTGAAGCCTCATGTGTTCATGCAACCACACACATGCACACACTCACACACATGTCCCAGGAGCTTTGCCATCACCCTGTTTGCACACACACACCAAAAGGCTCCGCAAATAGAAACCAGGAAAAACAGAAGAAGACCTGCTCCGACAGAGCAGGCCTCCCTCAGCGCCTGTGTGTTCTTCCCCAACCCAGGTGAGATCATTATGTAGAGAATAGATAGCGCAGTGTTTTAGTGATGATGTGATTTTTGCTTGACTAGGAAGAATGGCTTGCCTTTGGGAGAAAGAATGCAATACATCTGTGTGTCAATACAGAGCTGCACCGTAGTGTATTACAGAGATCAAGTTAAAACATGATGGAATATGCCTTTAAATATGACCTGTTCCTTTAAATAGTGCCCATTGACTTCCACTGAAATTCAAAGCTCTGTTCGTTTCTAAGCACGGGCGAAATGACTGTTTGTGGAAATCGACTCTACGCTATAGATGTGGCAGGTAGAGATTACTTGAAACATGATGGAGTTTTTCTTTACATTTTGTCCAAGTCAAGAGCCCATTGACTTCCATTACAAGCATGTTGGGAGGTTTAATTCCTAAAGCACAGGGAATTATTGGATTATGTTCACGTATGATGAAATATTCCTTTAAATATTACGTATTTATGAAATATTCCTTTAAATATTACCCAAGTCAAGAGCTCATAGACTTCCATTAAAAATGTTTATTTTAAGGTTAGGCTTCGGTCCATTTCCAAATACATGGAAATGACGGTCTTTAAAAGTTGAAATATGAAGTACTCCCTTAAATTCTAACCTAGTGAAGTGCCCGAGTTTTGAATCAATACTTCTTTTCTTTTGTAACATACAAATATTCCCACCAAAACAGCCCTGTCCCTTCAAGACACCTCTAAAGGTTTCCTGCGGTCTCTGGCACCAAGATAGACGTTAGCAGCAGATCCTAGAAGTCCTGTAAAATGTGATGTGGGGCCCCCATGGATCACACTATTATCCTTGGGTGCCCATGACCCTGTCGTTGGTTCACCGGTTGTCCTTCCTCTGTCTGATTTGGAGATTTTGGAGATGTTCTGACCCAGTCGTCTAGAACATCACAGTGTGGTTCTTGTTAAAGTGCCTCAGATTCTTATGCTTGACCGTTTCTCCTGCTTTCAAGACATCACTTGCTGTCTAATATGTGTATCCCACCCTTTGACAGGTACCATTGTAACCAGATAATTAAGGTTTTTCACTTTGGTAGTCAGTGGGTTTTAATGTTATGGCTAATCAGTGAATGCAGCGAATTTAGTTTTGAGTTAAATTAGTGGGAAATTACTGTTTAGAATGATGTTGTATTCTTCTAAATACTGCAGAACATCAACCACCACACCATTTAATACCATTTAATATTGCGTTAAATAAAAAGTAAAAGAAGCAAAGTAGGGTGTGAGATTTTTTAATAATAAAAAATATGTACATTACACTTTTTTTCTTAAATCCATGGGAATTTACAAATCTATTTTACACAAAATCTCCTTGTCAGGATGTTCAGTTTATGAGGGATTGTGGAAGGGTAATACACAGTTCTCTCTCTCTCTCTCTCTCTCTCTCTCTCACACACACACACACACACACACACACACACACACACACACACACACACACACACACACACACACAGACAAACTCACTCACCCACCAGCATTCCACAGTTGTAGTGTATACACAAATAAATAAGGACATATAGTATATACAGGAATTACATGACAGCATCGCAACAAATAATTGTACAGCATGAGAAGCACATAGAAAACAATATCCGCTTTACACGTCAATAATCAATAATCAATATACCGCATATGACTCGTAGTTTGCAGTGTAACGTTGGTTACTGTGGAGGAGACAATAGCTGTAAGGAGACACAGTAAAAGGTGCATGCCCACAGATCAAAAGGGGGGGGGGTACACACATGCAGAAGCACTACACACACCACTTCATGAGTCCACTTCATTTTAAGGGGGCCAAGCAAACCATGCGACACTGGACACATTTTTCTTCTTTTCATTTTTGTAGCTTTTTTAAATGAAGGATATAGTGGAGTGGAGATTAACAGTCACTTTCCGTTGAGGGTTAATTACCATTCAAAGAACAGGAAATACTGAGGCAATGAAAGCAAACTCACTCCAGTTACGGTTTCTTCTCCATTTCACCATCATTATTTCACACTTCTCTTCTCGCTATCTTTTTATTTTCCTCTCCCATCGTATAAGCCCTCCCTGCCTGGCTCTCTCACTGATGGATAGATATCCTTTGTTGGGAATGTCTGGGACCGCGCCTCTTTCTCCTTATCCAGAGCCAGATGTTTCTGAGGGTTCGGACCTGCTCCGGAGGCTGAGCTGAGCTTCTCTGCTAAATGTTCTTTGGTTCTTTCGGTTTGTCGGGTTCCTGAGGAGCTGGGTTAGGGTTCTGTATGCTTCACTTCAGTGCGGGTTTCAGTGCTGTTCCATGACTGACCTCAATTGGTGCTTCTTCACCTTAGGTCCTAGAGGGAAGAATGGGGCATTGCACACATTATCTTACATGTTAATGGGCAAAAATGCACACTGGTTATTCACATGCTGTGTGTGACCTTGTATCTGGCGTTCACAAAACCATGGCCATGACTTCTGCCAACATTTTGGAGGGCTGAGGCCCCTCTGTCAGGGCCACTTGACACTGAATTCTGCTTGGATTGTTTCTGAAGGTAATTTTCTGTATAGGCTTTTCGAGCCTAGGGACTGGCTGTTAGAGACCTTTACTGAAGTCCAGATTCACAATTATTTATGTACACATCAGAGCCGGCTGATGCCTTCTGACAAAGGGGAAGCACAGCTGGCAGTAACCTAATGGCAAAACACTGAGCTGTCTAATCCATTTGGTAGTTAGCCCTGTAGAATAAGCTTCACAATGTTAGGAGGGTCCGGTGTACTGCTTCTCAAAGCAGAAAATGACCTAACTTGGAGCTCTGTAATTAAAAATGCATTCACAATATTTCTCAAACATTGATGGCAAATGTCCAGAAATGTTCTGGCTATTTTAAGTTTTAGACAATGTCACGTCCATGTTACAAAGCCAGTGACGTTCTCTGAATTCAGTAGAACACCTTTTGGATGTGGTAGAATGGCAGATTTGCACACAACCTATCGGCATGCTGCCTAACGCCGGTAACATGGACTAGAGGGGTATAAAGGCCCCCCAGCATTGAGCTGTGGAGCAGTAAAACTGTGTTCTCTGGAATGATGCTGCTCAATCCTATACTTCTGGGATGAGGTAGGGTAGGGTGGTGATCATCCAACAACCTGACCCAACTTATGCTCTTGTCACTGAATGCAATCAAATCCTGACAGCAATGCTCCAAAATCTAGTAGAAAACCTTCCCTGGACAGTATCAGAATAAAACAGTGAATGAGCAGAGTCCCAATACTTTTGTCCGTATAGAGTACCATATTATTAGTTGTATTTGTATCATAGTTTGGTTTCTTTACACTTACTGTATTGTAGGACTGGCCTAGCATGGCCTGGAGTCTGGAAGGTTCTGGAAGTGGTCGGACCCTGTCCTCCAGAAGTCATCACCCCCACCTCCAGCCTGTAGAGAGATGCCAGTTGCAAGCCGGAGACTACAAGAACGTTCCGCTCCTGAGAAAGACAGGCAGAGGAAAGACAATGTAATAATGAATGAAGAACTGTGGACACTATGAGTGGAATAACCGTCACTGTCAGACCTTAACCTCAACAGGGCCAACATTCAGCATTACAGCGGGAACATTCTGCACCAGTCGCTGGTTCTGCTTGATGTGTTGCCTAGTTGTGTATTTGAGAAAACAATGCTTGTGAGCGCATAGTGCTACAACTCTCTTCACCTGCACCAGACAAGTGATAAACCACCCTTAAATGAGTTTCCTGGATTGATATTGCAAAATCAATCATATGCATAATACAAAACATGCTTGTTTGGCCTGAAAGGCAGAAAGGAAACTGTAACCAAGACAAATATTGGGAGCTATTATGCTTGATTCCATGACTCTAACTGCTGGGACCTGGCTATTGTGCATGGCTTCAGGCTCCAGTTTCTAAATTTAAAGGAATGTTTCGGGGGGAAAACAAATCACAATTTACGCAACTGCTCCAGTGCACTAAAGCAACAAACTCAAACACCAAACAGGTCTTAAACTAAACTATTCCTTTAACATGGGCACATGATTTGTGAAAATTTCATAAAGATCTTTCCGTTAAGAAAACATCTCTTGCAAAGAACTGGAGTGAATGCTTCGTTTCTCATGTACCAACTGTTCAACTGCCTCAGGGCCTCGTAAACTTGTAATTTCCCCAATTTACCGCAAGGAAGTTGCACTTAAATGGTGACAAAGTCATAAACACAAGTGCTTAGCTTGGCGAGACTCCATGTTTTCCATGACGTACCAAGAGGCAGTAATGTCAATGGTCAATGGTCCATCCCAGCAGATATAATGTAATGTTATGTGCCTTGGTTTTTCTCAAAATTCTTCTCTTTGCATATCCCAGCTTAGAAAGCCGGCATCAGAGCATAGGCTCAACTATGCCGCAGCAGCCCTGGAGCAGATAAGAGTAGGCCTTGCTTAAGCGTCCGACAACGGCAACTTATGTCATGTACGCACTACATGTTTTTCAGAGTGGTCTGTGGTCAGTGGCAGTGCTTGTACTCTTCACAGTCCATAACTTGCGGTCTTCTAATGGGGAATATTTTGGCGGTTGTGGTTTACACACACTACACGACTAATCAGTGACTCAGGGACCCATGAGGAAGCCGCAGTAAGCCTGTTTCATCTCTAAAAACGTATTTATTTTGTCGGAACATGAAAACACATGTGAGAAGTGATGTATTGCCCATACAATACATTTGACGATTTCCGAAGATCAACTGCATGCAAACTAATTCGTTTTTTAGTTATGAACCCACCAACACCTCATTGCCTCCCTGCACGTAGTCCTTAGTCCACAGCAAAGGGAGTCCAACCTTCTAGCTCACATCAGGACAACCACCTAGAACCAATCCAGACCAAGTTCTCAAAAGTTCCTTTCCCTGCTACACCCATTCATGGCTGAAAGTCCCAGACAGCACAACTGGCCTTGTTCTCTCTGGGAGGCAGTGCTGGTGTCTGTTATGCCAAAATCTCAGAATTGCTGCATACCTTACAATCTATATTACACGATGGTAATGGCTTGTGACACACAAGATATTGCAGACGAGGCTCAAAAGGTTGTGATTTTCCCCCCATCTGCATATCCAACCCAGCTAAGAACTATAATGCTGCTAAGAAAGTATTGGAGAACTGAAGAGAGGTGGTGGTCATGGACTTACCGGAGGGAGGATTTGGGACTGGGAGATGAGGCTGTTGGCCAGGTTGTTTTTGCGGCTCTCTGCGGTGACCTCCGCCCAGGTGACCTGGTAGCCTGTGACCTGCTGAGGTGATTGAGGCATAGCTACCACCCAGGAGAACAGGCCAGTAACATTGCCCTTGTGGACGGAGAAGGCTGCACTAAGGTTCTCTGCCCTGGCCAGGACCTTTGGGGGAGCAACTGCTGGAAGAAAAAACAAAACAAAATAAGTTCAAAGAATTTAGAGAGTAAATAAACTGAAAAAGACAGAAGTACAGACTCAAACCTGATGACACAGAATTATTAAATATTTAACCACAGAATTAATTACATAATTGCATAATTAGTTTCATTTGTATCTCAAAACCACAGTCATAAATCTTGACTTGCAGAAATTAATGAGACGTTGAGGTGTTGTGCAACTCTGTGATTTAATGCTGTGGAGCATCTGCAGGTGTGGTCTACTATCACTCATTCAGGGAACAGAGATCTCTCAGCTCTGAGATTCTATGTGCAAAACCGAGGAGGAAACGAACCAGAACTTCCCAAACAAGCCAGGAAACTGATGCTACATGTCCTCAAAAGACATCAGACTAACCTGGTTCTCCAGGGCAGAGGATCGGTTTGGGGCTTTTCCCCTGGAGGGAAGCGCAGGATGGGGTGTAGAAGGTGGTGCTCTCTGCCTGCACACGGCCTTTGGACCCAGCTGGCTGGATAATGACTTTATACTTGCAGGAGAACTGTAGACCAGGCAGGCTCGCATAATTCTCCTACACAACACAACGCATAATAAAGTTAAAATGATGTGTCGGACTGTTAGTGGATTTAAACATGCTTTTACAGCACTGCATCTTTATCTTTCCCTTTATTAAGCTGTAATCCTCAGTCTAAAGTTAAAAGGAATATATATGCATATTGAATAGAATCAATATTTTATGTATTCAAAGGTTTTACCCATTACAGATCACCCTTTACAAACCCCACAAAATTAGGCCTGTTTTGGTTTAAATTTGATATTTTTTAGTCTTTGAAGCCCCTGTATTGGGTCATGCTGACCAGAATGATATGTGAATAATATGATACATCTTCATAAAAGATTTCATGCTCTAAACATTCTTATTCTAATTTCTGTTGTGGCATATTTATTATATATTTATGTAAAGAACCTTGAATTAACATATAAAAATGCTATTTAAATAATCTTGCCTTGCATCCCTTTAATAAGAGCTGTTTGACTTTTCTTACCAATACTTCAGTATTTTAATACTGTACTATGTTCAATTAATACTGCAAATACTGCTTGATTAAAACATGACTTCAGCAACATATGTTCAAACATACAGTGAATTTGATTGCTTTCTTTCCTGAAATATTTCTGTGAGTTCTGTGAGTTTGAACAGCTGTAGAAATGTTAAAGTAAGCTACTGTCGGACTTGTTCCATGTTATCACAGCTACAAGTACTATTTTCTAATTCCGCTGTCAGCATTCCTCCTTTGCTTTCCTAAAGGGACCTCCCCAAGGAACGTCTGGAGATTTCCCATTTGGTCTTTTTCATTCCAGGTGATCAATTGGTGCTTTATGCAGTAATCTGTCTTATGGTTGAATCTGTGCCAGAGTACAGCCTTTGTGCTTGTAAATGCATGAGGTGGGGGGTGCAAGATGAACTGAAAGACCACCTGAGTGATGAGCTTCTCCTGGATTCTGCTTCCATTATGCGAACAGAACTCGGGGAACCAGTGCACGCGGTAACGGCTCACAGTTGGGTCTGAGAAAGAAAACAGGCACTGGCTTTAGCCTTGAGACCTAGCTAAATTACACACATCTGGCCTAAAATCAGAACAAATGTATTACAAAGACCAAATGTACAAACAGCAGATGACAGAGACATGACCAGAGCGTACAGTACCTATAAAAAATCCGCCTTGAGCAGACAGTCCTCACAAACTAGAGAGGGAGGCCACTAAGACACTTATGACTATAACCATGGCATATCTGTTGTGTTTTATCATTGCTCTTATGGATCTGAACTGCGCTAAAAACATAGTGCATCCAACAATAAAGGCCGCATGGAGGCAGCTTCTTCAATATAGTGTCTAAAAACATAAAATCACACAGAAGCTCCACACGCTGATCCATTTTACTATGCCAAACAGCACAGCTGAGATGTTTGGTTTGTAATGGACAAAATACAATAAGAAACAAAAAATTATACAGGAACACAACTTCTTATTTTGAGTCTCATCTTATTCATTTTCAGGGTTTCAGTCCGTATTTCACTTTGCCCTGCAAGTTTTGCACGAATGTCAGCTAAATACATCTAAAATACATAATAAAGTTCTTATATGGTGTCGCTCTTCTAAACAACTTTGCTTTCTTTTTCGGTTTAGCTGTATTTAAATACCAGAGTATTATATCCTCTGTCTGTTGACTGACAGCACCCAAGCCCAACCAATCTTCATAATGCACTGCAGTGATAAGCATGAGTAGTCCTCTCAAATCTCTTCCCCATCCATTAGAAGGATTACGAATGGATTTGAATTGTGGCCAATTCTAGACTGTTATATTAACATGATTCACAGGCTTTATCCTTGGACGGTTCAGGCACAAATTCTGGCTCTTTCCTGCTCAGCTACAGTAGATAAAGTGTATTCATCTTCAAGGGCAGCAGAATGCGGTTCCAGGTTCCAAGGCTAAGATCATTCACTAAGCAATGCAACCGGCACTACTTCCCACTAAGCACAAACATGTTGGCGCATGATTAGGACCTCACTGATTTGACTAAAGTTTTCAGGGCAAGTGACAGCCAGCCATTGTTCTCCTTTTAATTACCCACAATGCTGATCCTTAACTTTGTGATAAGCACTTTGTTTATCCGTGCTTTGAGGTAGGGTCTTTTTCAGTACGGTTCAAAACACAGCAGGGATTTTCCCCAGCAACCCCTGACTGATGAAAGATCCATTACTTCCTTCTTACCTCGTTTCTTCCAGTACACTCGAACCTGGAGCTGCCCGTCTTGGTAGAACGGCGTGCCCACGTCAAGAACGTCTGACTGAGATTTCTGCAGCACTGAGCTGACTGTTGGCTCTGAAACCAAGTCAGTAATGAAAAACATGGAATGACTGGCATGAAACTGGATACAAACCAAAGCCACTAAATATGTGAAGGAATTGGAAAAAATAAGACTTAAAACAAGGTTAGGAGAAGTAAGAACAAAGAAGAAAAATGTGAAGAATTTATAGCATTCCTTTCATTCTCAACAGCCATAAGAAATGCAAACTTTATAAAAGCGCTATGCAGTGCCCTTCAAAGTCCTTTACAACGGAAAAAAATGCATTAATCCATTAAATTACAAGCAGATTTCTCAGTTATTAATCTTAAAGGCACCTATAATTTTTTTTATCTTGCTTTTTTTTTTATTGTTGTTTGGGTTTTCAACCTCTCTTAATGTCTCAGAATTAAACAGGTGGTTCTTGTTACTGTGCCTTTAAGACAGATATATGTAAAAGAGCTCTGTTCTGACTGGCTGCTCTGTTTTGGGCCTCATTTTAGTAGCAATGTCGCCTGAAATACTCCTTATAACTTCCACCTAAAATAATTAACCTGCAGGGCAAAACTGCTGTAGAATAAACAGGCTGAAATAAATGTTTTTATTGCGTTACATGTGTACTGCCCCATCCTGAGCACAGTGATTTATATTCAAACTGAGCTGCACTTCATCAAATTCAACAGCACTAATTACACTGTTAGTAATAAAACATGCAGTTGGTCAGTGTTCATTAAGCACTGCGATATCCTAAATATGCTTATATGCTAATATTGTATATCACAATAACAAAATTCAACACAATAAAATAAAATCGTCATATTCCCCATTTCTATTTTTATTTATTTTATGTTATTATCTCAGCATGTCTTTTATTCTATTATCGTTTCACGTGACCAGATCAAAGCACGTCATTACTAGTATAGTGTATGGCTGTGTATTTGACAAACTTTTATTTCATTAGATTTGTTTTTGGTGACATCACAAAATCAATTAATTGCTATTTAGTAGCTTAGCTGCCATATACGGACTTTAAGGACAGGGGAGGAAAGGGTATGTTCTGAAAGTTTAACAATGCTTTTAAATGACTTTTTTTTTAAAATAGTTTGATGTAGTTTGTAAACAATGTCATTTAGCTTTACCATGGTATGGGTCCTTTAAGACTTATTACAAACTAATATGGACTCTGTAGTTTTGGGAGTGGAAAAGTATGGGCTCACATACAGGCCCCTTAAAAAGGCTAATATAATGTTTTAATCAATGTTAACTTGATGCACAATGAATGATGATGAATATTATGCTATTTAGCAACATCATGCATCCATGCATGGTACCATTTGTTGTGGCAAACTGTTAAAAATCTGTGTGACAAGTGAATAAGGTTCATACGGGTCTCAGTCCGAAATGTGGAGAAGCGCAGGACAGCCTTGGAGCTTTTGAGTGGAAGCTGCCCCCAGTAGGACACGGCCTGCAGTTCCAGCGTGTAGCTCCGGTTCTCCCTCAAACCCTCCAGCTCGGCCGAATTGGAGTCCTACACACACACACACACACACACACACACACACACACACACACACACACACACACACACACACACACACACACACACACGCAGTTGGTAAGAAAGTTGCTACTGACAGATCAGGCTTCTTTGCACAGTAGCCAATGTGCAAATACTTTGCTGTGTGTATAACAGTGAGTCACTGTTATACACACATAATAAAGGCACAGCAGAAACATGTCACATATTATGTTCATCAAACGTGGGACAGTTAATAGGCTTGTGTCATATAGTCACTGGCACACAAACACTTTGCATCTTCAAAATGGCAACTTAACAGGTAATGGAAAAATCATCACTTTTTAATATAATTTAATTTATTGGTCTATTTATCATGAAAGTTGGACACAACATGATGAACAACTGAGAGCTAGATCTAAAAATTGAAAAAAATAAAAGAATGATATGAAAGCATACTTTTTAAAAAGAGATTATGGAAAACGATACAAGACAACAATGCATGCTACACCTAATTGGTGTTGGCCAGTTGACTGTGTTTGGGGTAAAGAGGATAATAATTAGCCAAACCTTTTTGAGTGACATATATAACATACGATATAATAGAAATATATATTTTTAACCTCATTTATTTTAGCTATATTTCCTAAAGAAATCAATATAAAAAACATGCCAAACAACCTATTTTGTGGGAAATATATAAATGTGATTTTTCTTATGTCTTATGTCCTTTAAATTTCCTTTAAAGGAAAACTTCTGGATTTAACAACCTAATAACCATCTGCAATATATAATTAATTACCAAACAAAACAAAAACATTGACTCACATCCCAACAATAGCAGCCAACAGGAAGGCACTATAGCAATGGATAGATGTTAGTTTTAATTTCTGCCTTAATTTGTTATTGCTAAAATTCAGCATTTTTACATTTTAAAATTCTACATGTAAACTACTTTGTAAGATAGTGACTGTTAGATAGTGAAGGCCATTTCATATTAGACCAAAAGTGCAGCACTGAAAGCCAATGTAATGTCAATAAACATGTTAAGTTGTGGAGGCAAATCGGCTTTTAGTCTTTGGTGTATTTTAAACAGTATAAACTCTGTCAAACCCAGTCCCTGTCTGTCCGTTTTTATCTGGGGACGTTCTATCGCTACATTCATCCAATCAAAGCGACGAGTCATAGAAAAATAATTGAGGTCATCTATCATTATGGAAGTATAGAATATGGAAATACAGTTCACAATGAAATCGTAGTAAAGTATGTATGTAATTCCATATTTCACAAATGGCATTCCGGTATGGCTTGAATAAAGTGATTTTTATTATTTTCCTTTTGTAATAGGAGCTTCAAATACAGGAGGGAGGTTTTATATTAAAGCGAGGTTTTGATGTGTCCCAATTCATCCAGCGGTTATTTAAAAAATGTGGTTTTACGAGAAAACGTCCGCAACTCCCCCTCCAGCCGTTTGAAAAATGTAGCATGTAGATAAAACACAAACAGTGCAGCTGCCACCCCTGAAATTGCACGGGGGAGTGAAAAAAAATAAACTCCTTGAAAATGATCTCACTCAAAGAAAAACAATTTGGTTGTTATTAGGAGATTTCCTTTTCTCAGATGGAACGAGAGCTGATATGCTGTTCTTGGCCATTTGTCGAACGGCGCAGAGCAGTGCTTTCTTTTGCCAGCAGCAGTGATGCAATGCAATACCACCCTGCCTCACTGTCTAAAGAGCTCCGATTGAAGGCTTTGTGCGATCAAAGCTGCTCTCGCGAGTTGTTTATCTTTGGCCGTTTGCGCCGGGATACTTAATTTGTTGCGGCTTGCCGGGAGAAAGAGAAAAAAGGCAGAGCTGCGGAGTTTCTGCCTTTGAGGGGAGTTTGTGGAATTAGAGCAGTCCAAAGAGGAACGGAGAGAGTGAGAGAGAAAGAAAGATCAAAAAGAAAAGGATGAAAAAAGAGAAGAATTAGAGGTGAGAAAAGACAAACACAAAAAAGAAAAAAAATCTGTGTCAAGAAATAACAGGTAAAATAGGACTGAAATAGAAAAAGAAAGAAACACAAAAATGAAGAAGTAATGAAGAAAAGAAATATATGAAAATCAATTAAATAAATTTTGCAATACATGATGGAAAAGAAATAAACAAGAAAGAAAGAAAAAGAAACAAGGAATGAAGTCTGCTTTAGATGAGAGATAAAAGAAAACCATGAACAAAAGACGAAAGGAAAGAGAAGAATTATTAATTATTTTTAAAAATAAGTAGGAGAAAAAAGAAAGACAGAAAAAGGGGGTAAATTCTGAAATAAATGAGAGAAAAGAAAAAAGAACAAAACAGAAAGAAGAAAAACATTAAATGTAGAAAGACAAAAGAAATAAAAAGAATAAAAGACAGAAGAGCAAGAAGAAAAACTAATAGAATAAATAATAAAAATGACAGAAAATAATTGGTGCAAAAAAGAATAAAAGAAAAAAAGAAGAAACAATGAAAGTTATGTAAGAAATGAGGGAAAAAAGAAGACTAACTAAACAAAACAACAACAAAAAAAACTATAGAAGGTGAGTAAGAAATACCCCATTGATGGTCTTCCTCCTCTTGAGTTTCGGAGGGGTGCTCAGCTCTCCCCCACTGACTGTCCAGCTCCAGGACACTTTGTAATGATGCACTGGGATGTCCAAGTCAACTGGAGCTGCCCAGCTTACATGAACGGACACGGAGCGGTCTGGACCGAAGGCCATGTGTTTGACCTGCAGGTCAGAGGGGGCCGGGGGAGGGGCCGGATCTGAGCAGGGGAAATGGTGACATGATTAGAAATGTGTGTGTGTGTGTGTGTGAGAGAGAGAGTGAGAGAGTGTGAGAGAAACAGATTCTAAATGATAAAGTATTCAGTTTATTTGCTTAAATATACACTAACTAAATATACTACACTAACTAATACAGTAATGACATCACTAAAATAATACACTATACATAAAAGCTTTGATGTGAAACAACAAAATATGAATACTGGCTGAAGCTCAGTTTGGAGCGGAGTGGGCAACAGGGGTCGAATTCAAAGATTCTAGATAAGACCTGGACGCTTGATTTCAGAACAAACCTTGGAGGGGCAGGTGAGCACAAACCTTTTGGAACACAGCGTATAAAGAGTGAGCGGACATGCAGTGACTCAGTCTCTCACCTTTGGATGATCTGAAGTGTCTGCTGGGTGTGGTGTATCCTCTGGTGCCATGTACGTTAACCGCGGCCACTCTGAACTGGTACCAGCGGCCGGGTCGAATATCAGCCAGCCACACGCGCTCCTCTGAGGTCTACAACATCCAATCAGAAGCAGAGATTTCAGCACAGCAATCACAGCCTGTACCGTGCAACGGTATACTAATACATATGGCATCATGAATATTAATAGTAGCTGGTATAGACTCGAGATTTATTTTTATTTTTTTATTAAATCACATTCTTATAGTGTCCAGGGGATCTCTGGTACTCATGAGTCTTGCCCTGGTGCTTTTGTTCTGTGGCAAGAGCTACTATAGTAGGTCCTGTAATGATCCACTACATGGACAAAAGTATTGGGACACCAGCACGTTCGTTGTTCCTTCCAAAATCAAGGGTTTTTATCCATAAAGATTTTATCCTGCTTTTGTCTGAGTAAATGTCTCTACTGCCCAGGGAAGGCTTTCTACCAGATTCTGGAGCACTGCTGTGAGGATTTGATTGCATTCAGCAACAAAAGCTTTGCCCGTGCCTTGAATTAGGCATGGTGCCAAGAGGTTCATGTTTATCTGCTCCAGATAGTCCTATTCTATTGGCAATTGATGCACATTAAGGCAGCTGAATGATGTGTCCACAAACATTATACACATATAGTGCATTTTAGGATTTAGGATGTCTTTACGCATCTTGTGGTCTGCTATTGGGCTGAACGTGCTTCACAGCCTGATGTGGCCATGTTAGTCAATTTAGTAGACAGTGGAACAGCTGGTTTCTGATTGTTCTGAGATATTTTTTAAATCCCTCGACAGACTTATTTGCATCTACAACCTTTTCAGAAAGCTTAGAGAGCTCTTTGGATCTGGCCATAGTAATAAAACTTTAACCAAACTAATGCTGCTCCAAAGTCCTCTCTAACCATGTTCTAATCATTTGCAGCTGATGTGGAGCCCCTGATTCTAATTTAGGCATTTGAAGTAGTAATACATGTGGCGTTCTAACTTTTAACACTTTTACAGATGATTTAAATAAAGATCTTCGGTTTTATGTGTTTAGTTATATTACCCTAATCTTCCAATAATTTGAAATGTTTTTTAAATAAGACATGGTTAAATGGGGGCATGCTGTTTTTCCCCCAATCTCACTGAGGTCATGCTGAAATCCTGCATCTCCAAAATGCCAACTTTACAGAAGGAACAAATATTCTAAATTTTCAATGGAAGTCAATGTAAAAATATTTGGAGAATTTCTATTGGCCCATTTAACACAAACCTTTGTAAAAATGTTTAAAAAAAATCAGCCAGATTTTAATTATGTACAAAAGTGAAAAATGACAAAAATTAAGATACAATGAAGTCTTAATTGTATACATTATTATTAAATATATAAACAAAAACGTGCAATTTTAAGTGGTTTTTGGCCTGCACCACCACCCCCTCTTTGGAGGACTATTAAAATTATTATTTGTATTTTTAATAATTATTAATCATTATTCATCATTCAGAAACAAACAGACAGACAAGCATGATTTCCAGTGATTTCCAACAAACCTGTGCCACCACTTGCCACTCGGTAGCTCCGTCCTCGCTAGGATGGATGCCGTAGTTCCACCTCCTCTGGAGCACGTTCAAGACGGGCTCGGCAGACACGTTGAACTTTGAGGACCAGCGCACCTCCAGCATGCCTGAGGGCAGCTCCTCGAACACCAGCTCCTTCCTGGGCTTCAGTGGAGCACCTGAAGGGCAAAGGGGGGGAAGGGGGTCTTTAATGTTGTGGCAGTGAATTAGGTTTCACTGTACTGACATGTTCTCTGCATTGGGTCCCACCTCTATAGAGGTTCCTGGGTGGCTGACAGGTGTGTCCACAGCCGTTGGGGCAGCACTTCTTGTGGGAGGAGCACTCGCCGTCCTCCTCGCAGCCCTCCACACAGGCGGCGGCAAAGCCAGTGGCCCGCTCCGGAGACGGACATTCGCCCTGCTTCACCACCATGATCGAGCGCAGGAACTCGCAGCTCGTCACACACTCGCCGTGCCGCTTGGGAAACGTGTGCTGAGGATTCAATAGGATACAAATAGGATTTACTACAATTTAATAATGATACTTTTTACTCCATTAAACTGTAGATGTACATATACAGTACACTACTGATCAAAAGTTTTAGAACACCCATAGTACCCCTATTTTTCTTACTGCCACTCCAAACCTGCAGCTTCAAGTCTTCTCTTCACAGTTGAAACTGAGACTTGGTCTAGTGTTAAGCTGTGCCACAAGGTGTTGTCATGTGAGCTGCCTATCACACAAGCTGTTGACTCTCAGAAACGTGCTGTTGTGGATTCCACTCTGTCAGAACTCCTGTGCTAGACCTGTTCGGTTTCCCCCCTGTTGCAAAGAGTCTACTGGTTGTTTTGGACAGAAAGTAAAATGTCTATATTTGAGCTGTAGGCATCATGATCTCTGGTCTCCATCACCACCACCACCACAACTGTACAGAAATCTGAGTCAGTAATTTACTCTAAAAGGAATAATTTCACACTACACCCCCCCCCCACATGTAGAGAACAATCAGTGGAAATTCCCTTTTAAAATTAAGAAATGAACAGTGAGCATGCAGCTCTGGTGGCCTTTCCTTCAGCAGCAGTTACATTAGTGAGTACTATAAACTACGTCGCTGCTGAATGTCTGTGTTTCTGATTCTGTGGTTGTCGCTGCCCTCCAAAGACCTTTTTCTTTGTGGTTTTTGGGAGCCAGAGGCCAAATACAGGCCAGTAAAAGAGCATGTATGATTTATGAAAATTCTTGTAAATAGCAAATGGCTTAACCTTGTTAGAAAACATAAAGCAATGCCACATTAGAACCACTTTTGGTTTCCCCATCAAACCAGTGAATAGCTCCTTAAGAAAAAGTAAAGAAACAAAATGTAAAATGTATAAATACCCATTTAAATCTTTCCAAGAAATTTACAACAAAGCCAACACCCTTTTAGAGCCCTTTATTCTTAAGAGTGTAGAAATGGACAAAACTTGCACAGCTGGCAATTGTTCTACATTTGCAGTGACAAGAATGTCGACAGCTTATGTAAAATGTTGCCTTGTGCTCAAAAAAGTTCAAGACAATAACTTGCTTTCTTGAATTTCTCAGAAAGTCAGGTTTTGTTTATTGCAGGAATAGTTCTGTCAAAAACGTTAATGTCAAAGAAAATCAAGAAAATTGAATAGCCAGTAGAGAACGATGTTACATGAATAGACGTCTGGAGTGGCATCATCATTCTGTAGTTGTTTTGAAGTATCATGATACAGGTGTTACCATTCAATTTATTGCAATACTGGGAGCAACTGGTTCTTGACTTCTGGTTCTTGACTTGAATTTACTGCTCCAGAAATGTGGTACAGAACCTTTACATTAAGTGGAAATCCTTCCAATATTTAAAAAGTATAAAGTATATATCATACTCACATTTCTACCACTAACAATTCATAATTAACTAATAACTAATAATTATTTCTTATTATACATTTCAAATGTACCATTAGGTCAAAGTGGTCCTACATGTGGTGTTAATAAATTATGCTATAACTCCCACAGGCAATCACAAAACTCTGAGGGTTCTGGATAAAGATGTGGAGACATTTGAAAAGCTTATTGTTCTTTTCGATTTTATGAATCATGTAACAGGAAAGCTGAAGAACTGTTTTGCCAAAAAATCAGTTCAGATTATGCAAAAAAATATATCTAAAAAGCCACAGAATTCACAAAGGTCAGACTGAAATCCATCAAAAGGAGCTGCAATGTAATTAAAGGAAGTTCATTTCGGGTTACTGTCATTTCGACAATGGGAAATGACTTAACGGGGCAGCGTAGTCAGGCAGAATATGAAATAGATGATCAGCAGTGTTTAGAGAATATGAACCCTAGGCTAAGCTAATTTGTGAGGAAAATTATAGCTGATACCTCGCATAGCTCCCGACAAGATCCGTCCTTAAGCTCCCAGGATTCCTTGCATGGCTCCAGGCACTGTGAACAAACAGGAGAGGTTAGACAAGATCACATTCAATGAGCCAGTTTATACATTTTCTTGTATTTTTATTTTTGTATATTTATTTTTCCACTTATGAACTTTCTATGGATTTATTGCCATAAAATGTTTATACGACCATTTTCCAACCTTCTAATTCCTTAGAATAAAACTTTTTTGTTTGGTACTTTTAGGACAGATTGGCAAACCTGGCATCTCCATGTCTGCCGTTTCCCACTTTTTGTCATAATTTGAATCTGACAGTTTTAAATTTCATGATAAATGAACCAATAGAAATGTTCCAAAATGATTTAAAACAAAACCTATTTACACTCTTTTTATTTCTTTCTGTAAAAGTTGCCATTTTTAAGTCATCAAAGGTTTTGTGTGATGGGATATGAATGACTGTTCTGAATGGCTGCTCTGTACACTCCACAACACTCCTTATAGCTTCGGCATTAATGGATATTGCTAAACTACTGTAGTCTGAAATGAACACACGTGTTGGCTTTCAGGAAATCACAAAACACAAGGAATTCAAAACAGACTCTTTGCACTTTAATTCATATAAATGTGACTATTTTATGGACTTACTTTCAACATTCTTAGTGAAAATAAGCACACATCTGAAATAAGTAAACCATAAATGTACAAATGCTTAAAAATATTTTAGGTTATATTTCTTATGTTCAATTAAGCCATGTTAAACTATAACTATCTATAAAATAAACAAGTTTGGGGTGTCCAAACATTTGATTACACATATATGCACCTACTGACTGAAAAATAGGTTTTGATATCTTTAATATTCAAAAATACATAAACATGCAAGACATGTGTCCTTTAAAAAAGAACCAGCATGGTAACTAACTAGCAAGGCTGGCAAGGCTGACAGAGAAAGTGTTGGTGCTTTTAGAAACAGAATCCCATTAAACAGACAAAAAGTTCTGTTGTTGTGTTTTGGTAAAGGCCGTTTTCTTCTGTTTTGTCCTGATATGCTTTCTCTCCTTCAGTGTTGCCACAAAAGAAAAGAAAATCCTGCTTATGAGCCTTCAGCAATATCTGGCATTTGCATTTAGCAATGCAAATATACGTTTTATTCTTGCCTCGGTAACATGCCTTGACATTCAGCCCCCCCCCGGTCTTTCCTTCTCTCTCCGATTCCCTCTCTCTGTATCCTTGTTTCCCTCTTTCTTGTCTCCAGTGTCCTCTATCCTGTCTCCCTTAAACTACACTTCCCCTCCTGCATGAGCGAGCAAGGTCTGGGCGCCTCAGGGGAATTCACATTTCCAATTTCATGCTGTATTAATGAGACACAGCAGTCACTGCACCACAACACCATGCTGCGAGGGGGGAACAGAAAAAAAAAAACACTGATCCGAGACCAGTTCCCAATAGAACCCAACTGATACAAACACTTTGTGGCCGACTTTAGGAAGGAACAGACAATATCAACATTTAACATGTAAAGTTAATAATCGTTAAACAAAATCTCAACTTCTTAAGTCTTAATTAGCACCATTAGTAACAATATTGTTGCACAGGGGTGGAATTCTACAGAATTCTATGTGATCTTGTTGGTTTCTATTAATTAGCCCTTATTTTTACCTTATATTTGATCACTTTGTGTGTTAAAAGATGTATGCTGTATTGCCTAAAGGTCAGTTGAAGATGGCATATTAGCACTGGATTATTAAATTCTAATTTTATCATATTGAATGGGACACTTCTAGATGGTTTTAAAGGAGTTTAAAACTACTGAGCTTTAAAATAAGCTACTTTTATTTTAATATTAGGATCAGTTTTAGTCAGCAGTTTAAATCAAATAAATCCTGCAGTATGAAAGAGAAAACTAAGCATTGGCACATTTTTACTGAAATTCTTTCAGATACCAATAAACAAAAAGTCTGGCAACATCGGCTGATGTTATCGGCCAGCCAATCCATTGGTTAGGCCTTGTTTTTCAGTGCCCAAGTGTAGTGGTGGGACACAAAGAACTCGAATTATGAAATGAATTACACAACATTTTAAATTGTCTTACATTTTGTCCATTGACTTGCATTCAAATCCTTTTCACTTCTGAGTCACTTTTACTTTGAGGTTTACTAACGTGCCTTTCAGCTGATAAACCAAGGAGAAGAACTTAACTGGAAACATTTTAATACGTACTTTTGGTTTTATGAATAATGGACTTTGTTTTGAATGAAGATTCTTTATTAAACTTAAACCTTAAAACTGAAACCAAAATAAGGTCTTCCAAGTTACATTCATTATTAAACCATTTCATCCATCAAGGATTTCTTAGAAGAGGGAGGTTTTCTCTGGCATCTGCTCAATAGGGCGTCAGAGAACGACCATTTATGTGGTGTATGCATATGCATGAATGCTCAAGGGCCACTGCATATGCATGTACACGTAACTAACGGACTAGTACAGCAAGGAAACTCAAATTTATAGCTCTTTTTCCCCCTTAACCCTCAGCCAAGACATGTTGGGTGTCTGATGTCTGATTTTGTTAGTTTTACACTGGAGCTACAAGTCTAATGAAGCTAAGAAGTAATGGACATTTGATTTCAAATAGACTTGCTTATTAGGTTTATGACATTGTATCAAACTGTTATCTATAAAAATGGGCAAAAGCAGAGCATATGGCTAAAAAACAAAGTGTGTGAGAATTACTGCACAATGCCAACAGTTTGGCCACATTAGCTTCATAGCACTAGTGTAAAACTACAGACCCCAAACATGTCTTGGTTGATCGAGCATGTTTAGACCACAACAGAAGAAATTTCCACAGTCTAATTCACTCAAAAACTACTACAGAATCGTATTCTAATGGTGGATAAATCACAAAAACTCCTATTTTCATCCATTTCAACTATTGCTTAACCAAAATTATGTGTTTTCTTGAGCCACTTTTCTGAACAAGTACAAGAATGGGAAAAGCCATTCATCTCTGAGGGCAGTGATAAAAAGCTCACACCTTTTAAAGAGTGTGGGAGCAGATCTTTCCTCTTTTTAGATGGTAGAAGTGTTGGAAACTATGAATAATAGCATGGAGGCACAGGGGCAGTGAGAGGGAGAGAGAGAAGCACATTTTATGGAACTCACTGCAGCCAGGTCCCTGCTGAAAACGCCCGGGGCCTGATTGCACCAACCATACTAAACACCCTAGCACTCCCAGACACTACAGCAGTGGGGGAAATATCCTGCACCCTGCCTACAATTCTCACAAACAGCAGCCTCATAAATACAGCAAACTGTCTTAGACACAGTGGGCTTAAATCATGACCTCACTAACTGTAATGGGCACTCAAATTTAATTCACACAGGTTTTCCATTACCACAAACACTGCCCAAAACTTCAGACACTTAACAATGTTTCTATTAAAATCTAGTACTAATTATCTTAAAGCTTGAATTAGAGCTGTTCTTAGGTTCACACTAAGAGTGAACAATTGGTCACATCATGTCAAAAACTAGGCAAGATTACTGGAAATTACTCATATAACTCAACCGCAGTTCAATGATTTAGACATGCCAATTACGAGACTGCTACAAAGGTAAATGTGCTGAACTGTGCTAACCCCATGGAACTACATAATTATCTTACATGTTAGCTAAGATATATGGTGGCTCAAAGATTAGATCTCCGGGTTTTTGATGAGGGGGTTGTGGGTTCGATACCCGGTCTCTGTAAGCTGCCACTGTTGGGTCCTTGAGCAAGACCATCTCAGCTCCCTGGGCGCCGCAACAATGGCTGCCCACCGCTCCGTGGGCATGTGTGCTACACTAATGGTAAATATGGTTGTCTTGTCTTGTCTAATCTCAACATCTGCTGTTAATGGAAGATCTTTTAGTTTACTATAAACTAACTATAGCAGTGTATTAGCCAATGCAGGGGCTAATGCAGCTGTAGTACAGCTGTAGGGGCTAATGTGATTTCCATCCAAATAAAGAACTTGCATACTGCCCTGATTAGATGAGATACAGACATCAGAGATCATTTTTTACACAGAAAATTTTACATGGTAATTAGAACAATACCCATGGAGATTGCAAAGAGGGTTGGCCCAGAGGGACGTTTCTGTGACAGTGTTACTACAGTTGAGTTACACTGTCTCTCTCATTGTGGGAGCTGTTGTTAATGCAGAGGTCGCCCATAAACCTGAGTTGTGCTTGTAGCTCGTTCCACCACTTTGGTGTCAGGACAGAAAAAAGCCTGGACGCGGGTCGAGCCGAGCCGTACTTGAAGCTCGAAGGGCTCTTGGTGCAGATCGGCTTTTGACCATTGCCATCAAATACAGAGGGGCTGGTCCGTTCTTGGCTTTGTAGGCCAGTGTCAGGGTTTTGAATCTGATGCGGGCAGCTACAGGAAGCCAGTGATCAAGCCGAAATGCAGCCATTCTTCCTTTCACTCCGCTGCTGCAGTGAGGACACTAACGCTAGAGCTTAGTTAGTTTATTTCCAGATGGAAGAGGAACCACCAGAAGAATCACCATCTTCACCACCTTAAAATACTCATATGTGGCCGAATGGCCTGAGATCTTTTAGCAGTAGTTTAGTTTGCAGAGAGTGAAGCTCAGGGTTTTAAGCTGCTGTCCTCACTTGGTTTGGTTTTGCATATGAAACTCTTGTATGTTGCAGGTTGAGTCAATTTTGTTCAGCTTTCTCTCTTTTGGGCGAGGTTGTTTAGAGAGTTAATTGAAGACTCATGTTCATGAACTCTGTCTTCTACAGTCCTGTCCTTCTTCTACAGCCGGAGGAATTGTGATTGTCCTGAAGTCTGAGCATTTGAAATAATATAAACAACATTATTCAGACTTTTGACTATTTTCTGCAATAATTACATATACATATACATAACAATACCTGTACTTTTATGTTCAGTACTTCAGTAGTAAATGTTAGAATAAACTACTTGCAGTACTGAAGTACAAAATACTTTAGTACTTTCACTTAAGTATGGAGCGTAAACAACACTTCCACTTCTACTCAAGTCACTTTTCTGATAGAGCACTTATACTTTTACTCAAGTCTGGGTCTCTAGTACTTTATACATGTCTGTGTATTTGTAAGTTTGGGGTCTGTAATTAGCTCTCTAGCTAACTGTAGCTGCACTAGTAGTCTTTTGTGTGAGTATAATTCTATATCTAGCTAATTGTAGCTGCTGTATTAGTTTCTGGCTCAGAATTTCAGAAGAGTGCTTTGGCAGGGGCTTTGTCTGCAAAGCTGCAGCTGGATGCTACTGAATTTATGTGGTATGGTGTATCTATAAGTAAAAATCCCAATCTGTTTCCCAATGTACTGAACTCCCCAAATTCCATCTTTAATATAGCAGTGTGATCAAGCAGTGTGTGAGAGATCTGAAACTCTGAAACGCCTGGTGTTTTCAACTTAGCATTCTTGGAGCCCTAATAATTAAACACAGATTACTGAGGCTTTTCTGTATTTAGTGCTGGTTTAAGAAGCTATAAACACTATTCTCATTCATTTCCATAGAAATTCGTAAATGTAGCTCAAGATCTAGAGGAAATACTGCAAAATAAGAAGAGAGCATATCATAGGCAGAGTTGGCAATCACAAATCAGACCTCAGAAGGTCGATGTTATTTCACTGGCGTGCACTGCAGATGTTCTCCCATTGAAAATCACAGACCTTCCAGCGTCCCCCTCCACCGCCGCCACAAACGCACTGAATTTATAACCCTAAGTGCACTGCGTAATCTGTCCTATCAAATTTAGCTTGTGTACAGCGTGGTGGAATTTATCTACCGTCTTCTACCAGGGGTTGCACAGAGGGCCATTCTCCAGGCTTTCAAACACTATTCATAAACCTCTCATATTGCAAACAATCGCCTGCTTCGCTGCACCTCGCATTCAGGACCACGATCTAATCTATCAAACTCACATCAGCGCTACCTCAATGGCTCTGCCTGCTTGTACAGAACAGCCTCATGTGATGCACTGCACATTCAGACGAGTGGAGGGGGAAAAAAAAGCCCCCTTCGCAAAACTTAGCTATTAATCACCCATACTGGTTCAAGCCTTTGCCCCTGGAGCGCTGAAAACCACTGAACCAAGAAACACATGAGTGCAGTGATCACCTTTCTAAAAACCACCCATCAGCTCGTGCCAAAGCTAGTCTCTCCGCTTTCACACGAGGCCTTGCTAATCCGTCTGAAAGCTCCTGAAAGCCCGGTGTCATTATTATACCCCAGCGCCGGTTAGTTTTCCGCCCCATTTCAGACTCAAATCAAGCATTCCTTTCCACCCTGCAAAGTAAAGGTTATTTAAGCGCGGCGGACAGGGAGTAGGTTTTGGGAACGAGGTTGCCTTGGGCTAGCTCCAGCTAAGCCCATAGGAACCACTTGCTTCGTATTTACTGTGGAATAGACTGCAGACGTTTCCCCAATCCTGGCTCTAGAGTTTAGTGTTCAGTCTTATCTAAAGAACCTCATTCAACTTATCAGCCAATTACAAGCCCATAAAATGGCCGGTATTCTGGTTTTTAGGTACATTGTTCCACTCACTTTTACATAAACTTTTACCATCAATCTAGCATGCCTTACAATTATACGGGCTGTTGATGGTACTCTACATTCAGTACAGACTTTGTAAGTTTGGGCGGAAACATTTCTTATAACTTCAGCCTCAGCGAGCGGAGCTATGCTGGCGTAAGCTGAAAAGCATGCCATTAAAAACGGACTGTTTTTACAGCTTAATAAAGTAGTTGGTGGACCGTAGTGGGTAACCACTGCCGTCCCCTTGGCAGACTGGGGTTCGATTCCATGGTCAGGCAAGCACACCACAGTACACCAGCAAGACTCCCAACACTACATTCTCCCACCTGTGTAACGTGATTCAAATGCAAGTCACTCTGGATAAGAGCTTCAGCCACATACCAGAAATGTAAATGTATATGTGCCATATTACTACATCGAGCTCTAATTTAAAGCCAGGAAAGTTCTTTTTTGCATGACATGGACCCGATGTTAGTACGTGGAAAATATGCAAAGGGGTACTCCAGAACTGTCGTAACAAGGCTTTGTGTCTTTGAAATGGTCTTTGAAACTTCATAGAATTTTTTTCTATGAGTTTATTTAATTATTTGTTTTGTTATATATATATATATATATATATATATATATATATATATATATATTGTACATGTTATATATTTATTTATGACAGTGTGATTTCAACACTACATACCACAGGCTTTAACAAAGCCGTGTAACCTACTCATCTATAGACCTCCAACCCAAAAATAAATATTATTATATTAAGAATATTCAGCAACTGAAATTATTTAGCCAAAAATGTTGAAAACAGCAGAAAACATGTCTGCTGTGAGGAAGCATTTTAAAGCATCAGAGAATGACCCTAAAAACAGTCATTTGCAGACACTGAAAACACAATGTAAGGTTTTCTTCTGTAAAAAGCAAGATATAAATTCATTTAGGCTATTAAATATATGCAACGGTGGAAAAAGTGGCTAAATTAACGAAAACCTAGCAAAATATTTTTCATTCCGGTGCTTTCCTAATACATAATATATATTATCTAATAGATGAACATCAACAACACAAAGCAAATCCCAAACACAAATCTCCCTTTGACTTGCATTTCGCCTCCCATGCAAAATAAACAAACATACCAAACTAAAATGATCCCAATCAAATGTAAAACACAATCCAGAAAGGATCATTATAATTTGACACCTAGCTATGTGATTTACAGATGCTATACAAGTAGTAGTTGATTAAAAAGGATAAAATCATGGGTCGTCAACTAACATAGCTCCAGCCTGCTGAATTCTTTCTGAACTGCAAATGACAAACATTTTAAATTGTGGTTGATAATGAAATGTAAATGTTTTGTGCTCAGTCAAAGTTACCACAGAGAATTCGAGGTCTATAAATGCCACTTGTCCAAGTGGTTTATCTGTCCTATCTGTTCTGCATGTCTGCCTGTCTATACATAACTTCCACACGCCTCGTCAGAACAGGATTTAACTTCTTAATTCATCCTGAAATGTAAAAGGCCAGTTGGCGTTTTCAAACGGTGTAAGAAGTTTAGGGCCTAGGCAGCAGTTTCAGTGAAGCGTGTCCAAGTGCAAAAATCCTCCATCCTCCTGGAGTTGCTGAATGAACCAAACCACTTCGGCGCTGACCATGCATAATGCTAACTTTGAGTGCGGGGCAGAGCATTCACTCCAGCGTTTGATATCATGCCCAGCTCATGCCACAAGGCGAAAGAGGGAGAAAGAGAGACTGGGCCTTTGTCTGCGGTTTGGGTTTGAACAAACTGCACTTGCTTTAAGCGCCTTCCAGGCCCACCGTAGCACCAGCACCGAGAAGCTGGATACTTTGCTTTCCCAAGACTCGCTAATTCCCTCGGAGTGGTCGTAATTGAAATTGCGGGCATGCTAATCGCAACAGCTTACACTCATGCCTTTGTTCTTGTGACTATAAAGACATGACTTGGTGTCGCCTCATTGCCAGTACTTTAAACTGGATAATTAAAGTGGCTGAGAGCATTGTCATGGTATACTAATTATTTCTTTGACATTTAAATATGTCTGCGACAGTACCCTTTTAGCGTTCCATACCATGACATTCAAGTGATGATCAACCACAAGCCACAGGGCTTTTCTTGTACTGTTAATGATTTTGCGGACCTTCTAAAATGTGCAAATCTCTGGACGTGCGACCTGCATGCTAATCCCTTTGGAGTGCTCTTCAACAAAGGGTTTGCTAAGTGCTGTCTGAGTAGGTCTATGCTGAATGGCTCGTGTGACAATTAAAGGGCACTAAGGTTAACAGTCAATTTGGCCTTGAGAAGGCATGATACAAAGACGATTCGTTAAAAGCCCATTTCTGAGACCAAAGTTTGAAGCGGAGCAGACAAAACAATTGAGGAACATCTAAAGGAGCTCCGAAATGGCATTTCTGGGCATATGGATTGCTTGTAAACACCCAGGGGGCGACTGGCAGTATTAGCGATTTGCTTACGCTCACGAAATACCAACGGACGTCGAGAGACATTACAGTAAACAATGTCATGAGAACAAAGGCTGCTTCTTGCTTTGTGCAAGCATGCGATGGCTGCAGATGATGCCAAGTTGTGGCCTTTAATCAAGTCTTCAGACATGGATGCTTTGTTGTGGGATTATGCCTTAAAAAAAAAAGTAGGATGACTGACAACCCGAGTCCTAGCACACCTGAACGTCGCAAAGGAGCCAGAGGCTGATCTATAATTGCAGTACATGAGGAAGCTATCCTTAACCACAGAGCTTCCAGGCAGAGGATCATAAATATGTCTAGGCTCAGTCACGTGAATTCGACTTGCTAATTACTTCCTAACTGCACTGACTAAGAGCAAAATGGGGCCTAATTAGCAACAAAGAGCTTTTAATTTTCCTAATTCAGGAAACTACTGAAGGTAGTAACACAATTAAGCAGTCAAACAGCTTCAGCCTACCGACAAAACCTAACAGAGTTACTAACGACACCGGGCCTTTTAAAAGACGATTGGTCTGCGACTCGCAGATCTCTAAACCAATAAAAGAGCCTGGTACAATGAATAGAGAGCGTGCTAAGGGGATTGGCCTTGTTTAAAGTGAATTGCTAGGGGAGAGGGGGAGGGACCACTCTCTGGAGAATGCTCTGAAAATCTCTGGAACAGTTGGCCAAATGTTTTCATGGATAGAGGGAGAGAGGTCAAAACCCTGGCTGTTCCTTTGAGCCTACCCCGGGGGGTGATATGAAAACACGTGCTACACCACTGCCTGCCATATGCGGACATGCATCAACACATTAAAGCTCTCAGACAACCCATTGCCTCTGTAGCAGCAGACAGTCTGTTTAGGTAGTTAACCAACACAGGCAGAAGCTTTCAGAAGTTATACTCTTTTCTTTTTTTAATAATTTCTTTGTACTTGCCAATAAAATGGTACTGCCAGCCAACCAACCCACCCGTTTGTAGCTACCCCCAGCACCAGTAATGCTCCTGACACTAGAAAGGCAAGGACTTTACACGTCACCTCCGACACATGCAAAGCCAGCATTGCTTGGCAGCCGACACGCTTGGAGGAAAGCGCAGAGTTTCACAGTTCTGCCACACCAGCGAACAGGTGCCTGTGTCGGCCAACATCGGGGGTATGGCCAATTGTGCTGTTCAAAAACCAGAAGTAGTTGAGCTAGCGGAGTTCTGATGTGTGTTCATCTACATATATTTAGTGATTGCAGGGCAGAGGTGCTAATTTTAGCTTAACTATATGTAAACATATGCAGGAATACAATAAAAAAATAACCTTGCTTTGTACTGTACTGAACAACTGGGGGATGGGAAGGGGGGGCATGAGAAAAAGGAGAGAGAGAGAGACAGATAGTTAGAGAGGAAGAAAGGAGATAGATAGAGAAGAAAGAACAGAGGAGAGGAGAGAGAAAGAAAGCGAGAACAAGAGAGACGTAGTGAGGGGGATAGAGTAAGAGAGAGAGGGAGAGAGAGAGAGCGAGAGAGAGAGAGAGAGAGAGAGAGAGAGAGAGAGAGAGAGAGAGAGAGACAGAGAGAGAGAGAGAGAGAGAGTGAGAGCTCGGCATATGAAACAGTGCAGTATAATGAAGAGTGTGGAAAAATCTTTGCTGGCATTGTGTCAGCCGCGTACCTCTGTGCTATGAGCACAATCCTGTTATTTAATTACAGGCCTGCTGCAGAATGTTAATCTGCTCATTAGGAAAAGTGGGCTGAGCTCTGGGCTGAAATTAGCATTTTGCCTTGCAGTTTAAAAAAAAAAAAAAGCACGGACCTGCATAATACGCATCAGACCACCCAGCAGCCTTTCAACTTCATTTGTTTCACTCTCATTACAGCTCTGACCAGGAGCTCAGCCACTGTATCATACAGTCATTTCTGTAGGAGAGCCACCCAGCGCAGCAATAATGGCTCCGGAGCAGCAGCTGACACTCCGCCGTCAGCGTGATGTATGAGGTCATTATCGGAGGCATGTGAGCATACCAATGTTTTAAAATGACGGATCTTTACCGGCTTTGTGTCAACTGGAGACATAATGTCATGTAATTTTGGCAGAAATTACCTTTGCACATTGCTTATGGCCTTGGCACCAGCCTAGGGATCCATTACTCTGTAGGGAGAGGGAGAGAGAGAGAGAGAGAGAGAGAAGGAGAGAGAAAGATACAGAATTGTGTCACAACCTGTTAAAACACCATATTTAGAGTAAACATTCATCTAATGTCAAACAGGGAACCTAAATTATACACTCAGAAATAAAGATGCTACAAATGGTTCTTCAATCAATACCTCTTTTGGTTTCATAGGAAACCATTTTTGTAAAAGAGCTGCATGTGTGAGGAGCCTAATTTTTTAAAGAAGTGTATGTAAAAGTCCAATTTAAATGTTCTTCACATCAATATCCTTTACACAAACCGTTCTTTAGGGAACCAAAGATGGTTCTTTCGTCTATGCAAGTACCCCTGGAAGCATCTTCATTCTAAGTAACCTTCAGTCTAGCTAACTTTAAATAAACCACAGTAAAACCCTGAACATCTGGAAAAAATAAATAAATAAATAAAAAATAATAAAAAAAAATAAATAATTGTTATTATATATATATATATATATATATATATATATATATATATATATATATATGTCATATATATATGTCATTTGCTTTCCTAATGTAAACATTTAAATAAGCATTTACATTAATTACAAACACACAAAATCAAAATATAAAAATATGTTAATATTGTTACTTTCACACCAAAACCTTGTCTTTCTATTTTTCATTTTTTGGCCATAATGGCAGATGTTTCTGATTAACTGACCAATAGAAATGCTCCAATATTTCTTGGAAAAATCTTTTTGACCATGATTCCCATTGAAAGTTTACTGTAAAGTTGACATTTTTGGGATAAGGTTTTTGCGTGAGCGCAATTCTTATGTTATACTGTACTTCTAACACACTGCATGTATCCAAAAAATACAAATATAAAAACAAAATACAAAAACAATAAGTAACCGGTAATACTAAAAAACAAATTGTGTACAAAATGTGTTTATTTATGACTAATAAATGAATATTATTAGATGTTTTTATTGAAGTTCAAGTCATGCCCGATCACTCTTTGCTTTTTGCACTCTTTGCTTTTCCACAGCCTGTGAAACATCTGAAACATATGTCATAATTCATTATAAAATAAATACTGTTGTTTATGTAGCATATTTTATTTCATCCAACTTGTTTGCAAAGCTCTAAATATTTAAATGTTGGGATACAGTGAAAATATAAAACATTGTGATGTATTATTTCTGTCATGTCAGATGGCACAATGCCACTCTCTGAAAACTGAGAAGCTTTAAAATGAACCATTTGTAATTCACTTAAGAGCATATAAAAATAGGCCATTATGCTTAAACTACTCTATGAAATAATAATAATAATAACAACAATAATAATAATAATAACAATAATAATAATAATAAATAAACATCACACTACATTTCTGTTTTTCTCCATCAAACCCATCCCTATCGCCCACCCTTAACTAAAAGTTGTATGGAAGGTCTTGGGTTAATAAGTAACCACTTAGTCAACAGAACAAACATATGGACATATGACAGTACAAACTACACCTGCCTAACCCAGACCTTACATCTAACTTAATGTCTGGGGATGAATGGGAATGAGTCACACAATTTCAATTACATTTCTGTTGATTCTTTTATCTCTTTAATAGAGCAAAAATATTTCAATGACTAAAATGTGCCTTAGGTTATCCCCTTAACACCCCCAAGGCTTATTACACACTAAGGCGCATTACTCAGTAACAACAGGGGCTTCTGTACAAACTGGTGGGGCTATTCTTTGGTAGCAGAAGTTTGTAATTACACATTCCGTCCTGCTGGTGGGCCACTGCTTTTTATGGGGTTACTATGAAGTACAAAAAAGTACGAAATCAAAAGTAGCAAACAAAAGTTATGCAGTACAGGGTCCTTATTCTAATGCTGTAGCCACAAGATGACAAGCTATTCAAGATACATAAACACAACACACTAGAGCTGGGCGATATGACGAGATTTTATCGTATTGTGATATATTTTGTTATCATAATATACAATCTGCTTTTCTAAGCATATCGAGAATATTCTTAGTGCTTAATAAAAACTGATCATGATAAATAGTATGTATTATAAAAATGTTTTTAAATATATATAATATAATATTTTTACCATATCGCCCAGCCCTACAACACATTACACAATACTGTTACATCCTGACTGACAAACATCTGCACTTCCAACTTCACTCAAACTGAATCTGTTTAGTTTCTTCCATGTTAGCAAAGCTTGTGTAGTACCCCAGGTTCAGTCACCTAGGAGTGTTCACTGTAAACCTCTCACCAGCTCTTGCAATTACAAAGTCTTGTTTGCACAGCAAATCTTGGAATGTTCCTTAGCATGTCGGGAACTGTCATGGAGTTTTGCTCCTTTGGCAAATACAAGCTGCTCTTAAGGGAAATTTATACAACGCAGTGCTGAGTTCAACGTTGAGCAGTTGAACTCACGCAAACATCAGGACAATAGGTTTCCGCAAGCTCCAAAACAAGAGCATAATTCTGCTGAACTTCCATATAAGTGACCTCTGAGGGATTACATGCTTCAGTATGAGTACCATGCTCGACTATTGAAAACAAGCTACACCACGACCATGTCGCTCTACAAGCATGTTGAGTCTGAGCCACTGCGGCTCGACAGAGTCAAACAAATCCATAGTGACTGGCAAAGCAGGATCAATAGACAGTGCCTCGGGTTAGAAGCATGATGTGGCTCACGGGTAAGCAAATGTGGGTTATAGATGTCAACAAAATCTTTTTCATTATATATGAAATTGAACAGAAAAAAAAATCTATTGTAATTCTCGACTCCATGGAGCTTCAAACCATATGACTATATTTTCCTACAACTCAGTCTGGTTTGTTTCCAATGGAGAGTCCAAAAGTCTAAGACCACATGAAAAATCTTTCGGATTTGGACTTGTAAACCTGGAAATTAAGAATCCACAGTTTAAAAATGTTGAACAATTTTAAATGAAGAAGAAAAAAAGTATATATATATATATATATATATATATATATATATATATATATATATATATATAAATTCTAGATCACTACTCAGATTTACTCAAAGGATTCTCCAATCTACTCATCCAAGGCTGATCACAAACCTGTGCACTTCATGTCTCTGTCATTAAAGCAGAAGGCAGACACATCACCAAATACTGAAATTCAATCCAAAATTCCAGTTCAGGTTTCAAAGACTCTGCATAATTAATTGTTTAATATGTAAACAAATGCAGAACTGCTTGTTGTGAAAGGCTCTATAGTTCAGAAGAAAGATATCAGGTCCGAATTGTTCAGTGGTGGTGAACAGAACCTTACAAATATAAACGTCTCTACTGGCTGCCTTATAGTAAGTTGGTTATAAATGGTTATAAATACATCTAGACAAAGTTTTACATCAGTTCTAAGAACTGAGAGATGTTAAACACATCACCTACGAGAACTGACTGTTTACTTGCTGCCTAATATATCCACCCCATGACAGAAGCCACTGTAGATGAAGATAATCAAACGTTTAATATTAGTGTTGTAGACATGGCAACCCCTGCTGAACAGAAATCAGTCGAATCAGTGCCTCTAAATTTCACACCCAACCATTCTGAAGATCTCGAAAACTAAATTATGCAGAAATACAGAAAGAAAATGGTGGGATTTCCCCCCTACATGAAAAGAAGTCTCCATAAAATGTGATAAATGGACCACAACAAACTGCTACTTGCTGTCAAGTAACCACACAATCAATTTACTCATTTTGGCACTTTGAAGCCATAAGGAGGAGATGTTCTACAAAGCCATTGAACTGGCTAACCGTGGACCACAAATGGACCACCGCAAAGCCTGGCTAATTTCCTTAATCGTGGAATCCCAGGATGGCCCTCAAGACCTCCATGACCTGTGATGATGTGAGGTTTCATTCAACTGAAGCAGTTCAAATGAACCCACGACCCTCATTTCCATCTCATATCTGAGGAGGGAGATAATTGAGGAAATGCCTCTTCTCCCCACTCAGGAGATCAGTTCTGAGAGGGTGCTGGAGATGCGGACACCAACACAATGATCCGCAATGATCAGCACAAACCAAAGCCATTCATTCTGGCTGTACCAGAAGCGTCGACAGCAAAGGCCGCTCCAGAGCGCGGGGAGACAACGCAGTCTGCTGTTTGAATAGGAGGCCGCTGGAATGATCTGAACAGTGGCGTTTTCAGCACTCCCACAACAAAGAGCTCCCAGCCTTGTGTCAGTCCTCGATAACATCTCCTAGGTCACGGGCAGCTTGCTGAGCCGAAGAGAGACGTTTTAGGCTCTAGCGGAGATTGATGTGCTCACTCCCACAGATTATATTTTGATGTCTGGCTCAGATAGAAGGACCATGTCACACGGTTCAAGGCAGGCAATTCCCGTAGATCAAGTAGATGTTTGCTGTTGAACGAACGTCCTTTGAGGTCCTTGGGTTTGCCTCCAAGAGAAATTTTCATTAAGAAGGAGCCAGACATGTTTCTAAAACACACGTGCCGCATGCATGACACAGGATAGTCTTTGCAGGCTCGGCGCCAACTTCATAACACAAAGATTAGCTGCCAGAATTAGAGTTATTATTGTTTTGGTTTAGATGCTGAACTTCATTTCTGCAGACAGAATGGAAACTACGCCCAAAAGTAAACCAGAAATAATGAAACGGACATGGTCTACGAGCAGCTCATCGTATTACATGTGTACACTGTTTTTGTCTTCTCATTACGAAGCCCAGAGTTCTACAGAAACTCTGTTCTCACAGAGGCGTGTTCAAGTCTGGCTCATCATTACTGGCCCAGACGTCGGTCAAATGGAACTCATACAAATCAGGATAGCGATTCTGAAAAGAGAGGAGTAAGGATGTAATCACAGTAACGAGCAAGCAGCTTTTGCATACACAAACAAAGCCAGCACACACACACTCACACACATTCATGACACACACTTTTTACCCTTTGTTTTCAAGTCCCATTTGCAGTACCCATCACACTTCTGCTTAATGTAGTAGCAGTATTATGTATGCACATACATACACACACAAACACAGCTCGTCCAGACAACCCTGTAGAAAAGTACTGCCAATACAATAGAACTCACTGGAGCAGATAAACATAAACCTATTGGCATCATGCCTAACGCCAGGCCTGGGCTAGAGGGGTATAAAGCCCCCCAGCATTCAGATGTGGAGCGGTGGAAAGGTGTTCTCTGGAATGATGGTTGGTGCTCCATCCAGTACTTTTGGAATGAGTTGGGGAGTTGAGGATGAGGTGGAGTGGTGATTATCCAACATCCTGACCTCACTAATGCTCTTGTCGCTGAATGCGTTCAAATCCTAGTCTAGTAGAAAGTCTTCTCTGGGCGGTGGAGACGCAAGAAACAATGAATGAGCAGGTGTCCCGATCCTTTTGTCCATATAGTGTATGCTTATCGTATCAGGTTTTGAAATCTGTGAATCGTTACACCCCTATTAACAGAATTAGCCCTGGTAATAAAGTGCATCAGCTAGCAGTTTACCTCACCTGTGTAAAACACAGCAGCAGTATAAACTAAAGTGCATCATGGCCTAATTAGTTTTTCCTATGACTTCAACAGGCTCTTAAAACGTGCTACAACACTGGCAAGTCGCCAAACTCTAAAACCTTGGCAGGTCTTGCTGACCACTTGTGTGACCAGAGGTAATCCTGGAGAGCAGGACTATGCTAACAGAGAAGAGAGCCACTCTAAGCATCCAAAGAGAAGCCTGACTACAGCAGATTTCTTCACTTCACTGGCGCACATGCACATGTTCTCTCTCTCTCTCACACACACACACACACACACAATGTAATCATCCGCCTGAGCTGACAGCACAGCTATATAATAACCCAGATGAGTGGCTTCATTTGCATTTGTTTACTGCAGAGGGATGACAGGGACGGCACACATGCGCTTTATGTAATTCTAAGACACGTACAGTGCTGTGTGAAAGTCTGAGGCATCGAGGACATTTTATGTAAAGCTGTTTCTATTGGCAGCGGGTGTTTAGTAGTTCTTTTAAAATAAAATTAAACTGTATTAAAACACATGACTGATCTGATGTGTGTGGGGGTGTTACCCTGTTAGACATAAAGGTGCTTCAAATGGTTCTTTGAGTGAAGGTATAAAAGAACCACTCTTGGTTCCATAAAGAACCATGTCTGTATCAGAGTGAAGAGAGCCTTTTTTCCTAAAGGACCTTTGCTTTATGTAAAGGTCCTTTACCAGTTTAAAGCTCCTTCTCCATTTCTGTAGGTCTACAGTAGAATACAGTACAATAAATGAACTGCAGATCCAGCATCGGCTGAATGTTCTTTTCCTGTGACGTTCAATAAATCCAATTAAACTGTCATTGTAAACCTTGTATCTCCACACTGTCAACTTTACAGGAGGAGAAAAAAAACAGATGCAATCGACGTCAATGCAAAAAGATTGTACTGCATTACTACATTTCTAAAAATATGGTTTTATGTTAACAGTGACAAAACGGGCAGCCAGTGCTTTTTACTCATTACTAATATAATGATTAGAAATGATACCAATAAGCTCTCTATTACGAACATGGTTCTTTGTGGATGAAAAGTGGAACTATTTGAAGAGTGTGGCTTAACCATTTCTAAAGCTTTCCTCAAAAAAAAAAGCCCAGGACGTCTAGTTCTTCATTAGTCCTTCATTAAAGTAAACCGGGTCGGCTTCTGGTGGAACTGAACAGATCCATACAGAGGCTGGAGATCACAGAAGATACAGCACTCTCGCTGTCTTCCTTTCTGTTCATTCTACCATTAGAAAGTTCTATGGTTAAAACACCTGTACTGTTGAGATAAAGACACCCTTAAAAATTAAGGTGCCATGATTATTTTAGTGATCCCATAGAAGAATCACTTTTTGGTTCCATAATAAACCTTTTTCCTTTACAAAAGTGGTTCTTCTATCACATCGCTTGAAGAACCATTGGAAGCACCTATAGGGTTAGTAGTGTACGTCTCCGTTGTACGATCAACAGTAAACTCACTCGCACAGTTCCGCATCTTTTTAGGAGCACAAATTAAGGCCACATGTTATATGAAAAACATTAACCAGTATCAACACTACAAAAAAAGTGTCAATTGTTTAGACAAGAACTGGCATTTCTGCACTTTCCCCCTAGAGGTGGGTACTAATTCACTTTTATGCCACTGCTGTAAACAAAAATCACAAGGACAGCTGCACACATGGACAAAGAAGCATGTGGACGGAGGCTGAGGAGTAAAATTACAGAATTCTATACTAATAAGGTCTCACGCTTTGCCACCAAGGTTATATAGTGCAGTAGCAGACAAACTCCTCGTAGCATTAGGTTAAAACACATGATTTGTCCTACAGTAGCTATTTTACTCTGCCTTTCCAAACCTGGCTGGTGCGCCCCCAAGTGGTTAAAAATTAAAGTCCCGCTGCATCTGTAACTCAGCCTCAACTGATGGTGGAGTATTGGGGATTTGACTTATACCTGGCTGGCGACCTTTCCGACCTTTCTGACACGCCCACTGGTTGCCAGTGACACAGGAATCAGAAAAGCCTCTGATTGGCTCCTTTCTATCCTGCCCTCTCCTCACTAAGCTCCGCCTCTGCAGAATGCTTATCAACCCTGTCACATGCCCTGTTCAAATGTGATGAGAGGGTGGTAGATCAGCTGTTGTTGAGGAGGATTTACTCTTTACATTTAGTTGCTTTACGTTTTGTCGTTTTTACGAAGATGTACAGAAACAATGCTTGACTTAACGAGTATTTTAAATGTGTTTTTACGGCACGGTTTCTTTTACCAGAAGCTGCTTTACATCATTCTTTTCAACACAGCAGTGAAACCTTCTTATCAAGACAGCAGGTTCCCCTCATATTTATCATCTGTACTTACTTTAATGGTCACTGTAAACAGTTTTACCATAATAATATATGCATAATACCTGAACAGTTACTGTAAACAGCCTGTACAAGACTGGCTACATTAAAGCCTCCCAGGCAGAAATGACTTTGCATGCTTTAATTTCAACAGTGTTTACGGTGCTTATGCTTATGCTGTTTATGATCGCATCATTACAGTGGTTCATTTAACAGCTGGTTAGTTTAATGGTTACTTTAAGTGGTTTGGCCTCGCGCATTCATGTTCAAAGAGTTTTACAGTTTCACATCCATCTATTATACCCACACACCATCTGAGCAAACATTTCAGAAGATATGGTAACGTTGCTGTGAGAATCTGATTGTATTCAGGTGGGTGATTAGTTCTGGATCGCAAACACCACTCCAACTCATCCCACCCCAAAGGTACTGGCTGGAGATCAGGTGATCCTGAGAATGCAGTTCCTGGCTCTATACAGCCCAAAGCTGGGGAAGGGGGTGAACTGGCACTGGGTGACCTTAGGCTCCAGGGTGTCCCATTCTAAAGGCAATGCTTTTCTATGGAGATTATTCAAGCTGGGTCTGAATGAACAACGGAACTAAAACTGGTGTTACTTTCTACTCTACTTGGCCGGACTGGGGCTCGGTACATTTATCTAACAAGCAAGACAAATTTGTCCTATAGGTCACTTCAAATTCACCCCACCCTGCTCCGGCTAAATTAGTCAAAACACAGATCTGACACACTGCTACTAGAAACATGAAGATGCTCTTCTCTTCTTCTTGGATGGAATGGCTTCCATAATTTGGTTGTATTGTGTGGCCTAATATGCAAGCCAAATTTGTTCCAGGGCACCGCACACCCCCCACCCTCCCCATCCCACCCCATCCCACCCCATCCCACCAGCACTCATGAGTTGCATGAGTCCATAAACACCATCAAAACAGCTCAAGCTAAAATAACACTGAATTGCATCAATATCGTCCAGCCCTGCCCAGTGCTCCCACCTCTTACAAGCTCTTGCACACACGCAAACAAAAACAAATTCAAGCAGACGCGCACGCGCGCGCGCGCATACGCACCTGGAAGTGGCTGGCTGAGAGCGCGATGCGCGTGCTGTGGAGGCTCAGGCACCTGGCGGCGCACCTGGTGCGGAAAATGCCACCGAGCGCCGAGGACGAGTCTGCTTTTCTTCCCCACGCGCCGCTGCAGCCCAGCACGAGAGTAATCCACACGCACGCGGCGCTCAGCATGGTGGAGGGGACCGGCCGGTGAAGGAGACACGAAACGTCCGCCGAACCGGAGAGTTAAAGTGGATGTGAGCGAGACGGAGAGGACTGAGCAAACTTCAATCAGAGCAGCCTCGAGGGGGGCGGAGTCTGCGGGGGGACGCGGCACGCTATTGGTGGAGATCCGATGGGGAAACAAAACGTGAAGCTTGAAGCACAGCTAATGGTAAACTAACGATTCAGCAGAAAGCACCTGTGGCCCGGAGCTCCTCCCTGAAAGCTCTGAGGATCACTTTAGAGCAAATGAAGCCACAAATGGATTCCAGTTCAGTTCAAGATGAATGTACAAACACTATATATATATATTTACCATATAAACAATATAAAAATAGGATGCAAGGGTTTTACCTCAGTGGTTTTAATGTTTTGGCAGATGTGTAATTAGAATGTAATTATAAAATACTGTAATAGTTTATTAATCCTGAGCTTATCCTATTCATATTTATAATATTTTAAAAATATTTTTTAATGATGTTTTCTGAATTTGCTTGAAAATCAATCAAAATATATAAAAAATATATATAATAAATATTTATAATAAATATAATGAATAAAATGACATCAGATAAGCACAGTGTTGCATTTTCACTTACTATACTACATTTAGTTGTTAGAAATGAAGGGGCCAAATCTGTCTTCTGATGCATGTCACAAAATTTCACTGTAAAATAAAGCAGGGAGCCAAACAGCTGCATTGCAACACAGAATATACTTAGATAGAAGCATGAAAAACAACATGGACCAAATCTGCAGGTAGACCTATTTAACATGTCTGAAGATGTTGGATTCTGATTGATCAGCAGCCTGGTGGGACTATAGCAATATAAAAAAATAAGATCCAAAGGTATGTATTCATAATTATGCACCAATCAGCCATACCCTTAGCACCACTGACAGGTGGACAGTGAACAACATTGATTATCTTCATCTACAGTGGCTTTATCCGTCAAGGGGTGGGATGAATGCAGCAAATGAACAGTCGGTTCTTGAAGGTGCCTGACACATTTTGACAAGAACCAAACTGTGATGGCTAGACGTCTGGCAGGTCTTGTGAAGTTTTTCCTGGTATGCAGCGCTCAGTACATACCAAATGTGGTCCAGGAAAGGACAACTGGCGAACCAGCGACAGAGTCATGGGCACCTAAGTCTCAGGGATGTTTTCCGTGGAAGCCCCAGCTCAAAACTTACAGGACTTCAAGGATCTGCTTAAACGCCTTGGTGCCAGATACCACGGGACGCCTATAGAGGTCTTGTGGAGTCTGTCCCTCAGTTGGTCAGATGTCACCCTCCTATTGGCTTTGTGTTAATATCAGATGATGCATTAATAATGTACTGATAATTAACCCAAACGGTCTATGAGAAGATAATACACAGCCGTTATAAGACTTCAGCTATATATTAACTCAACATAGGTCGTGGTAATAAGTCTATTAATAAGTTTTAATAACAGTACTACGCCCTAGGCCTTTCTCCTACGCTAACAAAATAAGTACACTCTTAAAAATAAAGGTATTTCAAATGTGTCTTTGATCAACGTATAGAAGAACCATGTTTGTGATGGATGTGTAAGAACTATATAAATGTCTAAATAGAAGGTATATAAGGTCTAAATAGAAATGTGTACAGTGTAAAAGTCTAAACAATTCAATTCTAGTTGATTAAGACTAATTAAGACTAATCCTGATCTTATCCTATTAATATTTGTAGTGATAATTTCAAATTATTTTTCAAAATTTGCTTGAAAATTAATCAAATGGTATATATATATATATATATATATATATATATATATATATATATATATATATATATGTGTGTGTGTGTGTGTGTGTGTGTGTGTGTGTACCATATATATGTATAAAATTACATCAGATAAGCACAGTTAGTTGTTAGAAATGAATGGGCCAAATCTGTAAAATAAAGCAGGGAGCCAAACAGCTGCATTGCAACAAGGAACATTCCTTAGATATAAGCATGAAAAACCAACATGGACCAAATCTGCAGGTAGCCCTATTTAACATGTCTGAAGACACTAGATCCACGGCCTGGTGGGATCCAGAGCTGGTGGCATGCAATTGTGATATTTTCAATTATCACAATTGATTCAAATTTTAGATCTATTCGCCTCTAATCTATCTATCTTTCAAAAGATCCCCAATAGAATTAGACTCTCTGAAGCAGATAAACATGAACCAATGGACACCCTAATGCCAGACATTAGCTATGCATCAGTGGAACTGTGTTCCCTGGAATGATGGTGCTCCATCCAATACTTTTGGTTGAGTTGAGTTGGGGAGTTGGGGATGAGGTGAGGTGGTGATCATTTAACATCCTGACCTCACTAACACTCTTGTCAATTAATGCAATCAAATCCTGACAGTAATGCTCCATCATCTAGTGGAAATGCTTTTCTGAACAGTAGAGACAATTTCTCCAACAAAAGCAAGATAAACTCTAATTTGATGTCAAGATACAGTGAATTAGCCCATGTCCCAATACTTTTGTCCATACTTTACATTTACATACTGATACATATATAGTGTATGAGATAGGACTGTGACTGCTGCCCTCTTTTGGTGACACAGTTTATCACATGCTCAAGCATCTGGATGGAGCGGCCCTCATCCAAAGGCTGATGAAGCTGTTAGATAACCATGTTTAATTACATAATCTATTGTGAGCACCAAACTGAATCTGATAATCTGAAAAGATAAGAGCAGAATCTTGAGCCCTTGCTAGTCGAATAGTTCTCACTCACCCGACTAGTGCGTGATAAACGTATGGCAGTCCTATGGAGCAGGCTATTGTTTATTTGAACTGTTAAAAGGCTAAGTGCCTGTGGTAAGCAACACTGCCAAGCAATGCACGGATTTTCCATTCGGCCTCAGCTGTGGTGCTGAAATACGGCTGTGTGTGTGTCTGACAGAAACCCCAACAGCCTCACTGGCCCGATCCCAAACCTGAGCCCAACTAGTGGAAGGCAGGAAGCATCCAGGGAACCCCACAACTATTAACAGCCCTTTTTCACCGGTAGCTTAAAAAACAACATGGGCTTTTTTGGGGGGTTTATATGCAGGGCAATTAAAACAACCACTACCATACGCCATGAGGTATCTCTCGACGGGCTGGCACTGCTCCCTTCGCCCAAGGAATGGAGTGAAACATGACGTGTAGGAAACCATGAGCGAAAATCCTCACCGTTTTTCATTCCAGCGTGAACGGAGGGGAGAGCCCGGAGGTGTTAACAAGCCTGCTGCCCCCCCCCAACTCAAAAGTCTGGGTGTTTTACGAAGCGGTGAGGCATCCCTGGTGCTCCAGCAGCTGCTTCATCATCATTTTAACGCGCCATTTTACAGGTGGGGGGATTTGAAAAGGCCTCCCTCCGTCAGACAGGGGTGACATCAAGCTTCTGAAATTAGCAGCAGCTGATTTGCAACCACAGTGTTACAGCTCCAGCAGCTCCCAGCATATGTGTTCAGAGATTGTGGTTTTAAATGTTGGAATACTGCCTAGTTTTAGTTTTTATTAAGATGATCTTGGAAACTTGTAGTCCATGAAGAGGAGTCCATGCGAGGCTAATTAACATTAAGCCTAAACTAACAGGGTTTTCCAATGGTGGTTCCCCATTAGCTCTGAAATTTAGTCCAAGACTAAACCCAGGTCCAAGGCTTAATGTAGATAATGGGTTTCCTGGACATCATTTAGGCCTGGTTATGGACTAAACAGCAATGCAGTCTAAGCTAGGCCTGAAAAAATCCAAGAACATTGCTTTGGGGATATAGCATTCAGCCACAAGAGCATTTGGGAGGTCAGGTATTGATGTTGGATGATTACATCTGGATCACAAAGATATTGGCTGGAGCTCCATCACTCCAGGGAACACAGTTCCACTGCTCCACAGGCATGGTGACCTTAGGTTATTGAGCGCCTCCTCCAGAGCATCCCATTCTACTGGCAATGCTTGATGCATGTTATACAAGCTAAGTGTGCACAACTGAGTGACTGTACCATCGATGAGTGCACCTTTAAGTGGGTGAATTCATCAATTAGAGTGTCTGAAAACTTTTGGACACATGGGGTACGTCTAAAAAAAGCCGGCCCTCGGTGGTCTGAAAGCCACTCGGCTCTCCTGAAACAAAGACATGTCTTAAACGCTGCTGTCTGTGTTTCTGGCACATAAAAATAACTGGCTGTGACGCTCTAATGGCCTCGTTACAGCTGTGAATGAGTGCATTTGTGTGTGGAGGAAACACCATGATGGTGTGGGGTCTTCTCGAATCGTCGGATCCCCCCTTCTGCTTCGTGGGGAAATGCCTCCTGCCCGTGGGGAAGCCTCGTAAAGCAGGATCCGGGGGATCCTCGCTGTTTATTTGAGGTAGGTGTGGAAAAAATGCGGGGTGGGTCACCTCCGTCAGCCTTTACTACGAGAGTTTCCATTGGAAACATGTGTTTACCTGAATAAACAGCCATAAACTGGGTTATTTTGGGGAGAGTGAGAGAAGATTTGTGGTATGTTTTGGAATTGACCTCACTGAGCATGTGACACTGCATTACAGGAGGGGAAAAGGTGTTATGAAATAATATAAAACAATATAATACTCAAATGTTGCTTATATATTATGAATATAGTCCTCAAGAAAAAGTCTATAGTTTGGTGGTCAGAAGGCCAGCTCCACTGCCATGTAAAATAGGAATGCTGGTGACATCTAGTGGAATTCTAAGTAATTACACAACACTGAATTTCACTATCAGCAAAGGACTGCAAGAAATGAGGGTAGTCTCAAATAACAAGTTGAAAGAGGGTGGCTTAGTGGATGTATGGATCAAATAGTCTGCAAGCTTAAGAGATCAGCGAAAACCAACGGAAAATAACCACCTCCCTTTCACTTCTATAACAACACCATTGAGACAGTTCTGATTGGATATGTCTCTGTGTGGGTTTGCTAACCCACCATAACCTGGTCAGAACATCTCAACTGAGCTCAGTTTTCATTACCAGACCAACTCGGCACTGATCACTGGAAGAGCTAGGCTTATGCAGTCCAGAGGTTCTCTGCCCAGGCCTCTCAAGCCTTAGTGAGCTATAGTCACTGCCTAGGCCACACACCATCTACAAATACAGTCTTTTGTGTGACAGATCAGAGAATATTAATGAAAAAACAAGGGTTCCTGAACACCTTTTACTTTAGAGCATGCCTGGTATGTCAGGATATTTAGTCAGGCAGTTCATAGTGTGTATATACACCAACAGGCCATGCCATTAACACCACATTGTTGTATCTACACTCACCTTTTTATCATATATGAGCACTTTGTAGTTCTATAATTACAGCCTGTAGTCCAACTGTTTCTCTGCCTACTTTATTAGCCTTTTTTCACCCTGTTCTTTAATAGTTAGGACCCCACAGGACCATCACAGAGCAGGTATTATTTGGGTGGGCAGTCATTCTCAGCATTACATGAAACTGACATGGTGGTGGCGTGTTTGTGCTGCGCTGGTTCGAGTGAATCAGACACAGCAGTGCTGCTGGAGTGTTTAAACACTGTCTGTGTCTGTCCACTTACTGTCCACTCTATTAGACACCCCTACCGAATTGATCCACCTTGTAGATGTAAAGTCAGAGGCAGAAGCTCATCTGTTGCTGCACAGTTTGTGTTGGTCATCCTCTAGTCCTTCATCAGTGCTTACGGGATGCTGCCCACAGGATTCTGTTGGCTATATACTTGTAGTTAAGATAAGATAAGATAAGATAAGATAATCCTTTATTAGTCCCACAGTGGGAAAATTCTTGGTGTCACAGCAGAAAGGGATAGCAAGACACTTACAAAAACGAAGATAAATTACACTATATATACAAAATAAATAATAGAAGTAAAAAAGCAATAACAATATTATTTACAGGTTATTTACAGGTAATTGCAAATTACTCTTAATTGCACATGTGGGGGGGTATTGCACATTGTATTTTCACATTGAGGGGATCTCTATTCCCTGAACATGTGTGTGTAGTTTAAGTGTGTGTGTGTATGTGGTCCGCTGTGAGTCACTAAAGTAGCTGGTGGACTTTTCTCAGTCCAGCAGTGACATTGAGGGGTTTGACAATTCCAGCAGCACCGCTGTGTCAGCGCATCACACACACTACTAACACACCGCCAGCAGTCAGTGTCACTGTCGGAGGTGGAGTTAATGGAGTGTCTGGTCACTGTATTTTGTGTCATAAACACTTTGTAGCTTCAGATGTGTGTATCACATGCTTATGTTCATACATTCCTTAATGAGACATGTGATTTAATCTGTTTTGCTGCAAAAATCATTTACCCCCTCCCAACTTTCTCTATTTTTGCATTTTCATAGACCACACTAAATGATTTTAGGTCCTCATGTTTTGCTGGAAATTCTCTTTTTATAATTTTGCTATTATATGTTATATGTAAATAACATCTCCAAATAATGAACTGGAGAGGATTAGTTGTAGCGCTTGTCGAACCCCACTGTAGGGAGGCAGTACTTTAGCCTGGCTAGCTTTAATTGTGAGTTATTTAACTTCGGCATGAATTTGACACACACACACAACACAAGTGATGTGCACTACTCTTGAGGAATGACCTACACCTCTGTTGGGCCTAAAATAACAAGATCTGCAAAAAATAGAGTGAATCTTCACTGTCCTGGTCAACTTGGCGCCTAAGGTTTTTCCCCATTTACCACATGACAAACCTCCCCTCACACGTAGTCACTTTCATTCAGTCTTATATTTTATTTACGTTATCCACATAACATACTTTAATGATCTGAGTCTGTCTGGATAACCTCAATGGCCAAACAGGATGCTGTGGACTGGGGAGAAATATAGGATTGTGAGGACCCATAGCTCTGTGTAATGAGTCAACAAGCTTGTGACTAAACAATGTGCAATATGTAGAATACAGAAAGAACTGGAATGGTGCTTGGCTGGTTTTAGATATGCTCCACCACTGCAGCCCTGCCTAAATAAATGCCTAATAAAATTCCTATTTTTTATCATACATTTCCCCATGCTTCATCTATGCCATAGCTTCACCAAGAACCATGTTAAAGTTGTGAGAAGTGCTTTTCCAAAACTCAGAGAACTATTACAAACACATGGGATACAGTTAGGCGCAGCATAAGCGATGCAGTAAGCATGCAGACCTTCTTATTTTAAACCCGCTTGACCTTAACCCCGTAGAAAATCTATGGGGTATTGTGAAGAGGAAGATGAGATACGCCAGACCCAACAATGCAGAAGAGCTGAGGGCCACTATCAGAGCAACCTGGGCTCTCATAACACCTGAGCAGTACCACAGACTGATCAACTCCATGCCACACCGCATTGCTGCAGTAATCCAGGCTAAAGGAGCCCCAAATAAGTATTGAGTGCTGTACATGTTCATACTTTTCATGTTCATACTTTTCATGCTCATACTTTTCATTTGGCCAACATTTCTAAAAATCCTTTTTTTTGTATTGGTCTTAAGTAATATTCTAATTTTCTGAGATACTGAATTTGGGGTTTCATTAGTTGTCAGTTATAACCATCAAAAAAAAACTTGAAATATAGCAGTCTGTGTGTAATCAATGAATATAAAATACAGTTTCATTTTTTAAATGGAATTACTGAAATAAATCAACTTTTTCATGACATTCTAAATTTATGATCAGCACCTGTATACTGATAGAAATACAATTTCAGTTAAACCTTTCTTTTTTAAAATGCCCCCTTCACTTTCTAACAGAGCTCAGATTCAGGTACATTCAGTCCTGTAAATACGACAACTGGCTGTAAATACCAGGGGTGTAACGGTGGTGGCTCAGCGGTTAGCGTGCCGGGCTATTGATAACAGGGTTGTGGGTTCGATTCCCGGGCTTGGCAAGCTGCCACTGTTGGGCCCTTGAGCAAGGCTGGAGTTGGCTGCTCACGTGTGTGTGTGTGTTTCGCTGTATAGTGACAATTACGTGCACCTTTACCTTTGTAAAACATACCTGTTATCCAGCTGAGTTACAGCACTGTGTGAATTCTGCTGTATGTAGAGCTGACGTTCAGAACTGACTATCAGTGATAGAGACCAAGAACTTCAGGCTTCTTTTCAAATGATGTGCACACTGTCTGGTTGTCCATTGACATTGGACTGCATGTAATGTGGATTTGCTACCACTGATGTATACAGTTTATGGCTCCTACTCAGACCACTTTGTCATTAAATGTCATTTTATTTGAGACAGAGTTTAAATGAATGTGAATAAAGTATGGGTGCACAACTTCCAGCACCCCTGAACAATAGTAGTAAATGGTGCGTTGGTGCCATCTACAGGGTTGCCGAGTTTTATCTTCAAGGGAATTATCAGCAGGTAATGTTTTTATTGTACCATAATAGAAAACCAACGTCTTTTTGTATTCATGTCTTCTTGTAGGTGTAGATATCAGAAAGCTAAAACTGAAATGTTGTACATTTCTGATTAATTTGTGAATAAATCTCCCAACAATTAAGGATTTCTGTCATTGTTCTTTGGGGAGTTTAATGGAACACTGCATTAAACTGAACCCCGCCGTGCTGAGGCAGTACTTTAGCCTGGCTAGATCTTATTATGAGTTATTTAACCATGGCAGGAATTGTACACCAACAAGGCACCATTAAAAAAGTGATATGCTCTGTTGAGGAATTGGTTAAAAACCTCTGTTATGCCTAAAAGGACAAGTTCTTTAAAAAAAAATGAATCTTCACTGTCTGGGTCAGCTTGGCACCTAAGGTTTTCCCACAGTTACTACATGAGAAACCTCCCCTCATATGTAGACACTTTCACTTCCCATTGCACAGCTACATTGCAACCTTTTTTTATTCTTTAATGTTTCTGTTTTATACTGTTGTTTTCACTTTGTTTTAGCTTTACATAAAGTGCTTAAAGTATCATATATTTTACTAATGATTCATTTAGTAGAATGCTTTTTTTAATAATGTAATTACTTCACGTATTACTGCTGTCCAATAAAACAGTTTTCTCTATTGTTTGAACCCTGTATCTGCTCTGTACACTGTGTAAATAATTCTGGATGAATGGATAAATAGAGATGCCCTAAAACTTTACATTAACAGCCATTCAAAGTTAAGAAGAGTTTTGCCTTCTCCTGTAAAGTCACCATGTTGGAGATACATGTTTTTCACTGGACAGTGACAATATACACTTGAACTTGTTGCAATATGCATATTTTACAAAATTTACATTCACACTTGTTTTTATTTTTATTTGCTGCTCACTTCTCTAAAATGTACATACTGTATATATGTACTACAATATTTGATTGTATCCGGACTTTCCCATCCTCCACATCCTTTTACTTGTAGTTTGTGTGTATTTTTTCTTTTATATCTATTTTTATATATTTCTTGTGTTATAAATGAATAACCAAGATACACTCCTTTTAAAATGAACTTGATATTTTGTTAAATAGGACAGCAGTCAAATCTGAAAGTAACTCTGGAAAGCCTCAATTGACAAACAGGTTGCTGTGGTTTAGTGGTGCTTCTGTTAATAATGATAAAGAGGGATTTGGCAAAATTCGAGAAAGATAGGATTGTGTAGAGTGCCGGGCTATCGATAACAGGGTTGTGGGTTCGATTCCCGGGCTTGGCAAGCTGCCACTGTTGGGCCCTTGAGCAAGGCTGGAGTTGGCTGCCCACCGCTCTGGGTGTGTATGTACTCACTGCCCCTAGTTCACTTTTAACCCACAGATGGGTTAAATGCAGAGGACACATTTCGCTGTACAGTGACAATTACGTGCACCTTTACCTTTGTAAAACATACCTGTTATCCAGCAGAGTTACAGCACTGTGTGAATTCTGCTGTATGTAGAGCTGACGTTCAGAACTGACTATCAGTGATAGAGACCAAGAACTTCAGGCTTCTTTTCAAATGATGTGCACACTGTCTGGTTGTCCATTGACATTGGACTGCATGTAATGTGGATTTGCTACCACTGATGTATACAGTTTATGGCTCCTACTCAGACCACTTTGGACAGATGTCATTAAATGTCATTTTATTTGAGACTGAGTTTAAATGAATGTAAATAAAGTATGGGTGCACAACTTCCAGCACCCCTGAACAATAGTAGTAAATGGTGCGTTGGTGCCATCTACAGGGTTGCCGAGTTTTATCTTCAAGGGAATTATCAGCAGGTAATGTTTTTATTGTACCATAATAGAAAACCAACGTCTTTTTGTATTCATGTCTTCTTGTAGGTGTAGATATCAGAAAGCTAACACTGAAATGTTGTAAATTTCTGATTAATTTGTGAATAAATCTCCCAACAATTAAGGATTTCTGTCATTGTTCTTTGGGGAGTTTAATGGAACACTGCATTAAACTGAACCCCGCCGTGCTGAGGCAGTACTTTAGCCTGGCTAGATCTTATTATGAGTTATTTAACCATGGCAGGAATTGTACACCAACAAGGCACCATTGAAAAAGTGATGTGCTCTGTTGAGGAATTGGTTAAAAACCTCTGTTATGCCTAAAAGGACAAGTTCTCTAAAAAAAAAATGAATCTTCACTGTCTGGGTCAGCTTGGCACCTAAGGTTTTCCCACAGTTACTACATGAGAAACCTCCCCTCATATGTAGACACTTTCACTTCCCATTGCACAGCTACATTGCAACCTTTTTTTATTCCTTAATGTTTCTGTTTTATACTGTTGTTTTCACTTTGTTTTAGCTTTACATAAAGTGCTTAAAGTATCATATATTTTACTAATGATTCATTTAGTAGAATGCTTTTTTTAATAATGTAATTACTTCACGTATTACTGCTGTCCAATAAAACAGTTTTCTCTATTGTTTGAACCCTGTATCTGCTCTGTACACTGTGTAAATAATTCTGGATGAATGGATAAACAGAAATGCCCTAAAACTTTACATTAACAGCCATTCAAAGTTAAGAAGAGTTTTGCCTTCTCCTGTAAAGTCACCATGTTGGAGATACATGTTTTTCACTGGACAGTGACAATATACACTTGAACTTGTTGCAATATGCATATTTTACAAAATTTACATTCACACTTGTTTTTATTTTTATTTGCTGCTCACTTCTCTAAAATGTACATACTGTATATATGTACTACAATATTTGATTGTATCCGGACTTTCCCATCCTCCACATCCTTTTACTTGTAGTTTGTGTGTATTTTTTCTTTTATATCTATTTTTATATATTTCTTGTGTTATAAATGAATAACCAAGATACACTCCTTTTAAAATGAACTTGATATTTTGTTAAATAGGACAGCAGTCAAATCTGAAAGTAACTCTGGAAAGCCTCAATGGACAAACAGGTTGCTGTGGTTTAGTGGTGCTTCTGTTAATAATGATAAAGAGGGATTTGGCAAAATTTGAGAAAGATAGGATTGTGTAATAAAATATGAATCAGTAAGCTTGTGACAAAGCGATGTGCGATACTAAAAAGCAGAATAAGGAGCCGAGGCTATGCTAGACCAGTTTCAGCCCTTGGCCCTAAATAAATGTACATTATTACTTTAAATACAGGACCTCTTTGCTCAGCAGTGCAATCACATCTACAAGTATTTAAAATATATGAAGACGGACAGGGCACTAGGACCCGGGGGAAGAACTGCTGCTCCTGCTCTAATCTTGCCCTGCTTGGGGAAGCTCAGCTCACAGCAATGAGCTCAAACACAGAACAAGGACATTATATGTAGGTGTTTAATGGACTTTGGCATCAGTAAAAAAGTGTATTATGAAAAGTGTATTATGAATAGGGCACAGTTTCGGACACAGATAGGGTTTCATGGACATTGAATGTTTTCATTTCAGAGCAGTTGGATGTTTTTGTCTTTTTGCTCTGACAGATCAAATGTCAATTAAGGACATTATATCTAGGAGTTTAATGGACTTTGGCCTAAACGTCATAAAAAACTCAATAAAATCATAAAAGTGCATTAATTAATAAACTTGGTAACTAAAGTGTTTTGGATTTCTGTTGATATATTGTGTGCATTGTTAATACCAAAATATGGAAAACACTAGAATACTAGAAACATTTGAAAAAAGAACCTTTGTGTGAATTTGAGTGACTGAAGTCACTTGATACCTGTAAAAAATTTAATATTCTGTAGACTTTTAATGCTTGCTTTTCCACAAAATACACTGTGTAAATTTGTAGCTTATTAATATTTACTATTTACTTTTGTTTAGATGCCTGTACTGAAAATATTTTCTATTTTAAGTCTTTTTTAAACAGTGAATTAGTGCTTAATGATGGTAAGTCAGGTGAGCTGGTAATGGAATTGAACACAGCCACACTGTGCTGGCTGGAGGCACCCAGGAGAAATCTGGACCCAAGCTTGGTTTTCCAAATCAACTCACAAGATCTCAACTTCCTACTTTCATCAAAAATCTTGTAACTCTTGTTTTGCTTTTGACATGGTTTTAAATAATGTGCTTAGTGTGTAGAACTGTGTTTCTTAATGATCTGTTGCTAAAAACATTAAATGTCTTCGAATTTACCAACATCTGCATCTGTGTCTCTGTCAGCTGACATTAAACAAAAAAAGGATAGTTAAGGATAATACTGGTATTTTCTTCAACTCCTATGTCTCTATTACTTGTTATAGGTGTTCATGCAGACCTAGAATAACAGGGTTGAAAAACATTATACTGAGCATGAATAGCAAGAATTATTCCAGGTGAATAAAGATGAACACATCAAGAACTGACAAATAACGACTTATGACAGAGTCCCCTGGGCAGGCTAGTACTCACTGCAGTGTATTTCCTGAAACTAAAAGCAGATCAGTTCCTGAAGTGTACAGTGATTTTATCACTGGGAGCCTAGCCATATTTCTGTCCCCTCACTTCCAACACTTACGGCAGGAGATAAGCATGGCAACTGAGCGCTCCAGACTGAGTAAGTACAGCTAATTCACTACATTATATAATATGTATTTCCTGATCTTTTACAGTTGCACCAATTGTTCTACAGACCAAATGATCTACAGAAGGACAATAGTGCAACCCCTTTTGGTGCAATGTAGAAGCATTTAAAGAGGTTTTTCACCCTCAAGAAAAAAACATTGCATTGTGTGATTTTACTGGTGATTGCTGACCTTTTAAAATCTGTACGGTTGTGTTTACTTGAGATTCATTGAGGAACCATTTAAAGGCTGTTATGGCTAGATTGAATATGATTTACTACATTCAACCTAAAGTTAGGCTGCATTTCATGGCTATGGTCATTCTTTGACTTGTTGATACTGAGATAACAGTGTTACTGGTGTTACTGGTACACGTTTTGTCACTGTGGAGAAGAAATTCTCACTTGCATTCCATGGAAATGTAGACAATCAAATTACTGTTAAACAATTGTTGAAGAAACATCCAGGGAAGGCTTTCTATAAGACTCTAGAGCGTCAATGAGGTCAAGATGATGGATGAGCACCATTTCACCTCATCCTCAACTCCCCAATTCTTCCCAAAACTGGAGCACCATTATTCCAGGGAATGCAGCTCCACTGGTTCACAACTCAGTGCTGGGGGGACTTCACACTGCTTTAGCTGATGCCTGACATTAGACATGGTGCCAAAAAGATCAAGTGTATCTGCTCCAGAGTCCTATTGGCAGTACTTCTCTATAGGTGCAATTTACAGTAGCTGAATGCACTCATTAGAAGGACATGTGGGGACCTATTTTAGCCGTCAATCGCTCACAGCGCAGCTTGATTTAGGGTGTGTCAGTGTAAAGTATGCAGGAAAAGTGCGCCTTGGCATGTAAAAATTCATGTACTAAGTCTCTTAATTAATCATGAGCGTAACATGCTATAAACCAATCATCGTATCATTTGCTACTCCCTTCCAGAGCCAGGTGCCAGGTCTGACTTTGGCAGATTGCTATTTCAATGGAGCAAAGTGGGGGGGTACGCACGTCGGGCACACACCTGTGTTGACAATTCACTGCCAAGATAGCAATTATTGTCTGACTGTTGACGTCTGCCTAGAATGTTTTCAGTCAGTGGTGAACTGAATGGATGGATTTGGGTAACTGGACACTGGTATCACTCAGACCTCATCTTTCTCCAGCCTCCACTGACTGAAAAACAAACACAGACACTTCATAATGAGACAGCCAGTTGCTCATTCCTTTTGAATTCGCCACATTGTAGACACGGCCACATTCCAGTATTTCTCCTTTGATAAGCAGTTGGCTCCTTTCATTGACAATGGATGTTATGTCTTCAGAGACTGTTGTGCACTTAATCTGTGAGTTTCCCCAAGTTGCAACAGGCATGACATGCATGCGATGAAACCCAGTACATAATGACTGCATTCCATTTGACAGGGTCCCTAAGCAGTGAGAATGAGAAGTAATTATTTTTAATTATTTAAAAATATTACAATTATTATTATTGCAAAGTTTGTTCCAGAACACATACTGGATTAAAAAATAAAGTTGTTTGTTTACCGTTTATTCCCATCGGCAGGTTAGGACTCCACTTATCACATGGCGGGGAGGCCTTACTATTCTCACACCTCTGACAAGAAAGAGCTGTGTTGTGTATGGGATTCAAACCTATGAGCTCCTGTTCATTCACAAGCAGGCAGTTAGACAGCTGTACCACTCTAGAGCTGTGAAATCATGTCCATATCTGTATCCAATTCAGAAATGCTTTTCCTTTGTTTTCCATTTGTTAAAAAAGACCAAATGATCTACAGACAAATAAAGGTTTGTAAGAAGTAGTTAAGCAAAGATTGAAATTCACATTCCACACTTCAAGTATGGTGTTTTGGTTATTGTGACTATACTAAACAAATATAGTGATATGATAAAAAAAAAAAAAAATAATAATAATAAATATATATATATATATATATATATATATATATATAAATATTTGTTAATAATATAATAATAGAGCTGCTCAACAAAAATATGTATTTCTTTATTAACTGTATTTTTTGTATATTCATAGTAACCTAACAATGGCTAACCAATCTTTGCTTGAAATATTTCTTACACATTTTGGACCATTATCGTAGCACTGTGTTTGCCCCCCCACAAAGGAAAACAATAAAGGATAAATACAAACTAATGACAGACAACTTGATAATTTAGCTGGGATAGTTTATCCCCTCAGTCTATATTGATGTCTGCAATGTTTCTTTTTTCAGCCTGTTGTAGATTTTAGATCTAGAAATCTTAAAATTGAGAACTACGAGAAACTTGTGACATGAGCCAGAAGACACAGTCTAGGGCTGTTATGACTTATATTGCCTTCATTTCATTTTGTTTCCTTCTTAGAAAGTCCCTGTCACCAGACTGGGGACAGGGACCAGCTGGCTAAAGCTGGCTCCACCCAGTATGGCGCTGTTCCATCCACTGCTGGCTCTGAAGAGGAACCCCTCTATTCTACCTTTGAGGACAGGGTAGCCATCCCAGATGGTGGTTCAGAGGTAAATACCACTCACACAGTGTGTATTCAGTGCATGTAAATCTGAGTAAGGTGAAAATAAGTGCTGTTAATGTCTATAAGTCCCGTTTATCTCAGAACATTTCAATAGGTGGTAGTTTGAAGAATTTCTAACCACACTGTTAAAAGTATAAGTTCTCGAGCAACCTTCAAGAACTTATACTTTTAACAGTGTAGTTAGAAATTCTTCAAACAACCACTTATGGGAGGTGGAGGTTCTTCAATTTAAGATTGTGATAGAAATCTTTTAAGGTGCTTTATAGAACATTCAAGGAAACCTTTTCTCATAAAAAAAAAACTTTTCTTGAAGTTTCCTCAAAGCACCTTACTTTTGCTCAGTTATTTTCAAAAGAAACCCCTACTTTTATGTACTTTGATGTCAGACCAACTTAAAAGTATAAAATAACTGATTACAGAGCAATTTTGTTCTACTAACTTCCTCTCAGATCCCTCAATACATTTTAACAATTTGTTTACTGTTTATTTCCATCTGCAGGTTAAAACTTTCCCTATAACATTAGTGGATGCCTTCCTATTCTCAGACTCCTGACCATGGAGGACTGTGGTGGTGATAAGATTAACTTCTGACATGTGGGCAGTTAGACAGTTACACCACTCTAGAAATGTGAAACTATGAACATCTCTGTGTCCAATAAGGAAAATTTCAGTGTTTTATGTAGTTTAATTTCACAGCTCTAGAGTCTAACTGCCTGAACAAATTGTCCAAACTGAGATGCTTAAGTAAAAAAAAAATGTTAGGAGAGTTAGGAAAACGCATGCTGCCATTGTTGCTGGTGAAACTGTCCATCAATGTTATTTAATAATGTAATTAATGTTATCTGTTAAAATGTTCATTATCATATACATGGGTATGGCTAATTGTGGACATGCCATCCTAGCACAAATATTTTTATAGGCTCCAAAGCCCCATTTTTATTGAGTACGATTCTAAGTCACTACTCAAATACTTTCACTTTTGGCTTTGGGCAAGGTAACACTTAGTGAAAGGACTTTCCTGAAACTTAAGACAGATGTGTTTTTAGCAGGTAGTTTCTGTGTACTTTGTACACCTTGTTCTGTAACCTCTATCTATTTACACGTCCCACAGACATTAATGTCTTCACTTCAACAGAGGCGTGATTGAAAACAAAGACAAATTATGAATGGGACCGAATCATTGCCTATGTCATTCAGTCATAAATGTGGAAAATGTAGCAGATTGAGATTAGGGTGAAGCTGGTAGGCCTGAGCCCTGCTGACACTTTTATTACTTCTTTTGCTGCTGACACTCTTTTTGCAGATATTTAGCTTGCGCAAGCTGTGGGCCTTCACGGGACCAGGATTCCTTATGAGCATTGCTTATTTAGATCCTGGGAACATAGAATCTGACCTGGAGTCTGGGGCCATAGCTGGTTTTCAGGTTTGTTTAGAAGAAGACGTATTAGCAATTTCTGTCATATTTCTTCAGTGAAAGCACACAGTCTGTATTAATGGTTTTCTCATACCTTAGCTCTTGTGGGTACTTCTGTGGGCCACTGTCATTGGCCTTTTACTACAGAGGCTGGCTGCTCGCCTGGGAGTCGTCACAGGGATGCACTTGGCAGAGGTTTGCAAAAGACAGTACCCGCGTGTAAGTTAAGTCTCAAACTTGCAAATGTTCTTAACCCAATAGCTGTACAATTATCAAATTAAGAATGGAATCACTGGTGTAAAGATGTATTAGTAACTTAACCCCATAGACTTGTGTATTGGCAAAAACCTTGTGCTGCGATATGCATTATATTATAATTATATATATTGGAAGGAAGGTGATGTCTTGCAAACAGAAAAGTAAAGGAAAGGTTGACTTTTTATGATCTGAAGACATCACTGCTACCTAGCGGTTGGGGTTTAAGCACAGCAGAAAATTTACCAACCCCTTAAAACTCATTATACACTTATTACACACTGAGATGTATTATTCAGTAACTACAGGGACTTCTGTACAAACTGGTGGGGCCATTCTTTGGTAATGGAAGTTTGAAATAACACATAGGCTTTTAAGGGGTTAAAAATCTATACTGTGTTTGATACAGTATTGCAAAACATAATATCGCAAAACTTCAATATATTTATATTTTCTTACACCCCTAGCAAAAATAAAGGTGCAGAAAAACCTAAATCTAACAAACGATTAAAAAGAAGGTGATGGTGCAAATGCAGTGATGGTACTTTCAGAAGCTTACACAACTGCAGTCTTTCTTTTTGTGTTTATGAGCACCTGTTTTAAGACAACTTGCAAGAAACGTAATGTAGAAATGTACATGTCAATACTTGTACTAAACATAGTTTGGTAATAACAACCAGTCTCTGTCTCCAGGTGCCACGTATCATCCTGTGGTTGATGATGGAGGTGGCCATCATCGGATCAGACATGCAGGAGGTCATCGGTACTGCCATCGCTTTCAATTTGCTTTCTGCTGGAAGGTAGCTCAGTCTTTCTGTTAAAGTGATATCACATATTGTCTCTATGGCGCAAAACTTGTATCCCCACAAACTCTATTGGTCCATTCATCATGAAATTTTGACACAATGTAAAATACAGCTGCTAGATTCAAATAATGTCAAAACATGATAAATAGAGACAGTACTCAGTGCTTTTAAAGATGCGTTTAAATGGAGCAAGCTTGTTAGGTCTCTTACAACAACAAAAGCTCGTCTAAAAGACTGGGCTACTGAGCTACTTAAAACACAGTAGGTTAGATTTTCATCAGTCATCCAGTGCTCTTAAAACTTGCAAAGACTAAATCTGGCTAGGTATGAGCTTGGTCCATTTTATTATCAGCATGTATGCAGTGACCTTTTCTTAATGTTTGCAGAATCCCTCTTTGGGGCGGTGTAATCATTACCATCGGAGACACCCTTATTTTCCTGTTCTGTGATAAGTGGGGTGGGTCTGTCTAATGTTCTAATGTTAGTAAATCTAACATACCAAAGTATTCAATATCAAATGTATCTTATTATGCATCACTGAACATTAGGGTTGAGAAAGCTGGAGGCCCTCTTTGGATTTCTAATCACAGTCATGGCCATCACCTTCGGATATGAGGTACAATCAAACGAAATGCTTTTAGTACTTGTGTCATTGTAATGCATAAGAGCATGAGAACAGCAATAGCAGATTCTAATGCAGGTCTACGCACACCTTTCTGCATTTTCTCTTTCAGTATGTGAGAGTGGCTCCGAACCAGGTGGAGGTAATGAAAGGCATGTTTATTCCATACTGTCATGGTTGTGGGTCACCGCAGCTGGAACAGGCTATTGGAATAATCGGAGCTGTAATAATGCCTCATAATATCTACCTTCACTCTGCACTCGTTAAGGTAAGATATAACCTTTAAGAGGGGCAAATTACATTCAATTTTAATTCAATTAAACATCCCTTCAGCAGTTCTCTGCCTTGACTTTCAGTTCAGGCCACAATTTACAAAGTTCAGCCCATACAAGAAGAGAAAACCCAGGAAATGCTAATTATCTAGTCACAATGGCACCTGTCAATGGGTGAGACAGACATATTGGGCAGTAAGCAAACAGTCAGTTCATTGAAAGCTGGAAAAATGGACAAGCATAAGAATCTGAGTGACAAATTGTGATGGCTAGATTACTGGGTCTAAGCATCTTGTGTGGTGTGCCCATATGTGGTCAGTGGTCACCAAATGTAATGACAATCGTTAAACTGGTGACAGGCTCACTGGTGTGATCCATGGAAGCCCCACCTTGCAACTCACAGGCTTTCAGGGGATCTGTTGTTAACGTCATGGTGCCAGATACCACAGGTCTTGTGGAATTTATGCCTTAGGGTTGTTTTGTTTTTATGAAATGTTAGAAATCAGATCCGAGTTAACATAGCATATCCTCCAGTCTTATATAATGTTCTTGTAATGTTTTAAATGTCTAAAGCTCTGCCCTCTCATTTTTTGCAGTCACGGCAGATAGATCGTGCCAATAAGAGGGAGGTAAAAGAGGCCAACAAGTACTTCTTCATTGAGGCCAGTATCGCACTCTTTATCTCTTTCCTCATCAACGTTTTTGTGGTGGCTGTCTTTGCAGAGGCTTTTTATGAAAAGACAAACATGCAAGTGGTATGTATTGTGCAATCCCAACCCTGGAGCAAGTGTTTTAGAAGATTGTTGGTTTTTTTACATTCTACTGTAAAAGCAAGAAGCAAGAGTGATGACTCATTAATTTGAAACCCGCATGCTTTGCAGAATCAACAGTGTAACCAATCCGGAAGTCCTTACGCAGACCTTTTTCCATACAATAATGAAACATTGGAGGTCGACATCTACAAAGGGGTGCGTCACAAACTATGAACTATGGCTGAACTATTAAAAGGCATTTTTTAGGAAGGGGCATATTTAGTTACAATGCTAATGTACATAAACCAGATATGCAGACCAAAATCTCCTAAGCTGTTTTGAGAAAGTATTTTTTAATTTAGTAATATTTTGGGCAGTATTCCTTAAAATGATATACAATTGAAACTATATTTAAGCAAACTACTGTCTACCAGTGTCTGATTCATATTAATAATGACCACCAGAGGTTTGAGAACCACTCTGGAGTTGATGAGTCAGTCTCTACTTCATGGAATTAAGCAGTGTTTTTATTTACGTATGGTCAGAAGGCTGTTTCCTAGGTCACTGGTAACTTTTTCACTAAGCAATATGTATGGACTTAGACTCAGGAGTTCACCACTTATGGAGTTGTTTAAGAGGGGACTTGCAGGAAGGTGTATCTGAAAAACTGTCTCCTTTTTCATAGTTTATTACATTAAATTTACAAGCAAGAGATGAGTTTGAGTGCACTGATCTGCCAAAGATGATGCTGATGAGTTACAAAACTGATTATTCATTCAACTGTATGCAACTTATATAATAAGGCTTATTGAATATAAGCTGAAAAAATCTGTCTTGGCAGCTGGAATTTTTTTATATGAGACATTAATTTAGGTTCCTGTTTTTCTTTTCACAACACAAGGGAGTAGTACTGGGTTGTTACTTCGGCCCTGCAGCTCTTTATATTTGGGCTATTGGAATCCTTGCAGCAGGACAAAGCTCTACCATGACTGGCACATATGCTGGCCAGTTTGTGATGGAAGTAAGACAGCTTTAGCATAATTACATCTCAAGCATACTATAGATCACGCAGAGTTTGTAGTACAAACATGTTCATGTGATTGTGCTGACTCATCTTTTCCTTTTTTTCCCTTTCTCCTTTCCCTCTTCTTCTTTCGGTACCCTTGTTGCAATAAGGGTTTTCTTGACCTGAACTTCTCTCGCTTTGCTAGAGTGCTGTTAACCCGCTCAATTGCTATCATCCCCACCCTGGTGGTGGCCTTCTTTCAGAACTTTAAGGACCTCACTGTCATGAACGACTTATTGAATGCACTGCAGAGCATTCAGGTGGGTCAGAACTTGTAGGAAATGTACACCAGAGCCTAAAGCTAATAGTGACAGTACTACATACATTACATGTATTGTACGTGGGTAAACCTAACTACTCCTTTCCTTGTTCACAATAGCTGCCATTTGCTTTACTCCCAATTCTGACTTTCACTAGTCTGACGTCAATCATGAACGACTTTGCAAATGGACTGTGAGTATTACCACCCATAGTGTAGCTGCAAAAATAAGCTAGGGGTCTGAATTACTGTACAGCTATAAATTGAGGTATAAGCCTTTCATTACAACTAATGTAAACATACATAAGCAATTATAAAGGTCTATTCCTAAAAGTACCAACAACTGACACTATACTCTTAAAAATTCAGGTGCTTAAAACGGTATTTTCAGTGTTGCCATGGAAGAACCTTTACACCAAGTGAGGGTCCCTAAAACCAATAAAATGTTCTTCACACTTACACACCTCTATTACAAATACACCAATCATCCATAGCATTAATACCACCTCCTTGTTTCTACATTGTCCATTACATCAGCTCCACTTACCATATAGGAGCACTTTGTAGCTCTATCATTATAGCCTGTAGACTCCTTTCACCCTGTCCTTCAATAACCAGGACCCCACAGGACCACCACAGAGCAGGTATTACTTGGGTGGTGGGTCATCCACTCGAACCAGCACAACACACGCTAACATGCCACCACCATGTCAGTCTCACTGCAGTGCTGAGAATGACCCACCACCCAAATACTATCTGCACTGTGGTGGTCCTGTGGGGTCCTGGCTATTGAAGAACAGGGTAAAATGTGGTTAACGAAGTACACAGAGAAACAGGTGGTCTACAGATAGAACTACTAAGTGCTTCTATATGGTCAATGGAGCTGATTAAATGGAGAGTAAGTGTAGAAACAAGGAGGTGAAAATAGTGTTCTGGCTGATCAGTGTATGGTTCTTTTTGGACATGGTTCTCTTATGGCATCTCTCAAAAAACATTTGAAGCACCTTTATTTTTACGAGTGTAGTTGGAGTAAGTCTTTACATCTGTCTGTGCAGGTTTATGCCAGTTGGCAGGAAGCATTTATAGGTTTATATGCCCTCAGTAAAGTACTACCTGTTCACAAGTGATTTTAAGTTACATTGATACATAGAGTTATACTGAGGACAAAAGGTCAAAAAGGTACTATATACAGCTATGAAAAAGACAGGACACATCATGAAAGCCTTTGTTTTGATAAGCATACTTCATTTAAACAATATTGAGATATAATATTGGGAGGTAATATAATGAAACATGTACAACTGAAGACATGTGACGCCCTTATCTGGAAGCTGGTATTTCCCCCTTGGCTGAAATAACGTCAGTTAGACCGCTTTTCCCACTCCTCCATGCAGAATTCTTTCAGCTGTGTGACGTTTCAGCTTTGTTTTTTAGACACATGCTCTCACATTTTCCACAAGTACATATGATCCAATAAATAACTTCTTGTGGATTCTGTGTTAGAGAGCTCTCCAGACCCTACTGCAGAAAAGCAGCCCCAAACCATGACATTCCCAGATCTGCTTCACAGAAGATATTAGTTCTTCTGCTGTCTTCTGTGTCCTTTGTAACTGTGTCTAAATAATTAAACTTTGGATTAATTTGTCCAAAACCCATAGTTCCAGATGTCCAGCTCTTGGTCTAGGTGTTTTCTGGAAAAAAAGACAGCAATGGTTTCCTCCTTGCACACCTCCCACGAAAATCAAACGTAATGATTTTCATGTTTTTCACTTGTAGATGTGATGATATTTTGGGATTTAGGACTTCTTCATGTATTTTGTAGTCTGCTGTTGGACTGAACTTGCTAGGACGGCCTAACTTGTTATGTTAGCAGTTGTTACAATGGTTAAAAAAAAAAAATGTGGAACGGTGGAACAGTGGATCGACTGATTTCCAAGTCCTATAAGCTCCTTTTAACCCCTCAAACAGCCTATGACCTGCCAGCTGCTCCAAAATCCCCTCTGATGATGTTCTAATCATCTGCAGCTGATTTAGATATTTGAAGTAGTAATAAATGTGGGGGGAGGCCTAATAGTATTTTTGCTCATTGCTCTACAAATGATCTCATTCCATATTGTTCAAGTGAAGATCAAATGCCCATATGTGTGAATATAAAAAAAAGACAAAGGTTTTCTTGATGTGTCCTAACTATTTCACATGACTGTAAATAAGGCTGAGTGGATTTTAGGAGCATTCTTCAATTGCATGCACGTGCTATTGCAAAGTTGACTGTACTTAGAATCATTATCACATGTCTTTTATATGTATTATAATTACAGAGTGTGGAAAATTGGTGGCGTTCTGACCACCCTAGGCATCTGTGCCATAAACATATACTTTGTGGTGGACTATGTGATTGATCTAAACAATACAGTAATCTATGTCATCACTGGTCTTCTGTCTGTTGCCTACGTGTGTTTCATTGTCTACCTGGTGAGTGTGAATTCCTATTTTTCATAACACTCTTTATATCAAATGTGTTAAGCACAGCACTTAACACCAAAATAGGGATTGTGAATGTGCAAAATGTTAGAAACTCTTCCCCTAAGATTATAAAGTTTACTAGAATAAATACATGCATACAGTGTTAATAGGTATCTATAAGATCTGTACTCATATCTGGCCAAATAAGTGGTTTCTAATTGTGGCTGTTGAGAGATTTCTGATGTCTTATTACAGTTATCCTTTTTCCTTTAGGGATGGAAGTCTCTGGATATCATGAGGAACCCACAACGGATTCTTACTGAAGATGAATTAAACTCTGATTCATAAGCAAACGAGGACCACAAATGCACTAAGAGGAAAATACATGTTGCTAAAGACCTAATATCAAATATTGTCCTGTGGTGTTCTGGTATGTTCTCCTATATTGAAAATAACACTGAAACTGATACACTTTATTAAAGGGTTGTTCAAGGGTGTCTTAGTAAAGCTGAAGAACTCAACAAAACATTTGAATGCAAAACGGTTTATTTGCATGGTTAAATGGTTCTTCAAATGCAAGGAAAAGCTCTTTTAATTCTTTTACATAGACATTAGTACTGTATAGAACCTTTACAGTGAAGCCTAGTAAGATGCATACTTCAGAAAAACAAGTTTAATTGAAATGTAGAATCATCAGGGTAATCATTAATGTGTGCTAGACTCCAGTCTTCAGTTGCCTACTCATGAACAAAAGGCTTCTATATAGTACTTGTGTTGCCAGATATTAAATAGATGGAGACATCGAGATCAGGTTCTCACGACTCTCATGCTTTACACAAAACAAAAGCGCGGTGTGTGAGGCACAAGCACAAGCTGTAGGAGAAACTGGCACATAAAGATTTAAAAAAATAGAAAGAGAATAAGCTCCAACTACAAGACATCCAATGGGATACCACTGGTGAAAATACTTACCTAAAATGTTGATGCTAGTTAGCACTTGTGGGTTCAGCTAGCATGAGAGATAGGCATGCTATATGAAGTTGCACTTTGTGAAATATTGTCATATTCAATTTAATTGCTAAAAGAAAAGCTTTATTTGCTGTTCTTGCAAAGAGGAATGGTTAGTAACTGAAGCAGTGTTTCTGTTTTTTGTCTTTTGTACTATTAAGGTTTTCAACCTAATCATACGCCTAATCATATATACTCCACTGAATGTGTCATGAAATTCTTCAATAAATCAATCAAAAATGAGAGCCAAACTGCTTTATTGAGATCTACCAAAAACTTGTATTTGGCCAAGGTTAAAGTTAAAGCAAAGGCTGGAGCAGATTTTCAAGTAACTTGACATTGAACTTGTCATGAAAAGGGGTTCTTTGGAGCCTTTTTGGTAGTATATAGAAACATTTTTCAAATGTGCTTTGAGAACCATTAACAGAAGGTTGTCCACCAGTGCAAAGAACATTTTAACTAGTGACAGATTGATTTAACCATGCGAATGGTTCTTTAGGTTATCTTTGTGGTTCTAAATAGAACCACTGCCTGTTAAAAAAGTACCCTTGAAGAACACGTTTTTTGCATAGTATTGTTATTAGTTGTACTGTCTTTTGTTATATATTGTTGTTATACAGTTGTGTAGTGTCCTTCAAATCCAGCCCTGGAGGGCCAGTGTCCAGCACGGTTTGGTGGCTTTTAAACTTTTAGACACACCTGGATCAAACTGTCTGTTAATTACTGGGTGTAGTGTGTGTGTTTGAGCAGGGAAATCACCAAACTGTGTTGAGCACTAGCCCTCCAAGACTGGATCTGAAGAACCCTGGTCTAGGTTACTAAGTATATGATAAGTATACTGAATTGAACCGACTCATAAAGCAATCAAAAGAACTAAATATGTTAAATATGTTACTAAATATGTAGCTTTTATTATACTTTTGTGTTAAACTTAAAGTCACCTCATGTTCTCTTTCGTCCTTTTTTTTTTTTCATCGCAATACCAAATTCATGTTTGGTGAAGATTCACTCTGTAACCAATCAATCTAGAAAGTACATAACATCTGTTCAAGAAATCTTAGTGTTACAAGTGCAAAGGATCGCATTAAGGTAGCGACTATTGAGCACATGCCTGTGCACGGACCAAGTCACGTTCAAGGAATACAAAAATTGGATCCCGTACCTCACTTGTAGCCAGTGCACCCTAGGCCCTTGCCAAGGTCCACATGAGCAAAGTGTGCACTTCAAAAATGACCACAGGGCTTATAATTTACACTGAAACTGAGCCAAAGTCCAGACAACAACTATGAATGAGACTTTTAATATTCCTGAAGGAAGAATTCTCCCATGGTTCACAGAAAAGCCTTCTGCAGAAGCTAATCCCCACTGCAGCTCCACTGTTCTCATGGCTGCAGGCTTCTGCCAACTTATTTCTGCATGTGACGTGTGTGTGTGTGTGTGTGTGTGTGAGAGAGAGCCACATGGGAGCTCACATGTGAAATAAAAGTAAAATAAAATAAAAGTCTAATAGAACCTGAGCCTGTTTTTGAAGTGATTTGTCAATATAGTCAAACTGATGAATTCTGTCCAAGTGCAGGTGGGGATACTTTTTTACGGGCCTTGCATTTAGTTTTGTAGGAATTCAAATAGTCATTGAAAAGTGTATTCATGTATTCCAAGTTACTGGGAGATGTAGCCACTGTACCAAGGTCTGAAAGAAGACCCGAACTGTTACCCTGTTAAGCTGGAAGGAAATTGGTTTAGATGGTCAGGAACAACCCAAGAACCACCAAGCCACAGCCCTGCAATGAACAGGAAGCTGATGAAATGACAATCACCAAGTGTTTTCATGTGATATACTTAATTAAAGAGTGATAGAAATAAATCCTTTCTTGCATCCTCACAACACAGTCCAGCCTCAGAATTTTAAAGACATTTTAAAAGTCAAGTCAAGTCAAGTCAAATTTATTTGTATAGCTTTTTACTACTGTTGTCATCACAAAGCAGCTTTACATAATTAGTAATTAGTAAAAGACAGAGACAAAAAAAGAAATAACATAAGAAGACATGAAGGATCCAAGACCCCCAGTGAGCAGCCAATGGCAACAGTGGCAAGGAAAAACTCCCTCAGAACTGGAGGAAGAAACCTTGGGAGGAACCAAGACTCACAAGGGGAGCCCGACCCGTCCTCCTCTGGTCAGAACTATTTAAACATTAATGATAAAAATTAGCAAACCATCTATACGGTTGAACTGCTTCAATCATAATCATAATATATTAATCATGGTATAGTACAACTCAATATAGTCATGGCAGTGATGGTCAGAGTAATGACTAATAGTTAATGTTATTAATTAATATTATTATTAATGATAATTATTATTAATTATTAATATGATTAAAATAGTTAATAGTGGTAATATTAATAGTGGCAGATAGGTAATAGTTAAAAAGCCTGATGCATTTCAGAAACAACAATACTTAAGTAAAAGTACAAATATTCCAGTTTTTTATTTACATTTACATTTTTACATTACATTTTTGCATTTTTTTACATTTACATTTTTTACTCAAGTAAAATTATTTTTTCTTATTTTCTAATGATTTTTAATGGTAAATAGTAAATAGATATATACAACCACTGAGAGTAATTAATGGTTTATGTAAGGATTGCATAATAATCTGGATGGTAAATGTGGTAATATATTGTTTTTTTAGCTCTGATATCCTGAACATCTGATATCCTGAATGTGTATGGCCAGATGCCTTAAATGTAACATTATGATTAAGCCCCATAAATGTAAAAACATTATGTGATTAGCTGCCTAACGTTAAACACACAAGCTGGTTAAAGCAGCTGCTGAGAGAACTTCTACTGCTAATCACATTGTCTTGATATGCTGAGTGTTCTCAACAATCTCTTTCTACAGATTGTTGTACAGATACAGGTCTGCATTGAAATGAATAGGATGTGGCACAACACAGTTGAACAGTATGTCCTAATGTGCTACATACTGTACAGAATTAGTGTACAGTGGTGTTTATTCTTTTGACTACCACTGAAGGTATCTGAAATGCATGCTCTGTTCTGAACTGAAGTATATCTGTGTATCAGAAACATTACCAGAGATCTTTTTTTCTGTATCAGGTCAAGGCAGGTTCATTGTAGGTTCAATTTAAACAGCAGTTTAGGCTCAATTCACAGGACCTTTAATGTGCACACACACAGTGAATAAGTCTCCTGTGTAAAACAGTAATTGATTATTCTCAAAGATGGTCTGACGCTTTACACACATGCTGAGAGTCATATGACCCAAAGGGTTTGCCTTGAGAGCTTCCTGTGGAGGGCACATGTGGACAAGAAGGACCAGCAGTGTAACTAACCCCTTGAATCATAGGTTTATTATTCAACTATTAATTCTACTGCAAAAACCATATTGTGGGTCCTATGCAATTATGACAGTAACGTAGTAATCCGAGTGATGATGTGTGGGTGTCAGTGTGCTTGCTTTTTTACTTGGGGTCATCTTTAGCTTGTAAGGTAGGCTGGTTTTTAAATATACTTCTAACTAGATTCTGCTAACACTCTTGTCTTAAGGTTAACATAGAAGCTTGGTGCTCACTAGTTGATTGAGGTGCTGATTCAGGTGTAGTTTCAGGCCAGCTAGAAGTGTGAATTGCAGAGGAGGAGCCAAGTGCCTCCAATCTTGATAAATTAGGTGTGGAGCCACTCAGAAATCAGTGTGCTTGCTTTTTTACTTGGGGTCTCTTGCCTCTAACAGCTAAAATGTACCAGTGCTCAGTCAAATGTTTTGCATGGGAATTCAGTGGTGTGCACACTGCAGCAGCCTTATGCTACAGAGCTGTGGGTATTTTCAACACTGAAGTTATCTAATATTGCCAAACAGCTAGTCACAAGCCAGAGAGGACGGGACAATGTAGACAACTGAGGGCAGAGGAGAGTGATATTCAGGTTTGTTGATGTGGCTTTGAAGTTTGGTGAGTTCATACAGGACCTTGTGCCAACATGCTACTGTAGCCATACAGAAAACAACAGCATACTTGTATTATTACAGTAACATACAGTTATGGTCTGAAGTTCTGCCATAGATGTCATGGCAAAGTTTGGCCTTTTAATTATTCCTTTAAATTGTTTTTTTTTTTTTTTCAGAATGAGTGACAACATAACGCTTTAATAAAAATGCTAATGTTTTCTGAAATCAACACAAAATTATACATACATGGTCATAAATACACATACACCCCTTTAATAATTGATCATTAATCAATCAGTGGATCAGTGGTGCTGAAAGTTCCAAAATGTCTTTTAACCTGCCAAGAACAGGACCTCTTAACTTCCTGTTAGTGATCATGATTGGCTACTGGACTCTGTAAGACAGCACTCATTGAAATGACCAACACACAGTACAATAAGAAAGTTCAAGGATCTCAGTGCAGACTGTCAGACTATAGCTTTCCACATATCAGGATTGTCTCTTGGAACCACTGTTGAACAAGTGCAGAGTTATTTAAAGTAATGCCAAGATCTGAAAGAAGACCCAAACAGTCACCCTCAGCTGAAAGGAAATTGGTTCAGGTGGTCAGGAACAACCCAAGAACCACCTCGGCACAGGCCTGCCATGAACTGGACGCTGCTAAGACACCAATGTCACCGTTTACAGTCAAGCAAGTTTTACACCACCATGGACTGGGAGGCTGTTATGCAAAAAAGAGGCCCCTGCTCCAAAGCTTGCACCTTGAAGCTTGTCTAACGTTTGCAGCAGCTGAACCACATGGACAAAGAAAAAGCCTTCTTGAGGAAAGGTTTGTGGTCAGATAAGACAAAGATTGGCCACAATGACAAGAGGTATGTTTGGTATGTTTGAAGAAGATAAAGTGAGGCATTTAACCTCAATAACTTTGTACCTACTGTTAAACATGGTGGAGGTAGTAGAACTGGTACACAATACAAACTGGATATTTAACTTCATAATTAATATTTAAATATTAATATATATAAAGTTAATAAGTTCATGCTTCCTGAATTAAGCTACTGTATACTATGTGCTATTAAAGTAAACAAACACCCAGCAAATGACATACATTGGAGTTAATTGCCAGGTACTGGATTTAAACAAGCTGAAAACAGACACTTCTATTTTATAAGCAACATACCCTGGAGCTAATACTACTTATCTATCTGATATACATCACTGATATATATAATAGCGGAGTTATCCAATCAATCATATTATCAGTTATCAGTCATAATTTCCCCCAAAACAAGACATCTGGGTCATCTGGTACCTGCCAGTCGCTCAGGTGTTAAGTAAACTGAGGTAGTCTGTGAATGCTCTTCTACTCTTCTAAAGCAAAAATAAAATACCTTATATAACAATACACTACATATAACAGTACCAGGTTCATAGTAGTACCTGAATAGTTTACAGTAGTTACTTAATTAGCCCGAAGATTAATAACTTAATAATAAGCCTACAGTTTAAGCGCTTAAGGCAATAAGAGTTCACGTAAGAGCCAAGTGCTGGCACAGTAGGAGAATTTACCGTTTCAGTGAGGTATGACAGATCAGCTAAATCATGTGCACGTTTCAGAACTCCATATCCCTGCTGCAAGGATGGAGGGAGACTTCTCTGAAGTGATAGTTTTGGTTTGGGGTGGTTGGTATGAAATATTTGCTATACATGAAATATGTTTTCCATTTGTAATAGATAGCAGAGAAGTGAACGCGTGAATTTGACAACCCCAAGTGGTCTAAATATAAAAACACTGAATTGCAGGGCGATATGTTTAATCTCTCATCCATGATTAGACTTTTTAACAGTCAGATGCAGGTGCTGAATTGCTCAGTCACCTCTATAGGCACATGGTTAGGTCAATAAGTGAATAAGCACTGTGCTTGCCATTCATGTAGACTAATAGAGTGCATTTTTAACTTTTGTGATTATCACAAATTAAATCCAACAGAAATGTCTTATACTATAGCTGTAAGATCTGAAGTATTATTATTTCTGACTATTGTGTAGCAGTTCTCATAACAATTGTATTGCAATGTACTGCATTGTAGTTATAGGTGTAAAGTGTACACTCTTAAAAATAAAGGTGCCTGAAATGGTTCTTGGAGAAATGCCATAGAAGAACCAAAAGATATGTGTGACTGTAAATAACCTTCCACAAGTTTAGAGAACCATTATTGGATGTAAAGGTTCCTAACCATTCTACAGGTTCTTCACACTCACGCATCTCTATTACAATCATAGTTCTTAATGCAATACGATGGAAGAACCAAAAGTAGAGCCTGATGTAAAGTACTGAAGCTCTTTTGGAGCTAATGAAGGTCAGTCATAATGGTCAGAAGCTTCTTCAGGCTCTTCACACATAGGCCCCTTACAGTGCCTGTGTGTAATTAGTTTCTGTCTTGTCACTTGACTGAACTATCACTTACGTAACAAACTGATGGTGTTTACATACTCACATACTGCATGTTTGTTCATGTGCCTCAGAATGGAGGTAAATTGGACTAGCTGTTGTGGGCAAGCTGTGGTCAGTTTTTACATCTAAGCAATCATAGAATTCTAAAAGGCCATTTCACACATATCCTAGAGAAGGTCCTCTACTAATATACCACTGCCCATGTATGTATTTGTATTGAATACATAGCATACAATTTCTAGCCCTAATGTTAGTAACTACATCCTGAGTAACTATAGCTGTATTATGAACTAATATAGTACCTAACATATATAATTTGTATAATATAGTTATATATAAGTCCCTATCAGGTCATACTTGTACAGTGAAATTCCTGGAAAGTCAAGGTCAGGGCTCAGGATCTGTCAAGCACCTCTAGCAGTGGAAGGTTAAGAGCCAAACAGTGGCAGTGAACGTCAAACCCATAACCCTGTCCTCAATAACCCAGTTTCCTAACCACCAAGCCACCACTGCCCTAGTAGGACACTACAATGTACAGTGTTCCTAGGGTCTAGTGTTGCTAGTGGCGAGTGTCAATATCTTTTAGGTATATATATATATATATATAGGCTACTGAAAAAAATAAAATCCACATAATATATTGTATCACTGTCTTTTATGAATAACACATGAGTTAATAGTTAGTACTATAGAATATTACTTAAATTTGCACAATATGTGAAATATTTCTTAAACACTGGACATGTATGTGTGATTTCTGGCCATATTACTTAAAAAATAAATGGACAAAAGTATTGAGGTATTGCATCATTCCATCATTCCAGAGAACACAGTTCCACTGCTTCACATCTCAATGCTGGGGGGCTTTATACCCCTCTAGCCCACACCTGGCATTAAGCATGGTGCCAATAGGTTAATGTCTATCTGCAATAGGTTAATGTATATCTGCTATAAGTGGATGTTTATCTTTGTGAGTCCATTCTATTGAAGGTACTTCTCTACAGAGACTAGACAAGCTGTGTGTGTGCATTTGCACATCTGTGTCAACAATGAGTGCAACTTAAAGTAGCTGAATGCATTCATTAGAAAGGGTGTCTACTAGAGGGGGATAAAGCCCCCCAGCATTGAGCAAAGGCATTTGCTGCAGAATGCAATCAAATCCGCACAGCAATTGTTCAAGATATTGTAGAAAGTTTTCTTCCCTGAACAGTATTCCAACAAAAGCAGGATACATCTTTTATTAATACCCTTGATTTAAGAAGAAACGATGAATGAGCAGGTGTCCCAATACTTTTGTCCTCCTCTGTGCTATTTGTCACTCTGACAGTTGTTGCAAAACTGAGTAAAGGGACCATCAGACTTGCTCCAAAATCCTCAGAAGTGCTGGAATATTTTACACTGACTTTCATTAATAAGCCATGATGTTCTCCCTCTCCTGCAAAGTTGCCACTTTTGGAGATACAAGGTTCCCACGTCACGTTCACTCACCACAGTGTTCTAGGCTCTCAGTAGGTCTTCAGCAGTGTGTTTGAAGGTCTTGGTAAAATCACGCGGATGGTCAGCATGTGATGGCGGTGGATTTCACAGGAGCGGCGCAAATCGCTACCAGTAGAGGGGCTAAACACACACACACACACACACGCCCCCCCCCGCCCCCCCCAAAACCCAACTCCAAGCCAAAGCCATCCCCACGCCTTCCTTCCCAAAATAACGCAGCGGTATAAAGCCGTTCAGAGAATAACCCCCTCTCTCTTCATCAGTCTCAGTCGGGGAGCGTTTACTTATGCATTCCTAAATGGCGGAGGAAATTTTAAAAGAGCCTGATGGAAAAATCAGAGGGGTGAGTCTTTAGATCTGATGAACTTCTGTGGCTGTTTGTGTGAAAGCTTGTGAATTTTAACCAGATTAGAGAGAAGAAAGATCAGCAGCATTACCATTCAGTTACAGTCAGTTTGGGAGGTGGGTTTGAATAAGTGACCTTTTATGACTGTAGGTATTTCAGGTGTGATATATTAATATTAGTAATACTGCCCATTTACTGACATTCAGTCTTTGGTAGAATCCAGCTGGTTCTTGAAGAGGACCTCTTGTAGACTCCTGCTGCTAACAAGGAAAGAAAAAACTTTAAATAGATTTAACTGCACAGGACTGGCTTTCCCAAAAGCATCTGAGCACAAAGACGACCCCTGAAGAATGGAGAGAGCATCCAGGGAAAAGAAAAGATAGGACTATTTTCAGTGAATCTATCAATCAATCAACCTTTATTTTCACTCGGAAGAACATTGAGGGTGACCCCTATTTTCAGTGTCAGTGTTCCAATGCCTAACAATCATATCAATAAACATTTAATAAATACAAGCAGAAATCATATATATATATATATACATTTGACTGATTTATTTTTCTGCTTGTATTTATTAAATGTTTATTGATATGATTGTTAGGCATTGGTAAATATATATATATATATATATATATATATATATATGCCCCTATTTTTTCCATGAACTTTTATTATATATATATATATATATATATATATATATATATATATATATATATATATATATATATATATATATAAATGTATATAGTGATAAGTGGGTTGTGGGTTCGATTCCCAGGCTTGGCAAGCTGCCACTGTTGGGCCCTTGAGCAAGGCCCTTTACCCTCTCTGCTTCCCGGGCGCTGGAGTTGGCTGCCCACCACTCTGTGTGTGTGTGTGTGTGTGTGTGTGTGTGTGTGTGTGTGTGTGTGTGTGTTCACTACCACAGATGGGTTAAATGCAGAGGACAAATACGTGTACCTGTAAATATAACTTAAGAAACCATGCTCTCTAAAAATATTCTAAAGATGAATGATGATTGTTTTATTTATAGTAAATCTCTAAAACTTTCCTTTGATTTCTTGTTTTTGGCCAAATGTAAATATTCAGCCTCTGTATTACCCAACCTCCCCCATGTATATGCAATGGTTCGGTCCTGTCCTCAAACCAGGCCCCAGCAGTACTGGTTAGAAGTGAATTGGTAGTGTTACCTCACCCCCACTCTTATTTCTGCTTGTATCTTTAGCTGGAGAACAGTGAGTGGGAACAGAGCGAGTGTCTGTTCTAATGAACTTGAAAATACATAAACAGGCAGCACTTTGTAGGGGCATTTTTGCTAAGAGTGTATAGCAAACTGAAGCAGGGTCTTCACACGTCACATCATGTTTTCAGGGGGCCCACAGTTACAACTGGCGACCCTGCAAGCATCACACTGAACACTCTTGCTCCTAGTAAGATGATGTTAACACAAGAAAGAGTTTGTTTATTTCACGCTGATTTCAGAACCTCTCCCCGAACCTTTCCTACAGTGTTTCAACATAGGCAGTGTTAGAGATGCTAACACGTGTTGTTTGAGTTGTGAGAGAAATCAGAGAACCTCAGTGCTCAGTGCTTAGCTCAGTGATGCTATGCCAAAACAATAGATGGTAAGGTATGAAGTCTATTAAATATAATGGCTCAAGAATAAACGGTTTAATAAAACAGAAGAAGGAAAAAACCTTAATGTTCAATGGAAATCCGCTTATGAAGTTATTTCTATTGCTTCCGTCCCGATACAAGGTTTTAACTTGACAGTGAAAATGTACTGTACTTAACTTTGTCCCACAGCTAGAGATCATCTGAGGACACATGGTTACAGTTAAATGATTAGAGCCGCAATTTTCATGTGGTTCTTATGTTGCATTACTATTTTGACCTAGTTTCATTAAATAGACAGGATTAAACAGGATGTTGGTCCCTAATGGTTGTAAGTGTAGTCTATGTCAGTGTGTAAAGTATGTACAGTAAGGAACTGACCGCTAGGCCTAGAAGACCCACAAAAAGTGTACATGATAGTCTCTAACTAGACACTAACATAGCAATATGTATGGTTTATTTCATGTAGGTTAAATAGTTCTTTATTATTAATTATTATACCAATTCCTGGTGTGAATATTTGAGTGTAGTTATAGTGGTAATATGCACTGTATGGGCAAAAGTGTTGGGACACCTGCTCATTCATTATTTGTTCTAAAATCAAGCATAATAACAAAGAGATTGTCCTGTTTTTGTTGGAGTAACTGTGTCTACTGTCCAGGGAAGAAGGCTTGCTGCTAGATTTTGAGACATTGCTGCGAGGATTTGATTGCATTTAGTGACAAGACTGTTAGTGAGGTCAGGATGCTGGATGATTACCACCCCACCTCATCCCCAATTCCCTAGCTTATCCCAAAAGTATTGGATGCACCATCTTTCCAGTGACACAATTCCATCCACTGCTGTACAGCTCAATGCTAGGTGGCCACTATTGGCAGTACTTCTCTACAGGGACTAGACAAGCTGTGTGTGTGTGTGCATTTGCACATCTGTGTCAGCAATGGGTGCAACTTAAAATAGCTGAATGTATTCGTTAGAAGGGGTGTCCACAAACATTTGTCCAAAAATCCTTTTTGGCACATTTGTTTTTTACAGTGCATCCCCATGCATCTGAGTCAGCTACTTATTGGAGGCAGGCCCCCAGGTATATTTATTGGAGTAGATTGAAAGCGTGGACTGCACGCTGGTCCTTGTGTGTCTTTGTCTTATTGTGGTAACTTAATTTTGCATTAGCCTTTAATGCTTTTTGGATCTGAATAAAACTATTCATGTTGCCTTTGCAACCACGCGCACTCTCACGCGAAAATCTCCTTTGGCACTGGTGGTACACCTGCCACCAGCCTACTCACATTCCATTTTTATATCCTCCACGATCTCATGGATTTCCGCTCCAAAATGGGAGTTAGTGCTCCCGAAGTTGGCAGACTTTGAGAGAGATTTTGGACCAAGACGACGGTTGACTTTGTTCCAAGGCGCTAACTACAAGCTCTCGTCAGGCTCGGGCCACGTTCCACTTTCTTGCTAATACAGTCATGTGCGTGGCTAGATGGATTACTGCCAGTCTTAGCCAGCAGATTCAGCTTACAGTGTGCAAACCATGTTAAACGCTCTGTACAGCCACTTTATTAGGTCCATCTACTGCTATAGCCTGTCTACTCCAGCTTTTCTAACTATTAGGATTTTAACACTTTAGCCTCTTCTGCTGCTGCTTTTTCACTTTGGCTGCATCAGGATAAATGGATCAACTCATCCCAGGGTAAAGGCAATGGTCAAAATTCAGACTAGGTATGGCTCACTGTCCCTCAAGACTCTTCTCTTCTCTATTCTCTTTCTTAACACCCAGGTGGTGGAATGAACCTCCTGGCCCTCTAAGTCCCTTACTGTATTCAAAAGCAGACAAAAGACCTTGTAACCCTTAGTTCAATGCTGTTTTTGGAGACTTTGCATACTACTATGAATACTAGCTGAAGGATACATCTCCCAAATATGAATAGGCATAAGAGTTATATGCTGAAAGTGCAAAGGTAAATGTCCTTTCCAGTCAAATTTAAGGGGTCATCGATACATTTTTGGTAACCATGAGTCAGCTGACTGAGGTGGTAACGTGTCTTGTATGGTACAGGCCTGTACTGACAGCAGGGCAGGAGCTGTCTGGATATAATTCAAAGGTACTATCATCATATCAAATGTTTAAAAAAGGGAAAGTGTAGTTTAAGGAGTCGTGTTGCGAACCACTACACTAGACACATTCTTTATAAAATGAGTGGCGAGAATACTTCAGTACTTATGGTGGTTGCCCAGCAGTCAGAGGACTTGGTAATGAGCCAGAGGATCATGGGTTAGATCTCAGCTGATAGAATACTACTAGCACCATTGTGTCCATAAGCCCGGCATTTAATCCCCCATGTTACTTAAGGGGGACTGCGCCTGCAATTAGCTGGCATGCACAAACCACTTGAGACTAAAGCATACCCAAAATAACCTAATAACACTGATGTATTTAAGAGTAGTTAAGCAACAACTTGCTATACTGAAGCACTTTAACCAGCCATTAGATCAAATATCATGAAGACTATCAACACATCACTATAAATGTGTTTCTAGCTAGATAACATATGATACCTTTTTTTCGATAAATCATAGAAGCTTTCATTAAGCAAAATGTAGAGTCATGCCTTCATCATAATTCTGTACCAGTATCATGTAGTTGCAGTTATCAGCATTATATACATTATATATATACATTATATATATATATATATATATATATATATATATATATATATATATATATATGTGTGTGTGTGTGTGTGTGTGTGTGTGTGTGTGTGTGTGTGTGTGTGTATAGGTTCAGTTGAACCAAGTAAGTGGTTTTATGGATATTGCAACATCTTTGGCCCTATTTTATCTTTGGCGATCTTTTGGCAAGCCATCAACCGTGCAGCTTTGTTTTCAGTGTGTCAGTGTTTCTTTGCTATCGTAATGATGCCTTGCGTGACCCGAAATGTGCAAAAGGCAATTGTAAGAGTCAGGTGCGGCCTGACTTTGGTGGATTTCTATTTCAATGGAGCAAAGCGGGGGTGTACGCGTGTTGGGCACCCGCCTGTGTTGACAATTCACTACCAAGATAGAAATGAACGTCTGACTGTTGACGTCTGCCTAGGTAGTTTTCAGTCAGCGGTGAACCTGTGTTTTCCGTTGCCAAGATAGCAATACGCCAGAAATCTACCTGAACACACCTCATTTTGAGACCATCGCGGCCATCAGGGTAGATATATTCACAAGCACCTTTGCTATTTAAACAATACAGGTGGAAGGCGTGAAAATAGACTGTTGGCGGGGTGTAAGATAGCAATGAGCATCACGACGGGCCTTGCGCAGGGTGTAAGAGCACCTTATCCTATAGATGTAATGTTTGTTGTTGTGCGTTCTGAATTCTAAAGAACACACCAATCTCAGCTCATATTGACTCTGCTTATATTTGCTGCTTAAGCTATTTGGGCATATTTCATTGTCTGTATAAGTATGCTTTTGCCTCCTGAGGTCCTAACTGTCTGTCAATTGTTTCCACAGCATTTAACCGTGTCCCTGCTAGCAGTAGCTTTCCTCTCCTCATTTGGCAGCTCTATGCTCTATGGCTATAACCTGGCTGTAGTCAACTCTCCTGCTCAGGTAAGTGAACACATGGAACTCTAATGTTCTCAGTATCTGAACAAGGAATATTCGTTAATCCTCATAGTGGCTAAGCAACACTGTTAAGCTAACATTAGCTAACGTAAGCCAAATGATCAGCAAAGCATTTTCAACATTTTCGAAAAGATAGCATTTGCTATTATATGCCAGTATGTCCAATTGTTTGTGGACACCCTTTGTAATTAATGCATTCAGCTGCATTAAGTTGCACCTGTTGCTGACACAGATGTGCAAGTGCACACACATGCACACACACAACTTGTCTAGGCCTTGTAGAGAAGTCTTGCCAATAGATTATGACTCTCTGGAGCAGATAAGCATGAACCTATTGACACCATGCCTAATGCCACGGGTGGGCTAGAGGGATATAAAGCCCCCAGCACTGAGCTGTGGAGCATTGGATGGAACCGTGTTCTCTGGAATGATGGTGCTCCATCCAGCATCCAGCAGGGTCACTTCTTTTTCACTTACATTTGATTTCGGAAGACACAATGAATGAGCAGGTGTCCCAATACATTTGTCAATACAGTGTATGTGGATGGTAATGTAGCATGTTGTAGGGGATGAACTAGAACACAATAGATCACTTTAGTTTTGTTGATGTTTCGGTATAAAGGACTAGTCAGTTGAAAGGCTTTGTGACTGAACCGCTAATTCACACCCGGAACTTCCCAAACACAAGGCCATATGATTGCCAATGTGGTCTAAAAGATTAAACATCACACCATTTGCATGTTTCTGTGAACTTTAGATGACAAGGAGTAGCTGAATGTGTGAGAGATATTGGGAGAAACAGAGACAGAAAGAAAGAGTGAGTGTGTGTGCTAATCACATGAGACCATGACTTAGCTATAGCTGAATGTTTTGCAGTTGGGAGAGGCGGAGAAATAATTCTCATGCTCTTTGAAACTGGTTTACTTTTGTTCTTTGAAAATGATAACTCCTCTGAACAAACTGTATAAGATCTCTGGTGCATAAGTCTATTTAACTCTTGGATGGGGATTGAAAATTCAAAGAAGAAAGAGAAAGAAAGAGCTGCTTAGGTAGTTGTAAACAAAGTCCTGGGATGAATTTTTACCTTCTGGGCCTGGATTTTCCACCTCTACCTAAAGAATTGTCAGACATAAATACCCAGCAAGTTTATCCCGCTTTTGTTGGAGTAACTGTCTCTACCGTCCAGAAAAGGCATGGTGCCAATAGATTCATGTTTACCTTCTATTGGCAGTACTTTGCTACAGGGACTAGACAAGCTGTGTGTGTGCACTTGCACATCTGTGTTAGCAATGGGTGCAATGTAAAGCTAAATGTATTCATTTGAAGTGGTGTCCACAAATATTTGAACCAATAGTCTTTGTTCAAATCTTCTCTTTTATGACAGCTCAATTAAGAGTCATGAAAGTTGTGAACTACTGTATGCATGTATACAATGATCAGCCATAACATAGCATAAAGACATTGATACCCAAGACTTGCTGTTTTGCCTGAGGAGCAAAGGCTAGACCGTCCTGCTTTATCTTGTTTTGTGGGGCCCATGCAGAACTGTTTTGGCTGCACAAGAGGGTCTACACAATATTAGGTGGGTGGTTTTAATGATATGGTGGATCAGTGTAAAGTCAGTAGTGTAATGCGGACCAAACCAGGATGTCAGGTTGCTAAAAAGTAGTGTCCTTATCAATTGTTTCCACAGTATTGTCCCTAAACTATCTGCAGTTATTGTTGACTGCTGGCAAGCATTGGCTCCAAAGTGTTTAGACTTATTGACTGATTGAATTTGCTGCCATCTCCCAGTTAATGAATCTTGATGCTTCTTAATAACCTTCTAATCCTCATGATGAGCTTAGATCAGATGACTAGTCATAATTTCATTTAGTGTGCATTTCTAGTCTTGGAACTTCGACCTTCTGACTCATAAAATTGTAAAACAGCCCTGTCCTGAGAAACTAGTGTCCACTTACATAGTAAACATGTCCATAGTAAAATGGATCACCATGTGGAATTAGGGCTGAAGAATATGTAGTAAAGAAAGTAAAGTATAAAGCATAGTAAAGTATACTGTATAGAAGAAGCACCAGGCTGCCTTTATTATTGGATGCATTGTATTTTTCTTTGCTCAGTTTTAGGATAAGCCTGTTATTGTTGTTGTTGTTGTTGTTGTTGGTGGTGGTGGTGGTGGTGGTGGTGATGATGTTTGCTTCATCATACAACCAATGTATGACCTAAAGTCTTATTGGTGTGTTTAAAATAGGTAGATTAATAATAAAAATCTATTTAAACTGTTGCATTTTTAGTTAAATGCTTTTACCATGTCCAAGTAATAGCTTACTATTGCTTACTACTATATAACTTTTTTTTATTATATAATATTTCTGTAAATCTGTGGATATTTGGCTTTCTTAGATCACTAATGCCATAATATTTGGCTGACTGCTACAAAAATATATATATAGAGAAAATAATAATAATAATAATAATAATAATAGTCATGTCCTGCTTACAAAGCCAGCTTGTTAGTCAGACAAAATTAAGTACAGAATACTATTTTAATGAATAACAGACAGCATGTACAGTATTTACAGATGCTCTTTTTCTCCTTTGTCCTTTCCAGTACATAAAGGAATTTTTTAACCGTACAGCAGTGAGGCGCAATGGGACTGGCCTCAGTCAGGAGAGCATCACAGTGCTCTACTCCATTACTGTGTCCATCTTTGCCATTGGAGGGCTGATGGGCTCCTTGACGGTCGGAGTGCTGGTCTCCAAATTTGGGAGGTACTACATCAAACATGGCTGTTGATTAACCACGCAGTTTGCATGCAAACAAAGTAACGTAACTTTTTAAGTTATATGAATGCTCATCTAGGACCCATAGACATGATCCAAAATGAGCTAAAAATGTCATTTCCTTCTTGTATTTTAAAGATAGAAGGTTTAATTATAACTATATAAGAATTCTTATGTCTCCCCGTGTTCCTGTGCAGGAAAGGGACACTGGTGAAGAGCACAGTCTTGGTGTTTGTAGCTGGAGCTCTGATGGGTTTCAGCCGGACATGTGGCTCTCCAGAGATGGTCATCATAGGCCGCTTCATCACAGGGGTACACTCAGGTGCTGTTTCTCTTGCCGTTAAGATTTTTTTGAGGTTAAATGTTTTTCCCCTGATTAGGTCTGATATCCTCTCATCTTCTCTTCTGCCTGTGTAGGAATCTCTCTGAGCGTGGTGCCTATGTACCTAGGGGAGATCGCTCCCAAGAACCTCCGTGGTTTCCTGGGCCTGATGCCCAGTATCTTTATCTGTATTGGAGTTTTCTTCGCTCAAATATTGGGACTACATGAGATACTGGGCAAGGTAACAAATCAATACTGGAGAATATTCCTTTTGACCAAAGTCTGAATTTACGTAATTCAGTTGCTGCAGGAAAGGTATTTTTAGAGAGACATATTTAATTTACAATTTTCAGGGATTTTACTATTTCCATATTTGTTTATCTGCAGTACAAACAAGCAGATCAGTGCGACCTCGAGAAACATCTACTGACAAACACTGGGCAGCAACTGCAAGAAAAATCTATATACTAGAAAAAAGAACTTACCAAGACTGAGGGGAAGTGTTTGATAATTATTAGAAAACATTGACAATATATGGCACCACAGGCCTCTGAGTGGCTCAGTAGTCTAATACGCTACCACTATGGCTCAAGCTATTGTGGCAGAGCTGGGGACCCAGAGCTTTCCTCGGAGCATGTTGGCTGCGTGGCGATGTCGCATCGACAGCAGTTCGAAAAGAGTTGGTGGCTGGCTTTGCATATATCACACGTGTCCTAGTGTTGGGAGCATTGCTAGTTCTAGGGGGAGCTAACTGCAAGTACGAAATCGTGAGAAAAAGGGAAACATTTGATTTGCAAATTGAGAAATAATGATTTATAATATAGATTTCTTAGTTAAAATTAGTTTATTACATTTTTTCTTTCACTTTGGTACTTCCAATTAACCCCTTGCCTCAACCTTAACCCTAAAACTGTAACCCTAAAGGGGTAAGGTTAAGGTCAGGGTTAGGTGCAGGGTTAAATTCAGTAGACCGTCATTTACATTTAACATAGAGTTCAGTTGTATTTAATGGGCATTCAGTTGAATGTTAGTTGAATGTCAGGTGAGGATCTACAACTCATCTACAATGGACCATCCAAGTAAAGTGTTACTGTAGTAGTAGTAGTAGTATTTTCCCTTTTCTCTCCCATAAAGCTGCCATAATTGTGTTCTTTTCTTTCTCTCTGTATTTATACACATAAATAAACACTTAAGTATAAAAAAAACATCTACCAACAATTCTGAAATGTGCTGAAGAAGTGCTGATGTCCTGTCTTCACAGGAAGAACACTGGCCGGTATTCCTTTCCCTTGTTGTGGGTCCAACCTTCATTCAACTAATGCTCCTACCTTGGTTCCCAGAGAGCCCTCGGTACTTGTTGATCGAGAGACATAATATTCATGCCACTATCACAGGTAACAGTTTCCATATTCATTCATTCTGGATTGGTATATGGGGAAGATACAGTTTCATCTGTTTGGGTGGTTTTCCAACACCCCATTTAACTTTAGAAACGTCCCCTCTGTCAAAGTATTCCCACGCTGCTATGCAGAGAGCTCCTCTGAAAGCTTAGTTAGGACCACTGCTCACTTCATTGCATTAAATCCGACTGAATTGTGCTGGACAGGGCAGAATGCTGGTCAGTCTTTCAGTGGCTAATACAGCTTCCTCTGTGTCATTTCGGAGCACTAAAGACCTTCGGCCTGCTTCTTCAAAGGCCTGTCCGTCATGCTAGCACAGTGCACTTTGGGAGAATAAGCTAGTCAAAGAATGCGTCTGAATGAATGGGGGGGTCAGGTAGCAGTTAAGTAGCAATTTCAAAGCTTTCTTTGTATTATGTTATATAATGCTGAAGATGATGGTAATTATACGGATTTTGATTCTAAGCCTGCAGTCTTCCATGGAACCGATCATGCTTTTACAGAAATTCACTGTATGGAACAAAGGACTGGGGCACCTGCTCCTTCATTGTTTCTTCCAAAAATGTAATGAGTTAAAAAGAGCTTATCCTGCGTTTGTTGGAATAACTGTCTCTACTGGCCAGGGACTGCTTCTTTCTAGATTTTACAGCATTGCTCTGATTATTTGATGGCATTCAGTAACAAGAGCGTTAGTTAATGAGGTCAGGATCTTGGATGATCCCCCCCCCTACCTCATCCCCAACTCCCCAGCTCATCCCAAAGATATTGCATGGAGCACCATCCATAATTCCGGAGAACACGGTTCCACTGTTCCACAGCTCAATGCTGGTGGGGCTGTTTACCCCACTAGACCACATCTGGCATTAGGGAATAGGTTCATGCTAATCTACTTCAGAGAGTCCCATTCTATTGGCAGTATTTCTCTACAGGGACTACACAAACTGTGTGTGTGTATTTGTGCATCTGTATTAGCAACAGGTGCAAATTAAAGTTGAATGCAGTCATTAGAAGGGGTGTCCACAAACATTTGGACATGTAGTTCACCTATGATCTGGTGAAGTTAATTAGAACCCTTTACCCTGAAGAAACGTTCAATGGACGATCCTTTAAAATAATGGTTCACAGTGTGGTTCTTAAGACTGTCAATATGTCTGTGGGATCAGTGCCATGACACTGTCATGCCAGTGCTAGATTCATGATGAGTCGTTTGCATTGACGGTCAGTCACTCATATCTTGTCTGCTGGTGTTATTGGTAGCTCTGAAGTGGTACCGGACCAGGGCAAATATCCAGGCGGAGATAGAAGAGATGCAGGAGGAGCAGCGCTCCCTCTCTTCAGTGGAGACCGTCTCAGTCTGCGAGCTGCTCAGAGACAGATCCGTCCGCTGGCAGATCATCACCGTCCTAGTGGTCAATGCGGGCATGCAGCTGTCCGGAATTGATGCGGTGAGTTAGTGCAGTAGTGTCTTTTTACGTGTGATGGTGATTTACGTGTGATGTGATGATTTTCATGAATTGATATTTAGCATTAGAGGTAATGATAATCTACACAGTATGGACAAAAGTATTAGCACACCTGCTCATTCACTGTTTCTTTTAAAATCAGGGTTATTAAAATAGTTTATCTTGTTTTTATTGGAGTAGCTGTCTCTACTGTCCAGGGAAGAAGGCTTTCTACTAGATTTTGGAGCATTGCTGTAAGGATTTGTTTGTATTCAGCAACAAGTGTTAGTGAGGTCAGGATGTTAGATGATCACCCCAGCTCATCTCCAACTCCCTAACTCCCCAATCCCAAAAAGATTATATAGAGCATCATCCATCATTCTAGAGGACACAGTTCCACAGTTCTATTCTATTGGCAGCACTTCACTACACAGAATACACAAGCTGTGTGTGAGGTGCGTATTTGCAGATCTGTGTCAGCAATGGCTACAACAATTAAAATAGCCGAATGCATTCCGTAATAGGGGTGTCCACAAACATTTGGACGTGTAGTGCGTGCGAATGTGTATCCATTATTTAATTGGATAAAAAAAAAAACATTTAGGGCTTAATGTGGCTTATCAAACAAAGTGTGATAAATGGTCTGGGTATCTTTTACCAGATCTGGTTCTACACAAATTCCATCTTCGAGAATGCTGGAATATCCGTCTCTCAAGTTCAGTACACAACAGTGGGCACTGGCGCAATCGAGGTCATTGCTGGACTCATTGGGGTAAGAAAACGCAACCTTCATTCACTGACCCTCACCATACTACGTTGTAGTTTTTATGCGTGGAATGTCCTCTTTGTACACTGTCAAGGCGGATGTGTGTCTGGATTCTTCTGTTACACAGACGATCTTAATACAGTATTTAAAGTGTGGGATATTTGCAGTCGGCTGGCAAGGTTTCACAGACTGTTATAAACAGTGCACAGAATGGATATCATTAAGTGTTTTTCCTCTTTATCCTTTTATGTTTCTCTTATCCTCTCCTCTGCCTCTGTTGACAGTGTTTCACCATTGAGCGAGTGGGTAGGAGGCCTCTGATGATTGGTGGATTCAGCTTTATGGGCGTGTGCTGTGCAGGCATCACACTCTCCCTCATATTGCAGGTAGCAACACCACCTATGTCGTTCCTCATTGGTGTTGAATGCAAATGTCTTATGCAAATGTCTGGGCACCCTTGGCCTAATGTCAAATTTTGTCATTTCTTATTTGAGAAGTAGAACCAGCCTCTGTAGGCAAGCAGATTCTAATGCACAGTTAATTTGTCTTTCATAGCATACAAAGATTTGTGCAAAAGCACAAGTTTAGGCACCCTAAACTTGCAAATGGCTCAGATTTAGCAAATCAGGCCAAAGGCATGTCACCAGCTGTAATTAGGAACTGTCACATGAATCAAATTTCCAAGCCTCCATCCTCTGACTGAGTGCTAATGCTTAGAAAGCATGGGCTTCTTCAAGCAACTGTTTAAGATCGGAAGATTAAACTATTTGATGCTTATAAGGCAGGGAAATAGAGGCTATATAAAGACAGGCAATCGTTTCCAGCTTGTGGTTTTTACAGTTCCGGCAGTTAGCAGCAGAACTGTGTACATTGATGAGATCTGGAAGTCCAAAAAAAAAACTATTGGAGATAATTGCCTGGTAAATCAGGCAAATAAAGATTAAAAAGACATGTGAGTCAAGTTATAATGATAATGACAGACAATGAGGAAGTGTCCAATTTCTACCACTACTTAGCGCAACACTAATAAGGGAGTGAGGATCCATTTTGTTCACAACCTTTGTATGCAGTTTTGTATTTAGTTATTCTAAAGTCTTAAAAGATATTAAGACAGAAAAATCATCCTTAAGGTTATTAAATATCTTCAGCAATTTCAGCTTTAGACAGAACAGCTGTTGTGACTCATGACAAAGATCTTTTGTGCATTCCCCACTTCTTGATATTTGTATTCTCAAATAGGATCTTAGTGCCTTCAGTGATTGCAGGCTCATATGCTTAATAAAGATTGAATGGGAATGATAGCAGGCTGCTGGTCATTCATTAAGGTCATGCTTTTTTCCAACGGCAGGCTCACGTGCCCTTCATGCACTACGTCAGTGTGGCCTGTGTGGTCGGCATTATAGCAGGATTCTGCATCGGGCCTGGTGAGACATTTGCAAGATGCATTATTCTGCTGTCTAACTGTTCCTACTACCCTCCCCCTCCTCCGTCTTCCCGTTCTTTACTTTTATATCATCTTGTGTTTTGCACCATCATACAGTTGGCTCTTGATTTTTGTCACCAATATTACAGCGAAGGCTTTTAAGTGACAGCAGTGCAGCTATAATGGATTATTACTGTTACTTTTTACTGTTAATTAAATAATATTATAGAAACCTGTCTTGTTAACATAAATCCACTGTTTGTAAACAATCGGGGCATATTTTCCCAAAGCTATGTTCTGAACATTCCACAGCCCAGTTTAGCAGAAGTCGCCCTCTGCTGTTGAAAGAAGGAGGTCGTTCAGTAGCTGCCATATGATGATTTTAGTAACCCCTCTGCCTTGTGTGTGGTCTCTGCACAGCTGGAGTGCCCTTCCTCATGACAGGCGAGCTGTTTAAGCAGTCTTACCGCCCTGCAGCCTTTACGGTGGGGGGATCTCTCAACTGGTTATCCAACTTCACTGTGGGCTTTGTCTTCCCGTTCTTACAGGTGAGCTAAATGCTGTATTACTTGTTATATATATGAGATTCACAACATACCATAGAACAACAATTGATTCATTCATGAACCTTTCAAAGGTTCCTAAAAGAACCATTTTTGCAAATGAGATTCACAAAATGCCATAGCAGAACCACATACGATTCCCAAAAGAGCAAATTTAGTACCTTAAAATTCATAAAATAGCATCGAAGAACCACATTTGGTTCCCTCAAGAATATTTTAGTGGATAGTTCTTTAAAGAACCATTTTTGTAAATGAGATTCACAAAATGTCATAGAAGAACCATATTGGATTCCCTCAAGAATCTGTCAATGGATTATTTTTAAAAGATCAATAAGGGGAACTGATGCCATACAAAATGCCATAGAAGAACCACATTTGATTCATTCAAGAACCTTTGAATGGATGGTTCCTAAAATGACCATTTTTGTCAATGAGATTCACAAAATACCACAGTTGAACCACACTGGATTCCCAAAAGAATAAATTTGATACCTGAAATTCACAAAATAGCATTGAAGAACCACATTTGGTTCCCTCAAGAACCTTTCAGTGGATGGTTCTTGAAAGAACCATTTTGTAAATGAGATTCACAAGATACCTTAGATGAGCCACATTTAATTCCCTCAATAATCTTTCAGTGGATGGTTCTGTAAATGCGAACTGTAGCGGTTCCTTTACAGTTCATTACTCCTCAAAAGAATGTAATAATATGTCATATCTTCCATCACTTTTCCAGATGTCTGCAGGCGCGTTCTGTTACCTGATCTTCTTCGGCGTCTGTGTGGGCGTGGCAGCATACGTCTACTTCATTGTTCCAGAGACGAAGAACAAAACGTTTGTGGAGATCAGCCAAATGTTCGCTTCCAGAAACAACTGCGAGCTCGAGACTGAACCGCTGACCATCGCTGACCAACTGAGCCTCAAGAAAATGAACGGTTATGGAACAGTGGAAGCAAAGATAGGGCATAAGGAGATCCTCGAAGAGAAATACACATGGAGTGATGAAGAGGAGGAGTAGAGGGACCAATGTAGAATGGGAAAACGTGTGTGTGAGTGTGTGTGTGTGTGTGTGTGTGTGTGGGACTGAATGTGTAATGTCTTTGGTGCTAAAGAAAACTCAGTGGTATAGAACACTATTATCACTCAGTGATAATGGCAGGACACCACGTTAATCGTAAGTCCTATTCTTAAAGCTGAGGAACAGTGTGTCGGCCTGTTTGGGTCCCTCAGAACTAGAGTGAGAAAGAAATTCTCCTTAGATGTGCATTTTTCCTTAACTTCATAAAAAAAAAAACTTAAAAATTCAGAGATTTTCTTAGCCTTACTATAGCCTCACACTGTCCAAAGGTTTGTGGACACCCCCAATAGAATAGGACTCACTGGAGCAGAAACACATAAAACTATTGGCACCAAAAACTATTTTTTAATACCCTCGATTTTGGAACAAGCCAATCAGTACTTCCAAAGAGGACATTTCCAGTGCTGTCAGTGCTGTCTAGTTCTTGTTTACTAATATTTTTTAACATTCTGTTTAATTCTGTTTTCCAAATGCAAAAAAAACAAAATTAAAACATTAGGTAAACACAATATCGTAACGGATGGCTGTGGCATCCCCAGGGATCGCTTAGACAGCCGTGCCACTTGGGAGCCCATAATATTGTATTTATTAATCATATGAGCCAAATTTTAAAATACTTGACATTGAATTCTGTATTCATGTACTCTGAAATTCTAGTAAACCAAGACAGTCAGGTTATTTTCAAGTGCGGTTATTTGCCATTATGCTTAATTTACCTACATCAATCTTTTACAATATGTTTTGAAAACTATGCCTGTTTAAAAGATTTAAATTCACATTTTAGACACACCAGCCGATGTAATCCATAATCAGGCTTCTTACCAGGAAATTTAATGTAAGTTGTTAAGGTTATGCAGGTGGTACTTTTTTGTAGGATGGTGTGGTGTTATAGCAGTATATCGAATCCTTGTTTATGATGGTGTGTTTTATCAGTCTGTCCCACAGTCTGTTTTATACTAAAGCATGGCCACTGTCAGGAGTTTAGGAAAAACATGAATTGTCCATTGGAGCATTGTGAATGGTGGACCCATTATGGCTTATAACACTTATATTTTAGTCAAGTAAATTACACCAACTATAGAGTTGCTGTGAGCCACTAGCTTCAACTGAGGAAATGTATTTTTGCCATCCCACCCCTTTCACATATCGTCTACACATAAAACTTTAAAGGGCTAAAGGAACAGTTCTCCAGAATGACAAATTCTACACTAAATTCCAGTTCTGAGCCCTGCAGATATTGATGATTTGTACAGGTTTAAATGTGGTTCCAGACCCTTTTCCAAGCACATGGAAATAGTGGTGGTCCTACTCAGTGGGGCATTGACCTTCACTGTCCAACGTCCAGGTAGTAGGTCCTTCTCGTTGGTAGCTTGTAAATGTTCTGATAACTGTAGTATAACTGTAATTTTATTATTTTATAATTTGTTAATGTTAGATATTATGATTTATGAGAATTATTTCCTTCCTCGTCAGTAGCAGTTTGGTAGCACTTGGTTAGTTATTTAGTGGTTTATTCATTTTTTTGTACGTCAAACATGATCAAATTCTTAGCTTTTCTCTTCTCTAATAACAACTTCACAACCTCGCACCATCTGTACAGAGTATTTTGCTGCACGTAATTCTGACAATGTTCAACTACAGAAATGCTTACTGTTGATTCTGCGGAAATTCAGTTTGCTGCGTTGATACTGGCCAGACACTGGACATTTTCCTGCCTGTTTCTAATGCCTTATTTATATAGGCTAACATCAGTGGAAGATGTTGAGCTTCATTTGACATTCTCCTGTTTGCAAGGGAGTGCATATCCATGGCTACATTGATAGTCTCTGTATTCAGTGCCTTACGACTGTACTGTGCCTTTATTGACATACTTTTATGGCAAGTGTTGAAATACTGTATATTCTGATGTGTGCCACAGTGTATATACTGTGAAACCGTACAATGTCCCCTCAGTAAAAATCCTAGATAAACGTGCTCTCTCGCAGTGTTTTCCTCTTTCCCAGTGTGTTATATTCGTTTGGCATGTTGGTAACACACCCCTTCGAATGAAGGCATTCAGCTACTTCAAGTTGCACCTGTTGCTGACACAGATGTGCAAATGTACACACACAGAGTTCGCCTAATCCCTGTAGAGAGGTATTGCCAATAGAACAGGACTGGTGGTCTGTCATTCAAAACTATGAGAGTTCACGTCAGACAAGTGTCAACTATGTCATTATTTATTTAAATATACACTACATGTCCAAATGTTTATGGACACCCCTAGTCTGCCACACACACATACAGCTTGTCCAGTCCCTGTAGAGACGTATTGCCAGTAGAACAGGACCTTCTGAAGCAGGAACACATGAACCTATTGGCACCATGCCTAATGCCAGGCATGTTATCTGGAATGATGGATGATGCTCCATTCAATACTTTTGAGGTGAGTTGAGGAGTTGAGGATGAGGTGGGGTGGGGTGGTGATGAATCCAACATCCTGACCTCAGCAATGCTCCTCCAAAATCTAGTATAAAGCCTTCTTCCCTGGACAGTAGAGACAGTTTCTCCAATAAAACAATGAATAAGCAGGTGTCCCGATACTTTTGTCCATGTAGTGCACCTGGGAGTTTTTGTGTTGTAATGCTGTGGAACAAACAGCAGGGGGCACACATTATTTATGTTTGGCTCTCCATAAACAGTGCTTTGACCTGTGAAATATAGGACCCCTCTTTGAAATCATACTTGTCCTGTCATGTGTGTTTTAACTGGGATGTATACAGTCCAAACCATCATGACTGAAAATAATATATTACATTTGTTACAGAAGAGCCTGGTGATCTCCCTCTCTCTCTCTCTCTCTCTCAGTCACTCTCTCTCTCACTCTAACATAAGTGGCCAAGCATTAGACAACAACAATGCACTCCAAAGCAGACAACAAAAGCTTCAATTGGACTGTCTTTCACTTGGGTACCCCCAAGGTGATCCTGTGATCCTGAATGTATTTCTGTATATTTCCACACAACTATACATTTCAAAATCTCTTCACACGTCATTTACAAACATTTGGACACCCCTGGACCATGAACATGATTTGTTGATTTTCTAAAACAAATAATGAAACACATTTTTTTTAAATAATAAGTGAACCAATGCTTCTGCTCATTTTAGACACAGCTTAATATACTTACTTTCAGTTTGAACATATTTGAAACAAATAGAACATCCATTCATCTTTTTATCTACCTTATAACAGGGGCACCAGTTCATAAATAAAACATGCAAACATACAAAACATACAAAATATGTATGCATACATGCCAGATTTCATGAGTATCCCCCTATGTTCTGCCCCACAATTCAGCAAAGGAACAGCACATCTAAAATATGTGACAAATTTGAATTTTGCATTTATTTATATTTCATTATCTATATATATAACGATTGTGTATATATTTTAAACTATATGTACACAGACATTGAATAGATATACTTAAATATCTCGAGTAAACATATAAGTAAATATAAATAATGGGAATTACACATACATATCTGAACTCTATGTACTGCAGTGTATAGAAGTCCGGTCTCTGTAGATGATGGCTAAACATGTCATTCGACCATGTGTGTCCAAACCTTTGTACATGACTGTAGACTACATGTCAGTGCAGAAGTAAAAGTACAGAAGTTAAACTTGATGCACTGATCTAAGATCTAGTCGTAACTGGTAAAAGGTTGATGTGTAATTTTATAAAGTTGATGACATTTTGTGGTTTTAATGACAAAAAACTCTCATTATTCATTTTTTACACTATCAAACCTCTCTCAATTCCTTACAGTGAAAAAGAGCTGTTTCTGTTACTGTGCCTTTAAAACACATACTGTATATCATCACTATCATGCAAAAACAGTTGTTGGAGGAACTACTTCTACTGTCCAGTGAAGGCTTTTTACTAGATTTTGAGGATAGCTGTGAGGATTTGATTGCATTCAGCGACAGCGAGTGTTAGTAAGGTCAAGATCTTGAATGATCCCCACCCCACCTCATCTCCAACTCCCCAACTCATCAGTTCCACTGCTCCACAGCTCAATGCTAGAGGGCAGTATACCGCTCTAGCCCACCCCTGGCATTAGGCATGGTGTCAATAGGCTCATGTTTATCTGCTCTAAAGGGTCCTATTCTATTGGCAATACATCTCTACAGGAACAGGTAGGACAGATAGTGTATATTTAAAAACATAATGACATGGTTCTTGTCTGACATCAGAACAGGATTTAAATGTGCAAATGCAGATAGTTTTGCTTAGCACACACACACACACACACACACACACACACACATGCACAGTCCAACTGACAGATTCTGTCGAGTGTACACTGAGTACCATATCAAATGCATCGTTCTCCTCGTCTGAAACGCACACGCACGCACGCACACACACACACACATACACACACACACACACACACACTGCCCCCTTTCCACTCCCCCCAAAAACAAAGTCCGCAAGTCCGAGAGAGTGCTGGCATATACCAGTCAGGTGCTTTCAACACTCCAGCAGCATGCCACAGAATTCCGGCCCCCTGCTATCTCCACTGTACAGCGGAGAGGAGAATGTTTGGAATACCTGCTCTGAGCTTCCAATGGCTCCAGAAATCTCTTCTCCAAATCTCGTGGACAGGAAACTCCAGCCAGGAGACGAGAACAACCATCCAAGAAAAAAGAAAAGAAGAGAAAAACCAACCAAGTTAACCATCAGACACTGGTTCAAGCACTCAGATCAGGCTATTGTGTTATTTAGTGGATGGGGGTCTTAGAAATTAGATTTTTAGATTTTGTGAATATTTTAAAAGGTGTTTTCTTACTCAGTCCCAAAATACAGCCTTTTACAGGTCAGGCTAGCAAGCCTATATTAATTACTTGCAGGACGAAAAACTACTTTCTGAATGAACTAGCCTGCTAGCTTACTCTTGTACCATCAATGCATAAAACCAGTTGACTTGTGTATGATTACTTTTGTAAGATGTGGCTTTAATTTATGATGCTGGCGATCTGCTAAGCCTAGCTAGTAAACTTCGCTATCTATGGGTCCTCACCCTCTCTGTTAAAGCTATTCTTGCTTCTTGTGGACTTTTTATTTCATTGTATAACACAACGAGTTATAGAGGAGTGGCTTGAATGAGCTAGGTTGAATTTCATGAGAAAATATCTAAAAAAAAATTTAATGTAAAACTGCATGAACAATGCATTAGCTAATTTTGTGTAGTTAGCAAGCTAGCCAGTATAATATAGTAGGCCTATATGTGTTTTCTAGAACCACAAAAAGAAATGTTTCTATGTATTCTATGTATTTCTATGTATTCAAAATTACAATTGATTGCTTTGTGTGCCCCCATACAGAGATCTGATATATATGGCAAATATAAATTTAGAAAATATAAAAATATAAATATGGCAAATTTATATTAGAAAAGATGGAATTCCCTTATATCCAACATATTATCCCTGTTGGACAGAAACTTTGTATCTCAGAGAGAGAAATCACATTTCCATACGAGACATGTAATGCTTTAGTGATCAGTTGTCTGGTTAAAGTGTAAAGCTACAATAGAAAGACAGAGGACCACCTCTGTATCACTACATATGTGTGTGTGTGTGTGTGTGTGTGTGTGTGTGTGTGCATACACACACATTCTTCAGTGATTAACACATCCTCAGTCCCAAACTGAGCCTGTTGAGCGATGCTGCATGTATGTGTGAGTGTGTATGTGTGTGTATAAGTGTGTGAGAACAGATAATGGAGATGATGGACATCTGAAGAGGGACAGCACTGCTGCTGGAATGCACCAATCTATCACGTTCTAATACAGCCGAGAGAACAGAGCAGTCCTGAAGGAACCAAACTTACGCTTTTTATCTGCTCATTCATGGAATTATTACATATCATTATAATGAGTATTCAGGAAATTTCAGTGCTGTTCATTCTACAACACTAGTTTTCATAATTTAAACATGATGTAGATAATTATAAAGAATAAATGCATGAGGCAATTCACTCACTATGGGTGATGTGCTTAAGCTGCACCAAATTCAACAAAATCAGTCACTGCTAAAAGCTACACTATATGGATCTGTAGCTACAGCCTAAAGGGAGCCAAGCACTGAAAAAAGTACTAATTACTAAACAACATGCATTAAGCAAATCAGTTTTCATATAATATCATTCATTCATGTGTAAATAACTGACCTACCCATTTCAACCCAGTCCATTCAGTGCATCCCTTTTTCACAGTGGACAGAGATGATGAATGGACATGGGGTGGAGGTGGTGTTGGAGGGGGTCTTTGTATAAAGTTGGTGGTCCCATAACAGCCTCGTGGCAGCCTTCCTCCCAGGCGAGGGTCACAGCAAAAGTCAGGGTCCTATTTAACCTCTCACCCGCACACATGCACACACACACATGCAGACACACACACACACCCGCCCGCACACCGGAGGGCTAATTGGTTCCCCAGGTCGGCCATGGACGAGAGGAGTCCTGTTTCCATGATGCAATGGCTGATTTTTTTACTGTGACTTTTACAGCTGCGTAGAGGCCGATGCACCCTGGGATAGCTGGAGGACCACGGACGCTAGCTAGCTAATCGAGAGGCTGAAATCCATGAGGTCAGGGTCCATATGTGTCCAAAAAATGTCCAAGCAAAAGTGTCCAAGCATAATTCCTGCTTCTGTTGGAGTAACTGTCTCTACTGTCCAGCTAAGGTTTTCTACTAGATTATGAAAAAATGCTGTGAGGATTTAATTGCATTCAGTGACAAGATTGTTAGCACGGTCAGGAAGTTGAATGATCAACCGTCCACCTTATTCCCAACTCCACAGCTCATCCCAAAAAATACTGGATGGACCACCATCCATCATTCCAGAGAACACACTTCTCCCACTGCTCCACAACTCAATGCAGAGAGGCTTTATACCCCTCTAGCCCACGCCTGGCATTAGGCATGGTGTCTATAGGCTCATGTTAATCTACTCCAGACAGTCCTATTCTATTGGCAGTACCTTTCTACAAGGCCTAGACAAGCAGTGTGTGTATGTGCATCTGCACATCTGTGTAAGCGAGGGCCACAACTTACAGTAGCTGAATGCATTCATTGGAAGAGGTGTCCACAAACATTTGGACGTACAGTGTATCTTTAAGAGCAGTGGTTCTCAAACCTGCTAGACCCACCCATGATCATACCACCTGCAGGTCATTTCACAGAACCACATGCACCACACACACACTTATTATACACAGTAGGCTAGATGTGGCCTCCACACATAGTCCATGTCATCTCTGTTGCCAGCAGTGGAGCTCTCTTTACCACTGTGTAGAGCTTACTTGCTTTCGCAATCTGTGACTGTGGTAGGCCCACTGAGACATCTCGGAAAGCTGGAGATTGGGAAACAGCAGGAAACGACTGGCGTGTGAGGTGACGTGGTGAAGTATGGCGTCTACATAGCCTTTGCTGTATTTTTCAGTGCATGCAGCATATTTTCGAGGTCACTTGGCATGCCACCTTTAGGTGCTTTGCATACCAGCAGTTTGAGAGACACTGCTCTGAAAATTTCACTTTCTTTACAAACAAAACATTAAATCTGGTGGAATACTAAACACAGTTTTCCAATTTACCTTCGCCTATACTTGGTGATCATTGACTTCCATTCATTTTTAGCTACATTAGCCTCGTAGCTCCAGTGCAAAACTAAAAAAGCAAACCTCCGACACCAAACCTGTCTATGGCTGATTGTCTACATTTAGGCTGAAGGGAAAACGGTGTACTTTTTATTCTTCCCAAACTACTCCTTTAAGGAAGACTCTTTTGAGGAATCACAAGGGAAGGGGCTGAGGTTGAGTGGTTTTAGGCCAGCGTGGGGTTAAAGCCGTGGAGGCAGAAGCCGCAGCACTCAGCACTAGCTGAACCTGCGCATGGTAAAATAATTAGGCCTGGCTTTGATGGGGACTAAGCAAACAGTACCACTCTCAACACCGCAATCTCTCCCTCTCTCGCTCTCTCTCTCTCTTTCCCTCCTCTTAGCGATGACTTTCCTCTGAAACGCTGCCCAGCCGACTCCCTTTCTGCTTTCTCACTTTGTTTTGCGCACACTCACACACACATACACACACACACACACACACACTGCTCTCTCGCTCTCTCCCTCCCTCTGTCTCATCTCTTGATCTGTGTTGTAACTTTTCAGGAAGGGCCCGTGAGTCTGAAAACATATTTCATGGCTCCTCTGATCTGCATTTCATATTTGAGACCGGTTTATGAGATAGTTTGATCCTAATGCGAGCCAGTACAATAAAATGACCGTTATCATTTTTTATGATTTTAAATTTGAATGTAGATGAGCTGAAACGGTGCAGTCTGTGCTCTGGTAAATATCACATGAGCATATTCCAAACATCTGCACAGCACAAAACACATTTTACGGCAATGAAAAACGCATGGTAAATATACTGTAAAAATATACACAATGTAACTGTATGGATCGCGTAATAAACAGTGCTGCAGAGGTTTAGACCACTTGATGAATAAGTAAATAATAAAGAAAAATCTAATAAACAAGATAGTAAATAATTGTGGTCTCGCACTCTGTTAACCTTCTCCAACCCACTCGCACATTATTAACCTTTTAAACCAAAGGTTTTTTTATTCTGTTTTTAATCACAATGCTGAAACTACTATGGATTATCTCGTAACAGCTTAGCATATCTTGTGGAGTCCCACAGGGTTCTATTTTAGGGTCTAATAAAATGTCACATATGGGAGGATTGCAATTATAAATTATGAAGATCTCAAAGATTATATTTATATTTTTACATAATTTATTTTTATCTTTTTTAACATTTATTTATTTATTACAATTGAAAAGACTGTTTGTTACTTTCCCTATAAAAACTAGGCTCCTGAGTGACACAGGTGTGATCCCTGCTGATGCCACAGCCATTTATAGTCTAGAGTCTGTTAGCTATTGTCACAGGACTTGCAGTTAGTGTGCTCCTCAAAGCAGTCTTTAGTCTGTCCAATGATGTTTATGCATTAGTGGCAGTTTGAGAATATATATAATATGTGGTGGTTTCCTTTGACCCTGAGGATGTATATGCTACCCTTAAATTGGAAATGACCAAATATGAGAAAAAATTGTGAAAATAAGATTCCTCAGAAGATCCTCTTCCTCAAAGACAATGTTTGTAATAGAGCAGAGAGAGAGTGAGTGTGAAATTCCTTTAAAGGTCTAAGGAATCTTGACTTGATGGAAATTTTTACAAACATGGAACCAAAAGTGGTTCTTCAATGGCATCGCTCAAAGAACCCTTTGTAGCACCTTTAATAGTGTAAGAAGGCATTGCTTGGTAGATTTCTATAATATATATAATATATGTATATAATATGTATATAATATATATCTCCCACTGATCTTTTCACAGTACAAACGGAAAGGTGCCAAAAAAGGTTCTTTATTGTGATTCCAAAGAACAATTTTTGGTCCCCAAAAGGAACTTTCAATGGATGATTTGTTAAAGAAAGAGTTATGCATTTGTTAAGAATTATTAAAAGAACATCACATTTCTACAGCAATTAATAGGTTTTCCTAGAACTGTACATCCAGGCCTAGAAGCATTTGGGAAGCTTTATTGTTGAGTGTCTGCAAACAGTTTGGATTGTCCCTCACATAGCAGAGGTAAAACCCCTTGGTTTTGTCTCAAGCAGGAGATTTCAGGTTACATGTCAATCGATATCTGTCTCTCAGCAGCGAAACAACTGGACGAAAGAAATGTTGGCATTCGAAACTCAAAATATGAGACTCGAGAGCTGCCTGTTTCATCTTTGGCCTTTGCTGGGCTTCTTTCCTCAGAGGAGGAAAGATGATATAGCAGGCAGTGACAAGGTAGCAGTGACCTGCTCCAGAGCGAATTCCATACCACCCCCATGCTCAGCTTATGAAGATTTCAAACGCCCCTCGCCCCCCACCCCCCACCACGCCATGGATGGACAACAGTTTAGCCGGCCCAGCACCCAAACCCATTCCTATACAGCCCACTTCGGCCGCCCACAGCTCAGGCAAATGGGAATCCCACCACTTTCTCTTTCCAATTGCTGGAACCCTTTTTTTTTTTTGGAAAGGAAAAAAGATTCGAAAGAGGGAACCAGAAACGTGATCGTACATGAGCTCTCTCCATCCAGGACGCACCTGGGACAAAAAACTGTTCATTTCTTAAACCTTTATTTCCCTCTCACTGTACTTTCAGAAGCTGAGAGTGAGAGAGAGAGAGAGAAAGACACCGAGAGATAGAGAGAAAGAAAGAGAGAGAGAGAGAGAGAGAGAGAGAGAGAGAGAGAGAGAGAGAGAGAGACATGGTGGGAGGCTTTGGCTTGGTTGAAGGTGATATCTGTAAAAGTAAGTAAGGAAAACAGTGGTGGACAAAGAGAGAGAAGGACAGAGAGACAGAGAGAGAGATAGAGAGAGAGATGCAGTCAGGGAGACAATATAGGCAAAAAACACCATGTGAAAGAGAAAAAGATAAAAGAGAAAGAATAAGAGAAAGAGAGAGAATAATAGAAAGAATGAGAGAGAGAATAAGAGAAAGAGAGAGAATAAGAGAAAGAATGAGAGAGAGAATAAGAGAAAGAGAGAGAATAAGAGAAAGAATAAGAGAGAGAGAATAAGAGAAAGAGAGAGAATAAGAGAAAGAATGAGAGAGAGAATAAGAGAAAGAGAGAGAATAAGAGAAAGAATAAGAGAGAGAGAATAAGAGAAAGAGAGAGAGAGAGAATAAGAGAAAGAATGAGAGAGAGAATAAGAGAAAGAATGAGAGAGAGAATAAGAGAAAGAATGAGAGAGAGAATAAGAGAAAGAGAGAGAGAGAGAATAAGAGAAAGAATGAGAGAGAGAATAAGAGAAAGAGAGAGAGAGAGAATAAGAGAAAGAATGAGAGAGAGAAGAAGAGAAAGAATGAGAGAATAAGAGAAAGAGAGAGAATAAGAGAAAGAGAGAGAATAAGAGAATGAGAGAGAGAAGAGAAAGAGAGAGAATAAGAGAAAGAATGAGAGAGAGAATAAGAGAAAGAATGAGAGAGAGAATAAGAGAAAGAGAGAGAATAAGAGAAAGAATGAGAGAGAGAATAAGAGAAAGAGAGAGAATAAGAGAAAGAGAGAGAATAAGAGAAAGAATGAGAGAGAGAATAAGAGAAAGAGAGAGAATAAGAGAAAGAGATATGAATGAGAGAAATAAGAGTAAGAACGCAAGAAAACATGCAAGATAGAGAGAATAAAAGATAATTAATGAGGAGAGAGTAAGACAGAGATAAAGAGAGAGAGAGAGAGAGCCAGAGAGAGAGAGAGAGAGAGAGAGAGAGAGAGAGAGAGAATACAAAGCTAGTTTAAGAAATAGAAACAAGGTCAGGACAGAATGAGGCCAAGAGAATAGAGGCAAGAGAGAGAAAGTCAGAAAGACAGTTTGAGAGAGAGAGAGAGAGAGAGAGAGAGAGACAGTAAAGAAACAAGTAGAAAAGGATAAAGTCCCTGAGGTCCACTGAATTTCCACTCTTTCTTCTCGACCCGTCTTCTCTTTTTTGCGCTGTGGTTCTCTCTCTGCTTGGTCTACACAGCTGTTTGGACACCAGGGGCCACTTTTCTGCACCCAGATGAAAAAGAAAAAAGGCTTAAAGCAAACTTGCAGGTAGACCTGCTAAAGCAATCACCCCAACCTGCCCCGAACCCAAAGCCACGAGAGAGGGGGAGCAGAGGAGAGCAAGCGAGGGTGGCGCTTGTGTGTGCGTGCGTTCAGGGTGGGGGGGACACATGCAACCCCGATACCAAGAACGGTATCTGCTTTTATTGACTTTGTTAAAGCGTTTTCAATGCTACTTCCTATGTGTTTACAAGACAGTAAATCAGACAGCGTTTGAGGGAACAGTGCGCTGGAGTCAGGGGAAACGTTCCCAGTTGGAGGGAACGGGCAAGCTGCAGCTAGCAGCAGCCTCCTGCAAACCTCCTAACCTCAACATCACTCATATGCGAAACAATGGACACAAAATGTTCAGCAGTACATTGCTAACTAGACTTTGGTTTGGTAAGCTATGATTCATATATTTGGTTTTGGGCACCTGATATCTGATTACAGAGGGGTTGATTTGGGTTAACTCAACCTAGTTTAGTAAGACCTTCTTCTAACTCACATTTTTTTAGTTCTGCCTCTCAGTTCGGTCAATAATACAGATTAAATCAAGCTTTAAAAACAGTTATGTTTACAGTAAATGAGCTGAAATTGTTTAAATATTTTGTAAGATTGTTAATCCATGTTTTCTAACCCTCAGTTGGTTTAGTGTTCATCAGGGGACGCCGTATGGAAGGGAAGTTTGGACAGTTTGAAGGGCCTGTGACGGACAGGTATTCATTAAATATTTGGGCAAAATTAGAGAGCTGTGTGGCCCAGTGTAATATCTTCAGATGGCGCCCCTGCTGTTGATTCCATCTGTAAGATAGGACCTCCCCTATCACATGACGTATCCAGGCTTTTGACAACGGTGCACTGAGTTTTTGCTAGGATTTTAATCTCCTTACACTTGATGAGCAGCAGTTAGACCGTAGGGCCACTCTAGAGCTATGAGAGTACACTACATAAGCTCCAGAGTGGCTCAGCTGTCTAACTGCCTGTTTGTCAATAATCATACATTTGAATTCCATTACCACCACAGCCCTCCTTGGTCAGGTGTATAAGAATAGGAAGGCATAGGAGTCGTACATAGTACTTAATCAATTTCAGCTGCAACTACAAATGTTTATTGACCAAACTGATAAGCAGAACTAAAAGGTTGAGTTAACTTAAACAAAGCTGTCTTTGTAATCAGTTACTTTATCATTATAAGTTGACTTGTGTGTATCTCAACATATTATAAAAATACATCTGCTACAAAGGGTTCTTTGAGCAATGCTGAAGAAGAAAGAATGCTGAGATGTGTGAATGTGAAGAACCTATAAACTGATAAAGAACTTAAATTGTTACAAGTGAACACTCCCAAACCTTCTTTGGAAACATGGTTCAGTACAGTACAGAACCTCCACTGGACAAAAAATCAACCCAGCTTAAATAATGCTTAAGGCTACATCCATGCCAACAGGTCAGTTTGTCAAATTTCTGCCCTGCTAGAGCTGCCCTGGACAACCGTGAGTGCTGTTATTGTTAAGTGAAAACACTTGGGAGCACAGAACAGGATCAGCATGTTTTGAAGTGTATAGGAATCATCTTTTGCCAGTTGTAACACTCACTTCTAAGTTTCAAAATTCCCCTGGAAGCAACATCAGCACAAGAAAAAGTTGTTGGGAGCTTCATGGATTGGGTTTTAGTGGCCACACACTAAGCCTTGAGAACACCTGGTGCAATGGCAAGTAGTGTAAAGCGTATCATCACTGAACATTAGTGGAGCAGTGGAAACATGTTCTCTAGAGTGATAATCCACACTTCACTACAGGGCAGTCTGATGGATGAATCTCGGTTTGCCTGATGCCAGGGGAACACTACCTGTGACTGTAAGGTTTGGTGGAGGAGGAGCAATAGTCTGGGCTGTTTTTTAGGTTTTCTTTTTGTCTGTGATGAGAAATATTTTTTGTTACAGTATAGAATATTATTCTACAGAACAGCTTTCATCTTGGAAGCCACAGTTTGGGGAACACCCTTTTCTTATTTCCAACTATGTGCACAGCAAACTCCAAAAAGAAATGCTGAGTTGAGAATTTGACTGGTCTGCACTGAGCCCTGACCTCAACCCATTTGAGCACCTTTGGGATGAACAGGAATGCAGACAGTGGGCCAGGACAGATTGTCCTACTTCATTGCCTGACCATGACTGAATTGAAGCCAATTCTTTTAGAATCCAGTGTAAAACCTTACATTGCCACATCCAGAGGAACATGCGGATGTGACCTTCAGGTGTCCACTTTTGGTCTTCTTATCTTAAAACTTTTTTTGCTAAGAATCACCAACCCTGCCTTATCTGATCTGCTGTATTTTCCTAAAACGATCTAATTCTAATCCACTATTGCCTTAAGAAGTGCTTGATTAGCTGAATGGTATGTGTTGTGTTAGATTTGCTGAATTAGAGAAATGATGCTAGTTAGAGGTGAGACCAGTAGGTAGGTAGATACCCCATGTTTCCCAATCCTGGGTCATGGTGGAACACAGGGATTCCCGATCCTGGTTCTGGAGAGTTTTGCTCCAACCCTAATCTAACATGTCTGATTCTGGTGATGAAGACCTTCAGGGTGTTCTGAATAGTAGATCCAGATGTATTGGATTTGAAATGCCCAAGGTTGTAGATCTTCAGGACCAGGATTGGGCACCCCTGATCTTATTTTTAGCTGGGACTGAAATTGACTCTACTCAGCTGGTACAGAGCAGCTGTTTTACAGTGTTTTACCAGAAAATCAAGAGACTCTAATAAGTTTAAGTAATCATAATCAATGTAATGTTCCTCTGTTACAAGTCGTAGACCAAGAGATAAATAGACAATGTAATAGTGCCTTAAAAATGCCAGTTGGTATCTTTTGGTGTCTCAGGATCTCTCACTAGGTTCATAACTTTTGCAGGTTCATAACCATTTAATTACATTAACAATGCATTAAAGCAGCATTATGTGAGAATTGGCATTTCTTGTTCCTACTAGGTAGAATTTGTGCTCTGAGACACTTTAAAAGAACACGCTTACATGCACCTGTGGACTGAAAGTGAAAGAAGCATGTGGACTGAGGCGGTAGAGGAACATGATTTTACACTAACATGACTTGGGTATTGTAGCGTTACACAATTCTTGTAAGCGGTTTTCCACCCGCATCACCAAAGTTACATTTGTTGCAATTAGCAACGTGTCAAACCCAGCAACTATATAGGCCCTATAGTCCCTATTACAGGTCAGTGGAGCATTACAATGATTTGAAGCTGCTATTTTAACGTAAAAATGCTACAGAACGCTGCTTTAATGTCCTCGGAGTGAATTGTCTTGCTATGACACCATATGCAAGCAGATTGTTTCATGATCATTTCAGCGTTTCACTTCAGGTAACGACACCATAAAAATAATAGCCTGCTATTCGTTTTCCCCTCTTGCTCTGGAGTGTCTCTGTTTCCATAGCCTCTGTCTTTGGTGTGTGTGTTTTACACATCCACATTAGAGGAAATAATACTCTACTAAATGGAGTCTACTCCTCGCTGTTTCAGACATTCAGTCACTCCTCTCTTCCTCTAAGAATAACCAAGGGCTTCAGTGCCAATTCTCCCTCTCCCTCTCTCTCTCTCTCTCTCTCTCTCTCTCTCTCTTTCTTTATTTTTCTGCCTCCAACGATGCTGTCCTCACACTGCATTGATAGCAGGCATTGTACTGTAGTAAATGTGAATACCAGCACAAGTACGGACCCTGGGAGAAATGTGATGATGGAGAACAAGGGCAATGTTTGGCCTGGTGTCAACCCTCAATGAAAAGACTTCAGACAGCACACCCGCTCAGCCCGAGCCAGATCCACTAATACGACAGCTGATTAAGGGAAAGAAAAAGCAGACTGAAAAAAAATTGCGGTTCACAGCAACTCGACAAAACATGGGTTTTGGTTAACCACATTATTGGATTATTTTGGCCTCTCAACCACAAATGAGTGGGTTCAGAGGGAAGATATGTGAAAAAGAGAAAGAGAAAGGAAGGGAAAGTGAGACATTTTCTGATGGGAGAGGCGGCTAAGAACTCTGCTAGGAAGATAGTGGAGAAATAAGGCTAAAGTTAGCATTTTCTCTGAAGGGAAACTGCAGCAAAACTGCTGCCTTCTACACTTAGCATGGCTATATTTACATAATGCTGGCCTGACTGACACCTTTCTACTATATATGTCCAAATGTATCCAGACACTCCTTCCAAATTATGAATTTATCCACTTTAAGGTGCACCCATTGCTAACACAGGGTCTTAACTGCACACACACACACACACACACACACACACACACACAGTTTATATAAAAATATATAAAAAAGCATTGCCAATGGAAAGGGATGCTCTGGAGCAACCACACACAATCCTCACCAGTGACAAGCATCAGCTAGAGGGGTATAAAGCCCCCCATCATTGAGCTGTGGAGCAGTGGAACTGTACTTCCCATCAAATAACCTTAAGGCTAATTAATGCTCAACGTATTTAGTCTATATTTGTGCACATTCTCTGAAACCTTTTGAAAATGGACATAACGGAGCAGCCCCACTGGAAATTGTGGGGATAGCCTAGAAAATATAATACAATAAATAGCTCAAGTAAAACACAAATGATCACAACCTCCTCCATTGTTGCCATTTTTGTTGTTGTCAGAAACTTCTGACTCTGAAATGCCTTCTAGTGGATGTGCTGCAAACGACACATAGAAGTATGGGGACAGTGACGGTTACAATGTTTAAAATTTACATATTCGAGTCTTTAGGATGAGCTATGGTGGTGTTTATGATCCTGAACTGGATATTTAACATTATTACCCGACCTCACTTATGCTATTGCTAAAGAATGCAGTCAAATCCTCACAGCAATGAAGAAAACGATCCAACATCTAGTGTAGAGGCTGTTACTGCAGCACTACAGAAGAACTGTCGGATGATCAGGTGTCTGCAAGCATTTGAACATATTGTATAGCTTTCAACCACTGTTAGCAACATTAGCTAAAAGAAACGTCCACTTTAAAACATGTTACAAAAGCAACCCCGCAGTCCTAACACCCAGCGTGGACGACATGCCTGAAACCCACACGTTCAACAGGGCAATGTACTGTCTGAGGTGACATTTGGCTAACTAGCGCATTGAATCATTCCAGGTGGCAAGAGCACTGTTGCTAGGCCTGCTGTCCCTCTGGAACTAATCATGCAGGTACATTCTCACTTTCTGAAGCCTGGTGCGACTGATTTATAGGGGCGATGTGAACGAATACCGATAATTACATGTTCTGTACCGCCGCACAGCTGCTTAGCCGTCCCCGTGAGCAAGAAGGTGTGAAAATGATTCCCGGTTGGGTAGGCTACGTGGGAACCAAGGTTTTTACCTTGGTTTACCACAGGATGCCTTCAGAGGTCTTGTGGAGTCCATGTCTCGAATGCTCAGATCTGCCGTGGCGGCACAAGGGGGACATACTAAGTATTAGGCAGGTGTTGTCTGTTATTGCTGATTGGTGGAACTGATTTTCGGATAAATGAGGTTTTAGGTGCTACCAAAGTGTTTATGCTTGATGATGGATAAGGGGGTTGTGGGAAAGGGAGATAAAACATGATATTACTGGTTAATGTTTTTGGCCTGCCTACTATTGCATTAAAATAAAAATACAAAAAAGAAGAGGTGTTAGGTTTTTTATTATGATATTATTATAAAAAACAATAATTTTAAAAAGACATGACGAATAATGCTTAATATGACCAGAAACATTAACTAATGAGGTTCAAACAAAGGGGTCAAGTTGAGGCTAAGAAGTCTTGAGAACTTTAAGGTCCATGTCTGAATGTCATTTCTTATTGTTTTCTGTGGTTGGTGAGAGTATTACTTACACATGTCGGCTGAAAAACGTGGATGTTGGAGGTTATTCCACTGGGGCCATGAAACAGCTCTGTATACTTGCAGCCCGGGAATAGAACAAAAGTAGTCCGAGATTTTCATAAGTGCTTAGCCCTTTTAAACGTGTAGAAATATGAAACATGTCAGCCATATGTTTTTTGGTGCTTACTTCTTCTTAACAGCTTTATGTCATCGAGCTATTGCTTCATTTCAGGCATTAAACAGTCCCAGTCAGTCCCAGTTAGGCCCAACCACTAAATTTAGTACAGTAAGGAAAACTATTATAGAACATCATTTGTATACACTCTAAGCAAAAAGTGTTCAACATAGCACTAAAGGAAGGTCCTTTATTACTATAACGACAGTGCTGCTTTAAAGTAACAACTACAAAAGAATGTTCACCAGTGCAAAGAACCTTTTAAGCATGCAAAGGGTTCTTTGAGTTAGCATGACCATATTTTGTTTTTTTAAGTTTAAGAGGTCACTGTGGACACAAGGGCATCTGGTGTGTTTAGGATGTTGTGGCTTGGGGTTTCAAGTAGGCCTAAGTTGTAAGCCCGCGGCAGTGTGTGTGTGTGTGTGTGTGTGTGTGTGTGTGTGTGTGTGAGGGTAGGAGGAAGTTAAATATATCTAAAATCATGCAACTATGCTAATCAACATTATTGCACAACATTACTCTTTTACTCAGACTAATAAATAGCCTTAATAGCCCACATTGCTAAATCATCACCATTCAGTTAAACTTGAGTTTCTCAAGTAAAAAAGTTTTTACTTTCAACCAACTTAAATATCACATTTTTATGCAAAAATATACTATAAAATATAATCAAAATACACCAATGAAATAAAAAAGTCAAAGTGTTTATGTACATTTGCATTCAGGTATTTGTTTAGGCTGTGTTTGACCAATAGCTGATTTAGATGCAGGTACATGTAGACCAATAGTATGGGTGAGAAGGCAGGACTGAAGCAGTTTGACCAATAGTTGATGTAGACACATGTGCGTGTGGACAAGGTGAGCCTTAAACAGACAAGTTAAAAGTCGGATGCATTTTTTTTTACATCCCAAACAGACTAATATTTTTATATTTACTAATATACTCTTAGAATTTCAGGAGAACCATTTAACCAGGCAAAGAACCATTCAGGCACCCAAATGGACCTTGGAGTTGACTTGATCTTGCATAAACCAAAGACCACTTTTAGAAGAGAAGTAGAAGTGAAACGATTAACAGGCAAAGAACATCTGAAGCTTTTAAATGGACCTTGTTGTGTTTATGGTTCTCTGTAGAACCATTGACTTTACTAAAGAACTGATGAAGAACCTAAGAGTTTAGATAAGAACTATTTAACCAGGCAAGGTATCTTTTAGACATTCAGAAAGTTCTTTCAGTGTTCTTGATCTTATATAGAACCAAAATGAAGAGCCCTTTTTAAAGAAGAATAACCATGAAGCCAGATGAAGAATCATTTTAGAGTTCATACTTCCATAAACAACCACTGCTTTTACTAATAAAGTCTTGAAGAACCAGTTTTTTTTTAGAGAGTAGCGTCTATGTACAACCAAGGCCTCTATTGAAGAACCCTTGAAACCTTTAACCAGCTAAAGAACCATTTAGGCATCCAGTGTTTATCCTTCTATATAGAACCACTGCTTTTACTAATAAACCCCTGAAGAACCCTTTTGGTAAAATGGTTCTTCAACTGTTCATCTTCTTATATGAACAACTGCCTTTAGTAAAGAACCAGTGAAGAAATCTTTTTGAGGATGCAGACATTCTAAAAAGAAACAGACAAAGAACCATTTAAGAACCATTTCTTTACTAAAGAACCCTTGAAAACCCCATTTTAAGAGCGTAGGTTTACCTTGGATGAACAACTAGCAGTGATCTTTAGAGGTCTTCCTTAATTACATACAATTTCCATATTTTTATTTGCCATGCAATTTGGATTTCAGGTTGTTTTGGTAACACCCTGTCCCATGTGACCAACAGATCCAATTTAATATGATTAATTAAGAGATAAAACCCCAGTTTTAGCTTAATTGAACTCGGTATTATGTTCTGGATTCAAAAACATTTTATTTAGCCTTGTGTTCGATCAAGAGTACACGTGAACTACAAGTTTCAGATATGAACATTAACAATAACATAAGCATTAACACCTCACAAATGACTTAGTTAGACCAGCAGAGGCTGCAGATGTGTGTTTGTTCATCATTAAAGTGCCCACTGTTTGGGGCTGGTAGTCCCGTTGTCACCTTTGAAACTGGTAGCTGTAGAAGTTCGCTCCTCCTGCTGTCGTGTAGACTGACTGCTGAAGACCTTTCTCTGAACGGGCTTTTCGTGTCGGTGGGAGTTGAGGGAGGAGTGGGGAGGAGAAGGGAGGGGGTGGTCGTGGAAGGAGAACACGTGAAAAAGTGCCTTTGACATTGGAGTCTCTCTTCTGATGGACAGTCGGGCTTGAGGCATCCGTCTCGGATACGGACTGGAGGTTTTGCTTTTCCTGAGACTGACTCTTCTCTTGCTGAGGATATATACTGCAGAAGGACAGAGGACGGAAAGAATGCCTGGGCTACCAAACGCACTCAGGCTGGATGCTGGACACTCTTCGTGGTCGCAGAAGGTCTGTGCGTAAAGGCGTCGTAGCTGAAGTCTGAGGGCGAAGCGGCTGTTTTTTGGGGGGGGAAAGTGATGAGCCGTGGTCAGATACACACAAGTGGCTAAGTTCATGGATTCCCGGTGGACTTTCAAACTGTAGTTAATGAGCATTGGGACACATTTCAGGGGGAATTTCGATCTATCCTTCCCATAAGCTTCACAGCAACAGGGGAACTCATGAAGGATTTACATCAGGTGGGAATTGCGAGGGACCTTCAAACTTCAGAATGAAGCTGAGATCTTCTAGGTTGGGTTACCTGTAAGTATGCGTAATTACCCATCATTTATTCAATTATTATTATTATTATTATTATTTCACCTGATTAATAAACACCTCGTTTTTACAGGTTGCTCCAATTCATGACGCTGCTGTTTTACACCCAGGTAAACTTCTACAGCTCTTACCAGTCCAGTCTACACGTTATGTCCACACGTTTGATTGGTGGTTTATGGTGTTGCTAACATCCCGAGCCGTTTATAATCATCATTACTAAAAATCTAAATGTCCAAAAGTTCGTAGACACCTCAGGAATATGGATGTCCTAGAGGTTCACCCGTCTTTACTGCAGTAGCTGCTTCTGCCGGTCTCGGAAAGCTTCACACTAGATGTTGGAACATTGCTGTAGGGATTTGATTGCATTTTTCCAAAGTAAGAGCATCAGTGAGGTCAGGAGCTGATGTTGGAAGATCTATCTAAGTTCTACCACTTCAACTCATCCCAACACTGGATGAAGCGTCCTCGCTCCAGAGAACAAACATGTGCTCTTAAAAAATTGAAGGTTCCTAAATGTGTCTGGCCTTGGACTTAGCTACGGCTCCAGGGCAAATTTCTAAAGTGATGTGGGACCTTTTCTTCATGGTGTGGAGGTTCCTTAAACTGTGCACTTCTCTTTGAAGAACCATGTAATGCAGAAGTGGTGTTTCCTCTTAGAAGAAAGGTATAGTAGGTGTGTGTATAGTGCTGATAGGAGGTCTTTGACTCACAGTAATAGTGGAACCCTAATTATTTTAAACAATAGATGTTTCATTATATGAGAAGAAACGTTTAACCAGGTGAGGAACAATTTAGGCTTGGCATGGCTCTTTCAGTTGGGATGGTTCTCCCACCATTCAATCATTGTATTTATTAAAGAACCTCAGAAGAACCCATTTGTAGAGGAGTCAGTAATTGTTCCGAAGAACCGTTTGTTTCATCCGAATTTGGCTCATGTAAAGAGTGTAGGGGGCTTCGTACCCCTCTTGGGTATGGTGGCATTGGGGTCACCAAAGCCTGCACCAGCAATCGGTGCACTTTAAAGTACCGTAAATCGCTGATCAGATGGGGTGTCTGAATACTTTTGGACATGTAATGCAACACGCTGCTTGCTTTTATGGTTTGCGCAGCTGAAGGGGGGCTTTTTTTAGGGAGGTCGTGCATTTGTTAATTCGTTTTTGTTTGTGTGCACGCGCGCGCGCCTGTGTGTGTGTGTGTGTGTGTGCAGTAAATGTATTATAACCGCTCACTCATCATTATGGACTCTTTGGCAAAATGTCAGACATCTTGAAAAGACGTAACCCCCCCTGTGCCCGAAAGGTAATGGTAATAACATGTGGGCATTCGGCGCGCGGCTGAACCGAGAAGAAAGAGGGTCGTTAAGGGAAACGGCGCAGGGAGATGGAGGTGGAGGCTCTTTTACCATCTCCTAGCGCGGGACTCCTGCCTTCTGATTGGCTGATTCCCCAAACCCTAATTGACAAGAGCAGTTAATGTGCTTTTAGCACCCAGTGTGAAAAAGCCTGAGCGGCGTGTTGACGTTTATCAGGGATGTAGGGGTTGTATTTTCCACCGCTGTTCTTTATATTATTGATTTATTTAAACCTCTTTTCTTTGCAATCACGTTAAATTAACTGAGAAATAAAGCGGCTGTTTAGTACTTAATGAGGACCAGACGAACATGGCCGAAGAAAAAGTAGACCGTTCTTAGATTAACACATCAAATTTAATAACCACGTTTAATATTCAGACCACTGCTCAAAGAAAACCGCCAGTATTTTAAAGGATCATTTTCATTAGACAACATCAGGATCAAAATCATGAATATTTTAGTATTAATCCGGGGAAAAACAAACAAAAAACATGATCAAATAATCATGTATTTATCTCTTTGTGGGGACCGGATGTCGCCAGGATTACAGAACACATGGAAAAAAGAAAGGAATTTATTTCGCCCAAAAAAAAACGGCTTTTTATCTTCTAAAATAAAAAAAGAATTAAAAAAGTGTAAAATCGTCGCAAAATAAAATAAAATTTAAATAATAAATTTAGATTTTATTTAATTTTAAATAACATTTTAACTGACGGTTAACTTGCAGTGACGGGAAGGGCAGCCGGGTTACTTTTTTTTTTATTTAAAACAAAGTTATTAAATATTTTTTTTATCCGAGGTTACGTTTATGTATGTTTATTTATGTAAAAATATAAAATACCCAACTAAGCCACAAATACAAATATGTGATTCTCATTGATATTTAGTGATTTATTTTTTTTACTTTTTTTAAATTATTTTACTTAAAAATCCCCTCATAGACCACCATGCAGTCCGTCTCAGTGCCCAACTTCAAGCACCACGTTACGGAGCACAGCCGCCTGTCCGACAGAACGAGCCGGAGGTTAACAAGGACCTATCAGCTGTACAGTCGGACGAGTGGGAAACACGTTCAGGTCCTGGGGAACAAGAGGGTGGTCGCTAATGGCGAAGACGGGGACATACACGGTAAGAGACACACGCTGAAGACAGAAGCTTACACTCACACTCACACTCACACACACACACACACACTCGCCGTGCTTCCCCGTCTCGAGCAGCCCAACATCTTTTGAAACGTAATCTAGCTATATTGTTCTGGACGTCTCAGGAGAAACGCGTTCAGGTCTGGAAAAGACATCAGCACTCATCTTACCCTACCTTACACTTCCTGAGTTTGCTCTCCATCTAATAATAAAGCCTGGTGGTGTAAAAACGACACTGGGCCATTTTGTAGAAACCAGTCCTTCAAAAGCCTCAGCAAAATATCAGTCTCTCAGTGTGAGGATTTAGTTCAGGAGACAGAACTTTGCTTCTTATTGTTTTGTATTTATTAAATATCTTATTTTAAAGTCAGTATCATAGTGTATAGGCATGTATTGCTTTGGTTTAGTAATACATGCAATTTTATGTTTCTATAATAAAAATAAAAAGCTTATATCTGGTTCTGCATAAACACATCATACATCAAGGACATGTAAAATATCAATTAAGTAAAATATTGTCTTTTAAGCTAGAAAAAAATGACCAATAGCTATGATTCAAATTCATAATGTCACTATTTTGAGTTCTTTTTAGTGCTTTGTAGCTTCATTTTGATATCAATTATAATGAAGTTATATGTTATATTGTTATTGATTATGAGACACTAGGCTACAACACTAGGTCAATGTAAACCAGTTATAAATCTGGGGGGTTTTAATGGTTAAGAAGGCTTTTTTTCTTCTGTTGGAAAGTTGTCCCTCTGGAGATACAAGGTTTTTGCGACTGCGGTGGTATGATAATTCATCTGTAATAATGTACGGTTATGTTAAATGGTGTAAGCCTTTAGAGGAGGGTTTTAAAGCTGCTATTGGTTAACGTCGACCCTTTTTAGTTTGTCCAGGGTTGTTGACATGTCCACCCTGTTACACGAAATATGTTGTAATATTCACACGAACATCATGATTTTAGCTGATGCCGAAAAACTGTATTTCCAAAATTTTAGCTTGATAACAGAGGATGTGGTGGTCAGTTCAGCCTGAAGCATTCGCCCCGTCCCATTTATTCACAAACGGAAGTGATATTTGGGCCCAAAATGAATGAAAACATGGTTACTGAAGTGGGGAAGTGTGATTTTCTGTGTAATTGTTTCTCTGGCATAAAATCTGCCACCTGTCTAATGAAATGGCTCAGTATCGTGAATCAAAAGGATGGTTGGTGCCCCCCCCCCTTAAGAACCGTGTGCCACAGAAGGTAAGGGCCCTGTGATTCACATAAAGCCTTGCTGTAAATAGGGCTCAGTTGTGAAGAAAGTCAGTGAAGTTTTTATTTGAACTAGAGCAGATTTTTATGGCTATCTGCTGTAAGGCACCTGTTTTGAGGGCGACTTAGCGAGGGGGTTTCGCTCCAAGCCAAACACAGTGGTTAGGATCCCGTCCTCTGGGAATGAATTCCTGTCACCAAAGTATTTCGGAGTGTCTAGCCATCTTTCCACCAGTGCCGTCCATCCACTTTGCCTACTGCCTTTTTTTTCATGGAGGGTCATTTTACGAGGAATTTTCATTGCTTTACAACTCAATGTATGAGTATGAGTCAGTTTATGAACAGAGAGGTGAAGCTGGCTTCACTGGTTTCTGTCCCAGATCTCTCTTTCTTTCTTTCTGAGCTAATACACACACCTACACACACATTGCTGCACATTGAGGACACTGTTCCCTAAAAATGACCTCTCCGTCTGTGCAACAGTAGCTTGAACCATCGGAAACCAACAGAAAGAGAAATGTTCTCTTATTATTAGTATTATTATTATTTTAGATTTAGAAACCTTATCATCGATCCTGGCCAACAAATCATTTCAGATAGAAACGAACATAAAAAGACGTGCACCTGCACTCCTCAAGTTACACCTTTAATATTTTAAGACTTCTGAAGATATTGCTGAAGTGGTTTCACCCATAACATTAGCACCGCCAGCCTAATATTGTGTAGGTCCTCCTCGTGCCACCAAAACTTGTCTGACCTGTCGAGATATGGGCTCTACAAGACCCCTGAAGGTGTCCTGTGGTATCTGGCACCAAGACGTTAGCAGCAGATCCTTTAAATTATGTTAGAAGTGAGGTGGGGCCTCCATGGATCACACCAAGAAATGCCTACGATCCTGTTTTCGGTTGTGTTCTGTTGTCTTTCCTTGGAACTACCCACGTTTCGGTAGGTACTGACCACTGCATACTGGGAACGCCCCACGAGACAGGTCCGATGTTTTGGAGATGATCTGACCCAGTCGTCCAGCCATCACACTCTGGCTCTTGTCCATTTCTCCTGCTTCCATTACATCACCTTCAAGAACTGGCTGTTCACTTGTTGGCTAATATGTACATCCCACCTCTTGAGAGGTGCCATTGTAACCAGATAAGCAATTTTATTCACTTCACCAGTCTGTGGTCTTAATGTTATGGCTGATGAATGTTAAAGAGTTAAATTTAGGACTAACTTAGTGTTAGTTTGTGTCGCTAAACATAAATATGTTGATTTTTTGTATCTAAAATTTGATCATTACTGTTTGAACATGATTTGCAACTGATATTAAGAAATCCTGGAATCACCGAAGACCTTTATACCTTTATAATAGACTGTGTGTGCTGCGTGTTTGGATGATGGAAAAAGAACAGAACCCAAAGATTACCGTGGTCCAACAACATTATCTCAGCTAACTTAAGCTTGTTAATAAACCCAACAGAAATCCATGTAATCACATCAAAATTCGAACAAGCAAGTAGAGCATAAAAGCAAAGGGTCAGGGTTCTGTGTTGATGCAAAGAGAACTATTTATGAGTCCTCAGCACTGCTGGACATGCTGTTTCTTTCAGTTCTGGTCCATGTCATGTCACGGGGTTCATGAACTGCCCTGCCACTGTTAATACACCTACAACACACAGATCTATATTTGTTTTTGGGTTTTTTTTGGCTTGTGATGAAGAACTGTAGCTACCAAAACAGAGAAAGATGGGCACTTCGAGAGCCCCAAAAGTCACATTAAAGAAGTGAAAAGAGTGAAATCACCATTTCAAGTTAAATGCGCATATGTCCACCAAACAAGTCTGGGTCACATAAAGGTACAAAATTAAATAACTACAAATCTGTACTTAACTGTACTTTTTCTGGTTACAAACACTGTCACTAGGCCTGTGCCCTCAACGGTATGTGTTTTGTACCTTTAGTTAGAGAACATAAATCTAGTGCCTCATATTCCACTGCACTTTTTATGACAATTTCCCTTTTTGTCAGAATGAAGTATTTATGTCCTGTCCACTAGGCCTTATTTATTTATTTATTTATTTATTTATGTACTTTATGAAATGGTATCTGGAAAGGTTAATGTAGTGTATCTTTAAATGCCATTTAAGGTAAACAGTGGGACCTGAAATATGTACCTTTGAGGCTACATTTACCTTGTTTATGTCTTTGGGAATCAAATTGTATGCTGCAAATTCTTGTTATATGATCACATACAGTATGACTTGACTAGAATCTAGCTCTTCTGAATGAACAGAGTAGAAATAATTGGTTAAACTAAATGAATTTAATTGCTGCCCTGTTGGTATAATGAAAGCCATGGAAATACTATGTTATAGAACAACTGTTTTTTTAAAACAAAAAAACAAGATTACTTATATATATATATATATATATATATATATATATATATATATATATATATATATTAGATATACACAATGAATGTATACAGAATATTTATTAATGACATTTTATATGACATTAATGACTTGTGTTTAGTAGTGTCTAAACTTAGAGGTATCTTTGAATTTTTAGCCTATTCAAACTAGCTGAGGTTATTCATTAGTAAATAGCAAATCACTTCTGTAAGTTGCTCTAGATAAGAGCATCTGCTAAATGCCTTAAATGTAAATGTAAATTAAGGATTGCATTTAAACCTTTTAAGCTAAAGGCCTGAATGTGAGCCCAAGTTACATTTTGTTTTATAGCAGTTACTGAGTACTAAGTAGCTACTAAGTAATAAAGGTCTATAGGTCTTAAAATAAAAAATAATAAAGGTGGTTAAGAACTGTTCAGAACCGTATACACACACACACAATATTGCATTCATGTATTTACATGTGTATATAGGGTTCTGAATAGTTATTACCCACCCTAAATATATTAAAACTTCTCTGCATCTCTATTTTTTCAAATCCTTAAATTTTAAAAGTTGTTCTTTACATTGTGTCAACATGGCATGGTGAATGGACCAATAGAAATGCTCCAAAATGACTTAGAATCAAATCTCTTTACACTGACTTCCATTGATATGTTTATATTTGACATTTCCAGCCAAACTCACCGTGGAGACGGACACATTTGGAAGTCGGATCCGCATCCGGGGCACAAAAACGGGCTTCTACATCTGCATGAACAAGAAAGGAAAGCTGGTTGGACGGGTGAGGAGGAAAATGACCGCTTTCTTCTTTTAGAACTTGCCTGCTTCTTCGTGGCATTTATTATCAGTCAGGCACTTGTTTTACACATCAGAAAAACAAACATGCATAATACCGGGCTCCAGCTTTTCTTCAAGTTCTTGGACAAAGTTGTAATCCCCAATAAAATCCTAGCGCAATGCAACAACATATTTCAAACAGCGCTCTAAATGTTTTCACCGTCATCCTTTCTTTCGTTCCAGAGGAAGGGCCACGGCAGGGACTGCATTTTCACCGAGATCGTCCTGGAGAACAACTACACGGCCCTCCAGAACGCCAAGTACAAAGGCTGGTACATGGCGTTCACGCGCAAGGGCCGTCCCAGGAAGGCCACGCACACGAGGCAGCATCAGCGAGAGGCCCACTTCATGAAGCGCCTGCCCAGGGGGCACCTGCTAATGGAGCGCAAGCCCTTCGACGTCATCCCTTATCAGCTTAACAAGAGGACTAAGCACAATCATCGGTCGGGCGTGAACTGAGCGCACGCATGTAGAGCCACACTGCTAAGCCAGGAGACTTTGCCCGAAACGTCCTCCCCATTTCAAACCTTGTGTACAAGACTAGCTTGAACAATCAAACGGAAAATCGTATATTTTTAGCGTGTCTAATTTAAATTGACAGTTGCGAGACTGAGAGACTTGTGAGGAGCTGATGAAACTGGACATGGACAAGTATTTTTTTTCTTCTTTCTTTGGAGTAGCTACAGTTCAGGTCTGACAAACTGAAGAGACACAATCAAAAAAACGTTTGAACCGGCAAAGACTGAAGTGACTGCAATGCTAAAGCGATTAGAGGACGCCATTGGCTACGTCATAATGAACACAACACTTACACATGGCAGCTATTTCTAAAGGAATGGTTCGATCAGAAAGCTAATGTTGCTAACAATAAATGAAAACAAGCTGACACCAGTTAGCAATATGCTATGCTAATCGGTGGCTGCTGACTTCCATTCACTGTTAGCCACTTGTTGGCACGTTTGGTGAAGCTATTCCTTCGGGCTACGTTCGCACAGTAGATAATGTGGTCCAAAAATCCGACCTTCCTCAGAACACTTCACGCTCCTAAACAGACGTGAAGGCATGCGCTACAGAGCAATGCTTCACATGAAGTTTCTTTAACCACACCAGCGCCCTCTTGTGATCGGGTTCGGCCATTTCTTTAGACGTTTCTTCAAACGTGGAGGGGTTAAGAAATGTGGCTTTTAATTTTGTCTGAACAGAGACATCAGCCCAAATATGTATGAGGTCTGTTACCTCACTATCCCGCCACTGCTGTCGTCCTTTTTCCCTTCTGTTGAGTTGGACCGACGTAAAAGTGGCTGGAATTTTGAGCTGGCTTTTCAGACGCGTTGAGGCGTATCGGATATGTTTCGGATTTCAGTACCACATATAAAAAGTGTCCCAAATCAGAACTGAACATGTCAGATTCAGGGTGTTTGTGCTGTTCACTGTACACTAATGTGTATTATCTGCCACATAGATACTGGGGACGATCGGATTTGGGCCACTTTAACCTTCTGTGCGAATGCAGCCTTAGATAATCACAACCACATGATTCAGCAACCTCTTGGTGAACTTATGCACACTCTTTTAAATAAAGGTGCAACCCAGGGCTCGTTTGAGCAGAACAGAAGATCCAGTTCTGGGTCTCTTGTTGGTTCCTCAAAGAACCATTTGTGAACAAGAGATTTGTAACTTTCAAAGAACCGTAAAATCATTCAAAGGCTTTTATGAGAATTTAGTTTTTAGAGAGAGCTAAAAGTTCCCAGGACCTTTTCATTATTGTGAGGTTCTTTAAATCTTCAAACTCACACATCTGGTTCTTCACAGAAATGGCTCTCTAAAGAACCATGCATTGAATAGTTTGGTCTTTTTAGGGAACCCAAAGTTCCCAATAGGTTCTTCTGCATCAACGCTCCAAGCGAACCCTTTTTGGCACCTTTATTTCCAAGAGTGCAGATTTGCTTATGAAGTGTATAAGGATGCACCCATCTTCTCTCAACGTTCTATTTGAATATCTATATAAATCTATATATTTTTATCAGAAGATTTTAAAAATAAGGATGGAAATATTTATTGTAGAGCGTGTATTAAATTTCTGGAAGCATACTTTATTGGAAAGTACGCCTTTACATGTATAGTGAATGCCGCATCTTGTTTAAACGTGTCAAATATAGATGATGATTAACTTAACTATCTTCAGAGGTTTGAGGTCTCAGAGTTTCCCTCAAAGTGTGAGTCTGGTTTCTTTTCAAGGCCTCTCTGCTGCATGTGTTGGGTGGCTTTCTCGTACAAAACAACAACAAAAAAAAGCCTCCCTTTGTGACATGCTGTATGTGTGTGGGCGCCATTAAGAACAAGAGGACAGCAAGCAGAGGTTAAAGTTGAAAAGCTGAAAAGCTCTGGGGATACCACTCGCTTGGACAAATTAGGAGCGCCGCATCGCAAAGAAGGACAGCGTTATTCAGCGCACAACTGGGGATGGCCTGAGGGGAATTGCTCAAGGCTTTTCAAAAGGTAGTATACCTCCAGGGCTGTATAGCTGTTGTGTTTTTGTGTTGTTTTTGGCCCTGGCAGCCCTGGCTCTCCGCGAAAGGAGGGGTGGGAGGCCTGAGAGCCCCAGATAACTGCGAACCAATATCTGTGACTGGCCAAGCCTGATTGAATGTGCTCAGCAAGTGAGACTGGCTCTTTGAATAGCTCCGGGCCTTTCGCTTTGGAAAGCGATGAGGTCAACCCGGCACTGCGGCCCCCGAACAAAGGTTACCACCGTGTAGTCGCATTTCTGCGATGCGCGCACCGTAACCCTCTGATCAAATGCCTCCTTTGTGGAGGAAAGAGAAAAGAAACATGTCATACAATGGCAGGGCCCGAATAATGACACAAGGAGGGGTCAGAAACTATCGAGGGCGCAAAAGGAAAGCGCACTTGCACACAAGGGAGGTTGAGAGAGAAAGTGTGAGAGCAAGAGCGAGAAAGAGAGTGAGAGAGGGAGAGAGAGAATTTCAGGGGTGTTGCGGGGCGAGAAGACGTAAAAGGGTCTGAAAGACGGGGAATGTCCGGCAAAAGAGGGGTGCAGGAGGATGAAAAGGGGCGAGGAAGCCAGTGTCTGTCGAAGCAGCTAACCATGACCGCTGGGGCCTAGCGAGAGGGAAGGGGAGAGAGAGAGAGCGAGCGAGAGAGAGAAGGGGAGGAAGAAGAGGCAGTAGACAAAAATCACATCGTGGACCCCTTCAACCCAGCAGCCCTCTTTTTTTTTTTTTTTGCCTTTTCCCACGACTTCTGATTCGTCAAGCCACCCTGGAACCTCTCCATCTCCACGCGCACCACAGCCACGTTTGTCGGAAAAGCAACGCAGCGACGGCAAGGCAATGTAAATTGCAGCATTGTTCTAGCTCCTTTCAGGAAGTAAAGCAGAGTCAGTGTTTGTCAATCAAAAACTGCCAGTTTTATCAGGAGACAAAATCAGGTCTTTACTGGCCAAGCGTACAAGGAATTTGTCTTCAGGGAGCGGCCAGAACAGCCCAATAAGAGGTAGCAATGCTGAAAGGCAAAAATAGTGAGTCGAGTTTTCAGACAAAACTTACCTTCATTTGAGCAGCAACAGGCTACTCTGTAGACCTGTGTTTGGTCGTAGACCAGCATCAGACTGAGATGGAGATTGGGGTCGGACTCTATGACGACTGTTTGTAACTGTACCAGCAGCTCCTGTGGCAGGATGAACGTCTTCAGCATGAGCAGGAAGCACATCCTCCACTGGGCTTTCTTTCTTCATGGTCTCCAAGTTTGGATCCTGTCCCACCTGTTTAGTCACTGACCCCGTTTACATCAGGGCACTTCATCCATCTTGAGCATCAGAATTATATCAGAATAAGGCCAAGCAAGCGTGAACGCACCCAAGACACATTTAAACCAGATATAAATCCGATCACTTAAACCACTGCAGTGAGGAGAGCGTACATTCTTGGGGGAGCACTGTACTGATGCCACAAGTGCCTGACATTTTCCCAGCCTCTCCTGCTGCTAACATTGTTTTTCCATTATGCACTACAACACTACTTCTGACTACAAAAGTACTACATGGACACACTTTACAAAGTACTTACATTTCCATACGCTTTCAAATGCGAGCAAGACATTTCTTGATCTAAGCAAGCCACCAGTTGACACATTTAAAAAAAGGTGCCAGGAAGCGTTCTTCAGAGCAATGCCCTGCCCTGGGAGAAGCAGTCTTGGTTGCCAAAAGATTTAATTAGGGATACACCATTGTGGAAATTTTGGGCCAAGGCCACTAGCTGATACACTTCATGGACAAAGGTATTGGGACACACTGCTTAATCATTGTATTCTGTATATAGTTTCATTCAGGCCACAGGTGTATAAAAGCAAGCTCCTTGTTCTGCAGTCTGCTTTTACATGCATTAGTGAAAGAATGGCTGGTTCTTACTGAATTCCAGCGTGGTTCTGTGATTTGATTCCACCATTGCAAAAGTGTTAAGGAACCACAGCAACTTGGTCAGCAAGTGGAAGATCATGTAAAGTTACAGAGCAAGGTCACAGAGTGCTGAGGTGCACAATGCACATAAGTCTCTTACGCTCTGCTGACTCGATACTGCAGCGCTCCAAACCTGCTGCTAGAGCTGCAAAGGGGGGGCGACTCCATATTAATGCTTAGGGATTTAGAATGGGACGTTATAAAAGCTCCGGCAGGTGTCCCAATACTTTTGTCCATAAAGTGTATGTTTCTTATCTGCTAAAGCTGATTTATAAACATTTATAAGATGTTAAAATTCAGACTAAATCTACCTAGATTAACATTACAGACAAATGTAACATTTATAACTGTAGTAATGAATAAGATATAGACATCTCAGCCCAGTAACAGTCTGCTAGACATTGATATGATTCAGATATGATTGTGCATCCTTACTTCCATTGAGCCTTTCTTTCTAACTTGTTCTTGAGAAAAGTCTGAACAAAAAGTCTACGTCAAGTCAAGTCAAGTCAAGTGGGTTTATTGTCATTTCAACTACATACAGAGTACACAGTGAAACGAAACAACGTTCCTCCCGGACCATGGTGCAACATAGACAGTGCATACAAGACACAAGTGCAACACAAACAAACAAGTGCGGACAGACAACACAGTACAGACAGAGGATAATAAATAATGACTGTAGTGTGCAAGTTGTGCAATGTGCGATAAATAGAGTCCAGTGAGGTAGTAAAGTTATCAGTGCAAATGCTTGTGCAAAAAATGCTTCCCATGTTATCTGGGATAAACTCAGATTCATGAGTATTGGCAGCCATGCTTTTTTATAATGATTGATCCAGTTGTTCTTGCAAATTGAATTTAATGCCAAATAAGAACACATTGGTGAATGTCAGAAAACTGTGAAGGTGGGTTCTAAAGAACGACTGGTCAATAAGGCCCAATGTTCTTTTTGGGTAAGATGTTTGTAAATTCAATGTGCAAGTGCAAATATAAGAACCTCCAGATAATTAAAAAGTTCTGAAATGGTGGTTCCCAACCCTGGTCCTGGAGAACCCCCTGCCCTGAATATTTTAGTGGTTTCTTGCTCTAACACACTCCCTTCAACAGAGAAAGGCCTTGTTAATTAGCTGATTAGCTAGACTAGGTTTGTCGAGAGCAGAGTAAACACTAAAAAGTACAGGGCATTGGTGTCCTCCAGAACCAGGGTTGGGAACCGCTGGCTTAGAAGTCCTAAAAGTTCCAGGTAAAAAAATGTCACATAAAAACAAAAAAGACAAAATGGCAGGGTATCAGAAATCGACAATTTGCAGCAAACGATTGTGAAAGCAGGACAGAACAGAACTGGGCTCTTCTACATCGGAAGCTGATGCTAGCGTGGAGGTCATAAACATTCCATATCCACCCAAAGCTGGAGATGACAGTCAAAGGCAGCCAGCAGGCCAGACTGCTTGTCACCACATTGTAAGAAGAGAAAGCTCTTGGCTATTCCTCCAGTGCGGGATAGAGGCTGGAGGATCTATAAGAACCTCTCTCTAGACAGCTGTTAACCCTGAGACCCTCTTGGTCTGAACGTTTGAGTGTAAAAAAAGGGAAAAAATCCAAATAATCTGTCTTCAAAACGTCACGCCAAGGGTCTCCCCTGGACATCAGGAATTGGTTGAATCTGGAAGCTACAAATGGCTGGGAACTGGAGCGTACCATCTTTGGGCAGAGGGAGTACAAGGGGAAGACCAGAGCCAGGAGTTATGTTTCTGGAAAGCCCCAATGATGTGTGCAGATGTTTGGACTGCGATGTTGCTTGTCAACATGACAGGGATAATGATGCACAGCAGCTTCCGTCATTTCATGGACATAACCATCACTCGAGCATGAGCTTTTACTTCAGTGCTGCATTCTTGTAGTCCCACAATCAAGCATTCAAGGCCTCTTAAATAAAATATATGTCCAAATGTTTGTGGACACCCCTTCTAATGAATGTATTCAGCTACTTTAAGCTGCACTCAGATGTGCAAAATGCACAATCACGCACAGCTGACACAGCTCACAACATGAACCTGTTGGCACCGTGCTCCCAAAAGAAGGTCCCCCAGCATTGAGCTGTGGAGCAGTGCAATTGTGCTCTCTTGAATGATGGTTGATGCTCCATCCAATGCTTTTGGGATAAGTTGGGGAGTTTGGGGATGAGGGATGAGGGATGGATGCTCCATCCAATGCTTTTGGGATAAGTTGGGGAGTTTGGGGATGAGGAGGGGTGGTGATCATCCAACATCCTGACCTGACAATGCTCTTATATCTGAATGCAATCAAATCCTCACAGCAAAGCTCTGGTGGACTGGCTTCCCTGGGCAGTAGAGGCAGTTATTTCAACAAAAGCAGTAAACCCAGTGTCCCAATACTTTTGTCCATATAGAGTACTACATGTATCTTATAGGGTTCATAAACAGTGTTGCCTGTTGTTCCAGAGAAGTTCTACTGCCTCATTTGCATTGCATAAACTGTTCATTTTATTAGGGGCAACCTTAGTGAAACTGACCCCTGAATTAATCTCACTTCTGTGTAAAGCCTGAAGCCAATTTTCATGACAACTGGTTTGGGGCTTTTCCTACTCTCAGAAGAAAGTGTACTACACACTTAAGTTTATGACCAGTGCCAAATGTTGGCTAGAGGCGTATAAAGCATTGGGCGGTGGAGCAGTGGAACTGTGTTCTCTGGAGTGATGAGGCTCCACCCAATCCCTTTAGGAAGAGCTAGAGTGGCGTTTGTGATCCTGAACTGATCATCAAACCCCAGTACCTGACCTCACTAAAGCTTTCGTGACAGAATGCAACAAAATCCTCACTGCAATGTTCAAACACCAAGTGTAAAGCCTTTTCAGAAGAGTAGAGGCTGTTACCACTGTAGAGAATGGGACAACTCTTTATTAATACCCTTGATTTGAAGGTGCCCAGAATGTATACTGTGTTGAGTATGGCTACATCTATTGATGCTGACAACTCACTGGATGAATCCAGGCGTGTGAACTCAATAGCAAAGATCTTAGAGAATAAGCACAAATTAAGTGAGCAGGAGTAAAAGAGGTTGTGGGTGTGATGTGAAGTACCTGAAGCTTGGATTTACGGCGCAAGTCTGAGCTACTAACTCTTAGTCCATAGAAACATACACCATGCAATCAGCCATAACAATAACATCACCTGCCTTGTGTCGCCAAAACAGCTCTGACCTGTCGAGGCATGGACATGATAAGACTTCTGAAGGCGTCCTGTGGTATGTGGCACCAAGAGGGTGTTAGCAGCAGATCCCTCAAGTCCTGTAAGTTGTGAGGTAGGCCCTCCGTGAGCATCAATGAGCCTTGGCCGTACATTTCCTGGACCACTTTTGGACCACTGCACACAAGGACATCGAGCAAGACCTGCCTGATGTTTTGGAGATGCTCTCGCCCAGTTGTCTAGCCATCCCAGTTTGGCCCTAGATGAAGTGACTAATTTTTCCTGCTTCAGCACATCATCTTCAGGAACTTCAGGAACAGCGACAGTGAGCACACATGCTCAGAGTGGTGGGCAGCAATCGCTGTGATGCATGCTCAAAGGCCCAACAGTGGCCGCCCAGGTATTAAAACCACATCCCTGTCACCAATAACCCATTGCTCTAACCGCTCAGCCACCACTGTCAGACATTGTTTTATGTTGTATGGTAGCAATAGTTTAAATGACTACTTTTTAAACTTCATAGTGTTTAATATCTTGTTAATATAGTGGCAGAAAACAGACACCAGTTTCACAAAAGAGTGTGGCCCTGATCCTGGGACACTGCATCGGGATGGGACATCCCTAGAAATAACAGAAAGGCTTTATTTCAAATATAACGAGGGCGTCTTCTCAACTTCAAAGCTTTAATGTCCAAAAAAAATCACTAAACAACTACCAAGATCTATAATATAGTACCACTTTTGATTCCCTATGGCATCACGCAAATGACCCTTTTTGGCATGGGTGTCCAAATGTAATCAACTTTGGTGTTACTTCCATGGTGAAGTAATCCTGATCACTTGCACGGTCAGTTATAGTCATCATCAGAAATTCTGGGATTTTAATACAGTCCAGTGAATGCAGCAGAAAAAAAATAATACAGGGTAAATATAGAAAACACAGAGTCTAACAAGGCTGAACTGATCATCACAGGTTTCCTCTAAACAGCCTTGAAATTTTAAAACAAAAAACAAACAGAAAATACTGTTATTCACTTTGCCTGTGCATACAAAAGCAAGCTAGTGCAAAACTGTGGACTGCACAAACGCTGCACAGGCGAGTCATGAACAGATGCACATAACAGTGCAGAAAGTCAAGAGTCCTCGCCAGTTCACTGGGTTTTACAGTCAACGTCTCCTTCATTTGTCCCCTTCAGTTTCTTCAATTCCCTCATCAGCTCCTGTTCCAGGGTTAAAACCTCTCTGGGCTTCTTGTACTACGACAGAAGTGAAAGAAATGCTTATAAAATCAGTGAACACCATCACCAAGTGAAAGCAGATCCCGTCGGGCTCGTTCAACAATAAGATGGGTTGCCCTTGGTTGTGGATCGGAGACCAGATCAGAACTTTCATCATTCGACCAAATGGAAAGCGTTCTGCACAGTCTGATCTGGTCTTAGGCCACTCTTTCAATAGCAGAGCCATCTAGCAGACATCTCCACATTCAAATGCATTCAAAGCAGTCGGAGTGATTAAGTGGGTAAATGGCCTTTGAGGTGAGGGCCTTTAACTTACACTGATGATTAAAGTGTTGTTAGCATGGCTGAAGCTCAAGGCCGCGCTCTCCAGAGGCAGCTGGCAACGGTCGAGGTCTGGAATACTGAACTTCTTAAAGTACCTGGGAAACGAAGGGAAGAGAAAAGGAGTATAGGCCTTATTCACCATCCGTTCTCAAGGAGTCACTTCTTCCTCTTAAACTCCACTTACACATTTTCATGAGGATTCTGATATTCACCAATATTTTCTTTTGGGATTTGTTCGATTTGTGAGGACAATGGGACAATTTTTTATAAGAGCAGAGCCGTGAACAGTTCTGTGGTTTAAAAACACATCATGAATCTGACGTAGACTTTTTGTCTCGAGAATAAACTGGAGAAAATTCTCAGGAAGATATTGATGAATGAGGCCCAATGTTTTTCATGGCAAGCCCTCAAACTTTAGCTTAAGCCAATAGTGCCACCTATAGGACAACATTCTGCAGAACTCACTAGATACAATTTCTCAACAAACCCAGATAAACATATCCAAATTTAAGACTGGTCAATAGGCTCCCTGAGAAATCCTGTTTTACAAAAGTATTGGGACACCTGCTAAAATCTAGGGTATTAAAAAGTGTTTATGCTGCTTTTGTTAGAGTAACTGTCTACTAGAAAAAATCTACTAGATTGTGGAGCACTGCTGTGAGGATCTGATTGCAATTAGCAACAAGTGAGCAAGTGATGTCAGGATGTTGGATGATCACCGCCCCACCTCATCCCCCAACTCCCCAACTCATCCTGAAAATATTGGATGAAGCACCATCCATCCTTTCAGAGAACACTTCCATTGCTCGACAGCTCAAAGCTGGGGGGCTTCATACCCTGGAATTAGGCAGCATGGTGCTCCAGAGAGTCCTATTCTATTGGCAGTACTTCTCTACAGAGACTAGACAAGCTGTGTGTGTTTGTGTGTGTGCTTTTGCACATCTGTATGGGCAATGGGTGCAACTTAAAATGGCTGACTACAAACATTAGGACATCAAGCTGAAAGACGGAATGAAAGACGGAAGTTACTTTTTGTTTGTGGTCCGGATGATGCAGCATCGTTCAGAAGGCTCCACTGAAATGCTATAGGTGTCTAAGGGGTACGGGATGTTGCGAACCCTCCACTGGAAACTGGCCTTCGTGTCCTTACGCATAAACACGGGCTGCAGAGATCAAAGCAAGGCGGTCTATTAGACAGGTGGAGTTAAAAAAATTAGATTTCAGACAATATCATATGCACAAGAACCTTCAGTGATACATGTACACAAACCTACATTAGAGATATTCTCCTTTATTTCTGTCTCTGTGGAAAGCACAGCGCTCGGCTTTGCTTCACCAACTTCTACTTGCCACTGTCCCGCGCCGCCCAGTTTGGTTTTAGAGCGCAATTGTCGTGCTAAAAAAAGAGGAAACATTAAGAAATATGTCAAAATGTCACAGAAAATACATCAGGGAACACTTTACCAAAAACAACAGGAAATGCATTAGGATACATACAATTGTACCTGTCCTATTAGACTATTGTATATATACATAATAGCATCTCCCAAATGGCACATTTTATCGTATAGTGTTCGTAGGATGTTTTGTGTGCATGTATTGTATTTAATGGCGAATTATGTGATGTCGTTTTATGTTAAATAGAAATAGAAAATAGTGTCCTGGAGCAACTATAATTTACTTAATATAATTTATAATTAACTATAATTAGTGTTAATGTGTTCTGCAGTCAACACTTCTGTAGTGAGAAGAAATGACTTTATAAAGTTATAAAGATATAATAAACTAATATACTTTAGGACGTAAGGAAACATACTAGGAAATACATTAGTACATGCAATAGGGGTATATGTTAGGATATGTGTTAATATATTTTAGAAAATGTATTGTATACATTTTAAGACAAATGTTTTTAGATATCACTGATGTCCAATTAAAACATGTATCTCCATCTGTTTTTAGTTTTCTCCATGGTTTGAACCCTGTAGCTGCTTCTGTACACTGTGTAAATAATTCTGGATGAATGGACCAATAGAAATGCTCTAAATCATTGGGAATAAACTCATATTTTACATTGACTTCTCTTTAGAGTTCAGACCATTGTTGCCTTCTCCTGTAAAATCACCATTTTGGAAATACATGTTTTTCATTGGACTGTGACAATATACTTTAGGAAATGTATTAGAATATACGTTAGGACTTATTTTAGAACATGCAATGTAATATACGTTAGGACTTATTTTAGAACATGCAATGAAATATACGTTAGGACTTATTTTAGAACATGCAATGTAATATACGTTAGGACTTATTTTAGAACATGCAATGTAATATACGTTAGGACTTATTTTAGAACATGCAATGTAATATACGTTAGGACTTATTTTAGAACATGCAATGAAATATACGTTAGGACTTATTTTAGAACATGCAATGAAATATACGTTAGGACTTATTTTAGAACATGCAATGAAATATACGTTAGGACTTATTTTAGAACATGCAATGTAATATACGTTAGGACTTATTTTAGAACATGCAATGAAATATACGTTAGGACTTATTTTAGAACATGCAATGTAATATACGTTAGGACTTATTTTAGAACATGCAATGTAATATACTTTAGGACTTATTTTAGAACATGCAATGAAATATACGTTAGGACTTATTTTAGAACATGCAATGAAATATACGTTAGGACTTATTTTAGAACATGCAATGAAATATACGTTAGGACTTATTTTAGAACATGCAATGAAATATACTTTAGGACTTATTTTAGAACATGCAATGTAATATACGTTAGGACTTATTTTAGAACATGCAATGAAATATACGTTAGGACTTATTTTAGAACATGCAATGAAATATACTTTAGGACTTATTTTAGAACATGCAATGTAATATACGTTAGGACTAATTTTAGAACATGCAATGTAATATACTTTAGGAAATGAATTAGATCATACAAATATGCCATGTTTCCCATCCCACAGCATTTTAGGAATTACAGTATGTTAGGAAGTGTCATAGGACATGTGATAGGTTCATAATTTAGGAAATGTCTCACAGCATTTCTTAAGAAAATGAAAGATGATATAGCTATATATTAGGGCATATCTCAGGGTTAGTAACAATGACTAAGCCAGAACATGAAATTTAGAGAGTTTGCATGTTTCACTTACAGACAAGTTCGTCGGTTCTCATGTCGTATTCTTCAGCCATCTCACTCCCATCTGCAAACAAGTAGTGTACTTTCCTTTTCCCTAAAAAACACATGATTAATTGATCAGATATCCGCAGGTGTGATGTGTCGATGCTGTAGCTGTGCAGCTACACACCCCTACACACGTGTCTGCTCAACGTCCACTACTGACTAGCTCACACACAGCTCACGAACCCTATTTTATGAGTCTAGCAAAAAAATTAGACGAGTTAACAGACAAAAAGACAGAGATGAGGCTACCATCGGAGATTAACGCCGTTTTCTTAGAAGACTTCAGGAGCTCCGACCATCTTTGAACAGCCATGTTGTAAAACCTCACTTGCGAACTTCCTGCAACACAAGACCGCCGAGCGTTTCCATGGTAACGGAAACTTTAACCGACGGGAGGAAACAAACATTTACATCACTTTTTATTATTATTTTATGATTTTTATATATTGTAAATGCGAATATGCATGTTTCTGAATATATTAAAAAAATAAATAAATTCTATTTCGTTTGTTACTGCTTTGTTTAAAACCGAAACCTGCGAAGCTGATTGGTCTACAACAGAACGAGACCCGGATGTGGCTAGCTGTGCTTTTAAAGGGCTGATGGTGTTGGGGGCGGGTAAGTTGTGTTGTCGGGTTTCCTTTCTATAAAGCACCTGTTTGCTGTTGTTATTGATATTATTGTAGTATATGTTGGGGTTAATAATTATAGGAAAGTGAGGAAAATAAAAAAATGTGGAGTGCCGGACTCTTTTTAAACCCATTGACAGCTCTTGTAATGCTTGTAGAGGCTAGCCATGTTGCTAGCTAGCTGTTAGCCAGCGCTAAATTGAAAACACAGCCTGCCTCCCAAACCACACTCTGGTATACTTTACATACTACACTGATAAATGCACTTCCATTGGTGGGCTAATTTAGCATTATATATGTGTTAGTCAACGATGAAGAGCATATAAACACAGTTTGTGTGGTTATCTGTCTTTCCCTTCCGAAATGTTTTCGTATCTGTAACTCAGGGCTTCCCTTCTGGGGACTCTGCTCGAAATGGAGACTCACGGTATTCTCAAAGCTTTTCCAAAAGTGAAGAGGCATCGGCCAGCTGAGAGCAAAGAGGCTCCCCCAGTCAAGAAGACCACGGTTCAAACAGTGACTGGTAATCTGTTCTGTTTTGTCTAAAGCCTAATCATATAGAGTGCCATAAATCAGTAGGTGCAACTGCAAAGCAGTATTAAGAGTTATTGGATAATGTACAATAGCAGAGATGTCTTAATTGCACTAGCTATATGTCCAAAAGTATCTAGACACCCAGTGTAATGAGTGAATTGCTTACACAAGCGTGCAGTTGCACTCACAGTTTGTATGATCTCCATCCAACAGGATGCTCTGGAGCAGTCACATAGGAGTCATAGAGGACTCGGGATATCGATAACAGGGTTGTGGGTTCGATTCCCGGGCTCGGCAAGCTGCCACTGTTGGGCCCTTGAGCAAGGGCGCTGGAGTTGGCTGCCCACCGCTCTGGGTGTGTGTGTGTACTCACTGCCCCTAACACATGTGTGTGTGTGTGAGTGTGTGTTCACTACCAGATGGGTTAAATGCAGAGGACACATTTCGCTGTACAGTGTACACTGCACAGTGACAAATACGTGCACCTGCACCTTTAAGGCTCTGGTTTAGTGACAGCTAAAAGTACAGTCTGGATGCTTAAATGTTGCTTTGCCTGGTAAAAGGGTTCTCTGGACCAGTGGGAAACCTTTTGCAGCGTTATATTAAGGACTAGTTTTAAAAAGTAGTTTTGTATAGCACTAAAAGGAGTGTAAGGTTACCATGCCAAATGCCAAATGTTAGCTAGAGGGGTGAAAAGGCATCCCAGCCTTGGGGTGTGGAGCAGTGCCTGTGGATTCAGTACCTTTGCAATGAGTTGTAGTGACCTTTGTGATCCAGACCGGATCATCCAACATCAGCCCCTAAAAAACACATAGTTGCACACACAACAATCTTCCAAAATCTAGTATAAAGACTTCCGAGAAGATTGAAGGCTGTTACTGAACCAATGTTGGGGCAAACCCTCTATTAAAGCCATTGATTTCAGAAGAAACACTGGATGAGCAGGTGTCTACACACTTTTGGACATATAGTGTATTTGCAGTATGTAGTTATGTAGACACTACAGAGGAAAACGTCCCTGCCATATTCAGCGTCTGCTTTTCTCTTTCAGGAAACGTGTTTCAGGCTGTTTTCGTCCACATAGTCCCTGCTGGAATAGGAAAAGCTCGATGTGACATATTCCGCCAACAGATCATTCAGAATGGGGGCAAGGTTGAGGCTGCCTGTAGTCCCAGCTGCACCCATGTGGTTGTGGATGAGTCTGTGGACAAGAAGCGTGCCTTGAGACTGCTGAGGATTGAAACGCTGCCTCCTGCTGTGGAGCTGGTGAAGTGCACCTGGCTCAGCGCTTGCATCTCAGAGAAAAGGCTTGTGAGCACCGAAGAATACAGTCTGCTTCCGCCTGACAGGTATTGCTGAAAGAGTCAACGACACATTTTAAGCACAAAATAAGACCTGTAAAATATATGGTATTGGGACACCTGCTTATTCATGTTTCTTCGAGTAAGGTTTTCTATGAGACTTTGGAGCATTGCTGTGAGCATTTGATTGTATTCAGCAATGGGGATGTTGGATAATCCCTACCCCAATTCATCCTTAAAGTATGGGATGGAGCATCATCATTCCAGATGCTGGGGAGCTTTATACACCTCTAGCCCACGTCTGGTGTCAGGGATGGTGCCAAAAGGTTCATGTTTGTCTGCTCCAGAGAGTCCTATTCTATTGGCATTGCTTCTCTAGAGGAACTTCAGTATGTTAAACTGACCTGTGTGAACAAATATGACACAAATAAGGACTGATTGCTTGGAGGGTTTGGTAGTAGTCTAAACACACAGCACAGGTTGACTAGCATAGATGCATGTCCAAGTATCTACGTTGTGATGCAGAGAAGATGATCACTGGTAAGTGTAGTTCAGAGGCCTCCATATGTGATGCTGTGTGCCATATTGAACGATGATGACTACACACACTAGTGGGAGACCTTAGGGAGAAACACATGAGCACAACAGCCCTGGCTGTGGCGACCAGGGAGCAGTTGTGACCTGAGCATATTATGACCTGTAGAGACATACAGAGATAAGCAGGTATCACTTATGAATGTACTGAATGCAAGGTCCTGTTTCATCTGTTGATACTGCTCTTAATGTGCTATTAAGACCTGCATGACCTTATTGTTTATGTAAAGAGTGTATACAGAAGAATTGTTATTTTTAACAATTTGTGTAATCATACATATGAATATAATGTGAATGTGATTTCTGTGCCATTGATATGCTATTGACTTTCTCTGTAGTCCTCAGCCTGTTTCTAACGACAAGCCAAAGGAGAGTCCGCAGGGCACCACTTCTGTTCCTGAGGAAACGGCACTACAACCTGATCCTAAAATAGGCCAAGATGACCCTGAAGAGACGGTAAACAAGGGGAAACTGCCTTCATCTGCAGAATCCATCCGTTGTTTGTGTGTTGTGTGCCTTTTTTGCTTGATCCAGTGTCGCAAACAGGGTCCAAAACGGCTAATCAGTCTGGTCTTGTCAATATAAACGTCACTGCATGCTCTAATAGCTTTCTAGACCTACTGACCTACTAGCTTATGTTAGGCCAACATACAGCTTACATAAGATGTATAAAAGGAACTGATTTCTGTTAGTGTTAGTTCCTTTGTTCTAAGTTCTGGTCTCCGTGCATCAATACCAATCCTGGACCAATGAAAGGAATGATATAACTTGGTCCAAGACTTGAATTACTACTGACATGTAGGACATATTTAAAATCCACATCCTTCTACATATCCCACAGGTGCCAGAGAGTCCAAACGAGCATCTTGAGGAAGACGGTGTGTCGCAGGATGACTTGGAGGCTTTGATTACTGGAATTAAGCCTGACATGGATGTCCCAGATGATGCCCAGAATGTGACGGAAAAGCCTGCTTTGCCAGGGAAGTGGGTCTGCGCCCAGTCATCCAAAGTCAAGGGCGAGAACCACAACAAGCACATCACTGACAAGCTGGAGCAGTTAGCCAAAGCTTACACCCACACAGGGGACAAGTGGAGAGCCCTGAGCTACTCTAAAGCTGTTAATGCCCTCAAGAGCTACCACAAGCCTATTACTTCATATCAGGTCAGTCAGGCTCCTTACTCTACACTGAACTGTGCAGGGTTTTTCTTCAGATTGGTATCTGCTAACCATTCAAGGAAATATTAAATGTTTGCAGAGGTACTACCATTCAGAAACTTGGAATTAGCAGTTTCAATCATTAATTTAAAATAAAATAATTAAAATAAATACTTTACAGGTTTGAAATAATGAGTTGGGCTAGGAATGTTACATACCAATGTCTGAAAAAGATACAAATAATTACAACTAAGGTAAAGTTGGTATAAATAAAGCCTTGTATCTCGAGTAGTAAGAAAGTCAAGGCTGAAATATGTCAAATCAGCATTCGAAAAATTGTTGTTCCCAGATTTCTGGTATAGATTCCTAAAAGCATTATTTGCATGTTCCTCACAAAAGATTAACTATTGTTAGGTTTCTGCCATTATTTCTCTGACTGTCAATAGGAAGCCTATCAGATCCCAGGCATTGGCAAGGCCATGGCGAGTAAGATTGAGGAGATCATGGAGAGTGGGCACCTGAGGAAGCTGGACAATTTTGGGGAGGCTGTGTCTGTCATGGAGCTGTTCACCAACATCTGGGGTGCTGGTGCAAAGACTGCCCAGCTTTGGTATCAACAAGTGAGATACTATTTTCATGTATTTTATACTGTACATAAGAGTGCATGCAGCTGATTTAAAGGTAGGGTCGATTTCATACGCTCAGAGATGAAAGTCCGTAAGTATGTGGACCACCTGATGTTCAACCAGGACAAGCATCTGCTTGCTTTGTCAATCATTGTGTTTGTCCATAGCATGTATGTATAGTAAGAAGCAGCACTACCTGTACACCACTGCATGTGTAGTTCACAATGTTGCCAGATTTGCAGATTTGCCAAGTTTAGGTGTGTTTGAAAATGGATTTGTGCCTGAAAATCACAATTGTTATGTGTACTTTAATTGTCTTGGTACTTTAATGACAATGGCATCAAAAAGTCAGTGATCACAGGGAAGCACAGACTAGTACACATCACAGCTGAGTTAAGCTAAATTCCTGTTAATTATCATTGAAATCACTTTTATAGCAGAGACAGTCCAGTTGTTATAAAGCAGCATTATGTGAGAATTGTGCTTTGAGCACCTCCTAATGCACAGCTGTACACATGCATTTGTTGAAAAAGTAGATTAATATCACGCAGTTCTGGCGAGAGTTGAGTTGTCCAACTTAATTAAAGTGCAGTAGCAGCGTTTCGCTCTGGAGTGGCAATGATAGAGACGCTATTCTCCCTATTACAATCTCTGTTCTCTCTATTAATACATAATGTTGCTGTAATTTCTGTTTGATTGACACATTTAATTTAATACTTTGTTCAAGTATTTGCCAGTGCTAAATACACTGCTTCTGTTGATATCCTGGATTTTAATTCACTACATCAATAGACTTATTTGTTAGGTATGGGAACAAAACATACCATAATTGCTATGCCATTCAGCAGTCTGTTATGACTGGTATAGTTGTTTCAGTAAAATGACACTAATATCAGGCATTCCTGATAGTCACAGGTAAATCTGAATGTCAGGAATGGAATGCAAAAAAATGGTGGTATGGTCAGAAGCCATTAGCTGTTATGGCAGAATGATAAGAAGGACTTTCCTCTATGCTGTAGAAACATAAACTGTACTGCTAAACTTGTTAATTCAAAATAGGAGCTGTACTTTCAGTCTTGCTTACTGTTCCCAATTAGCCAGTAGTTTTAAATGTTACCAGATACAATCTATTCTGTTCTTATGTTCTTTTAAGGGATTTCGTACACTGGAGGACCTCCGCACCAAAGCGACTTTAAGCCCCACTCTGCAAATCGGCCTGAAGCACTACGACGACTTCCTCGATCGGATGCCAAGAAGCGAGGCTGCTGCCATCGAGAAAACGGTTAGTACCATCATCTTATCCCAACTGACAATATGCCAATAACTATAACCAAGTTATAGAGCACAGTTATAGTAATGAACCCACTATAAAGTCAAACTACAAAGCAAATAGCCATACACATCCTATTAGACATCAAAACATGTTGAGCCATTAACATCCTAAATACTATATGGTGTATTTCTCCGAGCTGGACGTGTAATGCTGCACAAGCAATAAGCAGGGGGAAAAAAGGAAAAGCTAGTTTGTGCTGGCTAAGAGAGGGCTGTCAATCTTCTTTGTCTGCTTGATGGCTAAACCAGAAGCGGCGAGTGTGTCCGTTCTCCCCAAGGAGTGTGGAGGGGAAAGGGAGCTGAAAGTTGGCGCATCATTAGTCAGGAGCTCGCTGAGGCCAGGGCCGCGGCCAGTTGTTTTCTTATAGTATTACTCTGGTTCCCCCCTCAGCCAGATAGAAAGCACAGATGAAGAAGATGAGGATAGCATGTGTCCTCCTGCTCTGACAGGATGATATGTAGTGCATGTAACCTCTCTGCCTCAACCGAGCTTAGTGCCTAATTGCTAGGAGGCAAGGCACGAACACAGCATAGGGAGAATGGAGCGTTTGAACATCAAATCTCCAGGGCCTGTCCTTAAATCAGCCTTAAATGGATAACTTTCACATATATTTCCTATGGTTATAGGAGCTGTATATGTAAAATATGAAACTAACTGTCTTATAAACATTACATAATCACATAATGCCTTAGAATCATTTTTAATTGTAGTTTTTCACCATCTGGAAACATTAGCAGCCTTTTATATTGTAATTAAATGAGCCAAAATGACTTCTTAATGAATAAAATTATTCATTGCTTTAACTTGCATTAAAGCGTCATTGCCATTTCCCTATAAACGTCTTTGTGTGAGACTCAAGGCTTTATTGTGACCACAACAATGCATCTACTTTCACATCAGCTGTGGCCAGAGCTACCTGTAGCTCCCATGATGATTATTCAGGATTGTTGGAGACTTCTTTACGCATCCTGTGGTCAGCTCTTGGGCTGAACTTACTAGGAAGGCCAGACTGTCTTTCTAAAGGCGTCATAGAGCTCTCAGAGATCTGGCCGTTGTGATACTGCTCACTTCCACTATCAAGACCAACCTAATCAAACCAAAATCCTCTCTAACCATGTTCTCATCATCTGCAGCTGATGTGCTGCACCTGTTTCTAATTTTAGACATTTTAAGTAGTAATAAATGTCCTCGCATTTCCACTCAAGAATATTACATTTCAATTAATCACAATTTATAAATTAAATTATTAGGCATTTCGTCAGGTTTATGTGTTTAGTACTATTTCCTCTATCTGTTAATATTGTTAAAATGAAGATCAAATATGTATATGTTTAAAATAAATAAATAAATATATAATGTCCATGAAGTGTTCTTATTTTTAACTTAAACACTATATACACACATGCATATAAATTCTTGCTGTAAACGGTGACCATTATGTGTTATGATCATTAGGACATTAGAGTTTTTCCTTATCAGTGATCATGTACGTGTGTATTGTGATTGGCAGGTGAAAGAGGCGGCCCACAGCGTAAACCCGGAGCTGCTGGTAATGGCGTGCGGCTCGTACCGCCGCGGGAAGGCCACGTGCGGAGACGTGGATGTTCTAATCACTCACCCGGATGGCATTTCGCATAAGGGCGTCTTCAGCGGTGTGCTCCACGTCCTTCACAATAGCGGTATGATATATTTGTAATGAAATCAAATGCTTAGTTAAACAATGTTTCTCTGGGTGGATAAACAGTTGTCAGTGTTTCCATGTCCGTGTCTGCAAAGGTATCTGATGTTCAGGCTAATGCTAAAGGTATTACAGTAAAGGATAAATCTGAATCATGACTGACTGTCTGGAAGCTTCGCCACGCACATATATCTTTGGTCTGTTTACTTCAAGCTTCACTGCTGGGAAAAGGGAAAGCAAATCAGAGCTAAATGTCGAATGGAATTTACATAAACGGCTCCCTACTCCCACTCGGGAACTTGACTGGTCGTAAAAAAATGCATTACTTGGGTGTACTGTGGTAATATCCATAATCAAATTTGATGTTGATTATTTCTTATCTAAGGCACATATGTCAGATTCTGGTGCGGCAGAGCCCTGCAGACTTTATGCTTCCAGTTACTTTTATACACCTGATTCAGCTCTTCACCCAATTAGCAAGGCCTTTGAGTTGAATGCAGATTGACAATACCAGTTTCTGCAGAGCTGTAGCCTAGATAGAACCCAGTTTGACCAAACTGAACTTTTTTGACAGCCTGTCTCAGAAGATCAAGGCACACCAAGCTGCTGTAGACAAGCTGAAAACATTGGTGGCCTTTACGTGTGTGACCATTCCATGACCAACTGAAATGGTCCAAAATGACATGACTGATTCATGAATACACTAATTAATTACATTAACATGTATTAAAGCATTTCTATAAACTCTTGGTTTGAAGCTTTGGGGCTTTGAGGCTTTAATTTGACATCAACTGTGGCAAAAGCTACTCTATATGTCCAAATGTTTGTGGACACCCCTTCTAATAAATGCATTCAGCTGCTTTAATTTGCACACATTGCTTACACAGGTGATCAAATGTGTGCACTCTCAGCTTGTCTAGTCCCTGTAGAGAAGTTCTGCCAATAGAATAGGACTCTATGGAGCAGACAAACACGAATCTATTGGTACTATTATATTAATGTATTTTTGTTTTTTATTTATTTATTTATTTTGTTAATGTTAAATAATTCCCCTGATCTCAAGACAAAAACAATGAATCAGCAGGTGTCCCATGCAGTGCCATGCAGTGATTTATTATCATATTATCATGCATTTGGAGTTTCAGTAAAACAAAGAAATTGATTTTCCCCAAATAATTATCATCTTCAGACATTAATATTGCTACATCAATATTATTCCGTATCGAGAAAACTGAATCTGGATTGTTTTTCCAACTTTTCAGGCTTCCTGACTGATGACCTGGTCAGTCACGAGGAGAACGGTGAGCAGAAGAAGTACATGGGTGTATGTCGCCTCCCAGGGCCAGGCCAGCGCCACCGAAGGCTTGACGTTATAGTGGTGCCGCACGACGAGTTCGCCTGCGCCATACTCTACTTCACCGGCTCTGCCCATTTCAACCGCTCTATGCGTGCGCTGGCCAAGACGAAGGCCATGAGCCTGTCGGAGCACTCCCTGAACTGTAATGTGGTGCGCAACCGCGGTGTTAAGGTGGTACCAGGGAGAGCGCTAAGCACGCTGACTGAGAGCGCAGTCTTCCAGCACCTGGGAATACCTTACAGAGCACCTCACGAGAGAGACTGGTAGTGGGGATGACTGATGCTGGGGAAAGGCGGCATGATTTGAGGATTATTGTATTAGAACAACTATAGTATTAGATTAGGAAATTCCACAGATTTTCCAGTCTTTCTTTATACTTCCTAGTTGAGATGTAAATTCGGTAGAATGGAGCATTTTACACCAAACTACGCGGTGACTGTTTAGATTTTAACCTATGAATTATGCAGACATTTTGGAAAATCAGTGGATTTAATCTTAAAAACCGCACTGAATGTAGAAGCACACACAATGGACAATGGAAAAGAGCTGATTGATTCTCTTTCTATTTAATTAGATAATTGGCTTTATTTCATTGACATCTTTCACTGTCTTCCACTGCAAGCATCTCACATTAAGCAATAACGTAATCTAAATTATAATAAAGGTGATTATGGACAAAATATTACAAACAAAACAACCACACATTTGTACAGCATAGATTAGGTCAGCTTGTTGTGTATTAAATAGCATGCAGTTAAAACTTAACCTTTTCACACTCAGAACCTAAACAATTTTAACCAGTAATGTTTTGAGATATTTTACCCAGATCCACATGTTCACTCTTACCATGCAAGTCTTGGTAAATGGGGCGTCAACGGCTCCTTCACAAAACCCAAGAGTGATTCCTGAATATATTCGATGTGTCAACTTCTCAATTTGCTGGCAAAACACACTCTGCTTGTATTTCCCGGTAATTGGCCTGCCTCTGTTTATGTGTAAGCTTTCCTAGTCATTTCATTTTGTATTGCATCACACTAAGCATCAAGCAAGTGAATTGCAGTGTCCGTTTTACTGCAGTTTCAACTAAAGTTGCAGATGCAGAAAGTAATCTTAACAATTTACTGGTTAATTTACATGAAATTCCTGGTTATGTGTGTAAAGAGGCTTAAATCAACCAAATAATCAGCTACACATCACCTGTAATGCTAACTGTTGACCTGTTGTTATGGGTTTTGCCACTCAAAGACTCACGTCTAAACTCATGAACCACTTATCAAATCCATCTCTCATGTTTGAATAAATCACAGAGTTGAAATGCAACTCCTTTTATGGGGCAATGTAGGACTTTTCGTTTACAGAACCTCCGAGTGCTGATCTAGGAACACACTAAACTTTTTGTATCATTATGAATTAAAGCCATATTTAAATGGGAGCTGACCCTAGGTCAGCACTCTTTGCTTCCAGGTTTTTATTGATGGTAATGTTGATTTTTAACAGCACCAGAGTTTTAATCGAGGGCATCATGTGAAGGCAAATGCATGTCTAATGAGGGTCTGATGTCAGGTTTGGGATACCTGTGTTTACTAGAACAGTTTGCATCATAGCACTGTCACCTATCAGTACCCACGCTGGAGTGTTGTGTATGTAGTATCATTGATTGAAATAATGCTGAAAATTGAACTATTAAAACACTACAAAGTACATTTGGATGTATATGGTATTTTGTTCCCCCAAGTCAAAACACTCTTTATAGGCAATATCTAATATTGCTTTGCTGTTTTGTTTGTTTATGCATGCATACTTTACATTTTTTCACTTAAATCCTTTCCCATTAATGTTGCATATTTTATTATTTTCTCAAATATTTTATTACAGGCCTGTTTATCTGTTTAAAACTCTATATTATGAAATTTCATTTCAAAGCAAGTCTTAGATATATGATTTGAACACGCTTTCAACACATTTCACTGCACTCATGATTAGCATCAGCTTACCTGGGTGCTAATACATTAATTGCACTATGCTTGATCCCCTGTTTCCACTAACAAATTATATCTCTGATATCAAACCCATAGATGTGGCTCTTTTGAGGCTCAGTGGTAGAGTACCTATCTGTAGGCTTGGAGGATGTGGGCTCAGGTTCCAGGTTTGCATACAACAACGCAACAATCCTGCATTGAGTGTCATTGCAAAATGTCTCATTTATACAGTATAGAGCTTATCTATCAGATCACCACAGAATTTAACAGTCTTTGCTCGACCTTTGCTCAACCTGATTTTTACTGAAGTTTAGACCCTTTGTATTGCCTATTGTGGATATATTTATTTGATTAGGTGTGTATTTGCTTATTTATTTATTGATGCATGGCTTCATATTTCACTGTTTACACATTTTTCCACATAAGCTTAAGCAAGTTATTTGTTTGTTGAATTTATTTACTGCTAATGCCTACATGCATGCCTTTTTTGTGCCATTCATACAGTTATTATTATTATTTTTTATATTTTAACAATTTAAATTTCAGTTTTTTTTAACTTGTGTCAATATTTCATGATTAATGGACCAATAGAAATGCTCCAAAAAGGAAAAAAAATATATATTTAACTTCTATTAAAAGGTAAGAAAGTTTTACTGTAATGGAGATACAATGTATCTTTTTATAAGCTTTTCATTTTAAATGTATTTATTAATTCATGCATCCCTTACATACAGAACACCTTTCCGTTACGTACAAACCTCCTCGCACATAAACTTTTCTACTTAACTCTGATTGGTCGCCCCGCACTAGCAGAACGGCTCTTACCCAATCCCGCCTCAGTGCGCCTTAGTGGGCGGGGCTTCGCCGCTTATGCCCTCACGTTGCGCACATGGCGCTGGAGGTGACCGCGGTTTGTGTAACAGCTGGAGAAGCCCCCGTAGCTCCGCTGCTACTCCTCCCACAGCGGTCCAATGATGAACCAGCAGGAAGGCGGCGCATGTGGCTGCCTTTAGCTAACGCCGTAGACACGAGCAATGAGCAACAAATCGCGTGCATTAATATTGAGTTTTAATGCGCGCGCTTTTGCCAAAAACCTGGTGTTTTGACGGCTGAATGCTGTAGACAGCGGCCTGAGCAGAATGGGCTTGTTTCTGTACGTGGCTGGACCTGTCAGCCCCACAGAGGCGAGCGTGGACGAGGTGAGAACATGTCTCGTACTCCATTACTTCATGTCAAACTTCAGGGCCCGACTCTACCTGATAGCTCTGCAGCTCTGCACCTTTCAGTGCTTGCTTTGCGACCTAGACCTAATGGTTACAATGGTATTAAGATGGTTGGGAATGGACGGCAATGTTTTTATTTCTATTTGGATTAGCTAACTGGTCATACTGGTGGTCCAGCATGGCCAGGCTGGTCATACTGGTGGACAAGCATGGTCAGGCTGATCGTCAAGCTGTGTATTTGTTTATATATTTATTGATGCATAGCTTCATATTTCACTGTTTA